>NC_065451.1:109131159-110331159 GCF_917563875.1 Diabrotica virgifera virgifera | reverse complement strand
TTTGACCTTTCTACTTCCACTCCGGAAATCGCTTTCAAAAAAGATTATTTCAAAAATGTGGGAAAATATAAGCAGAAGTTTATCGGGTATGTTTTTTAAAACTGACTGGTGACTTACTTGTTCTTGACCTTGCAGACAAATAGCAATGCTTTTAATTGAAAAAAATTGAGAGATTATAATTTGAGAGAGCGAAGTAAGATGGCCTAGTTCAGGAAAACAAAAAACAAAAGAGAGATTATTCAGGAGGATTATTCTTCTATATTAGTCGTCTCCGTGCTTATATATCCGGAGATTCAGGATGTAACCAGAAAGCAGTTTCTTTCGACGAAAAATCTTGGATTTAAAATATTGTTTATTGTTTAATTTCAATTATTTTAATTGTTTTATTACAGTAAACTTTGCATCTGGGTCTTTTCGTCGTCTTCCTAGTTTAACTAGAGATGTCGCTGTTTTGAGTCTCAAAGGTGGAATTACTGCATCGCGGTGATGTCCCTTAAAGGGCAGGCTTGTTTGATTTTTGATTCAGAGTTGGGACTGCATAGCTACACTGATGAAGCATAAGATGCAGAAATAGCTATCTGTAGATGGTGGTCCAGCTCTGAATCAAATTAAAACAAAACTGCCTTTCCCCCTTATTCAGGAGGAATCTACACAAAACATCAATATTGAACGGCTATTTTAGTTTAGCGCAACATTGCGCAGTCACAGACTTCATCCCTTTAAATGACACAGTAGCACTCCATAGAAATCTAAATATCATTCAGGTCTATGCTCCAACAAGTGACAAGTCAGAGCAAGAATTCGAAGAACTTTTTAACAACATGGATGAAATACGTAGTGACAAAAAGAGGTAAAATAGCAATGATCATGGGTAAGTTTAACACCAATATTAGTCATGCTGTTAAAGAAGACTGGTCTCGATTCTGGTCTCGGTACCAGAAACAACACAGGAGGTAAACTTATAAAATTCGGCAGAGAGAATAAGCAACGTATTACTAGCCTTTTAACTTAATTTAAAAGATATGTCTAAACACTCTTGCAAAAATTGTCTAAAATAATTTAGTATGGACTGTAAGATTACAACTGTTTTCACAAGGCATTAGAAATTACCTCCTCAACCTTGAAATAAAAATAAAATTCTAAAGGTATTGACCCATCAGTGATTCAAAATATTTCTATTTTTTTGTTAATTACGTAATGAATATGTATATTTAGAGATTATTTAATTTTTATTTTAAATTTGGCACAGTAATTAACTCTACATGTGGAGACTCATTAACCATTTTAACTTTCCAAAAAATATTTGGCACCTGATTTTTTTGGGAAAAACTCGTGTCGTCTGAAGTCCAACAAAATTGTTAATGTATTAGCGTCTTTTATTATTTTATTTTTACATTTATATAACATTTCCATAGATTCAAGTAGAATATTGAAAATATAGAAATTAATTTAATGAAATTCGATTAGACAGTGTGGAAGGTACTTATGGAATAAAATTATTTCTGTCCTTGTTTCAAAAAATTATAAATAACTCTGCGACCCGTCGATTTTTATAATATATAAATATGTACTTTTTAATCATAAATTTAAATGTATAGGGTGATTCATTCAAGCCTAGCATAGTTCATAAGCTTTGTTTTGAATAGAGCACCTGTATATATTCTTATAAACTGCTTAACAACACCCTGTACTATGAATAATACTTGGTGAAATTTTGAAGTTATGATATATGGAAACCACTTATGGAATAAAAGTATTTGTGTCCCTATTTTAGAATATTATAAAAATACTGGGACACGCAAAGTTTTAAATTCGACTGGGCGCTTTATAAACACAAATTTAAATATACAAGGTGACTCACCCAAGTATAGCACAGTCTACGATTTTTAGTTTTAATGAATCACCCTGTATGTTTTTATTTTCTTAGAATCCACTTAACAACCTCATCGCAAAAAAGCGTATTATGTAATTCATCTCAAAATGATCTATTATGTATAATACAAGGTGAACTTTTGAAATTATGACTTGTATAAATTTATAATTTTAAAACTAATAAATACAAAACCCAATATATTGATACATAGTTTAGAAAATATGTCTTTATTTAACTAAATTAAAAATAATACCATTATTTTTAAAGTATGATAAATGATTGATTTCAAAATTTTGTGTATTTTATGTATCTTGGAGAAAAATATACATCATTTTAAAATGTCACCTTGTATTATTCATACAGACTCTATATAAATAATACACTTTTTTAAGATGAGGTTGTTTAGCAGCTTTTAAAAACATAAAAATGTACAGGGTGTTTCATTAAAATTAAAGCTCATGGACTGTGCTAGACTTGCGTGAATCACACTGTATATTTAAATTTATGTTTAAACAGTACATATTGAAATTTAAAAGTTGACGTATCCTATCGTTTTTTATAATTGTCTAAAATAACGATACAAACAATTTTATTCCATAAGTGGTTTCCATACATTATAATTTTAAAATTTCATCGTGTATGGTGTATTGTGTATTCCACGAATATACAACTGTTTTGGATTATCGCGACAACGAATATTTTAGTGTGCAACATAATAAGTACGAAAGTATTTTGCTCTAATAATTACTCCAAACAATATAATTTGTAATTTACTTTAGTTCTTCATATTTTGCACAGTAAAATATTCCTTGTCGCGATAATCCAAGAGGGTCGTATATTCGTGGAATAGGGTATATTATTTTCAATACAACCTACATGATATAGTTCGGTAAAATCAGGTTGTTAAGCAGATTTTAAAAATATAAAAATATACAGGGTGTTTCATTAAAAATAAAGTTTATGGACTATGCTAGGCTTGCTGAATCACCCTATACATTTAAATTTATGTTTAAAAAGTGCATATTTATATAAAATAAAAATCGACGGGTCTCGAAGATAAAAAACACGAACAGAAATAATTTTATTCCATAAGTGCCTTCCACCCTATATAAAATATGATTTATTGAAATGAAGAACTAAGACGCTCTGTTAGACCAGGGCATTTAGATTGAAAAGGGTATTAAATTGATACAAACATTACTCGGGGGTTTTTGGGGTTTCTGAACACAAATATGACATCAGAATTGACCCTCAGATTGTGCCCAATGCAATTGCCATGACCGAGTACTCGGTTTGCATCAATTTAGTGTGGGAAAGCCTCGAAATTCCATAGGACGACGTGCCTTAGTAGTAATAACCCTGGGCACCACATGCTTCGGGGGATCGGTTTTGATAACTAGAGCCTAGATTATATGCACTAAAAATGGTTAAAATATGCATGCAACATGCACTTAAAAAGTAACAAATATGCCTTTATTATATGCAAAAATATGCATTTTAGAAAAAATATTTTGCATTTTTCAAGGCTGAAGATTTGGTGAGAAATAAAATTAGATTGTAACTTAGAGAGTCTTTATTTATTACACCATTTAATAATAAAATATAAATGAAAATTCACAAGAAAATGTCCTTATTTCCGCTGTTACAGTATGTATTGTTAAATAATTTTTATGGGGAGAATTTGAAAATAATTTTATGTCAAAGACCACGAGACCGTAGATTTTCATGACCCTGTATATGGCCAAATTTTGTAAACAAAATAATTTAGCCATAAGAAGTGTTTTACGGAAGAGTAAAATTTTAGTGGTAAAGTTTCTAAGAACATTTTATAAATTTCAACAGAACGGACTACAACGGTTATTTAGAAAGTTAATGTATACCGCGGTTGATTAAACAATAGACAGTGCTTTCTAAATGGTTTCCCAGAAAGAAACGATAGTAAACATTTTTATTTAGTTTAGGATAAAGAGTTTTTTTAGATTGTAAATAAAAATAATTTAAATATCTCCTAGAAATTGACAAGATAGAAATTTTGTATACAATACTATTTGTTCTTAAGAAAAGAAAGTAGGGATATGATGTGTGGAGAATGCTTGTGATTGGCTAGGAGGCCGATGGAAGGAGAATAGAGTGGTGAGTATCAAATTGATGAGAGAAAAAGGAATTCATTGTGTAATTACCATCCAGAGCAATCAGTCGAGTTTGAAAGTAGTGTATTTGTGCAAAGTGTGTTAATTTGATGACCGTGGAAGCAGATTCGTGTGAGACAAAAACAAGATCAAGTCGAGAAGT
The DNA here is from genome assembly GCF_917563875.1 of Diabrotica virgifera virgifera. Lineage (NCBI taxonomy): Eukaryota > Metazoa > Arthropoda > Insecta > Coleoptera > Chrysomelidae > Diabrotica > Diabrotica virgifera. The sequence goes on along the minus strand of NC_065451.1, from coordinate 110,326,994 downwards.
ACAAATTTCTTGTGTCCGAAAAGATTCAAGTTTCTGTCAGTAACGAGTAGCAGCATTATATACACTTTGCACCAGGATACCTAGCTGAGAAAAAAAATCTTTGGATTCTAAAGATTGATATTGTTTTTATTGAGTCAGAGATTTTAATTTGAGGAGATAATTCGAACGAGTGCTGTTATTGAGTCAGAGATTTTAATTTGAGGAGATAATTCGAACGAGTGCTGTTCTTTGAAACAGTTTGAAGGAGGACAGTTTGCAGAATCCAAGGAGCACGTTGTGGGAGAATTAAGGACAACACAATCCAGCAGAAGAAATAAGGCCGTCGCAAAGGTTAGTCAGATTATTTGTGAAAAGAGAGAGTTGTTTTGCATTACATACCATATATGTTTTTTTTGGAAAGCCACGTCAACTTAATAGTATTACAACATAAATTATTCATTCATAAATTCATAGAAGATATAAGCGATCTATTTAAAAAGTGAAAATTAAAATTTGTTTTTTTTATAATAATAATAAGAACAATATACGGATTCAATTGAATGAATTTGGTTCACAAAAGGAGATGATAGAATTAAAGGGTTTTTTATGATAAAATAAGAGATTTTACAACTGAACTGAAAAGTTTAGCATACATTTGAATTTTTTATATTTATGGATAGTATATAAATAAATAGTAGTTGTAGTAGTATATAAAATAAATCTATATGAGTTTTTTGAGTATCTTTATTTTCCCTGTTTTGTCCTGGATAAAGCAAGCAACGAGAAATACTAGAAGCCACAAAATAAAGGTAATACATACAATCAATTAGCCCTGAGAATTTTTTTATTGAAAATTTTTATTAAATCTTGGTTTTGTTTCATGAATAGCAATTAAAATAATTAATTAATTAATCTAATTAATAAGTGGCATCCTAATCTCATAACAAGGAGAAAATACAGAGCACAATAGTATATAATCATACTTATGATATGTTTTTTACACACTTCTGACAAGTGAAAGAATAGGAAAGAAAAGAAAAATTTCCCATTCATTCACAATACAAAAAGTTGGACGTCGATAGGTCGGATAGGTAGTCGATAGGGACTTTTGGCCCTCGATAATAATGTAATCTTTCATTCTGCGTGTAAATTTTTCAAAAATATTGATTAGTTTTTCCAGTATTCGAAAAAATTAATACATTTAAATAGCATTGCACCAAGATTTTGCGCCTATCTTCTTAAGCGAAAAGCAATGTTTATTTGTCAAATAAATATTTTTCAATTTTAGGACAGCAGTAAAATGTATTGTGAATTAAATAAATTACGTACATTCTTCTTTTTGCGTCAATTAATTTAACCATAAAATTTTTTTTAGGACACCCTGCACAAATAATTATGTTTATATTGCTGAAGAGAGAATTTAATAACCTAATGGGCTAGCACGACCACTATTCTCAGTGGCGTAGCGTGAGTGTCGGCCGCCCGGGGCGGAAGACAATTTTGCCGCCCCCTTATTTAGGTATTTTAATTTAATGTATATTATATATTACATACATTAATTATAGAGAAAAAAGTTTATCTGAGTTTTACAATCACGTTTATCAATACAAAAATTCTTTTACTTTAACCTAACTTAGGTAGGTACCTATCACTTAAGATTAGGTACACCTTGACGATCGACAAATAAAATCAATTTTTAATTAGAACTAAAACGATACTATAATGTTATATTTTTATTTTTATTGAAAAGTAATATGGGTATTTGTTAGAATTAAAATGATTATTTTTTAATGATTTTAGCTTCCAATCGTATAGTAAGATATTTGATCACGTGTTTAATTCTGTCCAGTCAGATTAAAATTATACTGAGAATTATGTATTACTGTAGAAAATAGCATTTTTTTAAGTAGATTGTTTCTGTTTAATGGCAACCAGTTTCCTAGTTTTGACAACTGTCACATTTAAGAAAATATCCATAATATACGTATTAAAAAATAATCTTACGAATATCACACGACAGTAAGAATAAATAAGAAAATAATGCTTCATTTTTACTCAAATTTGTTGTCATTGGGCAATAGCCACTCGAGCCCTGCGGGCTCTCGTGTCTATTGCCAGGCAACAAATTTTCGAAAAATTGTCGCATTATTTTTAATTTATTCTCACTCTCTTGTGATATTATACCCGAAAATTTCCTTCTTCAATTAAAAATTTATACGTCTACTTTTTTTAAGAGCAAAGTATTTTATTGCACCGTCAATGTCTATCGCATCACACACATCTTGCCCAATAGACAAAATAGCCAAATTAGTTAGTCTTAGAGTACTCGTTGTCGATCTTAAATAATTTTTAATTAAATTCAATTTTGAAAAACTTCTCTCACAGCTAGCATTGCTTATAGCAACTGAAAAATATCCGGAACATTATTAATATATTAGACAGAGTATCTTCCAGCTTGAATGAAAAATTTCGTGCTCCTTTCAATCGGTCTGAATTTGTAGTTGCGATAAAAATATAAAATGGTTCAAATATTTATAAAATATTTTTTAATATTTATTGTTAAATTTTGCCGCCCCCTAAAAAGTGCCGCCCGGGACGTGCCACCCCTGCCGCCCCCACCTCGCTACGCCACTGACTATTCTCATTTAAAAAAATCATAGATTACGTCTTTACGCCCAGATGAAAAACGTCACTGTATGATACACGCCAAAAATCATAATTTCAAAATAAAAATCGACCAGGGTTTGGGATTTATTTCCAAAATCGGCCATTCTTGAAATAACGAATTTAGTCCTTTCATTTGCACCATACGACCATACTGTATATCTCCTGATTTATCTTTCTTTGAGTATAAGAACATCAATTATGAACACCTTTTCTTCTTTTACAGATTTAAAATGTGCCTTTTTTGCACAATTTTAAATTTTGTTCTTTATTTGTAGTAAACATCTGTTCCCTTTTTTATGCGAAAGTGCAAATTTTCAGAATTCAAATCCGTTTATTTTTAAAGACACTTTATGTTTAATGGGTAATAGGTAATATACGTAAAGGTGAAACGCCCTGTATAATATAATTACATTATATTATTTATACGAAACAGTTATTAGTTTCGCAAACTTCCTTTCCTACTTCCCCTACTACTCCAAACGAAGAAAATCTTTGATGTCAAATCTTTATTATTTCATTTTGATTTTTAACATCTTTACACAAGTTGTTGACCCATCCATTTCCGAGAATTTCGGATAAATAGATTTTTTGCAAACTCGTGTCAAGGCTGAAAAATATTTTTCTTATTTTGTTTGTGGGTATGATACTAGACATTCTGTTTTATTGATAACATGATAAGATGGATCTCGTTGAAGTAGGAAATTCCTGTTTTTTTTTTAAAGATAATAGTTAAGATAATAAGTTTTCATTCAAAGAAAAAGGTGATAGACAGCTTGTTATCTGGTATTAAAATTTTGTTATAAATTGGATATGAAACAATAATATCAACCAGAATTTATTAGTAAAAATATTAGATTCCTACAATGTGGAGATTCCCCTTACTTTTTTCAGAAAATTGACTAATTTATATGAGGAAGAAGAAGAAACCATTAAGACATGGAGACACAGAATTAATAAATGAATAAATATTACTGATATAAAACCATAGACATTTTTATCTTGGAAAAAAAATAGACCCGGCAGTGCCTACTCCATATGTTCTTCTTCTTCATGTGCATTGTCCGTTACGGACGTTGGCTATCATCATAGCAATTTTAATTTTGTTTGCGACGTTTCTGAATAACTTGATCGATGTTAGTCCAAACCATTGGCGTAAGTTTTGAAGCCATGAGTGTCTTCTTCTTCCGGGTCCGCGTTTGCTTTCTATTTTACCCTGTATTATCAGTTGGAGTATATGATATTTATCATGTCTCACAATATGACCGAGGTATTTAAGTTTCCGTTTCTTAATTGTGAAAGAGATTTCTTTTTGTTTTCCCATTCGGCGCAGTATCTCTAGCATACATATATGGAGTAATTCTTCGCTGAAGCATGTCCCGCGCATACTCCCGCATGCCCCGCACATGCATGATGGGTTTCAGGTCGGGGGATTGTGCTGGCCAAGGTCACAGATTAATACATTCGTTGGCAAGCCAGTTTTTCACTAGGCGTGCGACATGTATGTAGACGAGGCTTATCATGCATGAGATGGAAGTTTTTACCAACAGCACCAGCAAACGAACAACGACAGATTGAAGAATGGTGTCGAGGTGCTGTAAGGAAGCGGTCTGGAAACTCGAGATACGTTTTGCCGCCGATTATTGTTCCACCCCATACCACTACTATACCACCTCTGTACGTATAAACTTCCTGGACATGTCTTAAGCGTTCTACATTTCCAGATCGTCTCCATAGTCATACTTGACGAGAATATGGATGAAATCCAAATCTAGATTCGTCGGAAAATAAAACTGTTGCCCAATAATTTGCACTCCAGTTATCATATTCTTAATACCACTCTCTTGCAGCGCGATTGCCACTGGAGAAATCTCAATTGCCTCCTACTATGGAGATTGGCTTCATGGAGACGATTTCTTACAGTATCACGATCACGGCCTATGGTTACCTGGTGTGCCCGCTGCAAGTCGCTAACCAATTCAGTTGCTGTAATTGTTGGTTGTCTTCTAGCGGTTAATCCTAAAAATCGGTCTTGATCTGAATGAATATATGGAACCAATGGTCTTTTGACTGTTACATTTTTAATTTAATTGTATACAAAAAGCTCATAAGTACCAATGTTCACTTAAAGCGATGTTAAATTAATAAGTTGTTAACCTATTCCTTGGTTTGTTTTCTATTTGTGTCGTATAGCGAGGAAAGTAAATGATTATAAATGATTATTTCTAATAAAAGACCAGCCCATCATTGAAACAGAGATGGACTGATAGATTTTCAAGAAATGGTAATAAAGTTCTAACGATTATTTTTACAGATTTTAATTTCTAATCATGTACTAAGATTTTACACCACGTGTTTAATTCTGTGCAGTCAGGTTATTATTACAGCGGGAATTTTCTGCAGAGATTATTATAGTCAGAATATTTTTAGGTAGAACGTTTCTGTTTATTTACAAAGAATTTCCTATTTTTGACAACTGTCACATTTAAGAAAACGAACCATAATATAAACTAATAAACTCTTAGTTCTGCATCCAATGTCAAATTATCACGAGGACAACACAAATTGGCAATTTTAAGCGCTTGATTGTACCTCTGTAAGATTATTTCATGAATTTATAAATAATTTTAACTAACATTTTATTGATATCTTCATCTGAATATTTGCTGTTCGCTTTGACAAGTTGTTAAACATTAATTGTAATAAATGTCACTGAATGTTTATTTACACAAACTTAAATTTTGTATTATGTGAGTATTAAAAAATACTCTGTCGAATATCACACGATTGTAAGAATAAAATTTATTTATTAATTAATAATATAATATTTATTTTTATCCTCTGTGGTTTTCTGGCTGCTTTTTGAATAATATGTAGAATTAGTTCGCTCGTTCTCTATTCTTCCCGTATTTTATTGTGTTTTATGATTTTCTATGTGTTTTGGTTCCATTAGTTCCTTTACCTCCGTTCTTTGACCTCTTCCTTTCTATATTTCCTTTTGCAGACCATAATAATCATGTTCCATTTCTTTCAAAAAACCTTCCAAGTGATCATTTTTTATTCTTCTTACGAGTGAATGTGTCTTTCTTCTTACGAGAGAACTATTTCCGAAGTGAAAATCGAACCGTTAAACAAACTTATTTTAAACTGAAATTGTGGTTAACTCCCAATAAATATATTAAACAGTAGTTGTAAATTTTATGGCAAGCCGCACACCAAAGAAACATGAAACGTAAAACATGAAACATGAAACGTAAAACACGTTTCATGAAAATAAAACACAGGTATACTCCATCTAATTTACTTACCGTTGCACGTCATTCGCGTCATAGCCCGTGACGTCACATAATACCAACACGAAATATTTAGGCGGTAGGTGTGTTCTTTTTTAGAATCACTTTGCCGAGTACACTGGCATTACAGCCACTAGACATATTTTATTATATACGCGTAGAAATAATATTTAAAGATTTCTATTAATGTTAACTTAAAGAAATACACAATAATAATATGTTTCATTTAATTTGTATAAATGGATTATACAGCGTTTTTATGAAGCACATTTGTTCGGAATACACTGTAACTATAATCGAACCAAGGTGATATTTTGGCATAAATTGGTAACATTTATGTGACAGTTGCGGTGATGACACTTCATATTTGTTTATATTCTTTACTATAAGTATTTGTTTCATTATATTTACTGTTTTTATTATGTACTTTAACGTACGATTACTTAATTATTGTTTTCTATTTCTAAAGTTTTTATTTATTTACATTGAATATTAATTTATTTTGCTGTATAATCCACTTCCGCAAAAATTGTGTGATGTATTTGATTTAAAATGAATTCAAGAATTTTTTGTAATTGGGCAACAATGTCAACTTACATCTCTAACGTAGATAATGACGTGCAACGGTAAGTAAATTAGACGGACTGTAAACAAATCTTGAAGTCCGCCTACCAATGAAACGATGCTCATAAAACATTTTTATTTTCGGAGAGTTTCATAAATGGCCGGACGTCTATTTGTTTAGCAGTGTTTTATTTCCATGAAACGTGATTTACGTTTCATGTTTCTTTGATGTGCGGCCTGCCTAAGAAATCAAAGAAACATGAAAAGTAAATCACGTTTCATAGAAATAAAACACTGCTAAATAAATAAACGTCCGGCCATTTATGAAACTCTCCGAAAATAAAAATGTTTTATGAGCATGAATCACACTCGTTTCATTGGTAGGCGCACTTCAAGATTTGTTTAGCCGTGTTTTATTTTCATGAAACGTGTTTTACGTTTCATGTTTCATGTTTTACGTTTCAAGTTTCGTTGGTGTGCGGCTTGCCTTATACAGTTTGTCAATAACCTTTTGAATTAACGCAATCACACTTACTTGATAAACAATCAATCCACAACTTACAAACTGATTGCTTCTCTTCTTCTTCCTCCTCTTTATAAGCAATTGTGTTTGTTCATTGGCGGATTGATACCTATATGGAAGATTATTACTCCTTACTCCACCTTTTGCGCGGTCGGCCGATACTTCTTCTACCTATCGGTGATCTATCTCTTGCTATTTTGACCACACGTGTCTCACCAATTCTCCTTATGTGGTTATTCCATTCTTTTTTTTTCTATTTAGTGTCCATTCGTTTATACACTATACGTTACATTGTCTTTTAATGTCTTCACCCCTCTTTCGATCTCTAAGCGTATTTCGTGTAATTCTTCTCAATACTCTCATCTCTGTCGTTTGTAGCAGTCTTTGTGTTGTGGCTGTATCGGGTCTTGTTTCTGATGTATATGTCTTTATTGATCGTACACTGGCTTTATAAATTATTGACTTCATCTCAGTGTTAAGATGTCGGTTTCACCATATAGTGTTATTAAGACATCCTGCCAGTCTATTTGCTTTTTGTACTTGATTTCTCACTTCTTTGTCCACGTCTCCGTAGCTTGACAATGTAAATCGAGGGTATTTTATTTCAGCTGCTTGTTCAATTTCTATTTTACGTCTGATTTGTTCTTTACTAATTACTATTGTTTTAGTTTTTTGAGAAGACATTGTCATATTGAATTCTTTTACTTTTATGTTAAATCTGTGGATTAATCTTTGCAGACTACCTTTATCTTGGGCTATCAATATTGCATCTGTGTGCAAACAAAGTACTTTTACTTCTTTGTTTCCCATTCTGTATCCTCTTCCTTTGTGGACGCTTTTGATTATTTCATCCATGATCAAATTGAAGAGCATAGGACTCAATTAGTCTCCCTGTCTTATTCCGCTGCCATGTCTATAGATTCTGCAAGTTGTCCATTTATTCTGACTTCCATTTTGTTGTTTTGGTAGATGTTTTCAATGGATTTTATGATATATAGTGGGACTTCTCTATTATACAGAAGATGGATTACATCTTTGAATATTATTCTGTCAAAAATGCTTTCTTCAAGTAAATCAGACATAGAAATGCTGGTCTATTATAACATAGGCGTAACCAGGATGATCCTAAGGGGGGTTACAACTACTGGAAAGGGGGGGTTACAACTACTGGAAAGAGGGGGGGGTTACAACTACTGGAAGGTCTCTGAGGGGTATGGGGTTAAGCGTATAGAGCTCAAAGTACGTCCCAATGGGGGGGGGGGTTATACCCCCCAAACCCCCTTGTTACGCTATGCTATTATATTCTTTTGATTTCTCAGTAATTTGCTTTATGAAGAATATTGCATGTGTACACGATCTTCCAGTACGAAAACCCTGTTGTTCATTTGCTAAACTTATCCTCTGATCAGGGCCGCCGAGAGGGATGAGCGGGCCCCGGCAAGAAGTGAAGAGCGAAAAAAATTGTTCAACTTTTATAGAAATAAAATTATCAATAGTAAAAATATGTAATAAGAAACATTTCAAATATACATTTTATTCAATTTTGATTATATTTATAAAAGGGGAAAATTTTTATAATTCAGGTGCTTTTCGAGTTCTCTGATTGGAAAAGATGTCTATAACTTTCGAAAAATCGCATGATTTTACCAAATCATTCTCAATGAACAAAGTTGATAGGCGAGTTAACTAATCCTGTTTCATTGTAGATATCACAGCATTCTTTATGCGGGAAAGAAAATAAAAGGATCTTTTCGCTTCTGCGACTGTCACCGGCAATGTGCAAAATATTCTTAACGCAATAACGACGTTAGGAAATAATGAATCTAATTTGAGGTGTTTAATTTTATTAAGTAAATCTATTGGAGAAATTGCAGGGAAAGATTCAAGGAAGGCGCAGCATAGGTAGAAGAAAAATGTCCTGGCAGAGAAATCTCAGAGAATGGTTTGGATCCAGCTCAACTGAACTCTTTCGGGCTGTAGTGTCAAAAGTTAGAATAGTAATGATGATTGCCAATCTTCGTCGCGGAGATAGCACGTAAAGAAGATTGGAGAAAGTTGAGATTTACCAATATTATTCTTGTATATCGTTCTCAAATGAAAAATTTCATCTATCAATTCTTCACTTATGTCTTCTTTATAAAACTCAAGCAAGCAAGCAAGCATAGTGATTTAACCCAGCCTCTGAAATTAACTCCCGTAAGCATAAATCACTCCACCCCGCCTCAATGCTCCAGACCATCCACTTACCCCCCGATAGCACTCTGATGCACTATAGGCGCTCTCAATCAGTAAAGTGCTTATCATATGGGAGTCTTGGGTACACGGACTCCCATGTGAAATCCTACCACGATCAATGCAGGCCATCGTGAGGCGCTCTATTCCCGCTGTCTCTAGTGACTTATCTTCGATCTGTTTTGCTTGCTCGGGCGCCGAGTCCCCGCTCTGGGCTATGTCCAGTTCGGTGACTGGACTCTATAAAACTGGACTGGACTTTATAAAACTCGTGCAATATATCAATTTTTTTCTTAATATTATCGTCATCGTCATCTCGGAATGTCCACAAAATGTTAAATAGCGAATGAATTTCATTTGCCGCATTAAATATTCTGGTTAAATTGCTTACTATTTGACAATATTAAATAGTTCACAGCGAAATATTGCGTCAGGCTCAAAATTCAGTCGCATCACTACTAGGCCCATCATCAAAAAATCTCACAGGCTTCTTGCGCCGCTTTTCTTTATTTGATGTAACTTCTGGATTTATTCCATTTATTCCATAATTGCTAGTAACTAATTTAGATTCTTCAACAATGGAAGACCTGATCCCTTTAGATTCTGGCCCTTTATATTCTTCAATCAATTTTTGATTTTTTGTAAATCTTCTAGAAGCCCTGATATATTTTTAATCTAGATATCCATAGTTATCTGACTGCACTGCAGCATTTGACTTCTGTGATTTATTGCTGTTAAAATTTTACACCAAATCAACTAAAGGTCATGTTTCATGTTAAATATAGCCGAGGATTAATTAAACGTATTATGGACATAAAGTGAACAGCAAAAAAAAACGGGAAAAATTACGTCTTTGGTCTGGTCGACGCCGGGCCCCTTACATCGCCGGGCCCCGGTAAAATGTACCGGCTGTACCGCCCTCTCGGCGGCCTGCCACTGATTCATTAGTTCTTATAGAATTTTAGTTGTAAGTTTTAGGGTAGTTTTTAACAAGTTGATACCTATGTAGTTTTCTGGCTGCTTTTTATCTTCTTTTTCGAATAGTAGAATTAGTTGGCTCGCTCTCCATTCTTCCGGTATTTGATTGTGTTTTATGCTTTTGTTAATTAATGTTGTTAACTGTTCTGCCATTGCTGCTACAAAGCGATTGCGTAATCAATAACTATCTATTCAAAGTGTAACTCAATCCGGTTCTGCTTGTAATTATACCTGTGTTCAACACGGATCTGAGTGCACGGTTACAAGTTCAAGATCCAAGATCATGGAGTAGAAACTGATATACATGTAATAAAGCTACACAACAAAAAGTCTGCACGATTGAATTCGTCCACCTACTTTTACTTTTACTGTTTTCAAACAGTCTGAGATAATTAACATTGTGGTGAAATAATAAATAGAAGAGGTTTCTGCTTCGAACCGCTTCATAATAATTCATCTAGATATAAAGAAATGAGAAAATCTATTATTCTTGGAATAAGTGTTACTGTGGGTTGACGTAAATTAACATATTAATTCCAGATAATAAAATATATTTTTATTTTAAATATAACCATTTCCTGATCCCCGTCCCACACGATAAATAATTAACTTTTTGCTTGACTTTGAAGTGACTTACTCTAAGACACACCATAAGGCACCTCCAAACATACTGATAGAACGGCACAAAACAGAGTAGAGTAAAAATATCTCTCGAAACAAATCCATAATAGAGATGATTCTCTCTCTTCAACCCTGACCACCCGGAGGGAGTGTAGTAGTCGACATGATGTCGTGTATTGTCCGTCTCCAAAGATCTCTGTCTCTGGTCATTTCTTTGAACTCATGCAAAGACTTTTGCATATTCCTGTAATTTCATCGATTAATCTTGTTGGGGATCTTCCTCGTGCTCTTCGGCCTTCCACTCTTCTTTGCATGAGTCTTTCCATGTTTTCTGTGTTGGCTCTCATAGCATTTCCAAAGTATTTTAATTGTTGGAGATGGACTTTACCGGAGAGTCGTTGGCGTACTTTTAGCTCTCTTAAAATTGAATTATTTGTCCTATGGTCGGTCCAAGGAATTCGTAACATTCGTATCCAGCAGAACATTTCAGTGGCGTCTATCTTTCTTCTTTCCGATTGTGTCAGGGTCCAAGATTCACATCCGTAGGCCAGTATTGAGAATATTAAGCAGTTGATCAACCTCATCTTTAACGTTCTTGCTTGACAGTCCTTCCATATTTTGGTAATTTTGCTGCGGCAAATTTTGCTACATCACATCTACGTTTAATCTCTTCCTGTAATGACCTTGTGTTTGTGATCAGTGATCCCAGATATAAGTATAATTGTGGTTATGTGTGGATGATTGTTATGTGGTCTATCCACTATCATGATCTTTGTCTCTTATATATTTAATTGCAGACCAAATATTTTATGATGATTCTTCTTTAGGTGCCGTCTCTAATAGAGGTTAAGGTGATTTCTGCACATTCTCTCTATCCTGTGCTTTTCTTATTAGGGTTTAGAGGTCTAGTCCTGCCCAATCTTGATGTTACGTAACCAGCTAACCATTTGCCGTCTGCCAGAATCACGCTTTCTTTCTATTGATGAAGACGAAATATCAGAAATACTGAAAATATTTGAAAATAAAGGGAAAAATCATTTTTTAGCAAAATTCACAAGGACAAATTTTTTTGTGGCTGGCTGTATACCATTAGTCACAAATAAATTTTAATTAAAAAATCGTTTATAAAAGGTATATTTATTTAAAAAAACCCTTAATGGGCCACATCTACCACATAATGTTCTTGCTCTATGTAGAGCATCATCAGTCATCACATGCTGAGTCACCAAAAATTCATGGTTAAAACCCCTTTAATATTAACAAAATGTGTTAAAATGACAGTATTGTTGAAAAATCCAATGGATGGATAAAAATCTGTAATTATATGGCTTTTGGCATTATATGACCCTAACACTTGTGGGGCCCCTACAAGGCACGTGGATGGCTTAAGAATTAACCTCATTAAGAACAGTGAGTAGCAACTCGAGTTGCTTAAATAGTTATACATTAAAAGCTAACCGTGAATAAGGGGACAAGTCCATTTGCCTCATTATTCACTAATAGATATCCTGATATACGCAGTGCTAAAAGGAATATGTTAACAAATCCCTTTTTACACTAAACTGTATGTACGATTTTGTAAGTACCTCTTTTGAAACAATCAACCTAACATACAATTTTAGCTACATTGACTTATCCCCTTTTTGACTAAATTGTTAAATATAGTATTGAAACTTATATTATTAGCTTTATTAATTTTGTGCGATTGGTCCCATAAAGCAGTTTGTTTATAATGTATACTTCATTAAAGAAGTTCTCTCGGACAGGAAGCAGTTATGGCTTTTTTATTATCAAACAGATAAATAACCGTTATTATAGATACGTTAGGTTTACCACTCGTTCGATGGCGGAAAATTGGTTTTATCATTAGAAATCAAGTCGATTCCAATCGAGGAATCATGTTTCCACGTTTAGATAAATTACCAAAAAGGGGCATACACGATTTGGTCCTTAAAGTATCAATAACAATACATCATTTACGATAATTTTACAGTTTGCACTGCAACGTTTTCGAGGGTGATATTGCTGTTATATTCCGAGAGCTGGTGATAGTTTTCGTTTTTGTCTGCTTAATTTTTTGTATAAATATTGGATACATAAAATAAAGTAACAGTTATATGACATATTTTTCTTCGTTTTGTAGGGACATAGCTCTGTCTGTTTTTTCCATGTGCCTTCAGTAAGTTGTCATTCCATCGTTTTCGTGGTGTTCCCCCTGATCGTCTTCCTATTGGGCAATCGTCTCTCGCCGTCCTTACTACTCTATTTTTTATCATTCGGCTTATGTGGTCATTCCATTCAACTCTGCTATTATCGCATCTCCGTCGTATATCTGTACTTCTAACTCTGTCCCATAGTGTCTACCACAGATTCTTCGAAGGGTTTTCATCTCCGCTATTTCGAGCAATATTTTTGTCATCTCTGTGCCAGGTTGTGTTTATGTCGCGTATATCATTATGGGCCTGATGACTGTTTTGTAAATTCTGCCTTTAATATCTATTCCAATATTTATATTTCTCCATATTGTGTCATTCACGCAACCTGCGGCTCTGTTTGCTGTATTCACTTGATCTTCCAGTTCTGTTTCGAACTTTCCGTAGCTATAGATAGTGTGATTCCTAGATATTTAAACTCCATCACTTGTTCTATTATCTGACCGTCCAGCTCCAATTTACATCTTATTTTTTCTGGAAAATAACATGTTAAACTTCCTGGCGGTTATATTAAATTGGTGCAGCTTATTTTGTAAATCATCTTCACGTTAAGAGATTAGTATTGCATCGTCTGCAGAGCAGATTATTTTAAATGGTTTTTCTCCCATTTGGCATCCTTTTTAATTTTTAATTTTTTTAATTATTTCATCCATGATCAAGTTGAACAATAACCCTAATAACACCAAACATTCCATGTATGTTCCTAGAATGTACACACAGGATATTGAAAACATTCCTGGAATGTCCTCAAAAGCACAAGAATGTCCCGTAAATGTCTCAGGAAAGTCCTCTGTCAGCATTTTAAACATTCCTTGAATGTCTTGTTGGAACATTCCATGAATGTCTACGAATATTCTTTGGACATTCATAGTATATTTTTTATACATTCCCTGGATATAGTCGCTAATGTGACATAATACCTCCGATTTGTTTTTTCATGAGTTTTGTAAGAGAGACTAAAAACTTTTTTTACAGTCACCTCCAATTTTCATCTGATATTTTTTGACATGTTTTGTAGTAAATTCAACTATCTATTTACTACAAGACATGTCAAAATTTACACATGAAAACAGGAGATGACCTTAAAAATGGTTTTTCGTCTACTACAAAATTCATGAAAAAGCAGATAGGAGATATAGTCACATCACCGACGATATACCAGACGTATATGTGGCCATACCAAATAATACATCCTTGATAAATATAAACATTTTTATTGCACAAAATCTTGTCATACATTTTTTTCCATAATCATCACTACGATGATGATTCATTGTATTGAATTGTACATTACAATTACAATCTGGTCATAACTGACCAATGAGCAATTTTAATTTAACCTAAATTACTACTGCTCTTTAAAATGAAGAGCTTCCCCCATAGCGTCTCTTATCTAATCTAACAAGATGATGCACTATTCTAACATATACAGGCACATAAGCACTATGCTCTGCTTTTCTCTATTATCTTTCACTCAAACTAGTTCAAAAGGCTTTGTCCTCTTCAATCTTCTAGTTTGCCCAGTAGTATCGAGGAGCTGGATTTCCTCAATATTCTTGTAGGTACTAATGAGTTGCTCGTGACTTCCAACTTTACTCCAACTTTAAAAACAAATCCAGCTGTAAAATATTTATGTGCCTGAAGGCTTTTGTATGCTTTCATCTGCTGCTTAGAGTAGTAATTGTGAGACTCCACCAGATATGTATAAATATCTATAATAGTAATTTGGTGGAATGTACTTTACTGTAAAATCCAATTCTGACTGAATTGTATATGGATCTACATCCCCAATTATTTTCAGCTTCAATAAATATTTAAAACAATAAAAGAAATAATGTTATTGCTTGCAAAATTCATCAATATTGATAAATATCAGGGAAAAATTAACAGTAAATAAAAATTGTTTCCCCTACCTTTCTCTAACTTCCAATAATAATTTCCTTAAATAATCACTTTGCATTGTGGTAAAGTTTATAAAGTTCACAAAATACTGCAAACGAAATCCAAACGAATTCAAAATACGACGATAAACAATGAAAAATAGATATTACAAACATAACCTCTGTAACTTTTTGTATGCCAACCATGCCAACGCCAACCAGAAGTCACGTGGTTTGGATTGCCTAATACATAGATACACGCGCGGCAAATTTGAAAATGAACGCAAATTGAATAGTAACTGGCCTCTCTTAAAATATAGGACATTGGTAGTATGTTCATAAAATGTCTTGTGGTAACATTCCACCAACAATTTAATCAGATGTTCACCGAATGTTCCTTGAATGTCCAGGACATTCAAACATTAATAGAACTTTGATAGTACATTCCTGGAATGTTTTGTGTTATTAGGGAAACGACTTAGGGAATTCCCACGTCTTATCCCACTGCCAGCTTCAAGATCTGTTGTGGCAGATGTTTTCAATCGTTTTAATTATTCCTACAGTCTAGAGTTACCTCTCTTGAGTATAACAAACGGATAACGTCCTTTAATTTGATCCTGTCAAATGCTTGTATTCTAATGAAATGATTTATAACAAATTATAAATATTGCGTCGGTGCATGATCTTCCCGACTTAAAACCGTGTTGTTCTTCTGCTAATGTTATAATTTCATTCAGTTTGTTATCACTTTGGTTGTTAATTTTAATGTTGTGTTTAATAAGTTAATTCCTCTGTAATTCTCCGGGTCCGATTTGTCTCCTTTCTTGAAGAGAGATATTTAGGATGATTGATCTCCATTCTTGTGGTATTCTGTTTTGTTATAAGTATTATTTTTTGAATTCGTTTTAATAGTTGCTTAGTCAGATCTTGTCCTCCATACTTAAGGAGTTCGTTCGATATTCTGTCGTCTCCTGGAGATTATCTGTTTTTTAATTTTCTTAATGCTTCATTTACCTCTCCGGCTCTCCCTCTTCAATGTTTATTTCTTCGTTTTTCGTAACTTCTGGTGTTGGTGGTTCATTATCGTCACCTTTAGCAAATATGGATCGAAAGTAGTCTGCCCATGTTTCCTTCTGAATGTGTTTCGTTTTTATTAATTCGTTCACCTCTTTTCTTTGTTCTCTGATCATTCTCCATAGTTCTTTTTGTATTCCGTAGAAGTCGTGTTCCATCTGTTGTGAGAAACTCCGCCAGTGTTCGCTTTTTATTTGTCTGACTAAAGTGTTAGTTTTGTTTCTGATTCATTTGTAGTAGTTGTATGTCTGTTGTATTTGTTTTGTTCTGTATTGTAAAAAGGCTTTCTTCTTTTTTCACATTTTATCTTCACATCCTCTCTAATCCATGGGGTTTTCTTTTTTGATATGTTAATATTTGTTACTTTCCTCTCTCCAAGTGATTATGTTGCGGCGTTGATTATGTTATATATGTTTGTTAAGACAGAGAACTTTTGACCACCATTAACAGGCGAAAGACAGCATATTTGAGGCACATACTTAGAAGTGATAACTACGAGTTGTTGCAGCTGATTATGAAGGGTAAAATCGAAGGACAAAGGGGTCTTGGTAGACGACAAATATCCTTTCTAAAAAAATTCGTGACTAGACCGGGTTAAACACTCAGACGCTTTTAAGAAAAGCAGAAGATAGAGACGAATTTACAATAGTTACATCCAACTTTCATTAGTGGAGTCGGCTCTAGAAGAAGAAGATCTAATACGTATCTAAGTACTCAAAATATGAAAAACGAAGAAACGGCTATTTCGGACGAGATGCCTGTTGAATTGCTAAAATTGCCGAAAGAATCTAAATACATATAGCATTTGAGTTTATAGTTATTGTAGCCAATATAAAATACTTAGTCAAAGTTGTTCACCAGCTCTTTGGCTATTAGACCAATTTGTTGATACTCTTTCCCATGACCTACATGGTTTTGCTAATAATTACCTAAGAGACTATTAGAATCGAAAGCAGTTCTTTGGGAGAAAATATGAAACAATCGTTGATAGAATTGCATGTGGAATAAAACTTCATAAATGTTATTTTAATAATGACACTAATATCAAGAGAAAAATAGATTTATCATGATTAGAAATTTGAAATACATAGTGAGAATTTAATATTTTGATTTAAAAGTATAGTAAACATAAATATCACCATAACGACACCTTTCTTGTTTAAGGAGATAGGTGCAAAATTTCGGCTCCAATTCTCGAATCCTGAGAAATCTAATAAGTATTTTTGAAAAATTTAACCGCAGAATGAAAGGTTGCATTATTATCGAAAGCCGAAAGTCCCTGGAAAACTTACTTCTATACTGATTATCTTAAGTTACAGGCAGTGGCGTAACAAACTCCGTCGCCCCCCCCCCCCCCCCCGCAGAATTGGAAAAGGGGTCCCCTTTAAAATATTACTAAATGCGACTTGTGTGACAAAATCTTATGTGTGTTTTAGCCTAGTAAGTGAACATGATACACGGCGATACCGTGTAATTTTCAGTGTCACCACCTAAGTGGTCAGTCAACATTTTTCGTGTTATTTGCGAGTGAAAATGTTTATCGTTTAGCAAAAAAAAACACGTTTTCAGGCGGTTTTTCGCAAATAACTCAAAAAGTAAATATTTTATCGCAAAAAATATTCTTAGCAAAAATGTAGCCTATATAAAAATTAAGTCTATCAACCCAGTAAAAGCAAAGTTGAAGCTCATAAAAAATGGTTTTTATTCGTCACGTTTGTCTATAAAAAAATGAAGTCTATCAACCCAGTAAAAGCAAAGTTAAAGCTCATAAAAAATGGTTCTTCGTCAAATTCCAAATCGAATATTTCAACGTGAAATAACCAAAAAATAAATCACTTTTCGGGGAAAACTCATTAAAATTTTGTTTTTATTTTTTATAAAAGTTTCTAGTATCAAAACCAAGCAAGTTCCGCTCAAAATAAAGTTAACGCCATTTTATTTTTATGTAAAAAAATGTGAAAATGTTGCCCTATTTAGCACCCCAAATGAAACTAATCGTTGCCGCTTTACAAATTCCTTAACTTTCTTTATATGTCCTGTAAGTTTCACCAGTTTAAAGTGCTTATTTTTGAAAGGGTTCTAGTTGAAACTGCTTGAACGAGTCACTAATCACGTGTGTATGCAAATTTTAAACAGCCATATCTTAAGCAATTTTTGTCTCACAGAACAACAAAATAAAACCAAAATATTTATAAAAGCAAACCTTACATTTCTTTACTCTTTGAGATTTTCGTATCACTAATACTTTTTAAGTTATTTTGAAAAAAAACATTTTTTTCAAAATAAAAAACTGTTTTTAATATAAAATCAAATTTTTTCAAAAATAAGATTTGAACCGGTCAAACTTACAGATCATATTATAAACAATACACATGCCTATAAAGTAAATGTGTGTGTGTGTTCACAAAGAGGGGATGGCATTAGATAAACTTTTTGCCACAGATATTATAAAGTAAATGGTACAACGCTAATCATTAATTTTATTTGGGGTGCTAAATAGGGGGAGATTCTCACGATTTTTTTACCAAAATAAAAGCGGACCATTTTTATTTTGGGTGTAACTCGCTTAGTTTTGATGCTAAAAACTTTTATAAAAAATAGAGCTCTTTTAACTTTTATAAAAAATAAAAATAAAGCTTTTTTTAAACATTTAAAAAAAGTTTTAATGAGTTTTCCCCGAAAAGTGCTTCATTTTTTGGTTATTTCATTTTGAAATATACGCTTGGGAATTGGACGAATAAGATCAATTTTTCATAAACTACAACTTTGCTTGTACTGTGTCGGTAGACTTCATGAATACTTACACCAATTTTTTATTGTTTTTTTATGAGCTACATTTTTGCTAAAATTATTTTTTCGATAATTTTTTGATAATATTTAATTCGTTAAAATACTTACTTTTTCAGTTTTTTTACGAACAACTGCCTGAAAATGTAGTTTGCTGGTTGAAAACAAAAACAATTTCACTCGCAACTAACTCGAAAAGTATTGACTTAGACTTAGATAAAGAAACTCCTATAAACCAAAATTTTCTTATAATTAGTCAATTTATCAATTTTCGGACTTATTTTAAACGTATGTTTTTCACCTCCGATAAGGAATGGCTATCACCCCCCAAGTAAAAGCAACCAACGGCACAAGTCCAACTTTGAAGTGGAGGGTAAATAGAACCTAAATCTAAGGCAAGGCGCCCATTGAGCTAGAATGTCCGTGGCATGTGGCGTGGTACTGACTAGAGATGGTCCGAACCGCTATTTTGATATAGCAGTTGTTTTTTCAGCATTACTCAACGTTTTTATGTTGATATAAGAAAAACAAAATCATATTTGTTTGTTTTGTTTCAAAAAGCAGTTTTGTTGTTATTTAATGTGAACAAATTTATAAATAATAATTGTTGCTAAATTAATACATCTAAGTACAAACATTTTTTGATATGACAAAAAATATACTTAACAAAATACATGGTGGTTGTAATATTTATATGGTCGGAGTATTTATTTAAATTTACTGTTGTTTTCACCCAATTTTGAAAAAATGTGAAAACTTTGAATTATCCACGTCCGTCTGTCCGTCCGTCAGATATTTAACCTAGGCTGGTTGGTTATCGGTCCGTCCGACCGCGAATATAACTCCTCCGCATTATACCAGGTAGAATGACAAATGAGGTGTCACATGAAAGCATCCAAGGATCCAATATAATCCAAGGATAGTACTAAAGGTGATAAATTTGATCTAGGCTGTTTATCCGTCGGTCTGTCCGACCGCGAATATAACTTCTTCGTCATTATACCAGGTATAATGACAAATAAGGTGTCAAATGAAAGCTTATAATCCAAGGATGGTACTAAAGGTGAGATATTTGACCTAGGCTATCTGTACGTCGGTCCATCCGACCGCGAATATAACTCCTCCGTCATTATACCAGGTAGAATGACAAATGAGGTGTCAAATGAAAGAATAGAATCCAAGGATGGTCCTAAAGTTGATAAATTTGATCTAGGCTGTCTGTCCGTCGGTCTGTCCGACCCCGAATATAACTTCTGTGTCATTATACCAGGTAGAATGACAAATGAGGTGTCAAATGAAAGTTTATAATCCAAGGATGGTACTAAAGGTGAGATATTTGACCTAGGCTGTCTGTACGTCGGTCCGTTCGACCGCGTATATAACTCCTCCCTCATTATACCAGGTAGAATGACAAATAAGGTGTCAAATGAAAGCATATAATCCAAGGATGGTACTAAAGGTGAGATAATTGACCTAGGCTCTCTGTCCGTCGGTCCGTCCGACCGCGAACATAAATCCTCCGTCATTATACCAGGTTGAATGACAAATGACGTGTCAAATGAAAGCTTATAATGCAAGGATGGTACTAAATGTGAGAAATTTGACCTAGGCTGTGTATCCGTCTGTCCGTCCGACTGCGAAGATAACTCTTCCGTCATTATACCAGGTAGAATGACAAATGAGGTGTCAAATGAAAGCTTATAATGCAAGGATGGTACTAAATGTGAGAAATTTGACCTAAGCTGTCCATCCGTCTTTCCGTCCAACTGCGAATATAACTCATCCTTCACTATACCAGATAGAATAACAATTGAGGTGTCGAATGAAAGCTTATAATCCAAGGATGGTAATAAACGTGCGAAATTTTACCTAGGACTTCCGGTTTTAGAAATGCGACCAGAAGTACTGTTTTAAAGTCACCGGAATAGTACACGTGATATATTATTCGACGCTACTTTGCAAGAAGAGAATAAATATATACTTTCGGTTCCATCACTGTCTGTTCATCTGTGTTTCCGTCCGCGAATACAACTCCTCCATTATTAATATAGATAGAATGACAAATGAAGTGCCGAATGAAGGCTTATAACCCAAGGATGGTATTAAAGATGAGACATTTGACATCGGACTTCCGGTTTTAGAGTTGCAACCGTATGAACTGTTCTAAAGTCACCGAAATAGTATAAGCGATATATCGTTCGACGTGCCTTAGCAAAATGAGAAAAAATTTTGGTTTTGGTTTTTATATCATTTCCGCTTAAAAAGTTCTAACCAGAAGTGCCGCTATAGTCGCAGTAATAGTATATGTAACACAACAATCGAAGGGTATTGAAAAGTTGACTTTTAATCTTTAGTTCCTGTTTTGAAGTCATTTCTGTTTAAATAATGATGACGCAAAGTTTATCGATATATATATCGATAGTATATCGATCGACGCAAAGTTACACGAAGCGTTCAAATATCGACTTTCAGTCCTACATTCGATTACTTTGGGTGAAAACCTAGGACTTACGAAGTCCAATTACTTGTTTTAACTGGGAATAAGCCACAATATTATTAGAAATTGAATTGGAAAGATTTGAATTTGGAGGTAAAATTAAACTTCTACTTCGGAAATTGCTCCAAATGAAATATATAGCAATGCCCTGCACATTCCTAATTAATAACATCAAGTAAAATAGTATTGAAAAGTACGTGAGTAGTGTAGGACATACAGTTTTCCAAAGTTTGTTTTCTCTTCAGGTGACAGCCACATCTTTGATTTTTTTTTTAAATAGGAAAGTACATAATGTGACACCTCATTTAAAAGCCTTTAAAATACTGATTACAAACATATATAATACTTTAATCCTTTTTGAGAGCGTAGGCGCAAAATTTCGTTTGAATTATTTTTAAATGCATTAATTTTTTTCGAATCCTGAGAAAAAAAAAGAGAAAATTGAGTGTGATATTTAATTTTAAATATATCACTCTAAAGAAACTTTTTGTTTATTCTAAGGGACTTTTGTCCCTCGGTAATAATGTAATATTTCATTCTGTGTTTAAACTTTTCAAAAGTACTTGTTAGTTTTCTCAGGATTCGAAAATATGATTGCATTTAAAAAGAATTCAACCGAAATTTTGTGCCTACGCTCTCAAAAAGAATTAAAGTATTATACATTATTGTAATTAGTGTTTTAAAGGCTTCTAAATGAAGTGTCACATAATGTACTCTCCCATTTAAAAAAAATCAAAGTTATGGCTGTCACCTGAAGAGGGATCGCCCAATAATTCTTAAAGTCATTTTAAATCAAGTATATCACATAATTTTTGCGGAAGTGGATTATACAACAAAACAAATCCATATTCAATGTAAATAAATAAAAACTTTAGAAATAGAAAACAAGAATTAAGTTATAATCTTAAGTTAAAGTAAATAATATAAACAGTAAATATACAGGCTGTCCCGAAAAGATTGGTCATAAATTATACCACAGATTCTGGGGTCAAAAATAGGTTGATTGAACCTCACTTACCTATATACAATAGTGCACACAAAAAAGTTACACCCCTTTGAAGTTACAAAATAAAAATCGATTTTTTTTCATATATCGAACACTCTTAAAGATTTTTTATTAAAAATGGAGATTAGGCATCTTTGTGGCAGCTTCATCTTAAAAAAAAATTACAGTGAAATTTGTGCACCCCATAAAAATTTTATGGGGTTTTGTTCCCTTAAACCCCCCTAAACTTTTGTGTACGTTCCAATTTAATTATTTTTGTTACACCTTTAGTTAAACACAATGTTTTTAAAACTTTTTTGCCTCTCAGTACTTTTTCGATAAGCCAGCGTTTATCGAGATATTTTGAGTATTTGTCGAATCCACCACATATTTGTATATGGTTAAGTACGATTATGGAGATCTGTTAATAATCTGAAAATTTATTTATAATTTATATTTTTAGGTATATTTTGAATAAGAAGCCACATCTCGATAAAAGGTGATTTATCAAAAAAATAATAAGAGGCAAAAAAGTTTTAAAAACACTGTGTTTAACTAATGGTACCACAGTAATAGTTTCATTGGAACGTACACAAACATTTGGGGGGTTTAAAGGAACAAAACCCCCATACAATTTTTATGAAAATATATTAAAAAAGAAGCCGCATCTCGATAAAAACTCGCTTACAGAAAAAATACTAAGAGACAAAAAAGTTTTAAAAACGTTGTGTTTAACTAATGGTACCACAATAATGAATTAATTTGAACGTACACAAAAGTTTGGGGGGGTTTAAGGGAACAAAACCCCCATAAATTTTTATGAGGTGGACAAATTTCACTATAATTTTATTTTAGGATGTTCCTGCCATAACAATGATACATGTCTATTTTCAAGAAAAAATCTCTAATAGTTTTCGATATATTGAAAAAAATCGATTTTTATTTTGTAACTTCAAAGGGCTGTAACTTTTTTTGTGAGCACATTTGTACTAAGGTAAGTTAGGTTCAATCGAACTGACCAATCTTTTCGGGACACCCTGTAATAAAACAAATATACTTATAATAAAGAATAAAAACAAATATGAAGTATCATCACCGCAACTGTCAAATAAATGTTACCAATTTATGCTAAAATGTCATTCGTTCGATTACAGTTATAGTGTGTTCCGAACAAATGTGCTTCATAAAAACGCTTTATAGTCCATTTAGGTATACAAATGAAATGAAACATATTATTGTGTATTTCTTTAAGTTAACATTAATAGAAATCTTCAAATATTATTTCTACGCGTATATAATAAAATATATCTAGTGGCTGGAATTCCCGTGTACTCGGAAAAATGATTCTAAAAAAAGAACACACCTACCGCCAAAATATTTCGTGTTGGTATCATGTGACGTCACGGGCTATGACGCGGATCACGTGCAACGGTAAGTAGATTAGACGAAGTATAAGTAGGTGGGCACTGTATAGAAATTTGTAGAATAGTAAAATAATTTTACCACCAGTAAATTTGTCGGCGAGTTTCTACTCATAACAGTTGTTATAAAGTATTTATTACCTGAGAAACCCTAATAATATAAAACAGCTATACAGGCCTTTGAGGCATTTGCAATAAAGTATAATACCCGATATAATTTAAATTTTTAGGATATTGTAGGTAAAAATTTATTCGTTTAGTTTTTTACATTTTTTTTTTCGAATTCTGAGGAAACTAATAAGTATTTTGAAAAATTTAAACTCATAACGAAAGATTACATTATTACCGAGGGCCGAAAGTCCCTGAAAACTTTTATAATGTTTATAATTATAATATACAGGCGTGAAAAGAAGAGAAAATTTATTGTGATTTTTAATTTCAAGTATTTAATTCAAACTAAACTTTTTGTATATTCTAAGACACTTTCGGAACTCGGTAATAATGTAGTCTTTCATTCTGCGTTTAAATTTTTCAAAAATATTTATTGGTTTTTTCAGGATTCGAAAAAATGAAAAAAATGAATTTAAATAGCATTGGACCAAGATTTTGCGCCTACCCCCTTAAAAAGTAAACGGAAACGTTTCGGGACCTCTAATTTATATTCCATAAACAGGGATATTCATAAAACTGGTACTTAAATTTTTACTTGTTGGATTTTTGAGATGCTAGATTCGATTCTTGATTTGACTCTCTGCCCTAATGTGTCAATAGTCAAATAACAAAGCTAGCAATATATAATAATTGTTAATTAAAGTGCTTATTAAAAATGGCAAATAGCCGAAAAGAGTTTTACCGAAAAATCCAGGAATTAAAAAGTTTCTATATAAATAAATATTTAATATATTTATGTTAAATTGTTGATCGTCTTGTATGATTTTAAAATTTTTAAATACGTCCTCGTATATTGCAACACAAACTCAACGTGGTCACCATTCGAGTGCCACTCGAAAATTAAACCTGCTGTCGATTAGTGACAAGGGGACTGGCGCTACGGCGCGGCACTTCCAAAATACCACCCCTTCAAGTTCAAATCCTTTTTATAAACGTTAAAAATTGCAAATTTTTATTTTTTTTGCCAGATAGGGTGCACCCAATAATGATGTTTTGTCTTCTTTGGATTTTTAGCATTGAGGTTGGCAAACTAAAGAAATAAAAAGTAATCGGTGCTACTATATAGTACTTAGTCTACCGCGCTGTATTATAATATTACAATGCTGAAAAAAAAATCTTTACAAAGTGAATAAAACGCATAAATCATAAGAATTATTATTCTAATTTCACAAATTATGTATTAATTAATTACAAATAATTGAACTTTCTAAGTCCTAGGTTTTCACCCATGGGGATCGAAAGTAGAACCGGAAGTCGATATTTGAACTCTTCGTGTAACTTTGCGTTGATGGATAAAATATTTCGCTAATTTTTAGTCATTTTAACTAAACTTTCGGTCATAATTGTTTAAACGGAAATAATTTCAAAACCGGAACCAAAGATTTAAACTCGACTTTTCAATACACTTCAATTAATGCCACATGTACCATTTCTGCGAATCTGATATGGTACTTCGGTTAAGAACTTTTTAACGGGAAATGATATGAACCCAAAAAGCATCCGGTTCTTCTTCTTCTTGAAGTACCGTGTCCTATCGGAGGTTGGCTACCATCACAGCAATCTTAACTTTGTTGGCTGCAGCTCTGAACTATTGTATTTGTATAAATCCTCCTACGTCCCACATTTCTCTTTCCCGAGATATTTCCTTGGATTATGAGCCTTAGCGGGGAGTACTTTTCCCGTCTTATTATGTGGCCTAACTTCAGGTTAGAACTTTTTAACCGGAAATGATATAAAAACCAAATTTATACATTTGTTCTCATCTTGCTAAGGCACGTCGAATAATATATCTTATACTATATCCATTTGTCACCATTTCGGTGACTTTCCAACGGTATTTTCCTATTGCAGCTCTAAAGCCGCAACTCTGAGGTCAAATTTCAAATATAGCACATGTACTATTTCTGTGTCTATAATATGGCACTTCCGGTTAGAACTTTTTAACCGGAAATGATTTAAAAACCAAAAGTATACATTTGTTCTCGTCTTGCTAAGGCACGTCGAATAATACATCGCTTATACTACTCCGGCGACTTTAAAACAGTACATCTGGTTTATTCTAAAACCGGAAGTCCTAGGTCAAATTTCTCACCTTTAGTACCCATAGTAACCATATAAATAATAAATATATAAATATTACAACCAAATATTTTTTCTCATCTTACTAACGCACGTCGAATAATATATCTTATACTATTTCAGTGACTTTCCAACGGTACTTCCTATTGCAACTCTACAACCGCAACTCCGAGGTCAAATTTCAAATATATCACATGTACTATTTTTGTGTCCATAATATGGCACTTCCGGTTAGAACTTTTTAACCGGAAATGATATAAAAACCAAAAGTATACATTTGTTTCCATCTTGCTAAAGCACGTCGAATAATATATCGCTTATACTACTCCTGCGACTTTAAAAAAGCACTTCCGGTTTCATTTCTAAAACCGGAAATTCTAGGTCAGATTTTTCACCGTTAGTACCATCCTTGGATTAGCCTTCATTCGACACCTCATTTGTCATTCTACCTGATATAATGACGGAGGAGTTAGTTTACGGACTGAGAGACGGACAGACGGACGGGTATAATTCGACGTTTTTACAATTTTTCAAAATTGGGTGAAACAAAACTTTCGAAAACGGTATGTCCTACCCTACTCATGTACTTTTCAGTACTATTCTACTTGATGTCTATTACAAATTCCAATCCTTTCCAATTCAATTTCTAACTAATATTGTTACTAGTGGGCTGTACTAGTGAGAGTAACTATGCTTGCCTTCAAAGTGTCCAAAACCGAATACTAAGAAACATAGTCAACGCTCCATGGTATATCCGCAACAAAGACCTACATCGGGAACTTCGTATAGCAACAATCAAAGAAGAAATAAAGATTGCCAAGGGTCACGAAAAACGACTCCACAACCATACAAACAGGAAAGTGTTAGAACTTTTAGGTAATCAAAACCTAGTCCGCAGGCTCAAACGCACCAAACCTTTTGAACTTGTGTGATAGTGATAAATCTATAAATGTCAGTATCAGTTTAAATTCGGGCAGTGAACCTAGCCACAACAGTGATGTGTGCAACAGTAATTATTAAATTCTAAGGTTACCTAGGACAGTAGAGTAGTAGATTATGTCAAATCTAAAATGCTGGTTTGTCTCAGGATCAGGTGCATTGTTAATTTAATAAATAAAAGAAACTAATATTGTGACTTACTCCCAGTTAAAACAATGGACTTCGTAAGTAGGTAGTAGGTTTTCACCCAAAGTAATCGAAAGTAGAACTGGAAGTCGATATTTGAACGCTTCGTGTAATTTTGCGTCGATCGATATACGATTTTACTAATTTTGAGTCATTTTGACTAAACTTTGCGTCATCATTATTTAAACAGAAATGACTTCAAAACAGGAACTAAAGATTAAAAGTCAACTTTTCAATACGCTTCGATTGTTGTGTTACATATACTATTTCTGCGACTATAGCGGCACTTCTGGTTAGAACTTTTTAAGCGGAAATGATATAAAAACCAAAACCAAAATTTTTTCTCATTTTGCAAAGGCACGTCGAACGATATATCGCTTATACTATTTCAGTGACTTTAGAACAGTTCATACGGTTGCAACTCTAAAACCGGAAGTCCGATGTCAAATGTCTCATATTTAATACCATCCTTGGGTTATAAGCCTTTATTCGGCACTTCATTTGTCATTCTATCTGTATTAATAATGGAGGAGTTGTATTCGCGGACGGAAAGACAGATGAACAGATAGTGATGGAACCGAAAGTATATATTTATTCTATTCTTGCAAAGTAGCGTCGAATAATATACAGTAGGAAAAATGAAAGAATACCTATGAACGAACGTATAAAACACGTTGTATTTTCCTGTCACCGTGCCACACAAAAAATTGCACAGCGCAAGTACATGTAATAATTATTGTTACATGTACTTGCAATGGACAATTTTCTTTGTGACACGGTGACAGGAAAATAGAGCGTGTTTTATACGTTCGTTCATGGGTATTCTTTCATTTTTCCGACTGTATCACGTGTACTATTCCGGTGACTTTAAAACAGTATATAATAGAATACGTTGTAGTATTGTGAAGATGAACCTCGCTAGGGGTAGGAATACACTAAGTACTCATTATATGTTTATTTAATCACTATTACGCTAGTAACTAGTTGGTGTGCTTAAAGTAAAACCATCTGCGAGTGCATCTGGATTAAGAATGATATTTAATTAACGAATCAATTAGAAAATCACGATGCCTTCGTATATAAGTATATAAACAAATATATTGCCGACTCAGCTTGACCACGACATACGAAACTGGTGCTTCTAACAAATCTAGGTCACCTACTAAAATGTAAACAAATGTGTATGTTTTGGTTTTGTTTCTAGTACATTTAAGAATTAAATGAATATGTCTTGATCTCAATATTGGATGTTGATAAACCTTTACATCCATCCCCTTCGGGAAATTTTCTGACTACATGCAAGGAAGAAAATATTGTTGTGCTCCACCAACTGGTTACTTTAAAAGATTTATAGAAATATATACAAATACAAAATACAAATATAATATATACAAATATGCAGCTTATTACCCTATAAAAAAATTGCCATCAAACATCGTCTATTCTTACTTATTACTTCCTTATATCTCGCGAAATTCTACCCTCAGAAATTGTAATGTATATTTTACCTTTTCCCGATTTAAAATAAAATTATAACTTTAATTCTTACATTTGAACTTACTTTTTAATTATACTTCTTTCACTTTTAAATAATTATTTGACTTTCTGACCTTTTACATATTCTTCAATTAAAAAAATTGCTCCTTTTTCTTCCTCTTCTTCTTGACTGGTACTTTACTAATACATATTTTCATTTTCTTTATACTTAGTACTTTCTTCATAGTGTACTATTAAACATATTTCTTTATTAAACTCGTATTTACGTCACATATTCTTCCTTTTCTAACCCTTACCTACTTGGCGGGTTTTTCGCAGCTTTAAATCCTTGTATTTGCTTCCGGTTCTTTCTCCACGTCCTTAGTCATGGGAAGGTTTGTTCCAAAAAGACAAAATGGATAGTTGTGCGCTTAAAAAATCTACATTTTGCATCCCTAAATTCCTGTCTGATCCGAACTGCTCAGTCTTGATGAGAGTCGGTTAGCTTCAAAACATGAAATAAGCATGTTAAAATCTTCTGATGTTATTTTGTACCTTTTTCCTTGACAAGAGTTGGTTTTTTATTGTTTGTATTGTTAATTAACTTTGCTTCTAATATATTAAAAATCATTTGTCTCCTTAATTAACGATAAAACATAAATATTATATTTATACCAAAATTCACTCGATATTAAAAAATTGAAATCAAAACTTAAAACAAAATCAAAAACAAAAAGAATTATTACCTAAAAACTTCAGTGTTCAATAATGAAAAAAAATCTAAAGAAAGTGTTAATAAAAATAGACTATATTCTGTTGAAAAATATAATGAAAATTCTCTAAGAAAATCTTAATCCTAACACTAAATCTGATTCTGGGCTAACAATAATTAATCCTACTGTTTCTGGGCAAAAATAATTAATCCTAATATTTCTGGGCTAAAAATTGAAATCCTAATACTAAATGAGTTTCGGGGCCGCGGACCCATAAAATATTTACGAAAAAAAAAGGATTAGGAACGAAAACTTGTAAATATACGCTAAATAAATAATATGAGTTTGTGCTATCTACTAAATAATAGTTTTTTCTCACTTATTCGCGCAATTAGTCACTTTATATTATACCGTCACAATGAAAAAGTCTCTATTTCTCTGATTGAAATACAGTCTTACATGACTTGTCAAGTATTCATTCAAAACATATTAACATTATAGAAAATTAGAGTTAGTTTATATTACAAAAAATTTAAAGTAACTTTATATTATACTAATTATCTATATTTTACTTGAAGCAATACCAAGTATTTTTCTTAAATAGTACTTTTTACTGTACAAAAGTCTCTTCAATTATTCGGTTTTCCGTATCATTGTCATTAAATCTTCTTTACATTAATCTTAATAACATGTCCATCATTATGATATTATGATAAGTCTTATATTTACCAATCTTTTTTTTTCTTTTTTCCCTCCAATGGGATTTACTTGTTAATGTATAAACTTCCTTACGTCATTATAGGTAACTTATATGTCTTTATTTTTCTTCTTACATCATTACTTTTACATCATTTTCTTACATCATTTCTTCATAAATTCATTGTATAAAAATTCTTGTATATCCTTGTATATAAATAATTTAATTTCTTTTCCGTAGTCATATTTTAAATTTTTTCGTCTTATGTTTCTTAATCGTTAATGTTTCTTTATCTTGTCATTGGTAAAAAAAAATCTCTAAATCCTGATTCTTTTTTCGTTAGTCTTCGTTATTTCGGAACTCACATTTTCCGTGGAAATTATTTCAATAAAATATTCCTTTCATGTTTAACTTTCATGATTCATGTTCAATTAAAATATTTTGACTCATCGCAAAAAGTTTTTCTACACATTTCCTTGTATATAATTTCAATTGTCCATTTAAATTTTTGCTTTTTCAGCAGATTCCTTCATAATCATAACTCATGCTTTCACGGTCAATCGAACGTAAATATAAATATCATACGCACAATAAAGTCATTATCTTGCATTTTTTTTCTCCTCGCTTCTACATGTAAATAAATAGTATATTCATGTAACTAGACACTTATATGCATATTATGTAATTGTAGACAGTTTTAAAAATACTTTTAATTGTTTTATGTGCTGACGCATTGCAAAAAAAATCTTGTTTTATCCTTAAAAATATAAACTTCTATAGATAATCTCTATTTGTAGTTAAGAAAGCTTAGTTAGTCTTTGTAGAAAAAGTAATTTAACTTATTCAATACTCTACTTTACCATTTACTCTACATAGAAATATTAAAAACTTTACCTAATTAATATGTATTTAAATTTAAAAAAATAATTAATCCTAATTTATCCCAAAATTTTATGTATTTACATTATATTTAATAAAAGAAAATTATACGTGTATGTGAGACTGTATGCAATGAAAAAAATAGCTTAAGAGTTACTCACATTCACTATTGACCATTATCCATCGTTTCCATGGTTCCTCTTGCAGCTGGGCGTGGACCCAAGACTCCAACCTTCGTCCTTGTCGACGTCTGCTACTGCGTGGCTGCTCTCCAACTCCATATTGTCCATATAGTCATATATTAATATGTTAATATGGGGATTGGTACTTTACCCCAAATTTCCTCCGTTTTTTCCAATTCTCCATCGCCATTCTTCCTGTTCTCTACCTCAGAAGTCCAGTTCGTCTCTCTCAGGTCGCCATATAATAGAATACGTTGTCGTATTCTGGAGATGAACCTCGCTAGGGGTAGGAATACACTAAGTACTCATTATATGTTTATTTAATCACTATTACGCTAGTAACTAGTTGGTGTGCTTAAAGTAAAACCATCTGCGAGTGCATCTGGATTAAGAATGATATTTAATTAACGAATCAATTAGAAAATCACGATGCCTTCGTATATAAGTATATAAACAAATATATTGCCGACTCAGCTTGACCACGACATACGAAACTGGTGCTTCTAACAAATCTAGGTCACCTACTAAAATGTAAACAAATGTGTATGTTTTGGTTTTGTTTCTAGTACATTTAAGAATTAAATGAATATGTCTTGATCTCAATATTGGATGTTGATAAACCTTTACAAGTACTTCTGGTCGAATTTCTAAAACCAGAAGTCCTAGGTAAAATTTCGCACATTTATTACCATTCTTGGATTATAAGCTTTCATTCGACACCTCAATTGTTATTCTATCCGGTATAGTGACGGATGAGTTATATTCGCAGTCGGACGGAAAGACGGATAGACAGCCTAGGTCAAATTTCTCACATTTAGTACCATCCTTGCATTATAAGCTTTCATTTGACACGTCATTTGTCATTCTACCTGATATAATGACGGAGGAGTTATATTCTCGGTCGGACGGATCGACGTACAGCAGCCTAGGTCAAATATCTCACCTTTAGTACCATCCTTGGAGTATAAGCTTTCATTTGACACCTTATTTGTCATTTTACCTGGTATAATGACGGAGAAGTTATATTCGCGGTCGGACAGACCGAGGGACAGACAGCATAGATCAAATTTATTACCTTAAGTACAATCCTTGGATTATAATCTTTCATTTGACACATTATTTGTCATTCTACCTGGTATATTGACGGTGGAGTTATATTCGCGGTCGGACGGACCGACGTACAGCAGCCTAGGTCAAATATCTCACCTTTAGTACCATCCTTGGATTATAAGCTTTCATTTGACACCTCACTTGTCATTCTACTCATTTGTCATTCTACCTGGTATAATGACAGAGAAGTTATATTCGCGGTCGGACAGACCGACGGACATACAGCCTAGATCAAATTTATCACCTTTAGTACTGTCCTTGGATTATAAGCTTTCATTTGACACCTCATTTGTCATTCTACCTGGTATAATGACGGAGAAGTTATATTCGCGGTCGGACAGACCGACGGACAAACAGCCTAGATAAAATTTATCACCTTTAGTACTATCCTTGGATTAGAAGCTTTCATTTGACAACTCATTTGTCATTCTACCTGGTATAATGACGGAGGAGTTATATTCGCGGTCGGACGGACCGATAACCAGCCAGCCTAGGTCAAATATCCTACTTTTAGTACCATCCTTGGATTATAAGCTTTCATTTGACACCTCATTTGTCATTCTACCTGGTATAATGACGGAGAAGTTATATTCGCGGTCGGACAGACCGACGGACAAACAGCCTAGATCAAATTTATCAGCTTTAGTACTATCCTTGGATTATAAGCTTTCATTTGACACCACATTTGTCATTCTAGCTGGTATATTGACGGAGGAGTTGTGATTACAGAGAGACAGACAGACAGACAGACAGACAGACGGACAGGCGGACGTGGATAGTTCAAAGTTTTTTCAAAATTGGGTGAAAACAACAGTAAATTTAAATAAATACTACGACCATATAAATATTACAACCACCATGCATTTTGTTAAATTTTTTTGTCATTTCAAAAAATGTTCGTACTTAGATGTATTATTTTAGTAGCAATTATTATTTATATGTTCACATTAAATACCAACAACGATGCTTTTTCAAACAAAACAAACAAATATGATTTTGCTTTTCTCATATCATCTTGAAAATGTTGAATAATGAAAAATGAAAAGGTAACTGCTATATCAAAATAGCTGGTCGGAGCATCTCTAGTAGTCAATACCACGCCACGGGCCACGGACATTCCACCTCAATAGGCGCCTTGCCTAAATTGTCAAGCAAATCCGTCGTGACGCTGAATTACATTCCAAAACAGTCGTTTACAGTTAGTGATTATACAGTAAAACCTCCATTAACCGAAACCTTTTTAACCCAAACATCGTTTAACCGAAATGGCTGACAGTTTCAATAATTTCGTCAATAAATAGTCAGTTTAAAAAATGCAATAAAATTAAGGAAAACGAACATGTTTAGAGTATTTTTTAAAGAAATCTTATATTTTCTTTTATGTTTTCCTTTGACTACGATGTTTTGCGGCTATATCTCTCCAATACTATGTAATTTGATACAAAAACAATACAAAAAACGTTATTTTTAACCGAAATTCTTGTTATCCGAAACTGCCCCCCCAATTATTTCGGTTAACGGAGGTTTTACTGTATTTGCATAATATTATTGTGAGATACAGTTTTCTTCGTCACTACTATCAGCGAATATATCTACAATTTTATTAATATATATCTATCTGAAGGGCAACTTCATTTTCAATACTACACTGATTAAAAGACGTTGCGTATGTATGTATAAAATAATAAAACAATAATATATTTTTACATTATATTAGAAGACAAGATGGGGCCCCCCGTAATCTTCATGCTGCGGGGGCCACTGTTACGCCCTTGGTTACAGGGGTGAAAAAAAAGAGAAAATTTACTGTGATTTTTAATTTCAAATATCCCATTCAAAAGAAACTTTTTAGTTATTCTACAGAACTTTCGGCCCTCGGTAATAATGTTGTAATCTTTCAATCTGCGTTTACATTTTTCAAAAATATTTGTTACTGTTCTCAGGATTTGAAAAAGATGAATGCATTGATATTGGCGCGAAATTTTGCAGATACGCCCTTAAAATTTAAATAAAATGATAGAAATACAAACAGTTATAAAAGCATGCAATTGTAACAAACTAATAGATAGCAGGGTCAGATAACAGTGAAAGCAGAGAAAATTGGTTTAGAATTTACTAAAAATGCATGCGACTAGCCATGTCACAGGAAGAAAAATCGAAACATTCTCAAGGGAATAATAAGAATAACTGAGATGATAATAAGCATATTAAGAGCTTTAGCCGGTTTCACACTACATTGGACAAAAAAACAAAGATATACGAAAAAAGTATCGAACTAAGGTGACGCCATACTGGACGATAAGAAAAAAAAAAGAGTGTGATCAGTATATCAGCAGAACGATCACAGCTAGACTGTAGAGGATAGTACGAAACAATATCCCCCACACAAGAAGAAGACCAGGGAATTTAGCACTAAAAACACCGTAATAAATCGATTTTTAAATACAGCAGCTAGAGCCTAGAGACTTGCAAGTTTTTGCATTGTATTCTGGATGATAGGAAAAAAGTCTACAATAGAAAAATGGGTGAGACTGCATAATTTCATTTTAAAGTGGATACAATGCATCCAAAAGTGCATAAACATGTCAAAATAAGCATATAAAGGGTCAGATTTTATTACTCTTGGATTTTTGGGGTCGCTAAACACGACTACGCCATCGGAACCGACCCCCGGCGCCGGAGCACCTGATGGCCGAGGTCACTGCTAAGGCACGTCATCTGGAGGTTCGAGGGTTTTCGTCACTAAATTGATACAAATAGATTACTTGGATGTTTTTGGGTGTGGCTGAATATATATAATACGCTATCAAAACTGACCCCCCCCCCCGAAGCACCTGCTGCCCAGTATCACTGCTAAAGCACGTCATCTACTGGAGTTTCAAGGGTTTTCGGCATTAAATTGATGCAAACAGATTACTCGGGGGGTTTTTGTGGTTTGAAAACGAAGTTGCAATCAGAACTACACCCGGAGCACATGATGTCTAGGGTCACGTCATCTTCTGGAGTTTCGAGTGATTTCGGTATTAAATTGGTACAAATAGATTACACTGGGGGTTCTTGTTATTGCTGAACACGAATACGCCGTCAGAAGGAACCTTGTAACTGATGCCCACGGTCACTGGTAATGGTAAGGACCGTCATCTTTTGGAGTTTGGAGGGTTTTTGAGTACCAGATGCACCAGGGATCGGTTCTGATGGCGTATTCAGTTCAGCAACCCCAACAACCCCCGAGTAATCTGTTTGTATTAATTTATTGCAGAAAACCCTCGTAATTTCAGATGACGTGCCTTAGCAGTAAACCTGGCCACCAGGTGCTCCGGTGGTCTGTTCTGATGGCGTACTTGTCTTCTTCTTCTTAACGTGCCCTATCAAGTCCCCTTGACGTTGGCGATTAACATGGCGAAACTGTCTCTGTCTCGAGCTATTCTAAACAGGTGTTCTGCTTTCTTTATTCCTGTCCACTCCCGGATATATTTTTCAACCAAGAGGCCTGCTTTCTATCAATTCCTCTGCGTCCTTCGATTTTACCCATCATAATAAGTTGAAGAATATTATACCGGTCTCCCCTTACTACGTGTCCAAAATAGGCCATCTTTCTATATTTGATGTTATCAAGCAGCTCGCGGGTAGCATTTGCTCTCTTAAGGACTGCCACATTTGTCAGCATAGCCGTCCATGGTATTTTCAGAATACGTCTGTGCAGCCACATTTCAAAGGCCTCCAAACGGTTAATGGTGGATATTTTTAATGTCCATGCTTCGATACCATACAAGAGGACTGATCAAATGTAGCATTTAATCATGCGCTTTCGAAGTTGAAGTTGCAAGGTATCATTACAGAAGAATGACCTCATTTTTAAAAATGTCGTGCAGGCTATCTCGATTCTACATTTTATCTCTTTATCTTTATCTAGTTGTTCAGTAATATGGCAACCAAGATATTTAAAACTGGGTACTCTTTGAATTATATGACCATAAACATATAACCGTGAATCTTGATGGGCCAAACGGCTAAATACAATGTATTTTGTTTTTGAACAGTTTATATTTAGGCCAAACTCTCTTCCCACTGTGTAAATGGCATTTAAAAGGTGTTGTAATCCATTCATATCATCACTTAAAATAACTGTATCGTCTGCATATCTGATTGTATTTATCAGAATTCCATTAACCTTCACACCCCATTCCAAATTATGCAGCGCTTCCTTAAATATTCTATCTGAATACAAATTGAACAACAGTGGGGACAGTATACAACCCTGTCTGACACCTCTTTGTACTTTGCATATTTCTGTTGATTTTTCATTTATGCAAGCTGTCGCTGTTTGACGCCAGTATAATTTTTCTATGATTCGTACATCTTGACTATCAACTCCTTTATCCTTTAATATTTTAATTAATTTGTGATGTTGTACTCGATCAAAGGCCTTCTCATAGTCAATAAATACAGCAAAGAGTGCGTCCCGGGTTCCCAGTCCATTTCTGAAGCCAAATTGTGTTTCATCCTGGTCTTCTTCACATTTATCTCTGATTCTACTGTGGATGATACGTAGAAAGATTTTCAAGGTGTGGCTCATAAGGCTTATCATTCTATAGTCGCTACAGTTTTTCGGACGTTGTTTTTTTGGTACGGTTATGAATTCAGACTTTAACCAATCTTCAGGGATATCACCAGTCGAATAAACATCATTGAAAAGTTTGACTAGTATTCCAATGTTTTCCTCATTTATGAGCTTTAACATTTCTGTAGGTATGTTGTCGGGACCAACGGCTTTCTTGTTTTTTGCCAATTTTATAGCATGTTGTATTTCTGATTTTAGTATTTCTGGCCCTTCACCTTCATCTAAAGTGTCCAGTTCTTCGGGTCTATCATCATTATACAGTTCATTTATATAATTATACCAGGTAGTTCGAATTTCGTGTTCGTCTATGATCATTTTTCCCGACGAATCGGTTATAGTATGTGGAGTTTTTTTATAATAAAGACCAGCTACTTCCTACTTCTCTAACTTTTTTAAACATATTAAACGTATCATGTTTTTCATTCAACTTTTCTAATTCCTTGCATTTATCCTCCATCCATTTTTCTTTAGCTACCTTTATTTTTTGTTTAATTAGTTTCTGTTTTTCTTTGTATTCTGTTTTGTTATCTTTCAGTTTTCTTCCCTGCTCCATCAATTCCAGGATTTCATCAGTCATCCATTGTTGTTTTTTGTGCCTCTGCATCGTTGTTGTATATTTTTCCATTACTTTCCAGGTAAGATCTTTAAACGTGTTCCATATTTCTGTATTGTTTTCATTTGTTGAATTCTTTAGCTGATTATTCAGGTCATTTTCTATTAGCGTTTTGTTGGATGCTGATATATGTAATTTTGGTGTTTTAGGGCTTTCTTCGAGTTTTTTGAGCTTCACTTGGATGTCAGCTATTAGAGGGTTATGGTCTGAACCGATATCTGCACCAGGATATGTTGTTGATCTCTTGACACCATTCTTAAATCTCTTGTTTACTAGAATATAATCTATCTGATTTCTAATTATTTGAAGTGAGTTATCTCCTGGTCCCTTCCATGTATATAATCTTCTTTTGTGTAATTTGAACCATGTATTTGCGATTATCATGTCATGTTCTTGACAGAACTGGTATAATCTATCGCCTCTTTCATTGCTCTCCCCTAGTCCATATTCACCTATCAGGTCAGATCTTTGTCCTTGACCAATTTTCGCGTTAAAATCTCCAATAATATATGTGATTTCGTTCCTTTTTAGATTGTTAAGTGTTTGTTTTAATTGACTATAGAATGATTCAACATCATTGTCATATTTCTTTTCTGAAGTAGGGGCATATATCTGGATAACATTGACATTAAATGGTTTACTATTTAATTGGAGTATCGCTAGTCTGTCGTTTACAGGTACAAATTTTTTTACATATTTCTTGAATTTAGATGTTATAAATATGCCAACTCCATTCCTATGATGTACGTCATCTTCTACACTTCCAGAATAGTATAGTGTGCCTTCATTTTGTTCACATGTTCCCGCTCCAGGCCAGCGGATCTCACTGATGCCCATTATATCAATTTTTAAGCGTTTAACCTCTTGAACTAAGTTACTGAGCTTGCCTGCTGCATAGAGGCTTTTAACATTCCATGTGCCTAATCTGATTGTACTGCTAGACATTTTTAAAGTTGTCGTACTTTTTAAATTGTAGGGGTTTCGTGTGGTGACGACCGGAAAGGCCCTACAGTCTGGTGCGTACCCTTCCCTGCCGGATCTTGGTTTCCGAGATCCATGATCAGTAATACTCTGATTATGTTTGGATTGCGCCATGGTAACTTTACTCGGTAGAAATAATTGGAGTGGTTTCCCGTTGCCTTCCCCAATGATTTTTCTGGCGCATTAGCTTTACTTCTGTGGGTTGGATAATCGGAAAGGATTTTTGGATATTTGGTAGGAAACTTGGATCGGAACATGACCTCCCCTATTTGGGTTTGGGGGATAGCCATGGCTTGCGTGAGCAGGGTCGCGTCCCTGAAATAGATCTGACTTACACCGGGATCGTATAAGTGTATCCATCCGCTACTACTTGTACTTGTCTTCAGCGACCCCAAAAACCCATGAGTGACATAATCTGGCCCTTAATACACTTATTTTGACATGTTAAATGCCCTGGTCTAAAGACCTAATAGACGATACCAAAAGTGATGATGGTAATTAATTTAACAGGAACTGCTGCAAAAAAAAAACTGATAAGTAATAGATACCGTGGTCGTAATACTACAATATAATACTATATATGATATAGAATTATGTGATAATAGAGAGGTAATAGATGAGTAATTTTAGAGGTATGTTTACGTAGAGAACTATCTAGGATTCAATGAGTATCATCAATGGGCTTAATATACAGTGTGTTCCAACGAAAGTTTGACCACCCTCCCCCCAGAAACTCTGAAACCAAGAGTTTCTACAAGATTTAAAAAACACTTGTATTTTTCATGCAAAATTGATGACCTCAAATGTGACTTTAACTAATTTACTGGTTGAGCATCAGTAATAACAAAAAATATAAAATTTCATCAAATGAACCAATTAAATGTTCAAAATGACCTCCTGTGACCTCCATACAATATTATAGCCTATTTTACTACTATTAGAGGCTACTCTATTGGACCCCTTCTACTAATCTAACGCCTTGAAAAACGTTGATTCAAAAATTATCTTATGCGTGGGGGTGCCGAGATACCCCGTCTTGTTGGAAAGTCAGTTCATCGTCTAAACTAAAAGATTATTATAAGATTCCATCCAATGTGTCATTGACAAGCGGATCAATAACGTCTTCTAACAAATTTAAATAGGTTGTTCCGTTGAGATTTCCTTTAAGAAATAATGGTTATATAACGTGATTCCCTAAAATGCCAACTCATACTTTTAATTTTTAAGGTGTTTGTGTATGTGTCTCCATAAATAAATGAGGATTACTGCTACTCCAATAACGACAATTTTTTTTATTTACATAAAGTACCTCGACAACTATGGCCAATGGTACAAGAACACTAATATTGGATACATTATTAAATAACGAAAACATAATAATTATATATCTTTAACTAATGTCTATTATATTAAATCTTGTAGAGCTGAGCGGTTGTTAAAAACGATATTATAGTTTTCATGATCTCTGTACTCTGTAGGGTTGTTGAGCATTTCTTTAACAGTAGGTTTCATATCAAGTGATGTATACAGGTTGGTGAATGAATTACAGTCGGTGAGGATGTGTTTTACAGCCAGGTAAACATTGCAATGGAGGCAAGTTAGACGAGTTTGTGAGGACCTCAAGAAACCATGAGTAAGTTTGGTGTGGTTAATTCGGAGTCTTCTAATAATCGATGCTTCTCTTCTAGTTAGAAAGTCCAAGGAGAAATGACCAATATATGATTGGAGTTCATATGTCTACATATTAACTTCACCATTTAACGTAAAAGTATACGCGTCGGAAAAACACGTATTACCTATACACTCGATTGGTTGTTATTTATGATTTTACTAAATTCTTCACAAAATTGAAGTCCACGATGAGGATCATCTTCGTTTAATTGATGGAGTAATCGTATTTATAAAGGTGAAATTTATGGGATTTTATAATTCGATAAACACTACATGCTGTTACACCAGTTGCACGAGATAGTTGTCTGATAGACTGTCGATTATCCATTTGATAGATTGTCAAAAAAATTAGCCCTCAAATGATGTGCTACTCGACCACACTAGCTATTTAAAAAAACTGGGTGTTGATGGGGCGCAGTAAGGGGTTACATTTGAGGGCATGAATTTTGCATGAAAATTCGTCCCCCTCCCATACAAGTTGACGTGTTTTTTTTATTTTTAAAAAACTCTTGGTTGGGTAAACTTTTCGTGGGAACACTATAAAAAAATATTTTAAACCGATACAAGTGTATAAACTTTTGAGACTAAACAGAGTTTACCTTAGGAAAATCATGAATATCTAAATCAAGATTTTACATTAGAAAAACTCAAGGAAAAAGTAATCGACAAAAATGTATCAGTCCATTTAACAATTCCGGACCTCAAAATGAATACGACTAAAGGAATTTATCTATATATCATAGTTGGTCTTTGCTAGAGACCTATAATAGAATTTATTATTCATTCCTTCAGTATCTACTTAAGATCTATACGACGCTATTTCATGTAGTCCATTGTCTTCGACAAAAATATCTCTTAGCAAAAAATCGACTCCCAAATGTTTCGTGTTATGACAAATATTGACCGAAAATAACTGAGCGTTTCTACTTGGTTGCGATTCTATTTTAAATCCATAATATTTGGAAAAGCGACTACTGGGACAAGACACACGACCATTATATTTTTTCTTTCGGTATTTACCCGTTCATAATAGGACTGTCTTGCCAACACCAACGGTCCGTTAAAATATGTTATGTGTATCGGAAAATACAACCAGTACGTAGATAGCCGTATGTAATATGGTCGTTGTATAAACTGCGTAAAATTTAGGACAACAATTTTTGTTTGGCGCTATACTGAAAACATAAGATTTTCACAAGAAGCGGTCAGATTTAGCAACTCATCTTTTTCAATTATATATTTTATGACATAGAACATAAAACAAAGTTGAGGTTAATATGAGATATTCATGATATAACGGGTGATCCAAAATTATTGTCACCATAGGTGGCTCTGAACGACAGAGATAGTTATACAGTGCATGTCTATTCTTAATTCAGATATACTTTCCAGTTTACGTCAACTTTGCAGTGTACGTCAACTTAACAAGAAAAGTAAGGTTATGTAGAGATCTTGTTTGATTTTATTTATTATTGTTACTTATAATTTTGTTAATTCTTTTTATTTTTGATTAAAGTTCTGGTTTTGACTGATTTTTTATGTTTTATAATGTTAGT
The DNA here is from genome assembly GCF_917563875.1 of Diabrotica virgifera virgifera. Classification (NCBI taxonomy): domain Eukaryota; kingdom Metazoa; phylum Arthropoda; class Insecta; order Coleoptera; family Chrysomelidae; genus Diabrotica; species Diabrotica virgifera. Next base: position 110,285,409 of record NC_065451.1, on the reverse strand, counting down.
CAAAATTAATTGATAAACCAATGATATCTATAAATTCAGATTAAAACAAGACATACGTAATTTTTTGCACGGCTAGCTTTGATCCCAATAATTGTGGATCGCTCGTTATATTAAAGTCTTCTAAGTCAACTACTACTACTAAATGGTCTTCGAGTTTTCACTTTAGCGAACGGCTCCACGAGCGACAAATTTACGCCAGCAGTAGCAATAAAATTACGGCGGCAGCACAGCTGTAAAATCATGGCTCCATGAGAGCGACAATTTACAACGTGCATAGCGCCGCACGTGTTATCTTACAACAAAAGGAACTTTTAGAAGTGGCCATCCCTATATAAAATTTAGGTATAACCTGGCAGATTTACCCCTTGGACATATCCGTCTGCGACATGACCTTGACGACGCGCCTTTTCCCGATCTTGAGCGACAACTTACAGCTCCGTGGAGCCGCCCAGTATTATCGCTGTTGGTTTCATTTATCACGCTTCTTTTTACTGCTACTGCTGGCGTAAATTTGTCGCTCGTGGAGTCGTTCGCTTATTCCTCTCCTCAATCTTTCCCTCTAGCCCTTTCCATTCTGCCAATCTCCATCTTAAGGATTTATTTTCTCTTCTACGTAGTCTCTAACTAAACGATCTTCGAGATCTTGTTATTTTGCTTCATCCTATCCTCTCCATTCTGTAATTTTGTTTCTTCTTCTTCGTGTGACTCATCCCTAGTGCGCCATCTCCCCGGTCTTCTTTTTTCTTCCACTTTCCCTTTTATAACCAATCGCATCAACTCATATTTTTCATTTCTTAGTATGTGACCGAAGTATCTCAACTCTCTTTACAATCTCTATCCAATTCTCCACGCCCATAGCTTTCAGGTCTCCTGCTACCGGAGTCGAGGGCGTTCGCATGGTCTTCTTCCAGTTGGCACTTTCTCCCATACCAGCCTTACTGTTCTTTGGTCAGTGCCCATTGGAGTTTTCTGGACTTTATTTCTTTTTCTTTTATGATGTTGGCATCTGAGTAAAGTTCATCGAGCTCTTTGTTAGTTCATATCATATATTGTTCTGCTGCTTCATCAAGCACAAGCCCAAAGATCTTCGTTAGGATTATTCTTTTCCAAACATGTAGTCTCTCTTCGTTTGACTTTGTTATCGTCCACGTTTCGCGTCCATTCATCACAATGGGTCGTATGATTGTTTTATATACTTGTATCTTTGTACGTATTGTTAGTTGTTTCGATTTTATAAGGTTTTGAATAGGGGTCGCCAAGTTGTTGAAAATTTCAAGATCTTGTCTTGATTTCAAGACAAGATCAAGACAAGAAGTAATTTTAGATTTCAAGACAAGACAAGAAATTTTTTGTCAATACCAAGATTTCTTGTCAAGAAATCAAGAAATGGGCCAACTATTGGGATTTTCCCATTGATTTTTTTTTAAATCAAGAAATCTTGAAATATCTTGACTAGGTATTAATTTGTGAAAAAGATAACATATTTTAACATAAAATTACTTATTTTAATGTATTGAACACTTTTTTTGCTAAAACGATTTACAAAATGTAAATCAGGTAAATGTAACATAAATGTTTAAATCCAAATTGATAAGCCATGAATTAAGGCAGATAATACTTCTTATGCTGGGGTCACTGTAACGGCATTAGACGTTACCGTGGCCCCAGCATTATGGAGTCAACGTCTAGCCGATTTCTTGACTTTGTTATTGTTAAAGCTGCTATTGAAAATAGCCTTTCCGCAGGTACAGATGTTGCTGGCGTTCTGAGAAAATCCTTGGCCATTTTCGATAATAACGGGTAGACATCCTCGTGTCTTCTCAACCAGCATTCTCAGCATCTTCTGACCTAGGCTCATTTAAGTATTTTTTGACACTGGTATTAGATTCTGTAGGGCATTCTGGGATTATTAGGCCGTGTCAGCACGCATCGTAATAAAAAGGTCGCCGGGGAATCACCAGACCAGGTAATCAAGGAATTTCAAGTTCTTGAAATTTCTTGAGTCAAGACAAGATATAACATGTCAAGAAAACGCCAAGACAAGATTTTTTAAATTTCTTTTTTTTTTTTTCAAGACAAGACACGAAGTTGTTATCAAGACAAGAATTCTTAGCTTGTCGACCCCTAGTTTTGAAGGGCATAAAGACATCTGTTGCTGGCTTGTATACTATTGTTTAGTTCTTGTGATCAGTTATTGTCTTCAGTTATTGTTGTTCCAAGATACTTAAATTCTCTTACGCGCTCAAAGTTAAAGTCATCGATGGTGATGTTCTGACCGATTCTGTCTCTGCTTTGGTTATTGCGGCTCATATACATACATACATATATTTTGTTTTATTTTCATTGATTAGGAGCCCCATCTTCTCTGCTTCCTTTTCGAATCTGACGAAAGTCTCCTTCATCCTTAATCTGGTGTTTCCATGCCAACAGTAAGTTTGGTCTTTCTCGACGAAATACTGTAGTCGGTTTTTCGATTCTTGCACTTCTGATTATGTGTTTCAGAGCTAAGTTAAAAATTTGTGGTGAAAGTGCATGTCCCTGTTTTAGTCCATCGTTTATTTCGAATGTCTCCAAGTTATGTTGTTTAACTCTCACCTTACATCGCAACCGTTCCATACACATCCGTATCAAACTGACTAGTTTTTTTGGAAAGCCAAGTTCCTGCATAGCTGTCCACAGTCTAGCCCTGCATAATCTATCAAATGCTTGTTTAAAATCTACAAACATCTGATGAAGCTTACGATCAAACTCCCAGCATTTTTCCATTATCTGTTTTATTGTGAATACCTGGTCAATACAGTTACGAAAAAACGTGTAGAACTTATAACTAACTACGTTGTACGTATTCTCTTTATGAAATGCTTTATTTTGTTTATTATGAATTTTTCTACACAAACCAATAATCCGAAATTTAAATTTCATTTCAAAATATGTTGATGAATATATGAATATACAAATACTTATAATATCTTCTTCTTCTTCTTTTATATAGGCAGAACTGCCTGTTTTTCTTCAACGGTGCCTTTCATTCTGCCCCTAAGTTGTCATTCCATCTTTTCTTTGGGCGTCCTATACTTCTGCCTAACGGTGACTTGTCCCTGGCTATTCTTACTATCCTTGATTCAGACATCCTGCTTATGTGTTTATTCCACTCTTCTTTTCTGTTGTTTACCCAGGTATTTATATTGTCTACCCTACATATGCGTCTAAATTCCTCACTTCTTACCCCATCCTATAGTGCTTTTCCAGCAATCCTTCTTAAGATCTTCATTTTGTTGGTATCCAGATGTCCTCGTGTTTTGCTTGTATCTGGTCTTGTTTTGGCCGTGTAAGTCATACCTGGCCTAATAACTGACTTATATATCGGGCCCTTGTTTCCAATCTTAGATGTTTGTTTTTCCAAATTGTGTCGTTTAGGCATCCGGCCGTTCTACTGGCTTTAATTATGTGGTCTTCTACTTCTTCTTCGATATTGTTGTCGGCTGAGAGATTAATTCCCAGATATTTAAAAGTCATTACTTGTTTGATTGTCTAACTCCAATTTGCATCTTATTGGTTCTTTGGCTATTACTAAGCTTTTTGTCAGCTGTCAGGCTGACACCTCAGTGGATACAGGAAGTAGCAATAAGGGATGAAAGTGAAAAGTCAGTGTATGTAGTCTTTAAAGGTTTTCACCTCCTATTTTGTTAAACCTCCATCGATTTGCATGAAAGTTGGTGACTAGTTAGAGTATACCCCAAGAAATAAAAATAATTTGGTGCACTTTTACTCTGGGGGTGGATACCACCCCTTCTCGGGGGTGAAAACTATTTTATTAAAAATAACCCCACAAATCGATAGAGGGACAAATTATAAGTAAAATTTGTTATATCATGTTATTAAAATAAATCAATACTTTTTGAGTTATTAAAGATCAAAGATTTGTCTGTTTACGAGCACATGCGTGAAGTTACGGACGATAAAAAGAACATATTAATTAATTTGACGTTACTAACATATTATTTTTATATTATTTCGATATTATAAATTTAGCAAAAGTGTATTCGAATATGTCAAATGTACCCATTATTGGACACCCCCAGTTTGTGAACATATTCAGTTTATATTGATAGAAAAAATTCAATTAAATATCGAAATAATATAAAAATAATATTTTATTAACATACAATTAATTGATATGTTCTTTTTATCATCCGTAGCTTCACGAATATGATCTTAAATAGACAAATCTTTGATCTTTAATAACTCAAAAAGTATTGATTTATTTTAATAACATGATATAACAAATTTTACTTAAAATTTGTCCCTCTATCGATTTGTGGGGTTATTTTTAATAAAATTGTTTTCACCCGCGGGAAGGGGTGGTATTCACCACCAGGGTAAAAGTTCAAGTTGGCACCAAATCAGTTTTATTTCTTGAGGTATGCTCTAACTAGTCACCAATTTTCATGCAAATCGATGGAGGTTTAACAAAATAGGAGGTGAAAACCTTTAATGACTGCACTAACTTCCCCTTTCATCCCTTATTGCTACTTCCTGTATCCACTGAGGTGTCAGCCTGAAAGGGGTCATAATTGTCAATATACAATGGACACATTTCACAGGAAAAACTCCATATTACTTGTGACGATGATTGTTCGGCTCTAGCTCTCCGTCGATTACATATATGTTTTCCACTTATAATATCGATTCTGTTACATCTTTTCTCTTTTTTTATGTTAATTTATTCTATGTGTTTATCTAATTTTTATGTACTTTTTTATAATATAATATTTAGTATTTTTATGTTACAATAATATATTATTTGAACCCACAACAAATAAAAACAGTTTCAAGAATTCAAGCAAGAATAACATTGGCACCGCACTCCTATATCCTCAATAGAAATGATGTAAAATACTCCTACGCAGTGAAGGCCAAGGTTAGTTGTGTTTTTTTTGATAGATCATTAAATGATAGAAATTTTCTACATATTTTAAGTCACATACAGCATACAGTAGATGTAGATAAGTTTGTTTTTATTATTTATCATTATAGAAATTGTAACAATATCCATATAGCTCATGCTCATTGCTCACCAGGAATATTACTTCAGGAAAATACGGCACAAATATACCATGTTCGGGACATTGATCCAACCATGTTGTAAATGCGTGTTTTGGGTATATTAACATATACCATATACCATACCTAATACATAGAATAAAAAGAAAACAGATATATAAAGCGTTAAATAATCTAGAAGTTTCACCAAAAATAATAATAATGATAAATAATTGATGGATTCGACTTGAGAAAGGCACTCTGCCGAAACAGCTGTAGTCACTTAGTTGTAATAAATTTTGTGGAAGTATAGAAAACAAACGTTTTCAGTGTTTTATTGTTAGAAAGAATGATAAAGCTTACACTTCCTTACGAAAACAGAAAATATAGTAAAAGTAAATAACAAACTAACAGAAACAAGAGTGTACGACAAGGGGATCCGTTGTCATCACTGCTATTTAATGTAGTATTGGAAATGATAATAAAAGAGGCTGCTATTAACATATCAGGAGGACACATATATCATAAAAAACATCAATGTTTGCCATTCGCGGATGATGTAGTAATTCTATCCAGAAGCAAGAAAGAATTAAACAGATAGGTAGAAGAACGACTAGAAAAGGCAGCTCGAAAAAAGGACTTTATATTTTCGAGGCAGCTCGAAAAGGAAATAAAAACTAAGTACATGGAATGGACCGACAAAAAATTTGAACAGGGGCAATATTAATTTAATGATAACAACGGATGAAGAACAAAATGTATAAATTTTGAAAAGGTAGAGAGATTTGAATATTTAGGGACTTTATTTTCTAGTAGACCAAGTATAAGGGAAGAAATACACAAAAGACTATTGTCAGGGAATCGTTGCCTGTATGCACTAAATAGAATAATGTACTCAGAAGGAAAAATATATCCAAAACAGAGAAGAATACACATTGCTAATAAAACATATAATGGACTCATTAAACATCTAAGATCTAACAACATCACGAGAAAAACCAAATGCAAAATATACAAAACCCTGATAAAACCGGTCCTTAAGGCGGGTTGACACGATCCAAGTGTACTTGCTCCAAGTCCACTTGGATGCAGCGCGCGCAATACTTGGATGCTACTTTGATCGTATGAGGGGGTTGACACGTTCCAAGTGTTTTTCATCTTCATCCAAGTCCACCCTCCTAGTCTACTTGGACGCTGCGCGCGCAACGCTTGGAAGCTTCTTTGACCGTGTCACCACCCTCGTCAAGTATATTTCCATCAACAGGTTCTATCCAAGTCACATCCAAGTCTAGTAGGACGGTGGCCAACTTTCTTCCAAGTAGCATCAAAGTATAGTTACAATGACGTGGCATCGGAAAATATAAAACAGGATATAAGTACAAATAGAAGAATATATTATAGTTAAATACAGCACCTAGAGTTTTGCAGTTTTTTGCATTATGTTCAGGATGAAGTCAGGAGAAAAGTCTACTATTCAAAAATAAATAGAAATGCATAATTGCACTGTAAAGTGCATAAAATGCATCCAAAATTGCATAAATATAAAAATAAAGTCAAAATCAGTATACAGTGGAACCCCGATAAGTCGGCCCCCGATAACCCGGAAGTCCGGCTAACCCGGACCGATTTTCATCAGACAAAAATTGAACAAATAAACAATTTAACAATTTTATCAAATAAAAATGTATGTAGGCCAAATAATATTTCAGAGATAATGTGTATTTGTGTAATTTGAACACATAAGTACAATAGTAAAAATGATTCATGCACACGGCGGCAGCCAGAGCGACCGTCTCAGCTTATCGGAAAGAACAGACACCTGTCTGTATTCCTTTTTCTTTATTTATGTCAAACTGTCTTAGCATTGTTTAAAAAAGACGTGACTATTTAAAAATTCTTGTATTGTGTGTAGTACAGCCTATTAATCACTTCCGTTCTGTAATGTAATCGTGCTTCAGATTGTGTTTGCTTTGTCTACGTAATGGTAACAAAACGTAAAAATGTTGCAGTGACAATGGAAAAGAAACTAGAAACATTAGGTATGATTGATAAAGACGAATCTTTAAAATAAATGTATTGCAGCATCATAATATGATATTATGCTACCATAGGTCTGGATCCCGCGTATGAAAAAAAAGTTGATTAATAGCAAGCTAAAAATTTATTAATAGCTTAAGGGTGTCTAGTCGGATAAACTTTGATATATGAGAACACTGGAACAGGGGCAGTTTTAATTGTGGAACAGGTCAAAAATTTGGAACGGTCAGAACACGAAAATGGCACATTTGTTTTGTCCGACAGAACAGACTTAAACTCTCCGAACAGAGATTAAACTCTCATGCAAAAATCAGACTGCTATTTATCACCTGTCATAATTCCTGTCATTTGACATATTCTACATGTTCCACTCATTAAAACGCCAATTTGGTGATAAATAGCAGTCTGATTTTTGCATGAGAGTTTAATCTCTGTTCGGAGAGTTTAAGTCTGTTCTGTCGGAAAAAATACATGTGCCGTTTTCGTGGTCTGACCGTTCCAAATTTTTAACCTGTTCCACAGTTAAAACTTCCCCTGTTCCAGTGTTCCCATATATTAATGTTTGTCCGACTAGACACCCTTAAGCTAATAACAAATTTTCAGCTTGCTATTTATCAATTTTTTTTTGTACGCAGGATCCAGACCTACCATATTATGGTGTCGGTACATCTCTACAGTATGACTGAGTTTTTTACCAAGAAATGAACAAAACTCTACACTCTATACAACTATACGTAATTTAGATGTGTACTGTGCATATGTGTTTCATGTTTTTGTAATTGTAATGGAGGTTATTTATTAATTTTTACTATATTCTCCGGCTAACCCGGATTTTCGATAACCCGGATCGGCCGCGGTCCCGATTAATCCGAGTTATCGAGGTTCCACTGTACTAAGGAACAAAATTTATTATTTGGGGGGTTTTTTGGGGTCACTGAATACGATTACGCCATCAGAACTGAACCCCGGATCACCTGGTGCCCAAGGTCACGGCAAGAGACGTCATCTTCTGGAGTTTCGATGGTTTTCGGCATTAAATCGATGCAAACGGATTACTAACGGGTTTTAGGGGTCGCTAAATACATTGTCAGATATAAATAAAGTTTATATAAATTTGATATATACATAATAGACGAGGGAATTTAGCACAAAATAAATCAATTTTTAAATACAGCACCTAGAGACTTGCAGTTTTTTGCCTTATGTTCAGGATGACGTCAGAAAGAAAGTCTACTAATCAAAAATGGATGGAAATGCATAATTGCACTTTAAAGTGCATAAAATGCATCCAAAAGTGCATCAACATGTCAAAATCAGTATACTAAGGACCAAATTTTGTTATTCGGGGGTTTTTTGGGCCACTGAACACGGGTATGCCTCAAAACCGACCCACGGATCATCTGGTGCCCAAGGTCACTGCAAGGGCGTCGTCTTCTGAAATTTTGAGGATTTTTGGCACTAAATTGATGTGAACGGATTACTCATGGGTTTTTGAGGTCGCTAGACACGAATATGCGATCAGAATTGATCTCCGAAATAAATGAAGGAAAACGCTGTCAGATATAAATTGAGTTTATATTTATAAAGAATTAAAAAAATTGTATAGTACAACATAGTTATTTTAATAAACAGTCTAAGTAACATAGCAAAAAAAAATGTTACCAATTTGAACGTTTTCTTTGAACAGCAACTCAAAAAACATCCGAGTACTCGGTGTGTACCAATTTAGTGTCGGAATGCCTCAAAATTCTAAAACATGATGTGCAAAGCAGCCACTCTGGCCACTAGGAAAGTGAGGTTCGGTTCTGATTTGTTATTCGTGTTCAGCAAACCCAAAAACCTATGAGCAATTTGTTTGCATCAATTTAGCACCGAAATTTCTCGAAATTCTATAAGATGATATACCTTAGCCACCAGGTGCTCTGGTGTCTGTTCTAATGATGTATTCGTATTCAAAATGTGTTTTCGATCGAAAACTCTCGAAAATCCAGACGATAACGTGCCTTAGGCTTATAGGTATTCCGATGTCTCTTTTGATGGCGTACTTGTGTTCATCCACCCCAAGAACCCGTTAGTAACCCGTTTGCATCAACTTAGTACCGAAAACCCTCGAAACTCCAGAAGATTACCTGCCCTAGGTTCCAGGTGCCCTGGTGTCTATTCTGGTGGTGCATTCGTGTTTAACAACCCCAAGAAACCATGAGTAATCCGTTTGCATCAATTTAATGCCGAAACCGTCCGAAACTCCAGAAGATGAGCTGCCTTAGGCACCAGGTGCTCCGTGGGTCAGATCTGATGGCGTATTCGCGTTCAGCCATTCCAAAAACACTCCAGTAATCCATTTTCATGAATTTAATGCCGAAATCCCTCGAAACTCCAGAAGATGACGTCCCTTGCAGTGGCCGTGGTCACCAGGTGCTCCGCGGGTCTGTTCTAATGGCATATTCGTATTTGGCGACCTCAAAAACCACCGAGTAATCCATTTGCATCCATTTTATGCCAAAAATCCAGAAGATGACGTGCCTTAGTAGCGATCGTGGACAACAGGTGCTCCGAAATTAAATTCTGATGACATATTCGTGATTAGCGACCCCAAAAACCCAAGTAATCCGTTTGAATCAATTTAATACCGAAACCCCTCGAAACTCCAGAAGATGACGATCCTTGCAGTGACTTTGGGCACCAGGTAATCCGGTGGTCTGTCCTGTAAAAACCCCCGAATAATCCATTTTTATCAGTTTAATGCCGAAATATCTCGAACTCCAGAAGAGGACCCCCTTGCAGTGACCTTTGGGCTCTAGGTGCACAGATATTCGGGTTTGATGGCATATTCATGTTTAGCGAATTCAAAAACCCGTAAGTAATCCATTTGCATCAATTTGATACCAAAAGCCCTCGAAACTCCAGAAGATGACGTCCCTTACACTGACCTTGAGCACCAGGTGATCCTCAGGTCTGTCCTGATGGCATCTTCGTATTTAACCACCTCAAAAAACCCCCGAGTAATCCAGTTACATCAATTTAGTGCCGAAATCCATTAAAACTCCAGACGATGACGTGCCTTTGTCGCGACCCTGGGCACCAGGTACTCCGGTGGTCAATTTTGATGGCGTAATCGTATTCAGTGACCCCAAAAACCCCGAAATAATAAATTGTGTTCCTTAGTATACTGATTTTGGCATTATTTTTATATTTATGCAATTTTGGATGGATTTTATGCACTTTACAGTGCAATTATGCAGTTCCACCCATTTTTGAATAGTAGACTTTTTTCTGACCTGCATCATCCTGAACATAATTTAAAAAACTGCAAGTCTCTAGGTGCTGTATTTAAAAATCTATTTATTCGGGTGTTTTTAGTGCTAAATGGCCTGGTCTATTTATACTTTGGGTATTGTTATGTATGTACAAATATCCGTTACTTGACGTTACATTACATGAGTTACGCTACATGATAATTGAATGATTTATGCACATGTTCATACAATTTTTTTTCTCTCATATTTGTATCAACTTTTTAAATTTTTGGATTGACCATTTGCAATAGTTGTTCAAATTATTCGGTAGTTATTTTTAAATAGTTTTTAAATGTATCTTAATCTTCATTTTTACTACTTCACTTAGAAAATTAGACGAAGCTCCAAACGCCTCACGTATCCAATTAAGAATCCAAATTTTCCTTTTTTTTCTTTTTAATTTCTTTTTTCTGGATCTCAAGCTCATGTATTAACATATCAGCAGTCAGCAACCACTTGAATACCCTCCATAATCACTTCCGCCATCTTTGCAATGTTTATTTGTTACTTTTATTTGACATCCAAGTAATTTACACGATCAAAGTAGCTTCCAAGTAGCGCGCGCAGCGTCCAAGTTGACTTGGACCAAGTACACTTGGATGCAACTTGAATCGTGTGAACCCGGCTTTATATATGGATCAGAGACATGGACACTGTCGAAAAGCGATGAGAACTTATTAGGTACGTTTGAACGAAAAATCCTTAGACACATATATAAGGGGATGAAAGAAAATGACGTATGGCGCAGAAGATATAATTTTGAACTATACGCAGCATACAACGAACCCGACGTCATAACATCCATAAAGATCGGACGTCTGCGCTGGATGGGCCATGTTGAACGAATGTTGGAGACCAAAACACCAAAACATATAATTAAGCAAACACCAGTAGGGAGAAGGTAAAAGGGAAGACCCAAACTTAGATACATGGAACAAGTGGAACAAGATCTGAAAACACTTGAAATTACCCACTGGAAGAACAAAGCAAGGAACAGAACAGAATGGCGGAAAATCCTAGAACAAGCCAGGACCCAAAAAGGGTTGTCGAGCTACTGATGATGATGTACTCAGAAGGAAAAATATATCCAAAACACTGTGACAGGAGAATTTGAGATAAGAAAAGTAGCTGTGAATTAATAAAAAAAAGTGGCTAACTTTGATCCTAATTGACATAGACGATTTTTTTTTAATTTCAAATACCAAACAGTCAATGAGGGTATTTGACTCCGAATTCCATCCTACTATATCGATTTACTTGATATTTTCACAGTAAATAGAAAATAGCTCAAGAAACAAAGTCTACCCTATATACTATGGCGCTTTTACCTTGGGGACGGTTCCCACCCCTTCAAGGGAGTGAAAAATTTTTTGGTCAAAATAACCACGGAAGTGGCTAGAGAACCCAATTCTAAGCAAAAACTGTTGTATAACTTTTTTTTAAAACTCAATAGTTTTTGAGTTATTCGTGGTTGAAAATTGGCCATTTTTATTAAAAATTGACACCTTTTCGGGTGGTTTTTTGCGAATACCTTAAAAACTATGCATCTAACTAAAAAACAGACCTTTAAAATGAGCAATATTAAATGTCGATTACATTTAACCTAAGCGAGATATGCTGCAAAAAAATGATGACTAATGTATTTTAAGAAAAAGTATGAAGTATATTTAACCCCTCATCCACCAGAATTTAAAAGGATCGTTTTCCTTCTACAATACCTTTTACTATACTGTTATTTCTATGTTCAACGAGTTGGACGGGTTTAAAATAAATGATTTTTGAAAAAAATAAGATCAAATTATAGGCATTTTTAAATTTTCTTAAAAATCTTCCTTTTTCTTCACATAATTCGAAAATGATAAGAGATAGGAAAAAAGATTCCGTACAAAAATGTAGGGTTTTTTTCAGATAAAAATTTTGTTTTTGTTTAACATTACTGTATCATTTTCAAGTTACATGGAGAAAAAAAAAAGATTTTTAAGAAAATTTAAAAATGCGCTTTATAATTTGATCTTATTTTTTCAAAACCATTCATTTTAAATCCGTCTAACTTTTTGAACATAGAAATAAAAGTATAATAAAAGGTATTATAGAAGAATACGATGCATTTAAATTCTGGTGTTAGTTTAAAAGCGAGAATAAAAGCATAAAGCGCTTAGTTTAAAAAATAAGCGACATAAAAGATATTGGTAGCATTATATACACCTAAAAACGACCATTTCTCTGTTATTTCAAGTTAAATATACCGATTTGAACATACACCAAAAAACAAACTCTTTTCACCTACCATATCTCATTTTTTATTATAACTAGAAGATTTATGAAGCCACGAATCTCTTTGTTTTTTTTTGTAAGCTACAAAAATGTTTGATATAGTTTTTTAGTTAGATGCATAGTTTTTAAGATATTCGCAAAAAACCGCCCGAAAAGTGTCATTTTTCAATGAAAGTGGCCAATTTTCAACCTCGAATGACTCAAAAAGTATTAAGTTTTCAAAAAAAAATTATAGAACAGTTTTGACTTAGAATTAGATTCTCTAGCCACTTCCGTGGTTATTTTGGTCAAAAAATTTTCCACTCCCTTGAAGGGGTGGAAACTGTCCCCAAGATAAAAGCGCCATAGTATATAGGGTAGACTTTGAATTAGGAGATAAGTAGAGGCTATTCCCAAAATTTCATTAAAATCCATGCAGTAGGATAGAATTCGGAGGTTATATCCTGTTCTTGCTCTCATTGACTGGCTTTAAAGTGGATTTAGTCTACAGTGAATATTAAACAAAATTATTCAAATTATTTATAGGCCAAAATTGACGCTACTTTACTAAAATGTTTTTGCAATGGTAAAAATTCCTTTTTGTTGATTTTTTTAAGTACATTGAAAAATAAGCATTCTTCTTTCATTAAAAGGTCAATTAGCTATCTAATATAAATAAAATGGAAAACATTCTTACCTTATAATATTAGACGAAAAGCAAATTGATATCTTGGCTTTTGACGATAACTCTCCGAAGAGCCTGGTAGTTATTGCTTGCAGTTATTAAGAAGCAATTTATTGTTCTGAAACAAGAAATAATGAAGTTTAGACTTATTTACTGTTAGGTTCATGCAATGATAATAGTTCAATCATTAATAACTACAATAGGTACTTTGACGTACCTATATCCTGAACTGTAAATAAAGTTTTGTCTTTCGGATTTGTATAATACAGACAGGTCAATTAAATTAAGGGCGTAGGCGCAAAATTTTTGAGGAATATTTTGACACATTGTAAAAAAGAAGCCATATCTCAATAAAAACTGACTTATCGAAAAAATACTAAGAGACAAAAAAGTTTTAAAAACATTGTGTTTAACTAATGGTACCACAATAATAATTTAATTGGAACTTACACAATCATTTGGGCATTTAAGGGAACAAAACACTCATACAATTTTTATGTAAACATATTAAAAAAGAAGCCGCATCTCGATAAAAATATTGTGTTTAACTAATGGTGCCACAATAATAATTTAATTGGAACGTACACAAAAGTTTAGAGGGTTTAAGGGAACAAAACCCCTATAAAATTTTTATGAGGTGAACAAATTTCACTGTTTTTTTTAAGATGTTTCTGCCACAAGAATGCCATATGTCCATTTTCAATAAAAAATATCTAATAGTGTTCGATATACAATGCGTCCATAAAGTAACGCATAAATTCATTATTTCGTAAACCGGCGACTTTAAGGAAAAATCCCAAAACAGGTCGATTTTTATTTTTAAATTACGATTTTTTTGCATATATATCATATTAGTGACGTCATCCATCTGGGGGTGATGACGTAATCGATGATTTTTTTAAATGAGGATAGGGGTGATGTGATAGCTCATTTAAAAGGGAATTTAATTATCTGTTCACTAATATAAACATTAACATAATTATTTATACTGGGTGTCCAAAAAAAATTTTTTTTATTAAATTAATTGGCACAAAAAGATGAATGTATGTAATTTGTTTAATTCTAAATACATTTTACTGCTGTTAGAAAACATAAAAATGTTTTATTTAAAAAATAAACATTGATTTTCGCTTAAACGTAATGTTCAAATTTCCAAGAGGCAGGTGGGTGGCAGCAACATTGAATTTAAGCGAAAAGCAATATGTATTTGTCAAATAAACATGTTTTTTCTTGTTTTCTGACAACAACAAAACGAATTTTAAATTAAATAAGTTAAGTACATTCTTCTTTGTGTCTCAATTAATTTAATTTAAAAAATTGTTTTTGAGCACCCTGTATAAATAATTATGTTAATGTTTATATTGATAAATAGAGAATTGAATACCCTTTCAAATAAGCTATCACATGAACCCTATTCTCATTTAAAAAAATCATCGATTACGTCATCCAGCCCAAATTGATGACGTCACTAGTATGATATATATGCCAAAAAATTGTAATTTAAAAATAAAAATCGACCTGTTTCGGGATCTTTCCTTAAAGTCGCCGGTTTACGAAATAATGAATTTATGCGTTACTTTATGGAAATCTACTTTATTTAGTATTGGAAAACATCGATTTTCATTTTGCAACTTTAGGGCTGTAAATTTTTTTATGTGCATTTTTGAACTAAGCTAAGTTCAATCGAACTATTTTTGGTCCCAGAATATGTGATTTAATTTATGACCTGCTTTTTTGTTACACCATGTATTTACCTATATGTTTCTGTTCGATTTTCGGTTGTGCCTATTGGTGAAATTGCTGAAGAACAGCAACTCCTAATCTATGATTAGTTATTCGTTTTTCATATATAGTTAGTAGTAATAACCTGCTTGACCTAGATCTATGTATAAAAATCATATTTTTTGTTAACTCTAATTTTCACTTCCTATAAATTTCTTTTATACTCGTTTAACTGTTTTTTAAAAACAAACATTTGCATAAAGACGTTACAACTACTTTCTAAACCTGACAAGTCGTACTCATAGGTTGCAATTAGAAATATAATCTTTGACCTTTGAGTTTTATGCGAATTAATTATCAAAGTGAATCATGTCGATGAAATACTTTTATTAGAAATAGGTAAGAACAAAGAACAGAGTATACAGAAATAGCCCGATCAAAGAACACAAAACTTTACGAAAACCTCAAAAAAATAAAGGAAGGATGAAAATTTGCGGATACGTAGTTGAAAGTATCTATTATTATATAAGAAAAAGTTTACACTTCTACATCCCCTTCATTTTACAAACATTGGGAAATAGCTCCTTCTGGGGGATGAAAAGATATACATTCAAAATTAGTCCGGAATTTGATAAAATGACTAATTCTAAGCAACTTTTGTTCTATAGAGTATAAAAAAGTGCAAGAAATGGTGTATGTATGAACAGTGCCGGTTTACCCACTGGGCGCATGGGGCGGGCGCCCAGGGGCCCGGGCCCCGGAGGGGCCCGAATTGGCCCTTCCTTTTATTGTTAACAAAATATAAAGTCCGATAATAATCGAGGTACTTATTATATGAAATAAAGAAAAAGACTACGAAATACCTGATAACCTTGTAAGAACGTGATCACTTGTAAACCAGAGTGATTCCTTAGAAAATTGTATGAAATGTATGAAGCTGGAGACAAAGATGATTAATGAAAGCACATCTTATAGAGTAAAACCCAATGGAGGCAAGGAGAGAGAGAGAGATTGGTTAATATAATACAAAAGTGTTAAAGTTGTTTATTGTTACCCGTCCAAATTATTTTCAATTGAAAAAAATAGTTTAACTGATTTTGTATGTATTTTGCTCACTGGAAACATTTGAATAGTTTGCTCAAATCTCACGAAGAAAGTAAATTTTATCTGAACTCTATGGTTACATTAGTAGCAAGATCATCAGTTAGATGGAGTTATATGGATCATCAGTTAAATTGGAGTTATAGACGTTGACTTGAAAGAGCAAGTAGAACGCGAAGCTGACTATTGGGTAAAGGTCCTAAGAAGAGTTGTTGTCACCATCAAATTACTTGCTTCTTAAGGACTAACTTTCCGTTGATCTGATGAGGAATTAACGAGTCGTCATAAAGGTAATTAATTAAGTTGTCTTGTATACTTGGCTTTTGACAACTTCTTAGACGAGCATTTACAGCGGAATACGAATAAAGCAAAAGGTTCAGTTAGCTATCTGTCTGACCAAATTTGTAATGAATTCCTGGAAGTGATGAAAATAAAACTTGTAGAAACTTTTGAAGCTGTAAATGCTTTACTTAAAAACTACGGATCCATCAAACATATTTTTTCCAATTAAGCAATAATAAAGACATAAAATCAGCAGTCAGAAGTGAAGCTAAGGCACTGCAGAATAAAATGGGTACCTTTTAGACAACCCTATTGACACTGATTTGGGCAAAAAATTTAAAACGTGTGAATGCAACAAGCAAACGTTAGAAACTGTGGACTCGAATGTGTCAATTGGAGTAGAATTAATAAGATTTGAGCTTTGTTGGAGACGTGAGAAATAAATTAAGCGAAATTGAACTAGAAGCCAAAAATATTTTTTTTTGTGAAGGCGTGGATATCTCAAATATATTCTATAGAATTGACCTTCAAAGAATAAAAAAAGAAAAACAGTTTTCGATGCAGAAGTTGAAAGTGAAACAACTTTAAAGGGGCAAGAGAGATTCAGAATTGAAGTAGGTACCTATTTAATGTTATATGCGACAATATTACTCAAGATCTTTTAAAGAGAATATAATGCTATGACGTGAGTTAATATTTTATGCGAGAAATATAAAAAATGTTAATGAAACCAAAGAGAATTTTGAAATTTACTGAAAGTTTATTTGATGATACCAACTTCTAATGCATCAGGTGAGCGGTCTTTTTCGCTTTAAAAAGATTAAAGATACATATATTAAAGGTCACATTTGGGTCAAGAAAACCTAGAAGCATTATCACTATTGTATTATAGAAAATGAA
Source organism: Diabrotica virgifera virgifera (assembly GCF_917563875.1). NCBI lineage: Eukaryota > Metazoa > Arthropoda > Insecta > Coleoptera > Chrysomelidae > Diabrotica > Diabrotica virgifera. The sequence goes on along the minus strand of NC_065451.1, from coordinate 110,268,090 downwards.
GAACTGGAGCAACTGAATTTTGATAGTAGGTATTAATGTGGCAGTTTGCTAATACCAAGTCAAGGAACAAAGTGAGCTAATTTTTGTCTTATGTATTTTTAGAATAGGTTTTTTTGTTTGTCATGTGTTGTTTTGTAGAACTTTCTGTTTTTTTTTGTATTTTTAAATTTATTATTTGGAATGTTTTTTACGGTTGCTATTTTTCTCATTTGTTTTAAAAAATTTATCGTATGGATTTTATAATAAACATTTATGGTTAATGCATGTGTTCTTTTGTTAAAAAACTGACAACGAATAGCAATGAAGGGGGCCCCTAAATCTCTAGTGACCAGGGCCCAAAGTTAGGTTAAACCGGCACTGTGTATGAAGTCTCTAGACCCAAAAGAAGCAGAGTTGTAGCTAATGAAAAGTAGGTTCTTATTCGTCAAATTTCAAATCGAATATTTCAACGTGAAATAACCAAATAACGGAGCACTTTTCGGGAAAACTCATTACAATTTTTAATGGTTTAAAAGAAAAAGGTTTAAAAAAAAGGTTAATGTTTATTTTTTAAAAAAACTTCTACCATTAAAAGTGTGTTATGCTCAAAATATTGTTGGTCCCTTTTATTTTTTGGTAAAAAGAATCGCGAAATTGACCCCCTAATTAGCATCCCAAATAAAATTAATCGTTACCGCTTCACAAGTTACGTTACTTATGTATTGTTTATATACGATCTATAAGTTTCACTGGTTCAAAGTGCTCATTTTTGAAAAAAATTGATTAAATGTTCTTAATTTTTTGTTTTCCTGTTAGACAAAAATTATTTATGCTATGGCTGTTCAAAATTTGCATACACTCGTGATTAGTGACTCGTTCAAGCCATTTTAACTGCAGCCGTTTCAGAAATAAGCACTTTGAACCGATGAAACTTACAGATCATATAAAGAATACATAAGCAAAGTAATAATAAGGGGTGATTTTCGCGATTCATTTTATCAAAAAGTAAAAGGAACCAACAATATTTAGAGCCTTACTTTTAGCCTTACTTTTAATGTTAGAATTTAAAAAAAATAAAACTAAACCTTTTTTAAACACTTTAAAAAAGTTGTAATGAGTTTTCCCCGAAAAGTGTTCCGTTTTTTGGATATTTCACGTTAAAATATTAGATTTGGAATTTGACGAATAAGAACCTACTTTTCATCAGCTACAACTCTGCTTGTACTGGGTCTACAGACTTCACACATACAACATTTTTTTCACTTTTTTATAAGCTATATTTTTGCTAAGAATATTTTTTCGACTTACTTTTTGAGTAATTTGTGAAAAACCGTCTAAAGACGTGTTTTTTTTTGTTAAAAAATGAACATATTCACTCGCAAAAACTCGAAGTGTTGAATTAGTGAAACAACTCTATAGAACAAAAGTTTCTTAGAATTAGTCATTTTGTCCAATGCCGGACTTATTTTGAATGTGTATTTTTTCACTCCCGAGAAGGGGGTATTTCCCTATTTCTGTAAAATGGATGGGATGTAGATTGTAAACTTTTTCTTAGATAATAATAGGACAATTTCAACTATCTATTCCCAAATTTTCATCCTTCCTTTATTTTTTTGGGGTCAGATTGTTCTCTGATCGGGCTAAAAGATAAAATTGCGTGTTTATTTTGTGGGAGATAATGATATTTATTATCGCTTATTAATTACAAAACTATAACTATCTATCTACTTATATCTTTGTTAGAGTTGGACTAATCTGTTATACTACTGTTGCAGTGTCAAATAACGTACCTATGCCCTAAAAGTTTTTGCGTAAAATCTGTATCGGAGGTTTTTAATGAAGAAATTTATTTAAGCACTAACTAAATACCATAAATTACAACTCAATACTTAACCAAATGGAAAGCACCCGGTGATACCCAAGGGAAAATCATAAGAAACCAAATTGATTTTATCAACATAAACAAAAGGTTTAGAAATTATATCACCTCAACAAAAACATATCCAGGCGCAGATGTCTTCTCAGATCATATTAGTTGCAAATATCACCATACAACACAAAATAATTCATAAGAAAATGAGGCCCAAGATAGATATAAAACTGTATGTATGTATATGTCGGTTTTAGAACGTCTGTCGACGTTGTCCGATGCCTAAATTCCACGTCCTTCTATCATCCCATTGGCCATCTCTAAGATCCCTTGTACTCATTGCTTTGGTTACCCCTTCTTTCCATGTCTTTTTGGGTCTTCCTCATTTTTTGCGGTTTGGTGGTACCCACTGCATGATCTTTTTGGGCAATCTTGTGGCTTCCATTATTTGAACATGACCATACCAAATCAACTGTTTCCTCTCAATGTCTGTTGTTAAGTAACCATCTATTCCAATTCGTCGTCTTACTTCCTCATTTCGAACTCTTTCCCTACGGGATATACCTAACGATCTTCTAAACACATCCATTTCTACAGCTTCTAATTTTTGCCTGTTGTTCTCGGTTATTCTCCAAGTCTCTGCTCCGTAAAGTTAGCTGCTTTTAATAAGTGTTTCATAGATATTGTATTTTCGCTGTATTCCTATTTCGGAGCTCCAAAGTATTCCATTTAGGCAGCCAATTGTTCTTCTAGCTTGTGATATAAAACTACTGAAAGAAAATAACATCCAGGAAAAAGTAAAAACACAGATTGATAAAAATTTTGCGAAAATAGTTGAAGACATTACTAGTGGCATAGAAGATTAGTGAAATGAAATGAAGACATTTAGTAACACGCTTTCGCATGAATATCTTAAATCAAAAAGAGAAAAGAAGTAAGAATGAATGACAGATAAAATATTGCAGATGATGGAAGGCGAGGAAATTAAAAGGCAGAAATGAAAATGAATACAAAAAATTGCATAAGAGTATACTAAGGGAATTAAAAAGGGCAAAAGAATCATGGCTGATGGAGAAATGTACGGAAATTAAAACACTACAACGCAAACATGACAGTTTCCATATGCACAAAAAGATTAAAAAGGTACAGAACACCAGAAAACAATGCAATACAGGCATAGTTGTAGACATCGAAGGCCAGATTTTGACTACAGTTGAAGATAAATTAAGGAGATGAAAAGAATATATGCCAGAATTATTCGAAGATGCAGCAAGAAGTCCGACTGAAATAGACAACCCCAACGGCCCAGAAATAACAAACGAAGAAGTAACTATGGTCATTAAGCGGATTAAAGATGGGAAATCACCATGTGAACTTTTAAAGCTATTAGAGGCAGAGCAAATCACAGCTCTTACGAAGTTATTCAACAAATATGAGACTGGATATTTACCAAAAGACTGGCTTTTATGAATATTCATTCCACTTTAAACTCACTATAACTACTCGCGAAGTCGATCGAAGTTCAGCGAGTACGAGAGTGTAGACAGGTTGTTCATGCTACTTCGCTGCGCCTCGGCCTACTTCCATTCTGTGGCGGTTTTTGAGACCAAGTCAAAGGAACCGAAGTTCTTATCGTCCGGCGTGAATGTATTTCTCGCGAATTAGAACGAGTGTGCAGTGACGGGTACTTCGGACTTCGCTGAACTTTCCCGAAGTAACTTCGCGAGAGTGTGGTGCTTGCTTTAGATCAAGAACATAGATTATTTAGTTTGATGAGCCATGTATACTTAAAGTACTCCTCACTATCATTCACTCGCGCATATACACCAAATTAGAAGAATACGAGTGAAATTCAATTTGGATTCAGAGCAGGACTCGGAACGAGAGATTTTTCAGTTTGCAAGTTCTAATATAGAGAGCCAGGGATATCAACTGCGATGTGTATGCATGTTTCATTAATTTCGAGAAGGCATTTGATAAAGTTTCCCACATAGGAAACTAATCGATATCCTAATCAGGACTCGATGGTAAGGATGTACGAGTGGCCTCAAACTTATAGATATCTTCAACAAGAAGCCACAGTTCGATTCTAAAATGAACTGCCCGAAATCTTCACAGTTGGAAAAGGAGTTAGACAGGGTTGCATACTGTCACCAGCAATATTTAACATATACTCTGAAAACATCTTTAGAGAGGCCTTGGACGAATCAGAAGATGATATTGCAGTAAATGGACAACTTATAAACAATACTAGAATATGCAGACGATACAGTATTGCTGGCAGATAGTCCGCAGGAGCTCCAAAGGATGATGAATAACGTTGTAGAAGCATGTAGCAAATACGGCCTAAAACTAAATTGTAAGAAGACAAAAATAATGATCGTTGTTAAAAACATCAACATAAACGCCCAAATTACAGTAAACAATGCACCGTTAGAAAGAGTACAGAAAATGATATGCTATGTGGACTGCCATATTAAGGATACTTGGGATCATAGCTACCAAAAAAAAGCTCGTATTGAAAAAGCCAGAAGCTCTTTTAATAGTCTTAGGAGATTGTCTGCAACTTATCTTTAAGTGTCAATATACGCATAAGAATTCTTAGATGTTCGGTCTTTAGTGTCCTCCTCTATGAAGTAGAAAGCTGGAGTCTTACAGAAGATGCCATACAACGATTAGAGGCGTTTGAAATGTGGTGCTATCGACGTATGTTGAAGATCTCATATATACACCACACAACTAACAAAACTTTCTCCAGAGGCTAAGAAAAGACAAAGAAATTATTACCACCGTGAAGTACAAAAAATTAGCTTACTTCGGCCACATTATGTGTATAATAATAAGGCCATCCGCACACACAGCTACTAAAAAGAAACCAGTTGGTAACTTTAGTTACCAATTAGTTACTTAGTAGTCACTGCACATGTATTTTAATGAGTGTCTGCACATAGCGCTACTAGTTAGCAGCCGGTCTATAATGCGGGAGCGATCAGTCGAAAGCGGACTGGACATGCAGGTCGCTTGGGGACTAGTTTCTAGCCTTTTGTGATATTTTATAAAGTTTAACACGCGAAATTGGCAGAAGAGTCGTTTAATATAAAATTAGTGCAAGAAGTGAAAAACATCCGTACCAATATAAACTTAATTAACTAGTTTTGATGGGAAATAAGCCACAATTTTACTAAAAAATTATTTTATTAACGTTTCGACGTCCAAATCGGATGCCGTTGTCAAAATACAAAAAATATTAATGAATTAAACAAAAATGTTGTTGCTAGTAAAAAATTCTTCTAATAATTTATTTAATCTGACTTATTTATATCGGCAATTCAGACATATACCTATTATACATTTTAAAGTAGAAGACTTTAAAATGATATTGCCAATATTTATGAGTTGCGTTCCTGGGATGACTTTACTGAAAGATAGTTCATTCGATTACATGAAATCAACCCCAACTCAAGAATATCCGTCACAAAAAAATCATAATCGGTGACAGCGGTGACAATAAATAATAAGAACAATATCATTTTAAAGTCTTCTACTTTAAAATGTATAATATATGTCTGAATTGCCGATATAAATGAGTCAGATTAAATAAATTATTAGAAGAATTTGTTACTAAGCAACATTTTTCTTTAATTCATTAATATTTTTTGTATTTTGACAACGGCATCCGATTTGGACGTCGAAACGTTAATAAAATAATTTTTTAGTAAAATTGTGGCTATTTCCCATCAAAAACTAGTTAATTACAAAAATTCCACAAGAAAATAGCTTCAGAACAACATAATATATAAACTTAAACACCGCCTAACAAAGCTACTCAGTACAAAGTATGTACAGTCAAGAAGTGACTCGTTTTATTAATTTTCAGTAGCGTAGTGTGCGAGCCATAGTTGATAATTCTAGTTACCAACTAATTTAGTTTCTTTTTAGTAGCTGTGTGTGCGAAAGGCCTAATATAGACTCCCACAGTTGATTCTACAAGGCAAGATTGAGGGCAAGAGAGGCCCTCGACAGAGACATATATCCTGGCTGGCCAGTCTTAGGAAGTGGACTGGTCTAACGTCAACTGATCTATTTCGAGCTGCTGTGAATAGAATAAAATGGGTCAATGTGATCGCCAACATCTCTAGAAGATAGGCACCTTTAGAAGAACCAAACTGTATTTTCGAATTATAGGGAGTGGCCCATTTTGTTCTACTAGACGCAAGTTTTTTCGAACTTAACGGTATTTAGATCAATTATTCTCAGTTTTTCGTAAATTCGCCTTCTCAATTGTTCTTCATCTTGGGCTCCCCACTACTCCCCAGTCCAAGATAATCGTCATTGGCATGATGTTCGTGGACAAACTGAAGCAATTTGAAAAGGCAGTTATGAATATACCTCTGACCATGATACAAATAATAACAGTACGTTATTCTTTGTATCATGGTCAGAAGTTCGTTTTTTACTATGAGCTCTGACTATTCAAAGCTCCCACAAAAGGTCGGGATGCACGATGCACCGCTGTTAATAGAAAATGCGAAATAATAGTTTAAACGTTAAATTTTCTGAATACGCCACTGCGTTAACCTACATAATCATTTCAAGAACAAAGTAATGTTTCAGTTTATTTGCACATTTCATTTCCACTTGCTATCATTAGTATGATTCATGATCATCATAACATCAAATTATGTACTTGGCGTATGTATGTTTTATATCTTTCAACACTTAACATGAGTTTCTATAAGCAATTGCATAACTTTTAATTGCAGGATAACTTATTTCAATTGCTTCTGGTGAAACTTCCAATATACCTATAGTAATTATCATTAATTTATCTACATCAGGTTAAAAGGATCAGAAATGTTTATAATTATAAAGCCATCATAAAAAATATCTAATCACCACGTGAATGACGTGAGATTTATGGTTTGTCATTGTCAGTGTAAGTTTGGTTAGCTATATATATATTTTTTAGTAGTACAGTTGTTGATTGTACCGTGGAGAGTGGCAAAAAACGGGAGAGACCCATGTCCAGCAGTGGACTGAAGAGGATGCATGATAATGATGTTTATTGTATATTGTTTGGGATGTACTTGCTCAAAGATGTCGTGATATATCTGTAGACATGCTGTCGTTTTATTGACTTCCAAAAGGCATTTCATCATGTAAAGCACTATATTATATTAATCGAATTTCTAAAAGACATTAGCTTGGACGGCAGGGACGTTCGCATAATTGCAAATTTGTATTTTAATCAAACAAACTCAGGATAACAAGTAGTTTCAACGATTTTCATAATGAATTTCCATAAAACTCCAGAAGACAACGTGTACCAGGCACCAGGTACCTCTTACAGCTTCGCCAACCCAATAATGCATTTTCCGCCTACAACAATGAAATTTTCATTTGTCCCTCATGCCAAGTGTTCAAGAAATTTCCTAAGACTCTCCCAAATCGAATGCAATAGGTTTCATAACGATCCATCTTACTTTAAAAAAGTTAGAGGTTTAGGCGATTTTAGTGGTTTATTTCCCCGCATATACAATGATGAGCGCGCTAATAACCGGCAAAATAACGCAAAAGTTGGAAAACATAATATATTGTGAAGTAAAAAGAAATCAAACTAGAAGAGGTTGAAATTATCGATATAAACGTATAAATTAACATTACATTTCATAGTTTCCCACCTTTATATGTATCGGAGAAGTATGACAACTGTCACTATGACAGGAGAATTGTATGAAATACTCCTGTCACAGACGTCTTAAGGTGGGAAACATGTAATGTAATGTTAATTTATACGTTTATATCGATAATCTCCACCTCTACTAGTTTCACCTCGTTTTATTTCACAATTTGTTATGTTTTCCATCTTTTGCGTTATACTTTTTTGCGTTATGTTTTGCGAATATTTCACTTATTTGCAAATAATTATACGATGTAATATGTAATTACAAAATAATGTGGATAACGTTTTCGATGTCTCGTAATGATAGTCATTGATCTAGAATAATTGTCACAGTTTCTAAGAAACAAGTGTAAGTACTTTATAGCGAGCATTTCCACGGAGAGGTAATATAGTGCAGCTACAGGTAGTAACTTAGTTTAAAATGTGGTCTACAAGAACGGTGTGGCAATTACTGTATGTATCTTAGTAATCTCTTCTGGATAATAAATACTTTTTTCAACGAATATTTTAAAAATGTCTCCTAAATCCATCAAGTCTTGATTAGTACACGTACACGGATTTTTCATTTCCCACTAGTTGCCATAGGATTTACACGGAATAGACACGTTATTTTCTACACGGATCAAACTAATTCACATTGGCTATGAATCCGTCACCACCCTTCATAAAACAATTATTAAAAGACAAATACAGTGATGAGTTCACTAAGAACAGGCAAAATAACGCAAAAGACGGAAAACGTAAGTGAAATAAAAAGAGATGAAACTAGTAGAGACGGTAAATTATCAATAGAAACCTATACATTTAAGTTATTAAGGCTCTACATCTTTCGTTCATAGACAAAATGAGATTGTTGATAGCCTGTTGAGGTACGTTTTTCCATTCTTCTATCAGATGTTCTCGGAAACGGATCGGCGTGTATGTTTTCCATATGTGGAGTAATTCTTCGTTGAATCATATTCCATACATGATCGAGAGGAATTAGGTCGGGGGATTGTGCTGACCAAGGCAACACATCAATACATTCGTTGGTAAGCCGGTATGTCACTGGGAGTGCGACATGTGAACGGCCATTATTATGCATGGGGTGGAAGTTTTGACCAACAGCATCAGCAAACGGATGAGCGATAGGTTGTAGAATGGTGTTGAGGTACTGCTGAGCTGTAAGGGAAGCGGTTTGGAAAATCGAGATCCGTTCTTCTACCGACTATTATTCCACTCCATACCATTACTGCACCACGTCTGTATGTGTGATCGTCCTGAACATGTTTTAAGCGTTCTACATTTCCAGATAGTTTCCACACTCTTACTCGACGAGAATCTGGATGAAATCCAAATCTAGATTCGTCAGAGAATAAACCTGTAGCCCAATCATTTGCATCCTAGTTTTGATATTCTTGAGACCACTCTAATCTTGCAGCGCGATTGCCTCTGAAGATAGGTGGACATTTCAATGGAGTTCGATTGTAGAGAGTGGCTTCATGGAGACTATTTGCTACAGTATTATAGCCTATGGTTACCTGGTGTGCCCTCTACAAGTCGCTGACCAATTCAGGTGCTGTAAATGTTGGTTGTCTTTAACACTAAAATTGGTCTTGATCTGCAGTTATAGCGCGCTCACGTCCTTGATGACGTTAGGCTAGACTTCCAGTGTCACAAAAATGCCGAAACAATAATTGACTTGTAACACTGGGAGACTCCCATGGACTCAGCTACATTAGTTTACCGCATGCCACATTGAAAAAGGCCTACAGCCCTATTTATCTCATCCAAAGTTAAACGACGTCGATCCATAAGAAAAAACAATATTTTCAAACAAGAACTTTATAGCATGAATAAAATCGAAACTATTAGCTGAATATTTACGGCAGTGTAAAACCTACACTGAAAAAATATTCTTCCTCCCCTGAAAAAAGATTTGTCATATATTAGTAGTTATCACTAGAGTTCGGATTTAAAAGCACAAAGAAACGCAAAAAAGCGCTTAAAAAGTATAACGGTTTTGTGAAAAAATCATTTTTTTATACAAAAAGAAAGCATGAAAATAAGCATATAAATTTTGACAAACCTAAATTAAATGAGGAAAATAAGCCTAAAATGATTTCTAAGCTTAGCTTAAAAACTAGTAAGTACCTATTATAAATTTAAAAATAAAATAGAATAAACAAAAAAAAAATAGATAACTGAAACAAAAATGCTAATTTTTAAACGCTTTTATTTAGTTCAATAGTTTGCGTCAAATCTTTAGACGTTAATTTGACTGCCTTTTCTCCAATGCAAATGAATGAAAATTTGCAGATATATGCATTCATGGGAACAATACACGAATAGTCAATAAAAAATAAAAATTTTATGTTTATTAATTGTTTAAATAAAAAAACTATTTTAATGGAAAATGATTAAATTCTCTTGTTTTTTACAATGTAAAAACTTGAAACTTTTACAAAATTATAGCTAATGATATGAACTATACATAATTTCAGGGCCGTGCCGTGCTATGATGCGGTGAGGCAGTCGCATCAGGCGGCATCACAAGGGAGCGGCATAATCAGTAAAATCAAAATTCAAATTGAACCATTTAATAATTAAAAAAATATATAGGACCAAGTGTCAGCCGAAGGTATAAATATTATATACATGCAACGCTTATCTTTTTCTGTAAGTTCTTTGTTATTCCGACACTGAGGTATACGATTTATGAATTTATGTTTTTACAGCAATGTTTTGTCCAACCAAAAAAATAAAAAGTTACAGACAATCTGGCTACGACCAAATGAAAATTACTGCAAATAAAATTGCAGAAAATATTGATATAAGTTGATATCTTAATATAAGTTGATTACGAAAAGTCTGTGGATGAGCTCTTAACAATGGAAAATAAAAAAATATATTTTTCATCTATATTTTAGATATTGTCATTAATACTTTGATTGATCGATTTTCGCTTCTAGAAACTCTAAAAATTTTAAATTTTTATATGAAAGTTTTAAATTGAGGGAATAGAACACTAGAAAAATATTGTATAAATCTTCATACTTTCAATAGAAAAAGATAAAGAATCGGATAGAGAGGCTAAATAGGCGGATATATTTTTTAGAAGTATTTCGTGATATATCCCAAATGATATAAAAATAAACTCCATGAATTATTTAAGGGTTTTGAACTATTTGTGCCAAAATAACCTAATTTCTTCATACCTAAATGTAGTTATATCACTAAGAATTTTATTAACACTCTCTGTCTCGGTAGCTAATGGGGAAAGAAGTTTTTCAAAATTAAAAATTATTAAAAACTATTTACGAAGCTCCAAAGACAAACACAACTAAAAAAATTTAGCACTCATTTCAATAGAGTCTACTCACTAGCTGCTACTTTAGACTACACCAATCTGATTGACGAATTTGGCAAAATTAAAGTCAGAAGAGTAAAATTGTAATTTTTGTAAATGTTATTTAAGGCTATCGATACATAATTCGCAAATATTTTAATCCCTACTTGTCTGTCTTTACATGGCAAATTACGTGTAGTAAAATTCACACTGGTATGGATATGTAAACTTTACTAGAATGTCATTATACTTGAAAATGTCATCATTAACTTAAAGAGCTGGCTTTTGAATGTTCTTGGATAAGTGTTATTTGTATAATTGCAAATTATTAATTCAGTTAATAAATGTGATAATTTTTTCACTAATTATGTATTCAGTGATTGTAATAATTTATAAGTACAACAAAAACTAATAGATACTCAATCGAGAAAAGAGGAAAAGTGTTAAAGTGATTTTTTAATAATATATTGTTACTATGGAACGCTTACAATTTTGAACATCTTTAATAACAAAATACTTGGATCACAGAATATATTATCCTGATATATTCTCTGTTTGGATCTTCCACAAATAATACACAATAAATAACCTTAATAAATACGCTATATATCAATATTATTTAATCGACAACTCAAAATATTCCCGATGCCATGTCAAATATTTAAAATTGTCACTGATTGTGTGACTGACAATAAGCTGACAATATTCTATTCGACTGAGTGCGTTGTAAGACAAAGATAGATTTGGAAAATATTACCACGGACATTGTGTTCATTTTTGTCGAATCCTGAAAAAACTAATAAATATCTTTGAAAAATTTAAACGCAGAATGAAAGACAAAATTATTACCGAGGACCGAAAGTCACTTAGAATAAATAAAAAGTTTATTTTGAATGAGATATTTGAAATTAAAAATCACACTAAATTTTCTCTTAGTTTTTCACCCCTGTAACTTATTAAAATAAACATTATAGAAGTTCTCTCTAACAACGTAATCTTTCATTCTGTGTTAAAATTTTTCAAAAATATTTATTAGTGTTCTTATGATTCGAAAAAAATGAATACATTTAAAAAGCACTGGAGCCGAAATTTTGCGCCTACCCCCTTAAGTAAGGGGCGGCATTCCGAAGACTTGCATCATATTGAAAAAATGTACCGCACGACTCTGCATAATTTCACTTTTTTCGTTAATTGTTTACGTTATGCAGAGTTATGCTTCATAAATAAACAATAAAGTTTCAAATTTTTTGCCGATTCCGTCTACTTTTCATGTTAGTACATGTTTTACCTATACATATTTTAATAAACATGACGATATATTTTAATGTTTGAAAAGTGTAAGACTAAAAAGTAAAAAATAAAAAATATATAAAAAAAAATTTTAAGAAAACTGTTTATTCGATGAAGACGCGCTTTTCTTTGACGAATGTGTTAGATTTTTTCAATTTTTTTTATTTTTAGCTTTTAAGTTGATTTTTTATATTTTTAATTTCAGTCACTCGTAACTAAAAAAAAGCGTTTATTAAAAAATTTTTTTTTTTTTCATATTTTTTTATTAAAGCATGAAATAACTAAATACTTATTTAAATGTTCCATCGTAAAGTTTCGGCTCCTGTCACTCAAAACAATTTTGTATATCGAAAAGCTTCTTTCAACGTCCACAATGGTTATTGGTGCATACTTATACTTTGCCACTACTGCCGGATCCTTATTTATACTTTCAACGTGTTCTCTATTTAAAACTGAAAATATTTAAATATCGGTTGAATCGGAGAGAAAAGGATATGGGACTACTGACGGTGGGGCAAAAAGCTCCGACACCGGTATAGGCTCTTCCTGCACTCTTCGATTTAACTAGAGTATAATGCTGCTGCATTTTCAGATTGCAAAGAAATAGAAAATGTTTATACATTTCTAATTCATTTACTCTTTTGTGAAGTACTTAGGAAACCTTCTCGTTGGAACTTTACCACGCTGAGCAGATGGGACGTGAATTATTTAAAATTCCCTCATCTTAATGTTCGTCTCGGCACCCGTATGGCTTATAATTTTTGAAAGTCGCGGAGTTAGTAACCAGAGAGTTTCCATATGTTGTCAATCTAGTGGTATGAGAAAGATATTTATTGTCGTTTTCTGTACTACTGGATTGAGAACTTAGTTTGTGAAATTATTTCATTTTTTGAAAATATCTTTTGATATTCTTCGTTTTTTGTTAATACATATTTGACTTTTGTTAATACTATCTGACACATTTTTCCAGGGATACCTTCCATCTTTTTTTTTTCAAAACTGTTTATTTTTTGGATCGACTCAACTAATGACATTTGCTGTTTCTCAAAATATTTTATTGTTTCACTCACAAAACAAAAGTTGTTTTTGATGAAAGCAAGAATGCTTTGTAATTCTGTTTCACCTAAAACATCCTGAAAATCTTTTATCGATAGCAGTATCAGTATCTTTAAGTTCCAATACGAAGCTTTTAAAATTTTCGAAATATTCGGCGTAGTATAAAGCTGCACCTAACCATGTGCCCCACCTAGTTAACACTGGTTCCGATGGTAATGAAGTGTTCGGGAATTTTTCTCTAAAAAGTTGCACCCTTAAAGGAGCTTTGATGAAAATTTGTATCCCATTTTTTATCAACTCATTAACAAGTGGAAATTGCAGCCGTATAGTCTCAGCAACGCGATTCAGGACGTGTGCTAGACAAGTGCAGTGAATTAGATTTGGATAAAAATGATAATAATATATATAAAACAAGCACCAAATAAGCACAGAAATTAAAAAAGGCATAACGATTTTAAAAAAGCAAAAAAGCATAAAAAAGTGGTGTCAAAATGACTTCTTTTGCTATGTCTTAATCACAAAAATCTACAGGATGAGCCACTGTATAAACTCTATCGAAATTATTGTTTATAAGATTCTGATAACTACTAATGTGTTCTGGTACTATTACAATAGTTTTTGTGTCAATATCAGTTTTGTATAACCTCTACAGGAAAAATACAGATACCTACACGCTTTAAATCACACATAAAGAGTAGAATATTTCGTTAAACAAATATTTTGACAATGTGCGATCTTTTAAACATATAATTTATTATAATTATTCAGATTTTAGGTTGTTTGTTTTTTAATTGTTTAGATAGAGATCGTTGACATCTAACCTTCTAAATATCACAATATCAGTCTTCAAGACAAGAAGTGGACGAACTCAAATGATGAAAACAAACAAATAAACGTTTGAAGAAGACACAAAAGAATTTATGGAGTTGGTTTGTGATTGCAATTATATTGACCAAAAAAATTGTTCAATTGTTGTTTTATGCTATCGTAAGTTTTTTTTCAAATATTCTTTTGGAAATAAATGATAAATTGAAAAATAGAAGTTGTTTTAACATATAAAATAGGTCATAATATACCTTTTGATGGTTATGTAATGGCGCCAAAATTCTACCAGAACGACCATGTAATTATTGTACTCGTATTAGGTACTTATAATTATAAGACAATAAGAAATGAAACACACTTACTCGTAAGAAGAATCAAAAAAGGTTTCTGGGGACGTTTTTCGAAAAAAAATGAAAAATGATTTTTACGGTATGCCAAAGGAAATATGGTGCATTATAAGAAGTCAAAGAACGGAGGTAAATGAACTAATAGAACCAAAACATAAAAAAGATACATGGAATGACTATCTAAAAAAGCTCTATATAGAGGAAGAACAAATGACCCGAGAACCGAAAACACCAGAAGTTTCCACAAATGAAGATGTTAGTTAATATAAAACACAGGAAGTTCGAAAATATAAAAGAAGAAGAACAGAAAAGATGCAGGTAAAGACAGAATACCAAACGAGTTACTGAAATACTGTGAAGCAACAATGACAGAACAATTAACAACATTAATTAACAACATCATAAAACACAATAAAATACCGAAAAAATGGAGACCGAGCGAACTAATGCTACTATTCAAAAAGGAGATAAAAAGCAGCCAGAAAACTACAGAGGTATAAATTACTAAAACTTACAACTATGACTACCCTCAAACTTACAACTAAAATTCTACAAGAACTAATGAATCAGAGGATAAGTTTGGCAGATGAACAACAGAGTTTGCGTGCTGGAAGATCGTGTACTGATGCAATATTCGACATAAAGCAAATTACTGAGAAATCACCAGAGTATAATGGACCAGAATTTCTGTCTGATTGATTTGAAGAAAGCATTTGACCGAGTAAGACTCAAAGATGCCATCCATCTTCTTTATAATAGAGTGGTCCCAATAGATATTTTAACACTATTTATAGGCCCCTGCCACTTTTATACAACTGGGAGTTGTAAAAGAGGGTCCAGTTGCAGATACCAGCATCCAGTTCCAGTCCCGACAAGGTTCCAGGAGGAACCATCTTTTAAGGAGGGGGCAATGTGACACTATTTATAGGCCGCTCACAGCCTGGCCTATTTCTTTCCGAAGCTTCTCGTCGTTACGAGAGAAAACCATTCCTTTCCACGGAATTCGGAACGAGGGATACCGAAGTACATATACAAGAACGAGAGATTCATTTAGCAGGCCAGTCAGTTATCGACGCGTAATAATTATTGTATTTAGAATCGAGTTGTTCGCCGTGTATTTTGAAATGTATTAGTTATTGGAATTATTATGCTTTAGTTAGTAAAATCATAAATTTGACATTGTAAATAAATTAGATGTGTTAGTTTGAGTTATTTGTAAGTATTAAATAAATTAAATAAGTGCTGTAAAAAAAATAATATAAAGTAAGTATTCCTTTATTTAAATTAAACTTAGTGCCTAAAAACATAAATAATAAAATAGTAAAGTCAACCGCGTAAATCAGTACAATATAATAAAAACCATTGAAAA
Source organism: Diabrotica virgifera virgifera (assembly GCF_917563875.1). Classification (NCBI taxonomy): domain Eukaryota; kingdom Metazoa; phylum Arthropoda; class Insecta; order Coleoptera; family Chrysomelidae; genus Diabrotica; species Diabrotica virgifera. The sequence continues at coordinate 110,252,343 of NC_065451.1, read as the reverse complement.
CATCTACCAAAACAACAAAATGGAAGTCAGAATAGGTGGACAACTTACAGAACTTTTAGAAGTAGACTACGGAATAAGACAGGGAGATTCATTGAGTCCTATTCTCTTAAATTTAATTGTGGATGAAATAATCAAAAGCGTCAACAAAAAAAGGGGATACAGAATGGGAAACAAATACTCTGTTACGCAGACGACGCAATATTTAAAGTCCAAGATGAAAATAGTCTGCAAAGATTAGTCCACAGATTTAACATAAAAGCAAAAGAATTTAATGACAATTTCATCTCAGAAAACTAAAGCAATAGTAATCAGTAAAGAACCAATCAGATGTAAAATAGAAATTGATGGTATCAGTATTGAAAAATACTGATAATACCATGAATTTCTATTTATTTTTTCAGTAAATACAATGATATTAACAGGAAAAACATTGTATAAAAGAAGCATAAAAACTTACAACATGAGGTTAGTCCATTAAATTTTTAACAGTATCACAAAACATAAAATATATAAAATTACTAATCTTTTGGTAGTTACAATGTTTTAATTTTATCTCATAGTAATAGATTTTGACACTGAAATTTTTCATAAAAACTTGGTTGTTTATTTCAAATGGATTATTAATCGACGTCTCGTAACTGGCGTCGCTCTAGATTTAAATCATGTCTTTCTGTCTGATTCTGCCACATCATTAAGTTCATTTGTATTAGTAATAGCTGATTTACAAAATCCATTTTTTTTAATACGTATTACGAGCAAACAGTAGCGATCAACAGGTAACAACAAACGCGTTCCAAGATTGCGGCTCTAATTTTGAATATTTTGTCTAGATATTTGGCATAAATATTCGTAATATAATAAAGAATGGCGGTACAGAGCCCAATTTTAGAAATATATTAGTATGTGGAAATTACTCTATAACTAAATAAAATATTGAAAAAAGGAGCCTGTACCGCCATTAAGAAAGACAAAAAAATACACTTTCTTCAAATAAACTAAAAATCGATTTTTTTATAACAAGAAATCGAACGTCACTGACTTGGCAACATTTCACGCCTATGTGTATAAAAATTATTGTTTTTGATAGTATAAACGTCACTGTCAGTGTCGAAGTACCGATGCACTGTTGCCTCACTTTTGAAAGTTCGCAGAACTTTCGCAATCTTGGACCGCGTTTGTTGCTACCTGTTGATCGCTACTGTGTGCTCTTAAACATTAAACACAAAGCAAACTGGGACAAATCCATGGCCCAAGAAAATCAAGTCTGGGACTACCCAAGGTTCCCCATTAAGGCCTATCCTCGTCAACCTATATTGTCTTTCCCTGTATAATATAATCCCCTCTTCATGTAAACTAATTCAGTATGCAGACGATTTATTTATTTCTTCTGATTAGAGGGAGTGATATTAATGAATTGGTAATTAATGTAAATAAATTCTTGAATCAGATGGAATCATGGTTGCTAGACCACAATTTAGATCTATCTCAGAACAAATCTTCTGCAATATTATTTACAAAAGGAAACACGAAAATCTCTCCCCCCAACGTAATATTTTGTAACCAGAATATTGGTTGAGTGGATTCAGTCAAATACCTGGGGGTAAATATTTAAAAAAACTTAAAGTGGAATTCATACGTAAACTCAATAGAACTAAAAGTAAATCGTGCCCTGAATGTGATGAGAGCTCTGTGTGGGACTTTCCAAAAACCTTGCAAATTGTACACAATTGTCTGATTCAGAGCCATCTGGCCTATGGCTGCCAGGTAATTTTCGATTGCCCAATTTCCTCAATTAAAAGATTGGAGAAACTAAAATACAAAAGTATCCGAATTATAACTGGATGCATGAAATCCACCCCAATTCATGCCCTCTTAAGTGAAAGTGGTCAGATCTCGCTTAAATCTAGATGGGAATGGCTTAGCTCTAAATTTATATTAATTCAATGTTAATTGGCAATTAAATTATTTCCGTTCTCGATCTGTTAGACTTGGCAATTAAAAGGAACCAAAATCATTGGAAAAACAGAAATATCCCATTTCTAGTGCTTTTAAAGAACAAATTTAAAAGTACTTATCCCAACTTATATTTAAGTGAATTATACCCATGCCATAACTTTGAATTATTATCAATTATCAACAATTCCAATTATAAATATCCAATCTAATCGTTCAGATGAACTTGCCTCAGTTCAACTCCAAAATATAAGTCTAAATAAACCTAGTCACACCAAATTCTTCACGGATGGCTCGGTTGATGGTGAATGATCAGCAGGCTTTGGTGTCTTTAGCCCAGAGATCAACTATTCTTATACCAGTAAACTACCTAAGTATACCCAAATATGTACGGCTGAGATTGTCGCAATTAATCATGCTCTCCAAATTATTTTGAAAAATGATATTAAACAAGCAATCATCTGCTCGGACACTAAAAGTGCCATAAAGAAAATAGGCAGATCAACTTATCTATGGAAACGGAACACTCATCGTTCTTGACCAAGAGAGGCATCATTGAAGCGAAAGAAAATAACGTTAATATTAGTCTGGTATGGATTCCAGGACACTCGAATATTAAAGGGAACATGGTGGCTGATAAACTAGCTAATATAGGTAGAACCTTAAATGTAGCTGCTGGTATCACTCTTCACTATTTCAACTTTCTACCAGACATCAAGCATTCCATCTGGAATCGGTGGAAGCAAGAATGGCAGGGGAAAAATCGAAATAATTCATTTTACTCTAAAATTGTACGTCAGATAGATAAACTCCTCTGGTACCACAATTTTGCATACCAAGACAGAAGACATATTATAACCACCATTATTAGAATGAGGACAGGTCATTGTGCTACTCCGGTTCACCTATTCAGGATAGGAGTAAAAGACAACCCATATTGTGACTTAGGCCAAGTTGGGTCCTTAAATCATCTGATTTTTGAGTGCCCTATAAATATGTCACCCAGTTTTGACCTATATAAAGAATTAGCTAAAACAAATATCCCTACCCCCATTGAAATTTGCCTACTTATGTCCAACCTTAATCCCCGTAGGATTAACCTGATGCTTAAATTCCTTAACTTAGCCAAACTTAACTTATAAATTAATCAATTTCCAACTTTGAATTAAAAAAATTAAAACATTAGAGGATTAAAAAAATAAAGATATAAAAAGATATTAGACCCCAAAATGATAAAAGTTTTAACCCTTATGTTATAATATTGTCTTACCTGTAGGGACTGTCTGGCCCTATAAGAAGATGTTCCTGCTAATAAATATTTAAAAAAATTGAGGCTTTAACATATATATTTGGAAATATTCGATTGCCCAGAGCAAGACAAGAGTATTTCCCTGGTGTAAGCTGGGCGAATTATCCCGAGATATATAAGCCAATAAAGGAAGAAGAAGAAACGCAAAGCAAAAAGTTAGGTTAATAATACATATTAATATGGATTAACTGACAGATCTTCAGTCATTCATAGTTTGTGGTTAACAACGCAGACCACTAGGTGGCGCTATATCGTTTGCTTCATCAAAATTAATGGGAAATGTCAGGAGTTGTATGTATTACAGTCTAATGTATTTGGTTATAGTTCTCTAATTTTTGTTAGTTACTTAAATAAATTATTTAAAAATGAAAAAATGACTGGTTATTTGAGGAAGGTGGAAAATCCATGTTTATAACATGGAAGTAAAGTGCCTTTTCCTCCCTTGAATGATTACTGCCCTCCGCTACGCGTCAAGCAGTAAACTTCATTCTAGGGGAAAAAAGTAGCATTTTGCTCCCTTGTTATTCGCTCCGAACGTTAACAAAGTGTCAAAGCAAAATCGACCGACCTGCTCATGGTGGCGTTGTTTGAATCTTTATAAGGACGCTTTATTGTATGTTTAAATGGGACATTTAAAAAAAATGCCATATCACGTTATTTGTTGTGTTGTTCACTGTAAAAATACATGGAAAACTAGTGATGTGAAATAATTTTATTTTCCTCGTTCCCAAAAAAATTAGATCAAAGAATAAAATTAATTAACGCTGTTATAAGGATGAAGTGAGAATTTTTTCTATATATACAAAGGATGTGGCAATATACAATATACACATATGATATAATAATATTATTTACGTTTTTATAAGTTTTGTACATATTACATACACTTTTTAACTCTGATAAATCCGAATTGACTCCAAAAAGTACGGATACGGTATGTCCTATATATCCTCACTATCGTAAATTATGTCAATAAATCTTTATTAATGACAAAAATATTTTTGTTGAACTATAGATGACATTATAAAAGAATTACTAATGAATTCTAACAATTTGTATTCGATTATTATCACTAGAAAATAAAATAATCAAGTTTAACAAAATAATCCCATAAGAATCAATACTAAAACGTCCTTACAAAACTGACAGCGTGTCACGTGACTGTAAATTTCTGTAAATAGAGGGGAGACGCACGGAGCCAATACAAATAGCTATGTATTATGTCCTGTATTTTAGTACATAATATCTGAACAATAATTAATATTGTAATTGCGTTTTTACAGACTGATCAACAACCATACATGTAAATGCAACTACACGTTTCTCTTTGAGTACGGTACCTACTGACAGCGACTTCCCTTCTGGTATTTAAATTCAACCATACCTGTTTCACCAGCATACAACCGTCCGCGTCCGATGTCAGCTCACTTTTCTAGCCGGCTTGTTTAACAAAACGTTGTTCCTGTCTAAACTCCATTTACGGAAGAAAGAAGAATATAAATTATGTCAACGATATAGTAGGAAACCAGCGAGGCGCAAATGGTTGCAATTGCAAAGTGAAAAAATCACAGAGGAAATAATTGCAATTTGTTGCCGGATGTTAAACTGTCTCTAGGTTTTGCTGTTTGAACAATGATCACATCGAGGAAATATTAAACTTGTTAACTACATTGTGTAAAAATTATTTTTGTGTATAAAAACGATATAATTGTGAACGTCATTTATATAAACTGCTTATAAATTTCCCATTATCTTCTGTATATACGCTGTGAGCTCGTACGTAGAGGGGATATTTATAAATTCGCGAGCGCCAGTAGTGGCAAATCTGTAAACGTTTACCGGAAATTTGACATAAATGTCAAAGTGATTAATTTAAAATTAAAATTAAAAACATTAATTATAAAAAATATTAGTTGGTCAAAGCTGTGGTATATATTTTTACCTTAAATATACTTACGTTTTAAATACTGAATTTATGTTTTTTTAATGTTCCGTAATATGTAACTATAAATTGATCTAGCGCCATCTACACGATAATTGTGAAAGTATTCGCAGTAAGAAATTCATATTTCATCAATAGAACGTCAAAATGATTAGCAAAATCTTAAAAAAATCCGTTATAATTTAATTACTTTTTAGCGTTGTAAATATTAAGCGATAACAATTAAATAATAAATTTAAAAATTACCGGTGAAAGTTGAATTAGTAATCCGCCAGGAGCGACACCAGCGAAGCTCAGAGCGTATACACAGAAACTATCAACCATGGACTATACAGGGTGTACAAAGTCAAGTACAAAAAGCAAATAGACTGGAAGCGTGCCTTAGTAAAGCCTGATTTTCATTAGACGTGCAAGGAACCGAACCGGCAACGGCAAGGCACGGGCAAGGTTTTCGGAGCCAATTCACACTGCGAAAGGCTTGCCGCGGGTTGGTTGGTTTGTGTAGTGAACAATGTTGAAATTGAACGTTAACAAAAATTGCTCTAATATTAGACAAAAAAACAGAAAATGAAAACAAATATTGCAGAAATAGAAAAAGACGTTGTTGGGTGCTTAAAATGCTAAAGAAACGCACAACAGAAGGAGAATTTGCAACCTTAGATTCCGAACTTTTAGACGATCAGACAAATTTTTTTAAATATAACCGAATGACAGTGAATGAATTTAACAACTTATGGCATATTGAACCATAATATTCAACCTAGTTCTTAAGTCACCCATCAGAAAAACCAATGAAACACCAAGACAGTACAAATTACTGCATATACAGACGATGCAGTTCTACACTTTAACACGAACACGACTAACTGAAGCATTCAAAAACATTGATCCTGAAGCACGAAAAAGGGAGCATTAAATAAACGAAGCAAAAACGAATGACATGACCGTCAAAAGAACACCTGACAATGAAAATTATATCACAATAGACAACTATACTCTTGAACGTGTGGATGCCTTCACATATCTGGGCACAGAAATCAGAAGAATTCCGTAAGGATCGAAATTAATGCACGTATTTCCAGAGGAGAATCGTACATACTATGCTATTAAAAGATTGATGATTAACTATTTAGATGGGAAATAAGCCACAATTAAATTGAAAAAATGATTTTATTACCGTTTCAGTAGTATTTTGTATTTTGACAACGAAACCCGATTTGGGCTTCGAAACGTTAATAAAATTATTTTTTCAATTTAATTGTGGCTTATTTCCCATCTTAATAGTCAATCATAAAAATTCCACAAGGAAATAGCTTCAGAACAACATAAAAGATTGATGACATCGAAATTATTAGACAAAAGAATCAAAATGACTATCTACAGAACATTGATTAGACCCGTATGGTTGTGAAACCTGAGCAATGACGAAAAGGAATGAAGCCCAACTCAGTTTATTCGAGAGAAAAGTATATGGCCCGGTGCAAGCAGAAGACGGCACATGGAAAATCAGTAGAAACAACGAGGTTAATGAATTGAATGAAGGTTACGATATTGTACAATTTGTGAAAAGTCAAAGACTGTCATGGCTGGGACATGTGCAGAGGAAAGACAATGAATAAACAACAAAGAAAATATTACAATGGAAGCTGATAGGAAGGCGAAAAAAGAATGAGTCAGAACGAGAGGGATGAATGACGTGGAAGACGACATGAAAACCATGAACATAAGACAATGGAAAAAAAGTACACAAGAGAAATCCGAATGGAAGGACAGCCAGACAGGCAAAGACCCATCCAGAGTTATGATGCCAAAAGAAGAAGAAAAATTGGCGCATATTGAGGAACCTCTACAAAAACAAAATACTTCTTTTCTCTATCGTCTTTATAAAACTGATTTTAAACAATCGAGATTGCAGATTGCTTGCCGGTAAGGTATTCACACTGTCGTGACCTTCACGGCACATGCTAGGCAAAGATTGTTTCGAAAAGAACGTCGCATGCAAAGCCCGTCGCTTGCCGGTGCCTGACACGCATAGTGTGAATTACATCCCGTGAAGTGCATAAGATTTTATGTAAAATGTATCTTGCCGAGCCGATGCCTTGCCCATGCCGAGCACTTGCCTTGCATGCCAGTGAGAATCAGCCTTGACACTATATGGCGAAACCGACATATTAATACTGAGACGAAGGCAAGAATTTAAAAAGCCAGTGTAAGACCAATAATGGCATATGCATCAGAAACAACACCCGACACAGCCACACCACAAAGCCTGAGGGTTTATAATAGCAAGAGATAAATCACTAATCAGTAGAAGTATTGAATGACCGCGCAAAAGATGGAGTTACAATCTTCCATAGAGGTATCTATCCGCCATTGAACAAGCAGAATTGCTTACAAAGAGGAAAAAGCAGAAGACAATCAGACGTGGTTAAAGCCCATATAAAACAATATTTAATTGGACCAAAAGCCGATATATAAAGCTGAACGAAAGCCATTCTGCTTTACTAATAAAAACTTGTATGTATGTATGTATCGGTTTTAGAACGTCTTTCGACGTTGTCCGATGCCTAACTTCCACGTCCTTCTATCATCCCATTGGCCATCTCTAAGATCCCTTGCACTCATTGCTTTGGTTACCCCTTCTTTCCATGTCTTTTTGGGTCTTCCTCGTTTTTTTGCGGTTTGGTGGTACCCACTGCATGATCTTTTTGGGCAATCTTGTGTCTTCCATTCTTTGAACATGACCATACCAAATCAACTGTTTCCTCTCAATGTCTGTTGTTAAGTAACCATCTATTCCAATTCGTCGTCTTACTTCCTCATTTCGAACTCTTTCCCTACGGGATATACCTAACGATCTTCTAAACACATCCATTTCTACAGCTTCTAACTTTTTCCTGTTGTTCTCGGTTATTCTCCAAGTTTCTGCTCCGTAAAGTAGGCTGCTTTTAATAAGTGTTTCATAGATATTGTATTTTGGCTGTATTCCTATTTCGGAGCTCCAAAGTATTCCATTTAGGCAGCCAATTGTTCTTCTAGCTTGTGTTACCCTTCTCTTTATTTCCTCATCGTCTTTTCCCGTTCTATCGAAGATTACTCCCAGGTACGTGTATTCACTACAGGATGTGATTTGTTCATTATCCTCTAGTTCGATATTGGATAACTCAGCTCCTATGGGTAGGTATTTAGTTTTTTCCACATTAATTTCCAAGCCCCACTGTTCATATTCCTCCTTTAGTTTTCTTGCCATATACTGTAGGTCGTCTTTATCATTAGCTATGATCACTTGGTCATCAGCAAATTGTAAGGTATATAAACAAACCTCTCCGAGGTCTACACCCATACCGTGGCATTTACGTTTCCACTGGTTTAGTGCTTTTGCAACATATATCTTGAACAAAGTTGATGAAATACAGCAGCCCTGGCGCAGACCCTTGTTAACTATGAACTTTTTAGATAGTGTGTTGCCAATTTTTACTTGTGATGTAGAATTTTCATATAGATTTTTTAAGGCGTTGACTAGAGTGTAGCTGATGTTAGTTTCTTGTAGTGATTTCCACAATTTAGTCACAGGAACGCTGTCGTATGCTTTACGGAGGTCAACAAACATGAGCTGGGTCTCTTGATTGGTTGCTGATTTTTTTTCAATTAATTGTTTTAGGCAGAAGACATTATCTGTGCAAGTCCTTCCAGCGCGAAAACCAGCCTGTTCTTCTTCTTCTTGTTCCCTATACTTCATCTCAATGAGATTTCTAAGAATGCGCCCGTACACCCGGCTTAGTGTACTAGTTACCGATATTCCTCTGTAATTTGAGCAATCCAACTTATTTCCTTTTTTATGAATGGAAGAAATATAAGCTACTTTCCATAAACTGGGTGGTGTGACACCGTTTATATATTTGTTAATACATCAAGTAAGTGCTTGAAAGAGTTTATCTGTGCCACATTTTATTAATTCGGCAGGAATATTTTCTGGCCCTGGAGCTCTACCATTTTTTAGTTCATTTACAGCTTTCTTCACCATATCAACTCCCACTACTATCTCTTCGCCTTTAACGAATACTTCTGTTGGTGATTGTGTGGTATATTCGGCTCTACTTTCTATTAGCAAACTCTCGTAGTATTCTTTCCATTTTTCTGTTGATATTAACTGAATAGAAGTAGTATTTCTTTCTGTGTTCTTTATTTTCTTTAAAAATTTCCACGTCTCTGAACACTTCCTTCCGCCTATGTAAGTGTTGATCTCTTGGCATTTCCTATCCCACATTTCTTTTTTTGCTGCTGTTACTGCTCTTCTTGTTGTTCTTCGTAGGTCCAAATATTTGTCTTTGTCTACTTGATGTTTAGTATTTAGCCACCGTGCGTACGCTTTCTTTTTCTCGATTATTAGGTTTTGTATGTCTTCGGTCCACCATAGCTTTTTACTGTGGCGTTCGGATTTTAAACCAAGCGCTTCTTTTGCGGCTGTTTGCATACTGTCTATTATATTTTTGTACACTTCTTCCACGGATACATTTTGGATTATATCTTCTAATTTTTCATTTAGTCTTCGTTGATATAGTGTTCTCGTACTTTCATGTTGTAAGCTGTCCAGGTTGTAATTTGTTGTGTTAAAAATTTCTGTGCCTTCAGGTGGTTCTTTTGTTTTCTTGGATCTAAACGGAAAAACTATTTCGGACTTTACCATAAAGTGATCAGAATCACATGATACTCCTCTATATACTCTTGTATCCATTACTTGTAATGTTGTATTCTGTTTTGTAATCACGTAATCTATGATCGATTTTAAATTTCTGGTTACCTGAATCCATGTATATTTGTGTATCTCTATGTGTTTAAAAAACCCGTTTGTTATTTTTAGCTGATGGTTTTCGCATATTTGAATTAATCTTTCACCACTGTAATTTTGGGTTATTTCTCCATGTGGACCTACCACTTTGTTGTTTACCTTCTGTCCGACTCTACTATTCAGATCTCCTGCTATGATCACTTCCCTAGTACTTCCAATTTTAGTAATTTCGTCATTGATTTTCTCAAAGAATTCGTCTTTAACAGCATAAGGCTGATCATCAGAGACTGCATATATACCGAGAATAGTGACAGGTTTTTGGTTAATTGCCAGGTTGATTCTTATGATATTTTCATCTACGGCTTCAAAATCTGTTATTTTGCGTTGATGTTTTTTATGTATCATGACGGATACACCTCTTTTCGCTCGCTGATGTTTCTCAACCCCACTATATATATGTACATAGTTCTTCAATATCTCTGTACCACATCCTTTCTTCTTTGTTTCAGTCAAGATAACTATGTCCATGTTCAATTTGGTAATTTCTTGGATGACTTCTTCCACCTTTCCGCTAATGCTCTGTACATTCCAAGTGCCAATGTTCATTGTCCATTTTCGTAGCTGTTGTCGTTGTCTGTTTAATCCATCCGAAGCTCCGAGGCAACTTTTAGGCTTTTTGGTAAATGCGGTTTTTTACAAGTGACAGGGAACCAACCTGACGTCTCAACCCCCAACCTGGAGGACCAGGTAATTTTTTGTTTAAGGTATTCTTCCTTTAGACTGGTTGTCTTTCAGGACTCTGGAGACCAGTCTTCCCCTTTAGGAGTGCGTGCGTGGTTTGGACGTTCTGAACGCAGTTTGATAGGTTGCGCGACATATACATGCCCCGCTTCCCTCACGTCCAGAGGGCCCTTGCCACTCACCCACGGACAAAAGGACTCCAGTCCCACGCGGGGTGAGTTGGAGGTGGGTATCGGGGTTTGGTCGTTGAGGGTTAGGTGTCGACAGGATTTCAAGGAAAAGGACAGCGGAATGCTGCTCCTATTAGTCGCCTTTTACGATCAAGTCAGGAGATACTGTGGGTGAATTCTACTTGGGCGGCCCGCATCCCACACGGGGATCTAATAAAAACTTTACTAATAAAAATCCCAAAACATTCACATAAGAATAAAATTTATTTAATAACGCTTAGATTCCAAATCATCTCTGTTATTGCTAACTTTCGACTTTTTATTAAAAACACATAATCGTCCCCAGGGGTCTAGGACGTTTCATCGCCGCCAGTTCATCGCCGCCTATTCGATGCTGCTAGTTCATCGCCGGCCGATTCATCGCCGGCCGTTTCGATGCCGCCGGTTCATCGCCAGTCAGTTAATCGCTAACTGATATATTTCCAAATTTTCGACCAATTTTCGACAGTTACATTTATTATTTATTTTTAGTATTAATTAGGAATTCTAGGAAATGCGAGATATGACCATTCCCGTTGCCATGCTTAATCTTTTAATAGACTTTTAAACTTTTATAATATAAAATATAATTTAACACTACAAATTTAATATTGTTTAGTATCAAATTTAGGGGAAGTAGAAATAGAACAGTAAATTAATATAATAATTTTTTTTATTTATTTATTTGTCATAAGTTTTGAACTGAATTTAACGTCGTGTCGTGTCATCTCCCATAATACAAGATCAACTGACTAACTGGCGATGAAACGGCCGGCGATGAAATAGACTGGCGATGAACCGGCGGCATCGAAACGGCGGCGATGAACCGGCGGCGATGAAACGTCCCATTCCGGTCCCCAGTACACCGTTCTTTGTTGAAAATTATTACAAAAGTTTTAAAAATGGTTTTACGCGTCCTTTGAGTGAGACTACCACTTTCTGAAGTTTTCAGAGTGTAGGATGGACACTAAACCTGTATTTTAATAGCTGTAGCTCTAGCGCCGTTATGTTTTGTTATTGCAAAACTATAATTTTTAGTTTTAATCAAAAGGTTATGGTTAAAATAATAGTTATTTATGTACCAAGTCAGTAAAGTGACTCTTTATCGAACGAGTCTGATATTACGAGAAGAGCGAGCGTAGCGAGCGAGGCGAGTATCAGACGAGTTCGATAAGGAGTCTTTACTGACGTGGTGCATACAAAATTTTATCGCCAACATATATTTTTTAAATTTAATATCGTCCGAACCACTGGGGTTATAAACGAAAACAATGGAAAATACATATTAAAAATAAAAAGAGATTGTAATATTAAGTAAATACATATGTACTAACAAAAAGTATACCTGAAAAATTTGTGATACAATTAAATGTCTTTTATTCCTATTTCCGTTAAAAACTGTATGATATTGTTGATATTTGTATTGTCTCTAAGAAGCTCAGATATGTCCCTGGGAAGGTTGAGTTTACTTCTCGTTTGCTATATTTGACAAATCGGTTTGTTATTTGACAAAGATATGTTTTATTTGATATTGGTTTTGATATTGGTTTTAACACTTACTTGCAATTTACAATTTAAGAACTTTTTAAATTTTAGAAGTCATAATAATTTCATGACAGTGATGACAGATAACTTGCAAGAAGGCCGCTTTCGATTTTTAATCGATAGTTATCAATATTGAATAATTACTAAATCGGTAAAGTTTTAATTTATTTTATATGAATATATACTGCAGAATTTCACTTCTTGACATAAATTTAATTGATAATATCGCAAATTGCGTACAATATTTTTAATAATTAAAGTAAATAAATTGTAAGTCCACTCAAATACTCGCCATTCGATTACTGCCATCGACCACTTACATTCAATCTCGGTTAATTTGATTAATCGCGGCAGGTAAAGTAAAATTCTTCTTTCAGTACAATAAAGTGTTACTTTACTGCTGCAAATGAGGGCAAATGAGTACAATAATGAATGACTTTAGTGACGGTTGGCGATAAAATAAATTATTTTTGTTGACCAAAAAGAGGGAGCGATCGTCGAGTCCAACACCCGCAACATGTCACTCTAATGTGGTACAGTTTTGTTATTACCAACTCTTAATTTGCATTTGAAAGTTCTTATAATTAATTACAAAAGATTGTCGATCTCTTGTCCAACAAATTTACAGCCTCGTTTCTTTGGTGCGACAACGTAAATAATATGTAAATTATGGCAGGTTATGTTTTGCGATTACAAAATTTCGGACATGAATAACAAGTGATCGATTGGAGGGTCCTTTATACAAATATCCGATAAAAATTAAGTATCAGATAGCCAGTTGGAAAAATTAATTCCAAAACTTTTTTATCTAATTTTTATTTTAGTCAAAAATTATTCCATCTGAAAATATTTATATTGGGTGGAACGGTGGAAGGTGGAAGGCACTTATGGAATAAAATTATTTCTGTCCTTGTTTTAATAAAATTTAAGAAACTATGAGACCCGTCGATTTTTAAACAAAAATGTGCACTTTTGAAACATAAATTTAAATGTACAGGGTGATTCATGCAAATCTAGCAGAGTCCATAAGCTTTATGTTTAATGGAGCACCCTGTAAATTGTTATATTTTTAAAAGCTGCTTGACAACCTGGTTTGAACGAACTATATCATAGAGGGTATATTATAAATAATACAGGGTGACATTTTAAAATTATAAAGTATGGAAACCTCTTATGGAATAAAATTGTTTTTGTCCTTATTTTAGAAAATTATAAAAAACACTAGGATACGTCAACTTTTAAATTTAAATATTCACTGTTTAAACATAAATCTACATATACAGGGTGATTCACGCAGGTCTAGCATAGTCCATGATCTTTAATTTTAATGAAACATAATATGTATATATTTTTATGTTTTTAGAATCTGCTAAAAAACCTCATATCAAAAAATGTATTATGTAGGGCCTATTGTGAATAATAGAGAGTGAAATTTTAAAATTATGTATAATTTTCGTCAAGATATTAAATACTACATAAAATTTTGAAATTAATAATTTATCATACTTTAAATAATGGTATTATTTTTTCAATTAGCTAAATAAAGACATACATTTTCTACTAAGTATAAATATATTGGGAATTGTATTTAATGTCGAAATATTTACTGACGAAATTTATAAATAATTTAAAAATTTTACTTTGTATTATTCATAATGGACCGTACATAATAAACTTTTTTGAAATAAGGTTGTGAAGTAGCTTCTAAGAACATAAAAATATACAGGGTGGTCCATTAAAACTAAAGATCCTGGACTATGTACTTACGTGCAACCACGTGTCTCAGTATTTTTTATAATTTTCTAAAATAAGGACACAAACGATTTTATTCCGTAAGTAGTTTCCATACTTTATAATTTCAAAATTTCACCCTGTATTATTCATAATAAACCCTACATTATAGTTCGTTGAAATCAGGTTGTTAAGCAGCTTTTAAAAATATAAAAATATATATGGTGCTCCAGTAAAAATAGACCCTGCTAGACTTGCATGAATCAACTTGTACATTTACATTTGTTTAAAAAGTGCACATTTTTATTTAAAAATCGACGGGTCTCAGCGTTTTTTATAATATATTGAAACGAGGCCAAAAATAATTATATTCCATAAGTGCCTTCCACACTGTATATTAATATTTAATATATTTTTTGAACTACATTATATTTAAATATTTTAAGCTATACCTATTTAAATTTTTCAACCGAATTAAATTTTGAAATTCCCGCGTAAGTTCCCGCTTGGATTAGTTCTGATACAAATCTCTTGGAGCGCTGAATTTCTTATTATTTAAGTAAAGCGTTGTGGCGTTGCCGTGAAGCATCTAGAGTTCTAGAGGTACAAAGGACAAAGTACAAGAGGACTACCACTGTTACCAGTCACTTCTCCGGATCGTTTTAGCGTCCATTCTGGTTAAAACCATTTTTAAGACTTTTGTAATCATTAAAAAGAAAACCGTGTACTGGGAACTAATATAAGATTCCTATTGTGAAGATTATCATTGTAACCTGTTGGTTCTTCCTGTGCTGCAAATTTTAAACTGACATGACGGTTTAATTCATATGCCATATTTAATATTCAGGGCGGCAGCTTTTACTTTAAGTCTCAATTTAAATTCAAAATTGATACATTAACAACGCCATAAATTTACCACTACATTTGATATTTAAATTAAAATGTTCCCTTCTCACCGACGAAACTAGTGAATATAAACACTTGCAGGTTCAAAATTGAGGATAAGATATGGAAAATTATGTAATTAAGATTGGCCCAATTTTTTAAATGATTTGTTTTCCATTAGTACTATCTTTATTGCATTTTAACTGTGTTAAACCGCTAGTTTCGTATATCTTTATTAAAAACATGTCATTAACTATTGTTGGCATTGTCATTGACATTATTCTGTTTTTAAAATGGAAATCATGTTTCCTAAAACAAGACCACATTAAATAGCTGTTTACTATCAATACTACAGCGAAAACAAGATATTACAAAAGAAACATGTGAAATGCAAATAGAAGAAACAATAAGAAAATATACTGAATTAAAATAATTACTCAAATAGTAGGTATAGACATATACAATAAAAGTAAAAGTAGAAGATGAACTAACCGACCCAATTGAATATGGCGATGGGATAAGACTGGGCGATTCCTTGAGTCCTTTATTGTTCAACCTGATCACGGAAATAATAAAAAGAAAGTAAGAACTAAAAAAGGATACCAAATGGGAGAAAAATAACTTAAAATAATCTGCTATGCAGACGATGTAATACTAATCTCTCACGGTGAAGATGATTTCAACGTATGCTGCACCAATTTAATATAACTGCCAGAAAATTTAACAGTTACTTTTCCCAAAAAAGACAAAATGCATGGTTATATGTTATAATACAATATGGAGTGACACAATATGAAGAAATAAAAATATCGGAAAAGAAATGAAAGGCAGAATTTACAAAACAGTCATCTGACCAATAATGACATATGTGGCAGAAACAAGACCTGACACAGAGGACAAAAAGATTGTTCGAAACAAGCGAGATGAAAAATCGATGGTAAGACTCTATGGGACAGAGCCAGAAGTACATATGACGGAGATGCAAGGTGGACAACATTAATAAATGGGTAAGAAACAGAAGAGTAGAATGGAATGACCACATAAGCCGAATGACAATAAATAGAGTCGTAAGGACAGGGAGAGACGGCTCCCCAATAGGAACATAATCAGTGGGAACACCACGACAACGATGAAATGGCAACTTACTGGAGTAACGTTGAAAAAACAGATAGCCATGTCTATATAAAAAGAAGGAGAAGAAGAAATAGTATATATATATATATATATATATATATATATATATATATATATATATATATATATATATATATAGGGTAAGTGCAACAGTAATGGACATACCGCTAGTAATGGTCACCTTAAGCCAATTAACGTCATTATATTCATTTCTTATTACATTTTACCGCACATTTTTACATTACCCTGTTGATTATACTATCCATAATACAAGGACGAACTCTGCGCCATCTGACAATGGTTTTTGACTAACTGTCATGCGTAAAACTTTGGCGCGCCAAAAATCAGTTTGTTTTGATCTATCAGACAAGTTGTGTAGTCGTTGGGTTGAAATTAGTGCCGTGAACGTATTATTGAAATTTATATATTTATTTTGTGTTGTTACACATTTAAAGGGTAAGTACTTTGTATTTTTTATTCATATTTACTAAAAACATTATTATGAAAGTTTTTGATCATGGGTGACCATTACTGAATGAAAATTCTGTTAGAAATTTAGAAATGGTCACCACGGGTGTCCATTTCTAAAATACAATGATTTATTAATGGTCACCAATATATTCGATCCATTTAGCGCTTTAAAAATTATGTGTTATTTTTTTATTTATGTTTGTTTGCTTAATACATCATTGTGGAGGTTTTTGATTATGGGTGGCCATCGTTAAAATACAATCATTTATTAATGGTCTCTTTATCCATTTCGAATTTAGAGCTTTAAAGAATTTAAAGTAACCTGTAATTTCTTATTATTATAGACATGGATACCCAGAGAGGAAAGAAAAGGCCTTTTTTTAAATGGACGGAAGATAAAATGAGCCTTGCTATAGACGCAGTAAAAAATGAAGGCATGTCCAAAAAATGTGCAGCTAAAGAATTTTGTGTTCCTAGAACAACCTTAAAGCGTAGACTTGAAAACAATTGTCTTAAACAAAAAATGGGTCCTAAAACTATTCTTTCAGAAGGCGAAGAGAAATTATTAGCTAATTGGATCTTGTCTATGGGCAGAAAGGGCTTTCCTGTTAATGCAACAAATCTACTCTCCACGGTGCATAAAATTATGAAAGAAACTGGGAGGTCGACTGTTTTTAAAGATGGGATGCCCGGGAAAACTTTGTTCGCTGCTTTTCTTCGAAGACATCCTGAGATAAAAAAACGAAGAGCAGAGTCTATTACAAAATCAAGAGCTGCCATCTCTAAAGCTGATATAGAAAAATGGTTTAATGAAATTGAAAACTATTTAAAAGAAGAAGGTATGATTGACATACTAAAATACCCAAATAGGATATACAATGCACACGAAACCGGGTTTAGCCTTGATCCTAAATCTGGTATTGTCCTTGGGCCGGCGAAATTGGAAGAAGACTTTTATGAGAGAAAATCTAATGCAGAAAAAGAGCAAATAACTGTTATGGCCTGTTTTTCAGCCGATGGTATCACAGTTCCACCAATGGTCATATATCCGTACAAAAAAATACCAAAGGATATAGTTAATTCTACACCACCAGAATGGGCAGTGGGACGATCAGACTCCGGATGGATGAACTCGGAAGTATTTTATGAGTATATCGGCAACCATTTTTTGCCCTATCTCAAAGAAAAAAATATACCACAACCTGTTTTGTTTTTCGTGGATGGACATAGGTCCCATCTAACTAAACAAGTCAGCGAATTATGTGAAGCAAGTGGTATCATCTTGGTTGCTCTTTTCCCCAACGCCACTCATATTCTCCAACCAGCCGATGTTTCAATTTTTAAACCTTTAAAAACTGGTTGGCAGACAATAGTAAGAACATGGAAATTTGAAAACTTTCCGAAGGATGTAACAAAGTATACATTTGCAACCATTCTAAGTACGGTTTTTAAAAAATATGCAACGGAAAGTACAATACGCAACGGTTTTAGAAAATGTGGACTGTTTCCTTTTGAAAAAAGCAATGTTGATTACACCAAATGTGTTTCCACTCGGCAAGTTGTAGATCCTACAAATCTATCAGATATTAAAAACACAATTATTACAAAAGGGAATATATTATCCGAACTTGAGAAAAAAATACCACCACTTGAATTGAATCATTTCAGAACAAATTTCGACAATAAAGATGACTGGAAGGGAGACTTACAATTTAAGAAACTTTATGAGGTTTGGGCAGAATTTAAAAATGAAGCTTTATTAGTAACAAATAAACATAAACATGTCACTGGGGAGGATGACTCTAACTTAATGGAAGGAAATGAAGAAATGTCAATATCGTTTTCAGTTCCAACAGCGTCAACTTCAACTCCAAACGGTAAGCAGAGAGAAGAGAGTGTAATTCTTCCAAATGAAGAACAGTCACAGAACGGGAACAGCACTATTTTACAAGATAAAAGTACTACTTCACTAAATGTTTCAGAGTCATTTCTTTCACCGGATAAATTAGAAAACGATGCGCTGTATAAGGACAAAGAAGACCAAGGATATGTGGTTAGCACTCCTTTCAAAAAATGTCTCATTTTTCCTAAGACTCCTGAAAAAGAACCACCCAAAAGAAAACGAAAAATATTTCCAGCAGTTGTATCCACTACACTTTACAGGGCCCATTATGATAATATAACGTCTAAAAGTGGCCCTTCAAAACAATCACAAATTAAAATAAAAAAGCCTGCAGTAAAGAGAAAAGTAATAAGCGAATCTGAATCTTCTGCCGATGATGTTCCTTACTGTGATGAAGATCTAGATGCGAGTGATGTTGAAAATTATACGATCAAGAATATTCATGATGGAGATTTTGTTATTATCAAATACAATGGAAATCTTTATCCAGGTAACATTCTATAACTATAATATATTTGTTGTTTCCGTCTCCTAACAGAATTATGTTTTAATGATCAAAATTTTTCTTTGTTCTAGGAAAAGTGATAAAAGCTAACCAGGAAGGAGCAGAAGTTTCGTCAATGGAAAAAGCAGGCTATGACTGGAAATGGCCAGAAAAAGAAGATGTATTATTTTATTTTTATGAGGATATTAAAAAGATTATAAGGGAACCATTAGTTAAAGGCAAACGGGGTTATTACTCAGTACCAGAACTATCTAGTTTTCTTTAAAGTGCGTTATACAATTTTTAAGTGAAACATTTTTTTGTAGGACATCACGGGCGTAGCCAGGTTTTAGTTTCGGGAGGGGTTTAAGAAAATAAAACGACAAAAAGTACATAAAATAACCCTTATATTCATAAGAAAAATTTTATAAAACTTAATATTTAACTTTTAGGGGGGGGTTGAAACCCGAAACCCCCCCCCGGCTACGCCCATGGGACATAAGTTTACATTTTGCGATGTTTTTTTTGAATGGTTGTTAAAAATTTCAGCAATGTAACGCAGTGAAAAGCTTATATAAAAATATATTTGATAAAGTGTCCATTACTAAATTATCGAGAGTCCATCACTAGAGTTTTTGTGACCATTACTGGCGATTTTGGCATTTGTGTAGCAAAAAATATTTTTTTGGAAAAACAATTTTTTTTTAGTTATTTACTTGGATGTATATGAAAGTATATACCTTTCTTAGTATCCTAGCACAGTAAAAAAAATTGTAAGTCAAATACTTCATTAGAACGAATAAAAATAGTACAAAATTTTCTCTTGGGTGTCCATTACTAGTGCACTTACCCTATATATTACATCTACAGCTACCTTAAGCCTTACACTCACTAGGCTTTCGGGTTGAAACGCGTCGATTCTCACTGTGCCGAGCTTTTGACATCCTCTCTGATGTCTTCGTCAGGGCTTGCAGAGTCTCAGTATGAATATGAACTAGTTTAGCTGGAATAGCAAGCAAGATTTGGTGCTGAACGATCTTGCATTGACCATTCTACATTTTAACCCATCATCATCATCATTGGCTCTACAACCCATAGTGGGTCTTGGTCTGTTCCAGAATCAGCTTCCATTCCTTCCTATCTTTCGCCTTGGTTCTCCAATTTCGCACTTCTAACACTCGCAAGTCGTCTTCCACCTGGTCCTTAAATCGTGCTCTGGGCCTGCCTCTTCTCCTCACTCCATCCAGTCTCTGGCTCTAAATATGTTTCGACGGCTCCGCCTCATTCATTCTCTCCAAGTGGCCTAGCCACCGCAGCCTGTTTATTTTGATAGATCTACCAATATTAGGCTTACTATAAAGGCGGTAAAGTTCAAAATTGTAGCGTCTACGCCACAATCCGTTTTCCTTCACGCCTTTGTAGATATATCTGAGGATTTTACGTTCAAAACAGCCTAACCGTTCGTCGTCACTTTTTGTTATCGTCCACGTTTCTGACGCGTAAGTGAGGCCGGGCTTGATTAGAGTTCTGTACTTTATTACTTTGGTTGATTTGTGAGCCTAGATATACGAACTCTCAACTCTCTTACTTCTTCAAAAGTATATATGTTCCAACCGTTAGATCTTCAGGTTCTGCTACTTGATTATTATTTGAGACCTTCATATATTTTAACCCAACTAAACGAAAAAATAATGGCTAGAGAGAGAGAGGCTAGGAAGAGAGAGAGAGAGAGAGAGAGAGAGAGAGAGACCTACCAAGGAGACTGGGACGATAGACGTGAATGGAGACGGAACCGGAAGACGCCGGACGGTACACAATATGTCAATTTGAAAAGGTGCCACGCTCTATAATTTGGTAGTTTTGTAATTTGTAATTTTGTAGATCAGTTTTCATCAAATTACATCAACCCTTTAGCGGGGCGGACACAACCCCCAAATATTTCATGGAAAAGAGGGTTGAGTGATACCTCATTTTAAAGTTCGTTCAACTACCTTTTCAAAAATACCACATACATTTTTTTTTCAGAACTTTTGAGAAAATCTTGGACATACTACTGTCAAAAATTTTGGGAATTCTGAACTCGATACTTAATATCTTTACAGTTTTACTTGATTTTTCCAAAAATACTCCAAAAAATACTCAAAATACTCCAACACCCAACAAGACATCATCGATTTGTGAAATCACATCACAAGCTATGTGAAAGTCAACTTTCGCCCAACCAGTTCAGGTTCATTAAATGCTGTTGGTACTAGAGAGGCTTTGTTCTCAATACAAGTGCCATTCCAGAGATGCAGACGTCAATTGCGACGTATACTCATGTCTGGTTGATTACGAGAAAGCTTTTGATCGAGTACAGCACGCCAAGATGATGCAAATACTAAAAGAAACAGGAATTAGCAACCAAGATTTGAAAATAATTAGAAACCTTTACTGGAATCAGACTGCAAACCTCAGATTCTAAGGTGAACACACCGAATATGTGAAAATCATACGTGGAGTGAGTTAAAGCTGTATTTTATCCCCTCTAATTTTCAATCTCTACTCTGAAATAATATTTATCGAAGCTTTGCACGAAACTGAAAAAGGTATTCTACTAAACGAGTACAGGCTAAATATCATCAGGAATGCAGATGACACCATAGTATTTGCGGACAACCTAAAGGATCTATAAGTCCTTATGAACAAAATCACGAATTACAGTCAACAATGTGGACTCAATACTCAATATAAACTTAAAGAAGACAAATCTTATAAACACTAGCAAGAAAAAGACAACAGAAGGTCAACTTTACATCAATCAAACTCCTGTA
The DNA here is from genome assembly GCF_917563875.1 of Diabrotica virgifera virgifera. Taxonomy (NCBI): domain Eukaryota; kingdom Metazoa; phylum Arthropoda; class Insecta; order Coleoptera; family Chrysomelidae; genus Diabrotica; species Diabrotica virgifera. The sequence continues at coordinate 110,230,434 of NC_065451.1, read as the reverse complement.
GAAAAAGTGACTCACTACAATCACCTCAGCACCATAATAATTGAAGAATAGACATCGGAGCGCGTATTGGAAAAGAGATCCACCTTCAACCGTATGGGAGTCTTTTTCGAGAGCCACAACCTTTCTCTTAGTATAAAAGTAAGAATGCTGTGATGCTACGTCTTCTCTGTAGTCTTTTATGATGTTGAATCGTGGACCTTGAACGAAGATATGTGCAGAAAATTAGAAGCATTTGAGATGTGGCTATATCGAAGAATTCTTAAGATCCCGTGAACTGACCGGATCACAATTGAGGAGGTCCTTAGAAAAATGGGGAAGAACCGAGAAGTACTTAACACCATTAAATCTCGAAAGTTGGAATACTTTGGACACATTATGTGAAATGAATTCAGATATGCTCTCCTACAACCCATCATTCAAGAAAAAACATTTTAATAGCGAGGTCCAGGAAGAAGAAGAACATCCTGGTTAAAGAACCTGGTTCAATACAACATTTGTACAGCTTTCCACGCTGCTGCAGATAAAATAAAGATTGCCATGATGATCACCAACCAGTGCCGGATTTAGTTCATGGACCGCCGGGGTTAAGTCATACTATACCGCCACTATATAGTAGGTATAAATGCTTCTTTGGTTAACAATTCATTAAAACTATTTTAATATTATTAGGTAATTTATTACAAATATACAAAAAAGCCACAAAGACACAAACTCACAACTTATAAAGTAAATTAACATAATTATTTACAAACAAATTTTCCTGGACTTCCTACTTGCAAACAGGTCGATGATTTTATTAATATCTAATTTGGTAAGCAGATCATTATTAATATTTAAAACAGCGAACGAATTTAAAACGCCGTCCACACTCTCGCCGAAGTCGATCGAGGTTCAGCAAGTACGAGAGTGTAGACGGCCACCTTGTCTAACTTTGTCTAACTTCGTTCTACTTCCAAAATCTGTCGGTCTGGTGCGACCGAGTCAAAGGGATCTTTGTCGGCATCGCACCGCTTGAATATGTTCCTCGCGAAGTAGAACGAGTGTATAGTGAGGTACTTCGGACTTCGATCAACTTTGGCGAAGCAACTTCGCCGAGAGTGTGGTGCGCGCATAATGTTTCTTCCGTCATGCGTCATCGTATTTCTTAAATAATTTTTGACCCGTTTTAAAGTGGAAAATGATCTTTCACCCGTTGCGCTAGTAACCATCAACGATAAGAAGATTCTTAGTGCCATTTCTACGTTTGGGAAGGTTGCAATTATATTATTTTTATGCAAAAGCTCCATCACAAAAGTAGCACTGTGAGTTGTTGGATTTTTATACTCAACTTAGCCTAGTAGTGACATTATAAAATGTTTTAATTTAATACACTCACTTGCTAGAGATGTATCCAAGTCATTCGAATAAATATTCACTAATACCGACGCTTTGTCTGAAATCACGTTACCCTCTGAAAGAGGCAGAGAAAATAAAAAGAGAAAATGATGGCAAGATCTTCATAAGCTTTGCTTTTCCTCTAGATTTCAGATTATTTGCCAAATAATCAATTGTTTTATACAGCACTTGGGTTCTAATCTTATTTTGCGGTGTAAGGATATCTTCTGTATCTGCTTCGTAAAACTGTAATTTTCTTTTGCGAGTTCTAATTTCTTTGCTGTATTCCGTTTGTTGTGATAAGAGCTGCCCCTTTTGTTCAAATAAATTACATTTATCACGAAAAGACTCGTAAAAATGTAATGAGTTATACAAAGACAAACATGTATGTAAGTCCATATTTGCGCTTTGTAAAGATTTACTTGCTAGGTCAGTTCTTTCCAGTACTTCGAACCAAAAGACAACATAAATACCAAATTCTAACGTAGCCATCTTTTCGTGTAAATTGTTTGCTTGACAGCGAACTGGCGTCGCGTCGTCTCGTCGTCGTTAGAGGATATCTCTAAAAGTGCTTGCTTTATATCTTGATAGCATAAATTAAGAGCTTTTAATGCATTAAATCGTCCTGACCATCGAGTCACATTAACTCTTTTGGAACAAATGTTGTATGGCCACAATTTTTCAATAGATCAGTGAGTCGTTTCCATCTGTAAATTGAAGCTGAGAAAAAAAACAATTTCTTCAGCAACTAAAAAAAAGTAGGTGAGTACTTTCCATAGTATATTCTGCCGCATGTTGCACAATCAAATTTAGGGTACATGGTACGTATTTTGCCAAACTATTCCTAGATTTTATTCGGGCTTGGAGACTGCTGTAAACACCAGACATATTATTCGCATTGTCATACGATTGTTCCCTGCAGTCATCGATATTTATATTCAGGTTGGACAAAATTTTTACAATTTACAAGGCTTTGTGGCCAGTGTTGTCTAAAAGCTGTATGAACCTCTCGACAGGTGTTCCGGTGTCCGAGCAATACCTAATAATGAATGTCATTTGATCTGTACGTGTTATATCAGGCGTAGAGTCAACACTGATTGAATAATATTTGCCACAATGAATTTGTTTTACAATTTCTTCTATGTGGTCCGAAATCACTTGCAAAAATTCAAAACAAATCGATTTTGATAAATAAGATACCGAACCACAGCCTTTTGAAGCATATTTTTTAATATGTTCTTTTAAAAGAGGATCATATTCCGCCAACAACTCTAGTAATCCAAAGTAGTTGCCATTGCTAGTAGAACCAAATTTTTCGTCGGTTCCTCTAAAACGTAGTCCCCTACTAGCTAAAAATTGTATGACATTAACGACTCTTGGTAATATGTTTCGCCAGTACTTATGTGGTCTCATGTTCAATCTGTTGATGCAGATAATCATCGATCTCTCATACTCAATGAATTTCTTGAAATAAAATTTTTAAGATGTTCTAAATGAACGACTGACCTTTCATAACTGTCACATTTTTCTTTAGCCTTTTTCCAGTCGTCAAATCCAGTAAAAAAAGGTGCAATTTTCGCTTGAAAAGAGTCGACAATATAAGCAAAATAAAGAGCCTGTGCTTTTGGAATAAACTAACCAGCCACGCCGAATATTTTCACCATTCTTTAAAATGAAGTATTTTCTATGGGAAATAAGCCACAATTTCACTAAAAAATGAATTTATTAACGTTTCGAAGCCCAAATCGGGTTTCGTTGTCAAAATACAAAATACTATTAAAATAAACAAAAATGTTGTTGCTAAGTAAAAAAATTCTTCTAATAATTTATTTAATCTGACTCATTTATATTGGCAATTCAGACGTATATTATACATTTTAAAGTAGAAGACTTTAAAATGATATCGCCAATATTTATGAGCTTTGTTCCTGGGACGACTTTACTAAAAGATAGTTCATTCGATTACATGAAATCAATCCCAACTCAAGAATATCCGTCGCAAAAAAATCATAGCATGTGATCTGTCTTTAAAAAGACAAACCAAATGCAACGATGACAGTAAAATTCTCGCGTTAGAGATTCCATAGTAAATTAAGAGGGAAAACCAGGAAAAACCTCGTGATACTATCCCGACATGCATCGTAAGTATTTGGTCTTACATTTAATTTACCTTCAAAAAACTAATACCAAATTCTGACTTTAATATGTTTAAATTATAAATAATATTAATAATACATAGATATACAATAAGTAATACTAAAATATAAAATGTGTACTAACTCGATATGTTATTGACTTACTAATCGTGGTATTTTCTTTTTATTGACTTCCTCTTTCAGTATGGGTAACCACATCCTACTGCATTCTACCGAGGAATTTGCGACACAATTAGTTTCATTTAGCATAATTAGAGCCGCTTCTTTGATTTTTCTCTTTTTACTATCTGATTCTTTCAGGACTATACTTGAATCTCTCCAGTGAACTATATGTTCATTATCCCATGCGTGTTGGCATATTTGAGATCTATCAAATTCTCTATTTTTAATATAAGAAATTAATTAAAATTAAAATTAAACGCAAATTCCTCGGTAGAATGCAGTAGGATGTGGTTACCCATACTGAAAGAGGAAGTCAATAGAAAGAAAATACCACGATTAGTAAGTCAATAACATATCGAGTTAATACAAATTTTATATTTTAGTATTACTTATTGTATATCTATGTATTATTAATATTATTTATAATTTAAACATATTAAAGTCAGAATTTGGTATTAGTTTTTTGAAGGTAAATTGAATGTAAGACCAAATACTTACGATGCATGTCGGGATAGTATCACGAGGTTTTTCCTGGTTTTCCCTCTTAATTTACTATGGAATCTCTAACGCGAGAATTTTACTGTCATCGTTGCATTTGGTTTGTCTTTTTAAAAACAGATCACATGCTATGATTTTTTTGCGACGGATATTCTTGAGTTGGGATTGATTTCATGTAATCGAATGAACTATCTTTTAGTAAAGTCGTCCCAGGAACGCAACTCGTAAATATTGGCGATATCATTTTAAAGTCTTCTACTTTAAAATGTATAATATACGTCTGAATTGCCAATATAAATGAGTCAGATTAAATAAATTATTAGAAGAATTTTTTTACTTATCAACATGTTTGTTTATTTTAATAGTACATATTTTGTATTTTGACAACGAAACCCGATTTGGGCTTCGAAACGTTAATAAATTCATTTTTTAGTAAAATTGTGGCTTATTTCCTATAGAAAATACTTAATTATAAAAATGCCAACACAAATCAATTCTCAAATTGATCAACTCTTGGTTGAGACAAATCAACTCGATTAACACCACTTCGACTAGAATTTGACGTTCAGGAGAACTCTTTTCAGGATGTAACTCGATATTACAAAGTGGGTCTGAATTTTCTGTGGATGAATCATCTCGACGTGATGAAGATCCTGCTGCAAATTTTATTTTATTAAAAAATAACTAAAACAGTCAAATAAACCTACCTTCTAAAATATCTGAAACTGTTGCAATTGGATCGTCTTGAAAAGAAGTGCTCGTTGGTATACTATCTTGCCTGGATTTGGTAAAAAAAAGCAGAATCTTGGGGTTTTTTTATACTGCATTTAATTTTTGTTGTTTTTCTAACTTTTGTCGTTTCCAAAATGCACCTCCTTCCTTTCCGCTCATTTTTAGAAACGTTACGAAAACACTTCACTAATAAATAAGTAAAATTTGAGACTAGTCTCGAAAACTGCGTTAACACGACTGACGAGTGACGACATGGCGTGTTGGAGCCGGACACGCTGCCGCCAGGCGCAGTGGCGCTGGCCGATTTCGGCGCAGGCACGGATTATATCCCATAAATTTGAAATATTCACATATAGAATTATAAAGGACGATTCATATTTATCCGTTCGGGCACGTAGCGTTTCGTTTCCGAAAAATATTGTTTTTATGGTTTTAAATATGAACAATTCATACTATACGGAGCGTCTAGTATCGGACAACTCTTTGTAAAATCAGGTTTTTATATTTTTCGGAAAGAAAACGCTACGTGCCCGAACGGATAATATGATTCTTCCTTAAAACGTGATGGGAGCGACGTACCGCCTCTCAAAATTTACCGCCGGTGGCTAATAGTCCCATAGCCCCCCCCCCTCAATCCGGCACTGTCACCAACATTCGCCACGGATAGGTGCATCAAGAAGAGAAGATCAAGTTCTTTTAGAAAAAGAAAAAGAGCATTGAGGGCATTATGTAATATCATATCGTGTTAACACTACTGAATACTTATTTTAGTACATTTTCAAGACAAGAGTTTATAACGATCTTTACTTAGAATTAAATATTCCGAAGGGCTTGATTTACTAACAAAATAATTTATAGATGCAGCGAAGTTTTCATTGACATTGGACTAATCCTATAACTGATAACGATCTTGGAGACAACGAAAATAAAATAAATATAATCTAGTTATTCATAAGTACATTGACGTCAGTGGGTCACGCAGTCTACAGCTGGTTATATTTAAGCTAGCAGGTGAAATAATATTGGAATGTTCTTGCCAAAAAACTGAAAAACAAAACAAAACATTATGGAAAGTTTGGAATTCCTCTCCCTTGGTGACGTAAATGAAAAACAATGTCATTTATTACTTGAAAATCTAGATTTTATATAATTCTTCTTTATTTAGAGACATTAAAAATACTTGGATGCAAACACATACCGTTTAAATTATTTTTCGTCAAATTAATACCGTTGTTTTCTTAAGATCTTAACGAAGAATATTTCGTGGGCGTATTGTGAAAATCTACTAACTCACTAAAGTAAAGTTCTCGCCAGTGGCGCGCACCCCCCCTACATGCGACACTATAATATACACGCGTCAACGTGACGCGTATCAAGTTTTCGATTATGCCAATCTGACTAAATTGAAAAATAATCCAAATCCCATCTTAAAATTTAGGAAAAGACCAGTCAATCGATATGTGAACCCATCCATTTTGGTCAAAGGGTGTGGTTAACGGGCCTCCCCATTCGTTCTCGTCCCCAAAGCTCCCAAAAAATTCAAAAATTTTCGTTCATCATCTGCGGCTTTTGATACTATTGATCATTACCTTTCCGACGCATGTCTAATTTTGAAAATCGGTTATACCGTTCAAAAGTTACCGAGCTCAGAAATATGACTCAATTTCTACTTAAAGAAGGGAACATGTTTGTGGATATGTACCTATGTATCTATGTATGTATGTATGTATGTATGTATGTATGTATGTGTGTGGAAAAGTTAAACCGATCTAATTTTTTTTCTTCTGTGTTTGAAGAGGGGGTCAGGTCCGATTCAGAACCGGTGTAGTTTGTGACTTTTGACCACCCATAAGCCAGCTATAGGACTTGGTAGGTACAAAGCGGCATATTTTTTGGGGGTATGTATCTTAATTTCAATGAGAGACGGGAAAACCGCAAATACGCCAAGTCAATAGCGGTTGAGTTAAGCTTTCAAATGGTACCTAAGTGATCAGTGGTCGGACATACACACGGCTCAGTATAGCCGAAAAACTGAAAAATTGAACTTTGAAAATTTTGGGTTTTCGACAATTACTCAAAATTTCAACATACGAATTGCGCAAGTAACTGATCGTTTGTAGGAGGACTCTAGACACATCTAACGGTGTATAGCTCATATCAGGGAAAATTCGATTTTTTAAGTTATAGGCCTCATAAGTATGATCAAATCTTATTTCTTATGGGAAAAAACTGTTTTTCGAGCTCACTAACTATACTACCTTCAGTTATCATATTTGACCTTAGAAGCATCAGACACTACTTATAAATAACTTTCAAACTCATATGTTTAGTGATCAAAATCGGTTAAACCATTTAGAAGTTATCGAGCTCCAAAAGTATAATCCATTTAGCCATTATCCTAAAATGGTCTAGTGGTTACGACGCTAAACTTGATCGGGCAATCCAAGTCCATTTGCCAGCCATCCCAATATATTTTTTAATCTATTCCGAATAGAAAAAAATCTAGTGTACATTCGAAGGACAAAAAAAAAGTATTGGAATTGCTGTGATATGAACTCGGATTGCCTATCACAAGTTTAGTGTTGTAACCATAGACCATTTGGGCGATAATGAGACAAAGGCAACCATTTATAAGGCTTAACGTGTAATCGAGAAACATTACATTCAAATGCATACATTTAATTTATAAAAAACTTTGAAAAACTCCTGATACGATAATAAAAAACCACCAAACGCCGTAAAAATGAGTGGCGCACACAATATTCCAACTACAAAAGACCTGATAAAAATATTACGTGCCTCGAAAATGTATTTTCATTTTGACGGAAAATATAGTTATCGGTTTTGAAAGATTTTTCCGTAGTACTTACTAAAATTGAAGTAAAACGCGCCACAAAAGAATATCTACCTTTGATAAAGTTTGCAGTTTGAGCTCTTTTGTTGCGCGTTTTACTTCAATTGTAGCAAGTACCATGGCAAAATCTTTCAAACAAAAACTTATTTTATTTTCCATCAAAATGAAATATGTAGTCATTTACATTACAAGACTGGAAAGTGGTGTTTTTCAGGTCGTACCAAGCAGACTGGAAGTCCTGGAAGCTTGGGAGACCTGAAAAATACTAATTTTCGGTCGCGTAACGTACAGTATTTTTAAACGCTTTTCTTTACTTCAATAGTTTGCATCAAATTTTTAGACGTTAATTTGACTGACTTTTCTTCAATGTAAATGAATGAAAATTTGCAGACATATGCATTCACGGGAACAATACACGAATAGTCAATAAATATTTTTTCCGCAAATCGCCAGGAAATTTTGACATTCCTGTCAAAATTTCTTGAAGAAAAAGTCAGGACTTCCTTACTGTACGGAAATGTCATTTCCTTACTGTAAGGAAATGATATTTCCGTACAGTTGTTAGTGTTCTACATAAATGATAGAAAACACATTGCTATTAAAACCTTGTAAATTATCTTAATCATTAAATTTTCTTTATCTGGAGCTTCCTGGATAAATTTTTCAATTTCTTCCTTCGTTAAAATCTTAGATTTCTTTGCCCTATAACCTTGAGCTTGCCGTTTCAATAAAGAACGAAGTTTTGAGTATGTAGATATATCTACATTGTGTTTAAGTGCAAGGGTTGACTTCAGCATTGAATAATTGGCCCATAATGTTGAAGATTTCATCTTTAAACAAAGGTCTAGGAAGTATGCCATTACAACATTTTCTGAGAAAGAACTCGTATTTTTACTCATGCGATAATCCATAAAACGTCTGTATGCATTTTCGTACTTTTCTCTTGATTTCTTTGGCAATAATTCTAATGAAGCAGTATTCACTGCCTCAACCAGCTCTGGAGGAGTCCCAGGAATGGAAATTTCATCATCACTTATCATTTTACTTTCGAGAACACCAGCAATTAAATTTATAAGCGTCAAGTTTGACAATTCAACCTCAATACGTTTCCATAGTAACCCAAGTAATTTTATTAGGAATTTCAAAGCACCATTTATTTGGGAATAAAATTATCGCGTTTTTTTTAAATCAATCAATATCTGTCGAATTTTAAACGATTTGCGGAAAAATAGTATGTTTACCTCGTAGGAAAAGCCACATTCCTGGACTCTGTGTTGCTAAGTCTCGGCTTGCGCCTCGACTTAGCAATCTTCACAGTCGTCCAGGAATGTTAAGCTTTTCCTACCCGGTAAACAATGTACTATTTTTATGCTTATTAATTGTTTAAATAAAAAAAAAACGATTTTAATGGAAAATGCTTAAATTCTCTTGTTTTTTACAATGTAGAAACTTGAAACTTTTACGGACTGTAGCTAATGATATGAACTATACATAATTTCACTTTTTACGTTAATTGTTTACGTTATGCTTCATAAATAAACAATAAAGTTTCAAAATTTTGAACGCTCATATATTTGTTTATATATAAATCGGCGTTTATTCGTGTCAAACTTCAATACGGTACGAAACAAAACTTCAACCAAAACTCGAATTCAAAAAATTCCTGTTTTTATCGTAGTGTTTGAAAAGCCACCGGTAGAGACGTTTTGTGCTACAATTAACATTAGAATTCGTATTGTCGTATTAATTAACCGCTTTTCTTTAGTTCAATCGTTTGGGTCAAATATTTGGACGTTAATTTGACTGCCTTTGCTTCAATGCAAATGACTAAAAGTTTGCAGACATATGCATTCGCGGGAACAATACACGAATAGTCAATCAATTTTTTTTGTTTATTAATTGTTTAAATAATAAAACGATTTTAACGAAAAATGCTTAAATTCTATTGTTTTTTACAATGAAGAAACTTGAAACTTTTACAGATTGTAGCTAATTATATGAACTATACATAATTTCACTTTTTATGTTAATTGTTTACGTTATGCTTCATAATAAGACGATAAAGTTTCAAATTCTTTGCCGATTCCGACTACTTTTCATGTTTGTACATCATATGTTTTATACATATTTTAATAAACATGACGATATATTTTAATGTTTGAAAAGTGTAAGACTAAAAAGTAAAAAATAAAAATATCAAAAAAATATTTTTAAGAAATGCTTTTCTTTAGTTACGAGTGACTAAAATTAAACATATTATAAAAAAATCAACTAAAAAGCAAAAAATAAAAAAAATTGAAAAAATCTAACACATTCGTTAAAGAAAAGCGTGGTGCGAAAACCGTTTATTCGATTAACACGCTTTTCTTTGACGAATGTGTTAATTTTTTCAATTTTTTTTTTATTTTTTGCTTTTTAGTTGATTTTTTTTATAATATGTTTAATTTTAGTCACTCGTAACTAAAGAAAAGCATTTCTTAAAAATATTTTTTCATATTTTTTTAAGACCTAAGTACTCTTTGATATAAATTTAATTATTTATTTTATTTTACTTTTAATATTAAAATGATTAACAAATACTAAAACTAAATACTGAATATAACTGCATAAACTGAATAAATAGGACAATTATTGTGACTGTTAAATAATATCTGAAGGCAAGATGTGTCTGAAATGCTGGGAATCGTTATATTTTTTGTAGAGATATTAACAAAATTAGTCTTCTGTATATTGTTTTTGGAATATCTTGCATTGATTTTGTGAATCAATATCAATATTTCACAATTGGATATGGTAATTGAGTCAATTTTTTTTTGAAACGTTTATTCAGCAATCTGTTAGTTATAAAAATTCTAACAATAAGCGTCTTTGGGGTTTGAAATAAAAAAGAATTGACGTTAGAGAGGTCAGTCCAATGACTGGACCTCTAGTATGGAACAAACATGACATTCCGATAAAATTGAGTCAATACTCGCAATCTTTAGTTTGTATTTTTATTAGTTGTTATGTAATCGTGGGGCAACCGGTTTCAAGTCTTACAATATATGACTCATCATCAGGCCCAGTACAAAAAAGTCTTCTCAATACAAACTATGTACAAGCTAAAAACACAAAACGAGAGACATGTACAATGTACATATACATATAAAACATAAAAAACAACTTTGTCTTGGTTTTAATCACACACAATGAAGCCAAGCAACTGTATAGCATTGAACTCAACCGTCCATAGTATGTAAAAATGAGACATATAGTCATTGGAAGCGACCAATCTAATGAAAAATTACTTGGTATATAATTTTAATATATATACTACCATCATTCCTCAACTAGTTAAGGGGTGATGGAGTCCTGACAAGATAGTATGCGATCAAAAGACATAATATAAAATTATTAGTAATTGGTATGTACCTACACAACAGCCATTGAAACTGTTCCACAGCTAAAGATGTACATGCAGTCACCAGCCCCATAAGAATAGTTGACCAATCAAAACAGCCTTTACAACTAACAATATAAGAGACTAAAGGCTGTTTTGATTGGTCAACTATTCTTATGGGGCTGGTGACTGCATGTACATATTTAGCTGTGGAACAGTTTCAATGGATGTTATGTAAGTACATACCAATTACTAATAATTTTATATTATGTCTTTTGATCGCATACTATCTTGTCAGGACTCCATCACCCCTTAACTAGTTGAGGAATGATGGTAGTATATATGTTACAGTTCAAGTTGATTATCCAGTTGGAGTTGACTCCAACTAGTTGGAGTCAACTCTAACGGCTGGTTTCAGTAAAAGTTGATTATAAATATAAAATGAAGATTTATATTCAACATTTACTAGTAAAAGTAGACTCCAACTAGGAAAAGTATACTCTTCCCAATGCAATTTAGTAAAAGTTGATTCTGATTCACACAAACAGCCGATTCTAGAAATTAAATGTTACTGAATATGTTCAAATTAGTCTAGCCTGTATCGTCGCCCCCGTTAGGTAAATTACTCCAATTCGAATTTTTTGCACAAACTTACTAAAAAAGAGGTCCTTATAACTTTATAACAAATCTACTGGGTGCCAGGCAGTACCTTGATCGATAAATTGTTTAAACCATTTTTTTTAGACAAATTCACAAAAATAATTTTTTCACTTCGAGTAATTTTTTTAGATCATTTGGGTTATTCTGAGCAAAAAAAGGTATTTTGTGATTTTTCTCTAAAATTGATTGTTGTCGAGTTATACGCGATTTAAAATTTGAAAAATGCGAAAATAGCTATTTTCAAGGCTTAATAACTCGGTTAAAATCCATTATTATGAAAGTCAGAAAGTGACCAAATCAAAGTTTATAGCCCCCTCTACAAGATCCAGCAGAAATTTTTTGTCACTATTTTATTACTAAACTTTATCTATTAATTATTAACAATGAGCGCTAAGTGCGTATTAGGCGGCCGTCAATGGTGAGTGCTAAAGAGATGCACCATTCCGGCCGTCCAATGGTGAATCTCACTCGCACTCACATTGACGGCCGCCTCAATACACGCTTAGCGCTCATTGTTGATAATTAAAAATAATATCTTATTAATGAAATAATGACAAACATTTCTTCAGGATCTTATAGAGGTAGCTTTAATCTTTGATTTTTTTTAGTTTCTGACTTCACTAAAATCATTCATTATTGTACTCATTTGCCCTCATTTTCGGCAGTAAAGTAACACTTTGTTGTATTGAAAGAAAAATGTTACTTTACCTGCCGCGATTATTAATCAAATTAACCGAGATTGAATGTAAGTGGTCAATGGCAGCAATCGATTATTTATTTGAGTGAAATTAAAATTTATTTATTTAATTATTAAAAATATTGAACAAAATTTATCTTATTATTAATAAAATTTATGTCAAAAAGTAAAATTCTGTAGTGTTTCGCAATTATATTCATACAAAATAGATTGTTACTTCAGACACACTTTAAACCCTTCATGTACTGCTATCTATATTTACAATTTTCACACAATAAAACCTTTACACTTTACATAATATGAGATAGAGTACCTAGATAAAAATTATTTTTGTGAATTTGGTTAACAAAAATTGGTTAAACAATTTTTCGACCGCGGTACCGCGTGACACCCTGTGTATTTGTTATAAGGATTGTTATACGGATGTTTTTCTTTGAGTAAGTTTGTTCAAAAAATCGAATCAGAATAATTTACCTAACGGGGGCGACGTTACAGACTATACTAATAAATAGTTGAAACGGTCAAAACAAAGAAACGCACACTCATCAAAAATGCACTTGAGATTCTCGTATAATCAACATTTACTGAATCGATCCAGGAAGAGTCAACTCCAACTAGTAAAAGTTTTTAAATTTTTAAAATCAACTTTTACTGCTCGTTTCAGTTGGAGTTGACTCCAACTAGTTGGAGTCAACTCTAACTGAGAATCAACTTGAACTGTAACATATACACTGTGTCCGTAAAGTATGGAACAAATTCTTTTTCAGCTAAACAGAGCATTTTAAGAAATAATCCTGAAACACGTCGATTTTTGATTTTAATTTACCGTATTTTAAAATAATATTCTAATATACAGGGTGAATTACTTTCGAGTAATGACGTCACCGTCATTTTTTTTAAATGGAACACCCCCATTTTGTCTCAATTTTCGGATTACTCTAGCTAAGCTAATTCCAAAAATGTATCACATGTTGATTCAAATTGGTACAGGGTGGACAAAAATACAATAGTTTTGTGTGTACTCATAATATTAAATTTTAATTAATTTTTGATATTAAATTAAAATATTAAATTAAACAATATCAAAAATTAATTAAAATATCAAAAATACAATAAGTATTTTTGATAATATTTTTAATTTAACTAACGCGTTACTTTATGAACACACACAAACTATTGTATTTTTGTCTACCCTGTACCAATTTGAATCAACATGTGATACAGTTTTGGAATCAGCTCAGCTAGAGTAATCCGAAAATTGAAACAAAATGGGGGTGTTCCATTTAAAAAAAATGACGGTGACGTCATTACTCGAAAGTAATTCACCCTGTATATTAGAATACTATTTTAAAATACGGTAAATTAAAATCAAAAATCGACGTGTTTCAGGATTATTTCTTAAAATGCTCTGTTTAGCTAAAAAAGAATTTGTTCCATACTTTACGGACACAGTGTATATTAAAATTATATACCAAGCAATTTTTCATCAGATTGGTCGCTTCCAATGACAATATGTCTCATTTGTACATACTATGGACGGTTGAGTTCAATGCTATACAGTTGCTTGGCTTCATTGTGTGTGATTAAAACCAAGACAAAGTTGTTTTTTATGTTTTATATGTATATGTACATGTCTCTCGTTTTGTGTTTTTAGCTTGTAGTTTGTATTGAGAAGACTTTTTTGTACTGGGCCTGATGATGAGTCATATATTGTAAGACTCGAAACCGGTTGCCCCACGATTACATAACAACTAATAAAAATACAAACTAAAGATTGCGAGTATTGCCTCAATTACCATATCCAATTGTATAATGGACTCGCATTGGCAACCCTTTCATCATCAATATTTCAATTCAATAGCGATTGGAAAATAAAAGGGACCGGAAAAAGCTTTTGACCATCAAAACGGTATTTTCTGGACAAACAACTATCCAAAAAGTGTACATTTTCTGGTCGGTTTTAAGAAAATACATTTTTGCCCCACGTAATATTCATATATCAGATCTTTTGTAACTGGAATATTGTATGCGCCACTCATTTTTACGGCGTTTAGCGGTTTTTATTCTTGTTTTTAATTATTAGACACTTATTACAACTTATTATTTTGTCAACGGAATTAGTTGTCGGCGAAATCTTGTCTATGACGGCTAATCTTGCCAAAACCTTTGGTCTAGGTCAACGTCAACGTCGTTTATTTGTATCTAAATGAATCTAAAATTATCAAATTTACGTAGACACTGTCGTTGAGTCGATTTTTTTTCAAAAATTAAATGTTTGATTAGATAGATAACAAGTTTTCTGTAAATGATGCAATAAACAGGTCTAGACTGATGTTAAATTTCAATTGGTTTATGCACTCATCTAAGAATAATTAATAAATGCAAAACTGCAGAACTAAGTACCATTGTAAATTGTAACATACCCATAAATGGAAGTTTACAACAGTGGGACAAACTGGGACTGTTGTAAACTTCCATTTATGGGTATGTTACAATTTACAAACTCAGTTTGAGAGTAACTCAAACTTTTAGTCCTAATAGTCCATTTACTCACGGTTTTTGGTACAAATTTTAAAGATCCGTTTGGATTGACATGATTGGCAATATTTGGCATACATAATAAGTATAGCTAACATGAACATGTCAAAGAAAAAAAGTGATAGTGTCCGATGTGTGCTTTTGATCTGGCGGTGAGTTTCACCCATTCTTAGGGGTGAAAAAACACGTTCAAAATATGTCCGGAAATGGATTGGATAAAAAATGACTAATTCTAAGCAACTTTTGCTCTATAGAGTTTTGTCAATAAGTCAATACTTTTCGAGTTATGTATTTACGAGTGAATATGTATGTTTATTTTTCATAAAAACACGTTTTTATAGGTTTTTCGCAAAAAAACTCAAAACGTAAATATTAAAAAAAGATTCTTTGCAAAATATAACTTATAAAAAAGTGAAAAAAGTGGTGTATGTATGAAGTCTGTAGACCAGTAGAAGCAGATTTGTAATTAATGAAACGTAGGTTCCTATAAGTCAAATTCAAAATAAAATATTTCAACTTGAAATAACCAAAAAATGATGCACTTTTCGGAGACAACTGATCACAACTTTTTTAAATTATTTAAAAACGCTTTATTAAAAAATGTTTCTAGCATCAAAAGTAAGCAAGTCTGGCTCAAAATAAAGTTGGTCCCTGAAAAAAAAAATCGGTCAAATCGCCCCCTAATTAGCATTCCAAGTGATATTATTCGTTACCGCTTCACCAGTTACTTTACTTACGTATTGTTCATATGATCTGTAAGTTTCATCGGTTCAAAGTGCGAAAAAAAAAACAATTGGTTTTAAAATAAATTGTTCTTTAATTTTGAAAAAAATCCATTTTTTTAAATAGCTTAAAAATTATTAGTGATACCAAAAATCTTAAAGAGTAAAAAAATGTAGGTTTTGCTGTTTGAATATTTTGGATTTTTTGTTTTTCTGTTAGACAAAGATTGGTTAAGATATGACTGTTAAAAATTTGCATACAATCGTAATTGTGATTAGTGACGCGTTCAAACTCTTTCAACTACAGTCCTTTCAAAAATAAGCACGTTGAAACGATGAAACTTACAGATCATGTAAACAATACATAAAGTAACTTGTAAAGCGCTAACGATTAATTTTATTTGGGTTGCTAATTGGGAGGTGGTGATGCTTATTTTTTATGCTAGAACCTTTTTTAAAATTTGGAAATGGAATTTGACTAATAAGCACCTACTTTTCTTTAACTACAACTCTGCTTCTTCTGGTTGTACAGACCCTACACATACATCATTTTTTTTAACTATTTTGTAAGCTATATTTTTACAAAATGTAGTATTTTTTTCGATAAAATACTTTTTGAGTTATTTGTGAAAAACCGTCTAAATGCGTGTTTTTTTTTAATTGAACATATTAACTCGTAAATAACTTAAAAAGTATTATCTTAGTGAAAAAAAACTCTATAGAACAAATGGTGCTTAGATTTATCCACTTCCGTACTTATTGTAAACTTATGTTTTTTCACACGCATGTTTTTTCACAAGCAAAAAGTGGTGGTACTCACCTCCAGGGCAAAAGCTCGCATCGGCACGATATCACTTTTTTCTTTGACATATTTATTAGCTATATGTGTATGCCAAATTTCATGTCTATCCATACGGTTCTTTAAAACTTGGAGCAAAAACCGTAAGTACATCGACTAATTAGAATATTGCGATGATTATGATGACTGCTATGATCATGACTGACTTTGTATTAAACGTTATATTAAAATATACACATGCGGCATTTAAATGATAGAGTAGTTAAATCCGTGATCCTGCTTTGTAAAACGATAATCCATATTTACTAAATAAATCAACTCTTTACGCTGAACTAAAAATAGAAATGATATACGGCATTAATTTCCTTTCGATTTCAATCTTCGATCTGCAAACCCTCTGGTTCATAACCAGCACAAGGGGGAATGTAATGTGCACTCACGCTGCAGATGGCTCCCACACACAACTTTGTGTAATGTTTAGTAGGGGAGTACCCTATATTTTAAATGTGCAAAAATTGATCCGTCAAACTTGACCTTGCGAAGGGAAAATGCTGAAGCGGAGTGCATTTATTGTTTGAATCAAATAAATAACATACATTTCCATTGTTGCCAGATAATACAATAGGAAAGATTATTATGTGCTTTCGAGAAAAATATTCTTGTAGGACGTAAATTAACTAAATTCGTCAAGGTTTTAAAGTTTTCAACCTAATAGAAATATTAATAATATTGAAAAATATTAAAAATATTCCTAAAAGATATTTAATTGAACTTATTGGACCATTTTCCTGGTAATAAACACCTCCATGGCTTCTAAAAATTTGCAAGCCAGATGGATGCTGAAGCGAAGAAGACAAGAGTGACTCAAAAACTTACAATTCACGACCATGTCTGTTCAGCTGGTAAATTCCAACGGAAAATGGACCTAGTTACTCAAAGGAGTACAACTAATATAAAATGAAATAAAAGTTTTTGTGAGTTTTGTAAGCTTTTGAATTTCCTCTTGTCTTCTTCGCTTCAGCATCCATCTGGCTTGCAATTTTTAGAAGCCATGGAGGTGTTACCAGGAAAATGGGCCAATAAGTTTTCAATTAAATATCTTTTTAGAATATTTTTAATATTTTTCAATATTTTTAATATTTCTATTAGATTGAAAACTTTAAAACTTTGACTTTCAATTGCCAGATGTCATTAGACACCTACTCCATAAACATAAACGTCAGTTGCAATGCGGGGATAAGCTCCCGGAATTTCGTCACTTGGGGTAGAGAGCAGTAAACCTACGCCTCTCTGATGATGAATCCAAATAGAGTCGAAAATCGTCGATTTAGAGTGCTGGTTTGCCCCCTCTGTTCTAAGTGAAAAATAAGACAGTTTTGCCTTCGCATTGCAACTGAATAAAAATGGTATACATTTTTATTTCATAACTAAATTCGGTTTGGAATTTAACGAATAAGAACCTACTTTTTAATTTTGCTTCGACTGGGTCTACAGACTTCATACACACACCTTTTTTTAAATTTTTGTAGTTGAGTATTGTAACGTTATAAACGTCAGATCTTTGTTATTGTATTTTTAAATAATTATTTTATTTTATTTTTTTTAATATTTCATTAATAATAACCTTCTGTGTTTGTTTTAACTTGTTTTCCCGTTAAAACTCGTTTGGCGCCCTCTCCTGTTATAGGCAACGATCTTTACATTCTATCAAAGACATTTATCTTTTATATTTTATGTTCTATGTTCATTAAGTCATACTTACTTGGTCGTCATTTCAAATGTCGTTTCGATGACAGTGACAACCTCATTCTAATTTCGGCCACAACAAACTGTGGTGGTGGTAAAATTAATTTATAAAAGCCCATGAAGCCCATTTGAAAACAAAACATTTTAATTCCAACGGACGATCTCTTGGGATAAGAAATTCAATATTGTATTTTTTTGTATTCATTATTGTCCGTTACATTCACAGTTTTTTATAATGATTTTTTCTATATCTAACCTCCAAATCTCCACCCACGTGCATTGTCTCAATATTTTGATTTTCAATATATTATTCTACTTAATTAATATGCACGTAGTGATCAAATAATTTTAACTACCTAGTAATAATCAATAATAATTCCATTTAATTGACCCCTTGCCATCTGCTAGTTTTTGAATACTTTTTGGCAAGGGACTTTTTCTTCTTGATGTCAAACTGATACACATTTTGTCTTCTAGTTTTTGGGATAAAAATCTACTTTTCTCCTTTCGGGAGTATGAAGCCCCCATGGCCGGCGATGCCACTACAAGGCTAATAAGAACAGGATGCATCTAAACGACCAACAAGATCTGCAACGACCAACACCATCAAAACCGTAGCTGCAGGGACCTGAGGCCACAACATCTGCCCAGTTCTACAACAAATCGACAGCTGTACCATCAGACATGAAGAAGATTTACCGTCAAATACCACAAGCCATACATAAGTATAATCCAAGAATTGATAGTTTTTGGCAAGCATTTAAATATATAAGTTATTGAATTTAATAAGTCATATTTTAATTATATCTTTATTGAACAATAAACATGATTAGTAAATATTGTTTTCTTTGCTTCCAATCCAGATCTTCATAGTATAGTTCATATTTTTGATTAGGACAAGACGAACACACACTTTGGGAATCTGAGCTAGGCTAGGATAAGCGATACCTATCATAGTTGATTGAAATATTATTTCACAATAGTATTTCAATTATCTGGACTAGTTTAACGCTACAGTATTTTTTTTTTCGATAAAATACTTGCTTTTTGAGTTATTTGTGAAAAAACGTCTGACGGATGAACTGCTGCAAAATGCAATTTTTGGTAGTGGTTTGATCGTACGTCTTTGTGTCTTTCAGGAATCTTCTGTTATGTAGTTTTTAGGTAATCTGTCATTGTTAATTTTTTGTAGGATATTCCATTTCTATTGGTATTGCTTTACCATAGATATATAGCAACTTTAATATTTTTTATTATTGCGCCATTACTTAAGCTACATTAACCTTATCACTTCACAATTTGTTAATTATAACATTTAAAAACATCGTCGTTCCGCCTAATTAGTTCTATCATAATTTAGCAATTTCTCCTCTAGTTTCGTTAGATTAGTTCGTAGTAGCTTATCATTATCACAACCAAATGAATCCATTAATAATTATTCCTTGCGGTTTAGTTTGCCCACTTTTTATCGCGTCGCCAATGTGGGTCACTGTTTAAATACGCATAAAGCACACTCCGTGCATGATCGCGCTAGGTGAATATTACTTATTAGATTAGACTATTTTGAGTTTGAATTGGAATGACGTGTTATAAGAAAAAATCACTGTCACACCATACGGAACTTGCATGAAATTTTAAATTCGAAAAAAATTATATAAATCACAACAGAACATAATTTAAAATTTATATCAAAGCAAAAAGTTGTTTTGTCTTTCGTTTTCCCGTAAAAACCATTAAAATCGAGAGAAAATTCAAATTATTGCAGTCAGTCCAAAACGCGCCCTCATTGGTCGTGACCTCATAGAGTTAAAAAAGTTCTACTCCTATTCTGAGTATTGAGAGCTAATCTTTGTTGGAATTTTACCGTGCTGGACAGGCGGGTAGTGAGATGCAACTTGATAGATCTCCCTCGGTCGTCTTTGCTCCGGCGATTCGATAGCTTGCAAATTTTAGAAGCCACGAATTGTGTAACCAAAAGATTAGTTCTGATAAAGTTTTAGTTTTAATGTTGTTAATATTAAAAGTAAAACTTTCGTTCTTCTTCGTTAAAAATGTTCATTGGCCGCGCCATTAAAATACATTTGATATTCGTTTACTTTTGTAATACTTTTAGGTAGGGGTCGCCAACTTCTTGAAAATTTCAAGATCTTGTCTTGATTTCAAGACAAGAAGTAATTTTAGATTTCAAGACAAGACAAGAAATGTTATGTCAATACCAAGATTTCTTGTCAAGAAAACAATAAATCTTGACTATATCTTTGACTTGAAATATCTTGACTAATAAGAAAAACTAGGTTTTATTTTAAATAACATTTTTAAAAAATCGGAATTGAAAAAGAATGATGCTGGCGTTCCGAGAAAATCCCATTTTCGATAATGACGGGTAGATATTTTCGTGTCTTGTAAATTCTCAGAATCGTCTAACCTAGGCTCATTTAAGTATTTTTCAATTTCATACTTCCAAGATTGTAAGTTATCAGCTTTCTTAAATAGGTAAGTAATATCTAAATCAAATTGATTATCTTCTTTTTTCAGACTAAGTACTGGCTCTGAGATTTATTAAATTAGATTCTATTCTGAGATTTATTAAAGTAGTTAGCTTTAAATATTTCTTCAAATTTTTGTACTGCCTCTGATTATAGAAGCTTTCCCCAATATTAAGAGGAAAATGCCTCTACTTTATGCCGAGGATTCAAAAAAGGAACTAACTATACAGTATAACTATCCAATTAGTTTTGTTATACTTAGTCTTTTAGTATTTTTTATCTCTCGCAGCTTGAATGCAGTAAATTAAATGCTCATCGGTAGCGTTTCTACCAATTTTATTATTAAATTCATGATCCCATATTTCCAGTTTGTTTAAAAGTAAATTTACTCCAATTACCACCAATGGGAGTGTGCAATATTTTTTCCCTTCGAGAAGTGAAGAGAGTGTTTTAAAGCTTCTTAGATATTGACAAAATTTACTGATCAGAACCATTGGGTCTATTGAATAAAAATATGTGTTACCTTAGAAGTACTAACTTTTAAACAAAAGCTTATACTTATAAGGACAAGATATTACTTATTTATATTTGAATAAAAGTAAGTTTTTTCTGAATGGTAATGCTGGAAAAACAGTCTGAAATTTAAGTATATACTTGTAAGTTTTTACTTTTAAAATTGCCTTTTGATGTTGATCTGCTTTAAATATTATATTATTGTTAAATATTGTTTCCACTATTGATTACGTTTTACAGCTCCTCTTTGACTGATGTTATCTACTTCCGCTTAATTGTGGTGTATATCATAGAGGTCCTGTGGGTATTCCAGTTCATTTTCGGAAAACTCAAAATCATCCCGTAGATGTTTACAAATATTATGCAAATCAGCACAATAAACAATGATTGTTGGAAGTTTTGCCAAAGGCTGTATTTTAGACCCTAATATCGGAAATATCTGCTTTAGCTGCCCAAATACCCTTTCAATTATCACCCTTTCTCGCTTCTGTTTGGGGGTTTTTGAATGGGCAAAATTTATAATAACCATGGAGCAATTCCATATCCACTATCTCCAAGAACGCACAAATTGCCTCTAAACCAATGTATAATTTGATAAATCGAACTTTGTTTCCAAATTCTCGAATCGTGAACACTCCCAGTCCCAGGCCACTGAGTGTCCACACTTGTAATCACTTGATTTGCATCACATGTTACTTTTTACATTTATGCTAGGAAATCCTTTTCTATTAATAAATTCGTCACCAAATTCTAAAGGTTTTTTAATTTGAACATGGGTACAATTCACTGCACCAGTGACTGTAGGTATTTTGAATCGATTTGCCCATTTTATCATTTCTTCTTCCATACCATCCAGGTCGATGAAAACTTTATCCACTAATATCATTTCTTAAAAATTCTGTTAGCAACATTATTATTGCTTTACATACCGTCATATAGTGAACGCCGAAATCTTCAGTAATACCTGGTTGAAAGCCAGTATCACTAACTTATCGCAGATAAATCCTTTGTCGAGAGCAAAATGCACCTCCTCTGGGGTCCTATTTTCGAATTCATTCGAGCATATTTCGCATACGAAATTAGAAGAATTTCGCTTGAAATCCGGTGTCTTGTATTTTCGAATACTTCGTGTACGAATTTTTTCGTATACGACCACTCGAATGGGTATGAACCATTCGAATCGTGATGCTCGTATACGAATTATTGTTGTCATTTCAAGGTCATTTCAGCTGTCATGATAGTTTTAGCTGATAGTGTTAATTGTGTTGTTGTCTACAATATTTTTACATTGAAATTTATTTTCAATGGCTGGTTTAAATAATTCTTTAATAGAAAGAAAGGACATGTTGTACGATTATGCCTTGAAAATATAACCTAACCTAACTTTATGTACGCATTTTAGCATTGGATCTAAGCTCCAAACTTGACATATGACACCGTTGCCATATCCTCAATTTTTTCATACTATCACATTACATAAAGGTGCATTTAAAAAATCGCTTTGAAGTAAAGTTTTGAAAAGTAAATAGTAAAATATCAGTGTAAATACTGCATGGATACAAAAATAATATTAAACAAAATAGCACACTTTCTGCGGACTTTGCAACTTGATATTACTAATATACCTATGCAATCTTAATATTCGATTACACTTAAAATAACTTCTAAACAACTTTTCCCAAAAATGGCCTTTTTTTATAATGTGTTCAGACTATAAGTCGTTATCTTTATACATTAAACGTTCTTATACAATCTTATTCTTGTACATTATACCCCAGTCAAGACAGTCTTGTACATTATACAAGAAATAGACCAAACAAATATGGCAACATTGTGACTCTTCAGATGACAAATAAGTTCAATGTTATTCGAATTTGCAGTGTTGCCGGTGCAAATTCTGCTCGTATACGTATAACATTTCGAAGGACGTTCAAAAATACACATTCACGTTTGTATACGAAATTTTTCATTCGAGTTAACTCGTATGCGAAAATATTCGATTGAATTCGAAAATACGACCCCTGGTTTCATCTAGCTGTGGCAAAAAATAATCTGATAGAAAGTCTATACTTTCGCTTTTAAAACACAATAGAACCTTAGATTTACTGGGACTTATGCTTTTTGTTTTCTTGTATTGTTTATTTTTACGAGAATATTTATAATAAGGTCAACCATAATATTATAATAAACGAAAAATGTTTAGAACCACCACTCTACTGGTGTATGTATAATATACTGGGGTAAGTATTCATTTGAGATCCCTTAACAAATATTAAGGTATTACTTACTAATTGTAGAATATTCTTCTTTTTATTCAACTAAAAAGAAGTAAGAACTGGAAAAATTTATGTATAACCTTGTTTTCAGTAACTACTTGAAAATAACAGAGATTACTTTTTGCTCTAAGTAAACTCTTTTATATAAAGTAGTTACTGTTCTTTTATTCAATTACTATTAAGTAAATACTTAAATACGAGGAAGTAAAAGCAAATACTTTTTTTATTCAATAGACCCACTGCTTATCGAATATTCTGCAATTATTTAGATTTTCGTTGTTGTCGCCAAATTTAATTTAAGAATTTTTTACACTTAAACCCCATTATGTTAGCATCTCGAAAGTTAAATGCCATCTTGTAGGCACTTACATACAATTTTGACATAGTAATCTCACAATTTATGGCCTCGCAAGTACTGTTAAGTTTAAGCTGCATTTGCGCTGAGTTTTTTTTTGACAACGTACCTATTTAATTTTACTTACACGAGAGTTGAAATCTAAAGCAGTATCGTTTACTTAATATTATCATTTTCTACTTCGATCTCATCCTCTAACTAAATAATCAAAATCCTTTTCGATGTTTAAACTGTTTTGATTTGGATCAATAATAATTTTTATGAAATCTTGGACGGCTAAGTTTAGAATATGTGCGAAACATACAAAATTCTTATTTTAAGCATGCAACTACACATCAATTTTGGGTTCGTCGGGAAACAAATGCAGATCGGGGACTTCCCCAGTGGCAGTATAGGCCGTGTTAGCACGCAACGCAATAAAAAGGTCGCCGGGGAATCACCGGACCGCGTAATCAAGAAATTTCAAATTTCAATATCTTGAAATTTCTTGAGTCAAGACAAGATATAAGATGTCAAGATAATGTCAAGACAAGATTTTATACAATTTCTTGATTTTTTCTCAAGACAAGACAAGAAGTTGTTGTCAAGACAAGAATTCTTGTCTTGTCGACCCCTACTTTTAGGGTGTATATCAGTATTATAAATCTTTAGATAGTTGCCGTGAATTATATATTTCATCATTATGTGAGTGTTTTTGTTAAGACATTTTTTTAAAATGACCGAAGAGTGTTTTTCTAAAGGGAAGTCTGATAACAACTTACCTATTATCAACATAAATCTTTATTATTATGATTAGTTTATTTTAATTTTATAGTAGAAACAGTTCCAGAAAAATATTATATAGGTGAACATCATTCAATCCGCAAAGGACATATACCAAAACGTACCAGAAGGTCTATTTTCTTTTTGTTCAAAATACACTTGATTTATTAAAAAAATTATTAAGCAGACAACCGATATTAAATACTTACATTAAAACTATCTTAACATACATGAAGACCTTGAGAATGAACTAAAATGCCTTTAATGCTCTTTCAACATGCATATAACCACTTTATTAAACGGCGTTTTTTATCGACTGGTAATCTAATAAATATTTTATTGGGGGTTTTATTCGTTGTACTTTAACACAATGGGACTAAACAACAGTTATAATATTTACTTTTATTTTCCATAGTAAACACACAAACAATTCAATACCATCTCTTCAAAAACTGTATCAAACTCAAATATGTACAAACAAAATGGTAGATAATATATATTTTTATAAGAGACAGGAGAAATGCCATTACAAAATATTCCGATTTAATGGCGTAAGTGTTCGCGAGCTTTTTCGATCGTTTGAAATTATTTAAATACACAAAAGACTTTAAATTTGTACTTCTAAGTTATTATGAGTTTTTTGAGTTGTGACATTTTGGAAATCTTATTTTTAAACAAAACTGAACATTATTACGTAATAAAACAAACAATAATGTGCATGTTCTCTATTTGTTTTTATAAATGACATAGGAAACAATGGTAGGGGAGCCCAAGCGGGGATTTTTGCAGTTACTCGAGCGCGTCAGATTATCATATGGGGAGAAACCTGGTGGCCTGCAGATGTACCTCTACCATATATTTTCTCTTAACACAGGGGAGTTCGTTAAGGGGGGCCCGAAAAAAATCTATCCTTAAAAATACTCGAAATTGTCAGATTCAGATAAGGTAAGTTAAGTACATGCAAAAGAGTGAATATTTCAAAAATCTGACACAGCGGGGCGTAAGGAAATGGGTAAGTTAAAAACTTTCACAAAAAAAGCGAATAATTCGCGAAATGAACATTAGATCGGAAAACTAAAAAATACGTGTTCAATATTTTTTAAAAATCTATCGAATGATACCAAACATGACCCCCCCCCACGGAGAGGGGTGGGGGTAAATTTAAAATTTTAAATACAAATTCCTCGATATTTCGCAAAATAGACATTAGATCGAAAAACTGCAAAATACATTTAATCAATATTTTTGAAAAATCTATCGAATGGTACCAAACACGACCCCTCAGTGAGGTGTGGTGGGGGGTTACTTTAAAATCTTAAATAGGAGCCTCAAATTTTTATTCCAGATTTGGATTCTTTGCGTAAAAATAAGCAACTTTTATTCGAAACATATTTTCGAATTATGGATAGATGGCGCTATAATCGGGAAAAACGATTGTTGAAAATGGAAAATTAAATTAAAAAATGGCAAGCGCCCACTAAAATGGAAAACTTTACCTAACTTTTTTTGGTTTTAGGACCTACTCTTCACAACCCAATAGGTACCCAAAGCGCTCGAGTGACTGTACATTTTTCATACTTTGTTCCCCTACTACAAGGAAATTTTATTTGTCATTAAGAGTTGTTGAGTTATCAACCGAGAGGTATCATCAATCTCTTCACGTCTGTGTTACTTTTGAGGTTATAAGTAGTTTCAAAGTTTGAAGTCTCGAAAATTAAGATGTTTGTTTCCACTTGAAAGATCTTTGGTATTTTGCCCATAATATATTCTAGACCTGTACACTCAAATCCTAGTTCTTTCTGTTTTAGAGTCGCATAAATATGCACGGTGGTATTCTACTTTAACTTAAATGGTGTCTTTATCCCTTTCGTTTTTGCAACTTTGCTTTGTAGTGAATTTATTTACAAAATTATGCTTCTTTGGTGCCAATACAATCGTAGCTGAATAGATGCTTGTTTCATTTTTCATCTGCAATTTTGCTTTAAAATTGTAATAGGAAATATCTTTTTTCTTATTTAGCTTAATGCCTCGACAACTAATAGCCATTTTCATGGTACAGTTGATTTTGCAATCAGATGCCTAGTGTAATGTATAGTGTGTATGTTGAGTAAATGTCTTGTTACTTTGAAAAGTCGAAGTTACTTCATTATTTTTACAGAGACACTAATTATATCCGAACGTCTGAAGTCCCTGCCGATGAGTACCGATCCCACAAAAATAGAAACTATTTTCACTTGTTAATTTTTAATAAATGAAAATTTCCTACTCCTGATGAGATTCGAACTCACGACCCCTGAATTCAAAGCTAGGCTCTCTTACCACTGAGCCGCAGAGGGTGTAAGCACATTTTAAATATTATGTTAATATGTAATTAAGAAGTCAATTTTTTACTGCTGCTTGACATTTGGAATTCCACTCCGGAAATCGTTTTCAAAAAAGATTATTTCAAAACAATTAGTGATGTGTGTTGTTATAACCGAAAGTTGTTTGGGAAATAATTTATAGTAAAAAGTCAATGACCAAAATAAGTCAATAAATTAAGGACGTTATAGTGATACCAAAAAACTTTAAAATCAGTGAAATAACGTTGACATACAGATAAGATACCGATAAGATAATTTTATTGATAAGAGTAACAAGCTGGAGCGTCTAGATCTAGATCTGATGCAAGTAGTCAGCAAAATGAAAATATAAATAAACAATAAACAAATAAACTCGAAACTCGACGGATTGAATTGCGACGTTGCCGCTGTGAGGTCGCTTTCGAAGCAACCACTGAAATTGTTGTTTTTTGTGAACCATGAAAGTGAAGGGAAGTGTTTGGCAGCAGAAAAAATAGTTGGAAAAGGGCGGATGTATAGGCAGTGACGACACGCATTCAGAAGAAGACTCAAAAAGGAAGGAAGAGTGGACAGTTCTCAAGAATCCAACAAAAATTCTAGAAAAAAATGAAGAAACAAAATTTGGTTTTATATTTCAGTTCTCTATTAATTACATGGATCATTTCCAGCTTTCCTTTCCTCACCTTCGTGTTTCTCTCTCTCTCTCTCTCTCTCTCTCTCTCTCTCTCTCTCTCTCACACACACACACACACACACACACACACACACACACACACACACACACACACACACACACACACACACACGTACACACACACACTCTCTCTCTTTCTATCTCTCCTCTATATGTGTGTCTCCTACCATGTTTTTTTATGACATGACATGTTTGTAACATTTTTTTTATATAATAGGATTAGTAAATAATTAATATACCTTTTGGAGTAATTTTTAAGCCCACTAGCACTAATTACGGGTACGCCTATGGCCGTATCTGCAAATAACTGAATTTATTATTATAAACGGGATCATTTTTTTATTGCAGCTTTGCCGAAACACAATGTTTTGGAAATAGACTCAAAGTCTCTTATTTTATATAGCTCCTGTTATTGTAATCTGTTAGTATAAAAGGTACCGTTAAGAAACCTCCCAAAGTTTACTACTAAGATTCCGTTAGGTACTCCACTCTATTCAAAGAGGGAATGGGTATTGCAATGTTTTATTGCTACTTTCCGTTTCAGTTATATTTCAAAGGAGACCTTTTGACTGAATAACTTTCCCTTCTGAAAACCACCGTTAGATCTCTTCACTTCATTTTGCGGTATCTGTATGATGTACCGTTATTTTACCTAACAACGCAAATAGGTCGGTTCTTTTTGAGAAGTTTAATTTTTTTGAGGGGGGACATACCCCCACTTTTTTTAGAGGAAAAGCATCGCAAAGATTGCGAATAGGAAAAGACTTGGTAACTGGGTATCTTGGAGTGCAGACGTGTGCCTCTAGTATCTAATATCTTATCTGCAATATATCTTGGGAGTGAGAAGTCACTCCATTATCTTATGATCGTTTCTGAGTGATATTCACTCTATTATCGTATCTGTATTTGGAGCTAACATCCGATTAGATTCAAATTACCGTATAAGTAACTTCAGTGCTTGATTACCAGTAAAGTAAAGTAAGATTCAGTCAGTGGCGTGCTGGAACTTTTCAAGCGGCCCGGTGATTTTATAGAAAAGCGGCCTCCCATCCTCATTTTACATTCTATTTTCAGGATGTTTTAATCGTTATTTATAAAATAAAAATACAAAAATATAAATTATTTTTAATCAAACATTAAACTTTAAATTCAATGAAATTGTTTAAAATTTGCTGTTTTATTATTTAAGAATAAGCAATCTTACAAATAATAAATATTATCACATGTATGTTGTTTGCAGTAAGGCAGAAACCATAATTTCCTGAATAAATATATTAGTCCATGTGGTGAGACCGCTCCCGTCCGAAAAAATTTCTGATTCCGTTTCTTTGTGGATTCCTATTCAAAAATGTCTCCTTTAAACAAATCTGAAGGGTGCCGGGCGGAATTTTTGGGCAGAAATTGTTTAAACAATTTTTTTAAACAAATACAAAAGATCACGTTTTTTTTATTTAGGACATTTATTTTTAGGTTTTCTGGGTCATTCTAAAAAAGAAAGATATTTTTCATTTTTTCCTAAAAATTTATAGTTTTCGAGTTATAGGCGATTTAAAATCTGAAAAATGCGAAAATACGCATTAAAAACTCATATTTAAATTAGTATTTTTGAGGTTGCCAGACACTTAAATTGAAGATTAAACCTTGATCTTCAAGATTCTGAAGAGTGATCGCGTCTAACCTTAATTTATACCGTTGGTTTTTAATTGTTAAATATGCGTGTTTATCCGATTTTTTTGCCGGTGCGGCGAGCTGTATCTCAAAAATCTCCTATTTACCTCCGAAAAATATTTTTTCTATATTCTTTGGGATATTCTAAATAAAATAAGTTTCTTGGCATTTTTCTCAAAAGTTAATAGTTTTAAAGTTATAAGCGATTTAAAATTCGAAAATTGCCAAAACAACGCATTTTTGGATTTTAAATCGCTTATAACTTTAAAAACTGTTAACTTTTGAGAAAAATGTCAAGAAACATAGTTTATTTAGAATGTCCCAAAGAATCTAGAAAAAATATTTTTCGGAGGAAAATAGGAGATTTTTGAAATACAGCTCGCCGCACCGGCAAAAAATCGGATAAACACGCATATTTAACAATTAAAAAACAACGGTTTAAATTAAGGTTAGACGCAATCACTCTTCAGAATTTTGAAGCTGAATGTTAAAACTTCAATTTAAGTATATGGGAACCTCAAAAATACTAATTTAAATATGAGTTTTTAGGCCTCGAAAATGCGTATTTTCGCATTTTTCATATTTTAAATCGCCTATAACTCGAAAACTATCAATTTTTGAGAAAATTTACAAGATTCTTGTTTAGAATGACCTACAAAACTTAAAATATATGCTATAAAATATATACGCTTGGGAGCAAAAAAACGTGATCTCTTGTATTTGTTTAAAAAAATTGTTTAAACAATTTCTGCCAAAAGTTTCGCCCGACACCCTTCACATTTGTTTAAGGGTGACATTTTTGAATAGGAATCCACACAGAAACCGAATCAGAAATTTTTCCAGACGGGAGCGGTCTCACCACATGGACTACGCAATATATACATTTAATGTGATTAAAAGATGAAAATAAAATAAAATTTTGAGAATTTTTCAATTATGTATTAAGTTGAATTTTAGTAAATCAATAATAATTATACAAGAGAGTACAAATACAAGTACAGTACAAATACTTTAATTTAACAATATTTAAATGTTAATACAACGCATTAATCTAAACATTATTTTGCAATACCGTAAAAAAAGTTTCTTTTGAATGAGATATTTGAAATTAAAAATCACACTAAATTTTCTCTTTTTTTTTACCCCTGTAACTTATTAAAATAAACATTATAGTACCTTGCAGGGACTTTCGGCCCTCTGTAATAATGCAATCTTTCAATCTGCGTTTAATTTTTCAAAAATACTTATTAGTTTTCTCAGGATTCGAAAAAAAAATAAATGCATTTAAAACACATTGGTGCGAAAATTTTGCGCCTACGCCCTTAAAGAAGATTTTTGAGCAAATTCGTCGATTATTTCATTATTTTTAAGCTCATACAAAGTGTCTTTTTCTATAGCCGTTAGCACAAATGTTTCTAAGTGATCTTGTGTTAAATTACTTCTTAGCCTATTTTTTATGTATTTCAACGTTGAAAAGCTTCTTTCACAAGATACTTGTGTCACTGAGAGAGTTAATAAATGCTTATTTATCTGTAGCAATCATGTATGTACATATAGTCTTATTAATTTACTTAAACTGTATTTTACAATCAAAATAGATTTAAATTTTTGTGAAATGTTTTGTTAACATCATTCGATTCGAAATTAAAAAAAATTGTTGTTACATCAGATCTAGAAATTTTTGTGAAAAGAAAACTTATTTGGCCGGCCTCAAGAGGCCGCAGCCTCTCGGTGATTGCACCGTTTCATTTATATGGCCAGCACGCCACTGGATTCAGTGCAATTTAAGAAGCAACATCACCAGAGTTACTATAAGTGTCTTAATTAAACATACATCCAATTATGTCCAAAAGTAGAGCTAATCTACGGGCTATCTACCTCAAACCTTTCTTCATCTGTGGTTAAGGCTAACCACCGATGTAATCTAGTTCACTAAAGGACAGCGATTTCATTAATAGAACTTTTTATTCATTAAATAAGAACTTTTCATTATCAAACATTAATTACAAACATTAACTATTTAATTAAAAGCTGTGTCATTGGCTATTTTTTATAAAACCGAGTGCGGAGTGGTTTTTGAATTTTGAACTATAAACTTTTGTTAACTTGGTATGCTTTGCCTTTAATTTTATTTTATATTTATTCTTTAAATTTTCCATCCATCATTAAATTTGCCATATCAGTTATCTCGAGGTAACCCCGAAAACAGTAAAAAGAGATTTTTCATGATAGAGGCTTGATTAGATTTTTTTAATTAATAACCAGGCTCTCTTTACTGTGCGTTTAATTGTGCATGATTTTACCATATGATACTTGTAGTCCAGGAACCGAAGCTTTTCACCTCGCAATTTTTACAGAATGGATCGATTTGCTTGAAAATTTGAGAATAAGTAGTGGATAGTCCAAGGATCAAAATCTATATAATGCCGAAAGGCGCTTTTACCATGGGGGTGGTTGCCACCCCATCTCGGGGGTGGAAATTTTTTATTATATTTTGACTGCAAAAGTTGATAATAACGTTAATTTTAAGCAAAAAATGTTATATCCGTTTTTTTGATGAAATTAATAGTTTTCGATTTATTCGCTATCGAAAGTGTTAGTTTTATATCGAAAAAATCAATGTTTTTCGGTATTATACTCATTTACTATTCACTCAATTTTTGCCGTAGAAAAAAGTTTTCTAATCCAAGTTCTTGGGAACTAAATAAGCTACAATTTTATATTTAAATATTTTTTCGTATCTTTGATGCTAATCTTTCTATTCTGAAGAAAAGAGCATTTTTTACCAAACTACAAAAATTCGTTATTCGCTTTTAACTCCATTATTTTTTAAATTAATCACTCTAAGCCAATTAAACTTCTGAAATCTATTAAAAATACATAGATAAACAAGAATGAATAAGGCCGATGACCAAAAACAACGCTAACTTACATTATTATGCTTCCAATTGGATATCTTCTTTTTTTTAAATATATTGATTTTTTAACTGTAACTTTTTTATTTTTTATCTTAAAAAGTTTGTTAAAAAATAATTTTGTAGGTTTTTACAGGACCTATAAGACCATTAATATTAAATCCTTTTAAAATCCTCATTCGCAAAAAGAGGTGATTTTTAAAGGGTTGGTAAAGGTGGTTTTTGCATGTTATTACAAGTATTAAGTTTCAATAGCTCACTCAATTTTTGCCGTAGAAAAAATGTTTGCAATCCAATTTCTTGTAAATTAAATAAGCTATAATTTTATATTTAAATATTTTTTTGTATATCTGATGCTAATCTTTCTATTCGGAAGAAAAGGACATTTTTTACCAAACTAGAAAAATTCGTTATTCGCTTTTAACTCAATTTTTTTAAAAACTAATCACTCTTAAGCCGGTCAAACTTCCAGAACCTATTATTAATACATAAATTAAGAAGACCAAATAAGGCTAATCACCAATTTTAATTAGTGTGCAGAGTAGGAGGAAGTTTATGATCACTTTTTCGCTGAAAAAAATAGGGACTGACATTCTTTTTACTATAAGTCACTTAATTTTTGAGCTAGGGACTATTTTTTTATTTCTGGAGATAGATATTTTTATATACTTTAAATTAGCTCGAACAAGTTATCCTCGAAAAATGCATAGTTTTGCCGTCTTTTGACTTTGAAACTAGAATATTTAGCATTTTACTAAGAAGAGCTAAAATATAATAAAGTATAGCTCGAATACTATTGGCCTTAAAGCAAATTAGAAAAAACGGTTTTGTTTATTTTTTCAAATGGTACATTTTTGTTAAGTAAACTTGTTTTTATAGGACGAAAACTTTTTGAGTGATTAGCAGAAAACTGATTAAGAACAATGATTTTTTCGATTTAAACCAACATTTTTGATAGCGAATAAATCGAAAACTATTACTTTTATAAAAAAAATGTATAGAACGTTTTTTGCTTAGAATGAATGTGTTTACCAACTTTTGCGGTCAAAATAAAATAAAAAATTTCCACCCCCGAGATGGGGTGGCAACCACCCCCATGGTAAAAGCGCCTTTTAGCCTGATACAGATTTTAATCCTTGGACTATCCACTACTTATTCTTAAATTTTCAAACAAATCGATCCATTCTGTAAAAATTCCGAGGTTTTGTCCTATTTTAAGCTTCATTACTTGGACTATTGTATTTCTTTTATCATAATTATTGTTTATTTCTAACTGTACACAACCACACATTAATTGTTGGTGCATTTTTGATTTGTGTATATTGTTTCCTGTTTATTTCTTGTTGTTTTTTTTTTTTGGGATTCACCCTTCTGGTGAACCATTTGTTCAATATATTGTTTCTTGTTTATTTCACGATTTTTATTTATCTACTCCTAATAAGTTTTCTGATAATAGATTACCTCTAAATATTTGCTAAGTAACATAACTATGACTATATTATCTTCGACCAGGAGAAAGATCTCGCAGACTAAGTGTTTTAGGTAATTAGGTGGACGACTGTCACCTAAAATAGTTGTTATTTCTTTATGTAGTGTGTTGACAGCATTTATTTATTTTACTAATAAACTGTTCATATCTTTTCTGGTATTTGGTCTCAGAACCAAATTATCTTTCCTTACCTGTTTCCGTCTCTAAGGTTTCTTAATGTTCCTCTTGTAACCCCAAAAAGTTAAGTGGCGCCCTCTTTCTATGCTCCCTTATCTTTGGTAATTTTACCTATCTATATTTTTATTTGTTTCTCTCTCTTCTCTAATCTACCTTCTCTTGTCTTATCTTTACCTATTGTTTTTATTGCCAACATTCCACGTTCCAAAAGCTAGTTTCGAACCCACGACTCGCTTTCCACCAACCATCTGGCTGCCGTCCGCAGTGTCTCCATTGGTGACCTTTCTAGCACCATCCAAAAAAGGTTTCCGAGGTTACGTGTTTAGTTTATTGATTTAAGGAAATGAGAAGTCCGACGTCCCAAATGTAAACAATAAATCTGAAACCTCTCGTGGAACCACTTTCTGGTAACATATTTAATCTCTGCATTTTACTATTTATAAAGCAAGGAGACGAAAGGGACTCTGCAATATGCAGTCACATTCCGTCTAATTGTCTAGGAAAAATTCCAACGAAAGTTGGTTCCGTGTACTCAAAGTATGAGTAAAGTGAAAAATGAATGACAGCTTACGTTTCATTTCGATTCAGAGTTGATCCATTATGATCCACTGTGGAGATCTGGAGAGAACGAAACCTACGTATGGGGATGATCATCTCTGAAGCGAAATGAAACATAAGCTGTCTTTCATTGTTCATTTACTCATATTTTGAGTACACGGAACCACTTTTCGTTGGAATTTTTCTTAGGCGAATAGACGGAATGTGACTACATATTGTAGAGTCCTCTTCGTCGTTTCATTTTTTTAATAGATGTCGATAAGCGAATTATTTTTATAATTCTCCTTAAATAGACAGTTTGGTTTCGTTTCGATTCAGAGGTGTTTTTGTAGTCCCACTGAGGAGGTCTAGAGAGACCGAAACGTAAGCTATCTTTCATTTTTATTGACTTACTTTGATAGTTCT
The DNA here is from genome assembly GCF_917563875.1 of Diabrotica virgifera virgifera. Classification (NCBI taxonomy): domain Eukaryota; kingdom Metazoa; phylum Arthropoda; class Insecta; order Coleoptera; family Chrysomelidae; genus Diabrotica; species Diabrotica virgifera. Next base: position 110,195,477 of record NC_065451.1, on the reverse strand, counting down.
CTTAAACAAACCAGTTAATAAAATTTCTTCTCATCTTTCTTAATGTTATTAAGAATCTCCTCCACACTCCTCCAGGGACATCATCTGATCTAGTGGCTTTATTATTATTTTTTTATTTTTCATAGTCCTTAAGGAGGGGGTATGGTTTGAAATCAACATATCAAGCACATTTTCGTGAATTTTTTTCGAAGCTATGGTAGAATTATTTTATTTTTAAATTAAATAAACATATTAAGTACAATTCGAATAATATTTAAGAAAAAATTCAATCCAAAATATTGAAAAATAAGCCATTGGTGGCAAATTTTGGCAGGCAGCTCAAAAAAAAATGGATTTTGCGGTGGACATCAGAACTCATCACTGGATCATACGCAACAAAAAATTCCAAAAGATTTAATTAGATTATGAGTTTCACGAGGTAACAACGTCGAGTTTTTTATTTTTAATGATTTTTGAATTTTTGGTATCACTCAGAAGTCAAAAATACGAAATTTTTGATAAAAATTTTGTGAAAACCAACAGATTTAATATTGTTGAACAAAAAATAAGCAAAAAACGAAAAATATCTCGACGTTGTTACCTCACGAAATGTCTAAAGAAAATCTATGCAAAATTTCAGGTAGATCGGACAAGTAGTTTTTCAGTTACAATGTCCACCGCATTTGAAAAATCAGTTTTGAGAAATATGCGTTTTTAAGTTTTGACAACTGTATCTTCATCTTCTTATTTGTCTGCCAAATCGTAAAGTGATGAACATTGGAATATGTTTTTTGAATTGAGGAGTAATCTACAAAAGAGAAGGCGAACAGTTGTTTAACGTTTCTCACTACGCTCAAGCGTGCTGGCGCGAAGCCGCGGCAAAGCGAGTCAAAGGTAGGGATATTCAACACTCTGTATATCGGGTAATTTTACTCCGATCAATCTGAAATTTTCAGAGAGTATTCTTGAAAGTATGCACTTTTATTTGAAATAATAAAAAAAATTAAATATTTCAAACCATACCCCCCCCCCCCCCTTAAACAACTTCTTCGCTTGTAATTTTGATCACAACTGCGTTAGGTCAACTGGGTTTCTGTCAAATTCTTCAATTAATAAACGATCAAAGTTTATTTTCTATGGCGTTTAACATTCTTTTTGTGTACCAGTATTTTATTATTTTCATCTTCAATACATCTAATCTGATTAAAATCTATGGCTTCCGTGCGCTTGATTGACATTGTCAGAAAACTATTTCAATAATTAAATTCGTACAATTATTCATATTATTGTTTTAGCTCCAGGCCAAGTATCATGCAATACATCATAATGCATGATTAGTATGATAATCATAATGTACAAATGCATTATGTATAGAACTACTAGGAAAAGTACTGGGTTTGCACCTGTGGTCGTCACAATAATAGCAATGCATTCAGGTAGACTGTCTTTTAGTTTTCTCTATATAAAAGTGCCGTATTTGCTGTAGTCTGGGTTAAGTCTGTCTATTATTCTTGTGACTCCTTGTGACTGATGAATCACTAAGCCCTAAATACTCAACCTGTTTTGAACTCTCGTGTTTATGCTAGAAAAGTAGCACAGAACCGTATTCATTATATTTCAAGTGTGAATAGGCCAAAAGCAATAAAGAAAAATCAGAAGTGCTTGTCAATTATCTCACAAACGACTTCCAACCTTTCCCAGCTGAGAATAATCAAAACTTTGAAGCATCCATCCAACAGTTTTTAGAATTTCCATACCTTCTAGAACTCCCACCGCAAAAGTTTAAGGTTAAAGAAGTAATCAAGATTGTTTGAAATCCCATGAATTATTTTGGTTGTTTAAATGGTTCGAAAGCATATCCCCTTCTTACCCTTGTCGACGCCCGTGTTCTTCCTCATGTCCCATCACCTCGTATCTAAAAATATCACATATCATGGGATGAATAGGGATGAAGAAACGAACCACTTAAAATTCTTTCCTGCATCGCGAGATAACCTTTTTTTGAAAAGACCCGGGTGAAAAGACGTGAAATAGTGAATTCGTTCATTTGTTGTTTTCGATTGTGGTGTCTCCAGACAGATGTGGTAAGCTTAACCCGAATTTAATTACCTATATATATCCTTTATTGTTTTTTGAGTTATTTAACAACCAACCAATTTGAATATGTGTATATGCGCCTATTGGAAAATTCCACTCATCTCTTCAATATAAGCCACGAAGGCACAGTAAATGAGTAGGCATTGGCAGGTGTTGTAATTCGTATTGTTTATTGCTGGTTTTGATTTTATTAAATTGTTTCGTTCAATACCTGCTATTAGTAAACAGACATTGGTCCATCTCGCGGAACTGTGAACTATTCGTTAATTATTTGATATACATATTTAAATTTTAATGGTGATTGTTGATTGTCTTAATATATATTTGTTTGATTATAATTATAATATAATTATAATATATTCGTCGTAATAATAATATACTCGTTTGATTTGTCGTAATATATAATATATAATTAATATATTAATTAATAATATATTTGTTTGATATCGTTGAATAGGAGGGAAAATTTTATTCCTATCGCTAATTCGGGGTGGTATCCGGAGCGTGACGAAATTGTGGGTCGAGTCGAGTGTTTTTATTATATCCAAAGTAGGTAGTTTTTTGAGTTTCGGTTCCTTGAATGAGTAAAGATTTAATATCATTATCTCCGTTTAAGAAACTAAATACGTGGTATTTATCCGGATCGTCACCACGGGCGTAGATAATTATTTTTTTTTTGTTATACTTTGAGTTTGTGGATTTATTCTACAAAATAAAAGTTTTTAACGCGGAATTATACGGGTCACCATCTGAAAGTCCGGGTCCAGCGTCTTGTGCTTCAGGTGGAGCTCATCCATCCCACATTGTCTCCCCCGCATCGATCTTCCTCGTTTTCAAGGAAATTTAATTAATTTTGCATCCTTTTTAGACCTTTACAATTCGATAGTGCATAACAATGCAGCCCTAGGAAACGTAGAAAAATTCAAATATTTGAAAGGTTGTTTAGACGGGACTCCGCTTAGTTTGATTCGTAATTTGCCCATAACTAACGATAATTACCAAGTGGCTTACGATTTAATCGTCAAACGGTACACAAATGTTCGTCGTTGTGCGACCGCCCATTGGGACGCGATAATGGGCGTTCAAAAAATCTTAGCGGTTAACTCGAAAAATCTAGCTAAATTGGTCGACACCTTTTTGGAAAATTTAGCCGCATTGAAAACATTAGGCCTTCCCACTGAACATTGGGATTTCATTGTGTTCAATTTGCTTTTGTCCAAATTAGATGTTGATTCCATTAAGTTATTCGAGTTGGAAAATAAGTCTAATGAAATTCCGTCATTTAAAAAGTTAGTAGCGTTCATCGAAACACAATACATCGCGTATGATAATTTAGACAGTAGTATAGGTGAGGGAAAGAAGTCGTCGCGGACCCCAAATAACACGGAGCCAAAGGCCAACTCCAAACACCAGGCTGGTGATTCAAGGCATAATCGCAGTAGCTAGTCGTTCGTGACAGATTCGTCTGCAGTATGTTGCGCTCTATGCAAACAAAGCCATTATCTCAACCAGTGCTCGTTGTTCTTGAAAAAATCGGCAAAAGAGAGATATCAGTTTTGTAAAGAATCTTCTTCCTGTTTTAAATGTCTTAATCAGGCTAACCATTCAGTCAAGTCGTGTCCTAGATCCTTCGAATGTAGTAAATGTAGTAGTCATCTCCGTAATAGTTTGTTGCACTTCGATAGAAACCGTTCCAATAGTCAGTCGTCCTCAGAAAATAATAGTCCAGGGATATCGGGAATCGAATCGTCTCCTGAAGTATCCCATTGTGCCGCTAGTTTTGTAGGAAAGAAAACTAAAACCAAAAGGGAAATCTTGCTTGGTACTGTTTTGGTTCATGCAATTGACAGTAAAAGGTGTAAACAACCCTTGAGATGTCTTCTTGATTCGGGTTCGATGAGTTCGTTCATTAGTCGAAAGGCTGCCAATCGATTGGGATGGCCTAAAACTCCTTGCTCGTTCGAAATTAACGGACTCAATTCGATGCAAACGAAACTGAATCAGGGTCAAATAAGTTTCTCTATCCAACCTCGTCATCAGGAGTCACCGGTGTTTCATTTGGAGGCTATTATTACAGATCGGGTTTGCTCGGATTTGCCCAGCACCCAAATAGATATTTCTGCTTGGAATTATATAAGAAAAAGGGAAAAGGAAATGAAGAGATAGGAGAGTATATACATATCTTCAGTGGAGTGAGCAAAGATAACAGAGCTAAGAGAGGAGTCTCTATTGCTATTCGAAAAAATCTTAAAAATAATATTAAATCGTGGACTGAAGTAAATGAACAACTGCTGATGCTGGAAATGACAAAGAATGGGCACAATATCGTAATTGTCGGAGTGTATGCCCCAAATGAAGATGCAGATCCAGAAAGTAAAGACGATTTCTACGACAAGATGAATGAAATAATCTCTCAAGTTAAAGATAACTGTGAAATCTATGTACTAGGAGATTTAAACGGCAGAGTAGGTAGAGAAGAAAATAATAGAGTCGTAGGAAGATATGGGGAACAAATAACCAATGACAACGGAATGCGTCTTAGAGATTTTTGTGAAACAATGTCTCTCAAGATTATGAATGGATTTTTTCAACATAGAGACATCCACAAATTTACATGGATACAACCTACTAGGAATCTGCGCTCGATAATCGACTATGTAATTCAACGTCAAACTTCCCAGCTGAAAACCACTGACGTAAGGGTATACCGTGGATCAGAATGTGGATCCGATCATCGTTTACTTATGGCCAACGTGATAGTTAACTATCGCAAAAACAATAATACTCAGGTACAGAATATAGAAAAGGGACAAGAAGTAAGATCTCATAAATATAACCTAGAAAGCTTGAAAGAAGACTCAACGAAATTTCTATATAAATTACGACTGGCCACAAAATTACAAAAGGTGGGACGAGAAAATATAACAGCGGAAGAATTATACCAGCAAATTAAAAAATACATTCATGAGGCTGCAAGTGAAGCTTTGGGGTATAAATACAAACATGAAATAAAAAATACAGAATGGTGGTCGGAGAATATGCAAACGTTAGTAAACAAGAAGAAAACTGCTTATCAGAAATGGATGTCAACAAGAAAGGAGGAAGATCACAAGAGATATGCAGCATTAAATCGAGATGTAAAAAGAGAAGTAGTGAAAAGTAAAAATGAGATGTGGGACCGAAAATGCGCAGAAGTGGATAGGTATATGGGTGGAACAAGAGTTGGGCAAGCGTGGAAGGTAATAAAGTCTCTCCAGAGGGAAGGAAAGGAAAAATCTAACATAAAGTTAATAGATCTTAAACAGTGGAAACACCATTATGAGATTTTACTGACAGAAGATAGATGTAAATTCCAAGAGATCGAAATGGAAGATTTAGTCGAACATACACAAATAGTTGAGATAACAACCGGAGAGTTAAGCGAAGCCCTCAAAAGATCTAAAAACGGTAAAGCAGCAGGACCTGGAGACATCCCAATTGAGTTGGTAAAGTACGGACCAAACATATTACATGAGATGTTGGTTCAATTATTTAATAAATGCTTAAAAGGACAAAATATCCCTGATGATTGGAATGTTGGATACATCAGCTCAGTATTCAAGAAAGGGGATAAACGCATATGCTCTAATTATAGAGGAATAACTGTTACCAGCTCAGTAGGGAGGTTGTACGGTCGAATAATAAAGAAAAGAATAGAATCAGAATACGAAGACATGGAAGAACAAAGTGGATTTCGTGCAGGAAGATCGTGCACTGATAATATATTCGTTCTGCAGCAGGTAATAGAAAAACGGAAGGCAAGGAATCTATCTACCCACCTATTGTTTGTAGATTTGGAGAAGGCATACGATACGGTACCTTTGAAAAAACTGTTTCAAACATTGACGAAGGTAGGTCTCAGTAGAGAGTATGTGGATGCTATCGCAAATATATACAAAAATGCAAGAAGTGTCGTTAAAGAAGGAAACTTTATATCTGACTCATTCCCTATATCAAAGGGACTTAAACAAGGATGTTGTCTGTCTCCGACTTTATTTAAAATATATATTCAATCATCGCTAGAGCAGTGGAGGAAACAAGTATCCGGAATGGGAATAGACATAGGCGGTGGTAAATGTCTAACAACTTTGTTTTTTGCAGATGATCAGGTAGTCGTAGCGAATGATGAGGAAGACATGGACTACATGTTTAGAAAACTAAAGAAAGAATATGAAAAATGGGGCCTCAATATGAATATGTCAAAGACAGAGTATCTTAAAATAGGGGATGATGAAGAAGATCCAGAGTTAGAAATTAGAACCACGAAAAGATGTAATGAATATAAATATCTCGGATCTATAATATCTAAAGAAGGCACTACCAAAAGAGACATCGAAAAGAGAACGCAGCAGGGCAAAAAAGCGGTAAACATTCTGAGCTCTCTACTGTGGTCTAAAGATATAAGGCAAGAAACGAAATTGACAATCTATCGTACCTTGGTAGAGCCTATTATGACTTATGGGGCAGAAGTTTGGCAGATGACAAAAAAAGATAGGAAAAGAATAGAAGTAGTAGAAATGGATTATCTAAGGAGAGCGTGTGGTATATCTAAAAAAGATCACATCAGGAATGAAGATATTAGAAGGAGGACACATACTGTATATTCCAGTGTAGATAAAATTGAAACTAGACAACTAGTGTGGTATGGTCACGTGAAACGAATGAATGAAGATAGATGGCCAAAGAAAGCTTTAAATTACATACCACACCAAAGAAGAAGAAGGGGAAGACCTTCAGTTGCCTGGGAAGAAAATGTACGGCACATCATGAAAGATAGAGCCATCAAAGAAGACGAATGGATGGACAGAAAACGATGGCGGTCGAAATGCGAGAAGCGGCAGAGGCTGTAGGAACCTCGCTGATAGATAGAATTATATTAAAAATTTGAAGTTAGCTGATCCCAAATTTAATTGTAGTCAATCGGTCGATTTGTTGATTGGTTGTAGTATATTTTCGAAGGTGTTGTTAGAGTGTAAAATTGAAGGTAAACCGGGACAACCTGATGCCCGAAATACCGTTTCTGGATATATTTTGTTGGGCCCAACTAGCACACCTAACCTTTCGTCAAGTCGCTTGTTTGTCTTTCAAATGTGGAAGACTCGTTAGATTCTTCGTTAAGGAAATTTTGGGAACTGGAGAACATACCGGAAGAGCCAGTTTCAGAACCGGAAGACGTTCTGTGCGAAACCATGTATCGGGAAACACATAGTCGGGACGTCTCGGGGAAATATGTTGTGTCTTTGCTTTTTCGTGAATCACCGCCTTGTTTAAGAGATAGTTATGATGTTGCTTTAAACAGATTTATGTCATTAGAACGTCGCTTGTTTCGTCAGCTTAGTCTGCAAAAGGAATATTCGTCCCATATGCAGGAGTATATTGATTTAAGTCATATGCAATTGGTCCCTGAGGTCGAAAAGACAAAGGGAAAGTATTATATCCCACATCATTGCGTTGTTAAATCGGAAAGTGTCTCTACCAAAATTCGAGTGGTATATAATGCGTCTCAAAAAAGTCCCAGACTTGGTAAATCGTTGAATGATTGTTTATTAGTCGGTCCTAAGCTACAACAGGACATCGTCTCGCTTTTGTTAAATTTTAGACTTAATCGTTTTGCGTTGTGTGCAGATATTCGTCAGATGCATCGTAATATTTTAGTAGTTCCTGAGCATACGGATTATCAACGTGTGTTATGGAGATTTTCTAGCTTTGAGGAGATTCAGGAATATCGTTTGTTAACTGTCACTTTTGGAGTTGTATCCTCGCCATATCTCGCTCTAAGAACCCTTCAACAACTAGTGTTGGACGAAGGCTCTCGTTTTCCTGAAGCCGCCTCGCTCGTTTGTAATGCTTCGTATATTGATGATTTTGTATTCGGTGCTTCGACGCTCGAAGAAGCACAACGTTTAGTTGAAGAATTAGTCGCTTTGTTGAAGTTAGGAGGCTTTGAGTTACGGAAATGGTGTTCGAACGAACTCAAAGTGTTGTCGCAATTTCCTGAATTGCATATTAATCCTCATTCTATTAATTTTGATCCAGAATCAAATGGTCATTCTTTAAAAATCCTTGGTTTGAAGTGGATTGCACAGTCCGATGTCTTTCAATTTTCAGTCAAATTGCAGGATGTCCCTTGTACCAAAAGATCGTTTTTATCCCAATTAGCTCGAATTTATGACCCTTGTGGTTATCTAACACCTACTACCTTCTTCATCAAACATTTAATCCAACTACTTTGGGCAACTGGTCTTGAATCAAATGATCGTCCTCCCTCAGAAATTATTCGTGTGTGGGAGCAATATAAAAGTGAATTATCTCTTATTTCACAGTTTAAAATTCCTCGTTTTTTGAATATTTCCTCTTGTCCCATCTTAGAACTTCATGGATTTGCCGATGCCAGTAAGAAGGGATACGCTTGTGTCGTTTATATCCATAGTATCGATAGTCAGAACATGGTTCAAGTTAATTTATTCTGTGCCAAGTCGAAAGTAGCTCCTATGAAACAGATTACGATCTCTCGATTAGAATTGTTAGCTGCTGTTAATTTGGTCAAACTTATGTCGTTTGTGTCACAGTCGTGGAAGAATATAATCTTTCAAAAGGTGTATGCTTGGGTAGACTCGCAAATAGTATTGCATTGGATTAAAAGTTCACCTTCTAGGTTTAAAACTTTCGTCGCAAATCGCATTTCGTATATCCAGACCCATAGTCAAAATTATTCTTGGCATTACATTGAATGGCAAAATAATGCAGCCGACGCGCCTTCGCGAGGCATGCTACCGGCCGCTTTTGTATCGAAACTAGACTGGTCGACAGGCCCTTCGTTTTTGTATAATGTTCCATTAATCTTTCCAGAGGTTCCTTCATCATTGCGGGAAAAATCCCCTTCGGAAGAAGTAAAGAAAAGTTTAGTGTTTTTTTCCACTCGCGAGGAACATTTTTTGTCTTGTTTGTTAGAAAACCAATTGTCTTTTACCTCTATCCAAAGAATTTTGGCCTTGATGTTGCGATTCGCGCACAACTCTCGTTTTAAAAGGTCAAGACGTGTAGGGCCCTTGAGTTCAGTGGAACTGGAAAGCTCGTTAATTATTCTTGTTAGCTTCACACAGGAAAAGTATTTTGAAGAACAGTTTCAGTCGAACTCGTTTCCAAAACCATTTCGCAAATTAGGAGTGTTTTTAGATGATGATACTCAGTGCTTAAGAGTAGGTGGTCGTCTATCGCAGTCTTCCTTGTCGTATGAGGCAAAACACCCCTTTTTGTTACCAAAGAAATCTCGTCTTACGACTCTCCTAGTTCGTCATTATCATGAAAAGTACTTACATGCTGGATTTAAGAGTACTCAATTTTTGGTGAGTTAAAGGTTTTGGATATTGTCTTCTAAGCAGTCCGTTAATTCAGTCTTGTCTAAGTGCATTAGATGTTGGAAGCAATCTCCTAGGGTCTTACAGCCCCCTATGGGTGATTTGCCTAAATTTCTTCTCGGGGCCATTAAACCCTTTTCGATTTGTGGGGTAGATTATGGTGGGCCTTTTTCGATAAGGATGTCTCGTTATAGAGGAGTTAGAAGTCAAAAAGCATATTTGCGCCTCTTTGTTTGTTGCGCCACAAAGGATTTACACCTCGAATTAGCTAGTGATTTATCCGCCGAAGCCTTTTTGGCCGCTTTACAGCGCTTTATTGCTCGGAGAGGTCAAGTATCGCAAGTATTTTGTGATAATGGTACCAACTTTCATGGCGCTTATCGACAACTGCGTAGCTTTATGGAGGGTGCTCTCGATAAAGACAATATTAGATTTTCTTTTGCGCTTCCTGCGGCTCCACATTTCGGTGGTATTTATGAGCGCGGCATTCGTTCTGTAAAAGAACATATTGCTCGGATAGTCGGGGCTCAAATTTTGACATATGAAGAGTTTTACACTGTTTTGACGTTGATTGAGTCCGTTTTAAATTCGCGTCCTCTCACCCCATTGACCAATGATGTTGAGGATCTCAACGCTTTGACCCCAGGGCATTTCCTGACTCTTGAGCCTTTGACATCATTGCCTGTACCTGATTTTTCGGAGGTATCCCTTAATCGTTTGTCCAGATGGCAGTTATTACAACGCATCCATAGGGATTTTTGGGCTCGATGGCGTAAGGAGTATTTACATACCTTACAACAAAGGTCCAAATGGTTAGATTCTGGCTTTGTACCCAAAATCGGTAGTTTAGTTGTTTTGAAGGAGGATAATTTGGCTCCTTGTAAATGGCCTCTCGCGCGTCTTGTTGAATTGCATGAGGGCAAAGACAAAATTTTAACTTGAAAAAGTCCCTAGGCTTCGATTTTATAACAAGCAAAATTATTAAATATCAACTATCCAAGAAGGGAATTGTATATCTGACTCAAATATTCAATGCAGTATTAAGAACCGCATATTTCCCTCTCCTCTGCAAAGTCGCAAAAATTATATTAATTCCTAAACCAGGTAAGCCTCTGGCAGATGTCAAATCATATCGGCCCATAAGTTTACTGCCGATAGTGTCAAAGATCCTAGAGAAACTGATACTCTCAAGAATTCAACCACTTCTATCAGGCCTTCTATACAAATTTTAAAAAATGCTTCCTCTCACGCAGTTCCTAATTTTAAAATCCTACCTACATAACCGTTACTTTTTTGTACAACATAGAGATTAGCCCACGTCACTATTTCCAGTTGGATCAGCGAGTCCCGCAGGGCAGTGTCTTGGGGCCAGTGTTATACCTAGTGTACACAGCAGACTTACCAACAAACTTTCAATCCACGACAGCTACATATGCAGACGACACCGCAGTGATGTCAGTACATCAGGACCCACGGACAGCTTCTCAACTTCTGTAAACTAGCCTCAACAAAATACAAACCAGGCTAAAACGGTGGCGTTTTCAAACAAATGAAACAACGTCGGTTCATATTACCTTTACAATCCGTAAAGGTCACTGCCCGCCTGTATATATCAACGACCACCAACTAAAACAGCAAGGAAATTGAAAACCTTGTACGAGAAACTGGCACATTGTCAAAATTCAATAAAATTTTTAAGACGATGTAGAAATAACAACATAATACCAAAGGGCTTGAGGTTACGGCCAGCATACTCAAGCAGAAGACTCCAAAATATACTACATAGCGCCAGTTTGTCAATGATCCGGGAAAGGTTACAATTTCACAAGTCAAATTTATTTTTTATCGAACAAGACATCGTAAGTATTTTTTTTTTTTTTTATTAAGAAAAAGTCGCATCCACCTAATGGTTATTAGCGACGGAACAATACATAGGTTAAACAAAAATGTGGTACAATATAAGTATAGTACAATGGTAAGGTTACATGCATTATCTACAAAAACTTGTTATATTTTATTGAATACACCAACTGTTTTTAAAAAGTCAATTAAATTTTTGGTTCTTTATTACTGGCACCCAGAACAGACATATTTGATACGATATTAAAATCAATACGTTCTTGTGTATATTTTTGGCATTCAATGTTTGACAGTTACTTGTGTGTTACACGATTCACAAATAGTTGGTTCAGATCTTGAGAACAAATATGAGTAAGTAAGCCTGGTATGGCTTAGTCGTAGGCGGTTGAAAACTGCTTGCTCATAACAACTTTTATAAACTGTTTTGACTCTTTTTACTGTGTCTTTAATTGGTCTAAGTTTTAAATTTGAGTTTTGCCATTCATCGAGCTAGTCATTTAACACATATTGTTTTAACAACACTTTCAAGTCTTTAGGGGCATATTGTAATACCGTTTCTGAATCCGCACCAGTCACTGCACTACGCGCACTTGAGTCTGCATCTTCATTTCCAAGGAGTCCAAATGAAGTTGACTATTCTACCATTTTGTTGAGATAAGTGAAACTCCAACGACTGCGGGAAAGTCGAAATAAGTGGTACTAAAATTGCAACTCCCTCACTTGCGCGAGCTGTGTTAGTTCGGTCTTTACGAAAGCATGTAAAATGTATTTGCGAATATGGGTTAGAAGATACAGGATTAGTTTCCTGTAGACATATAATTTCGGGACAGTGTTCTGATTGAATGATATTGAGAATTGGTAAGCGATGGAAAAGCCCATCAACATTCCACTGTAAAATTGAGTTGAATGTTATGTTTCAGTTGAAGAGAGTTCACTCTCAGTAGTAGCTTCTTCACCGAGAAAACGTAGCAGTAGGATTTTTAGCCTTGTAAAACGATATTTTGTGGCTCTGTCTGGAATATATTGATAAGAGACGGTAAGCAAATTTACGAGACCAAGGAAATCAGATGTGAATTCTTTAACAATTTCAATAGGAGATTGGCTGCCTTGAATATTTTCAATAAGCATCATTAATTGGTCATAGCTTAAAATGGACGGTGTTGATTGTTTACTTAGATATGATTCAAGTGATTCGGGGATAGGTAATGAGCGTTTAGGTTTTTTATTGTTTTGAGTTTTTGTTTTATGAGGCTGAGCAGGAAGAAGAAATGTTTGATTATCAACGACATTTTCAACAGGTGGAGATAATGTTTCCTCTATGGTTCGTTTGGTGGAGGGACAGGGTGATTCTTTCGTGATCGCTAGTGAAGTCTGTGAAATTATCTCTATATTTTCGGCTGTAGCAGAAGATTCCAGTGGAGTATTTTCGTTAGTTTTTAAATCTTGGGTTGCTTCAGAAACGGGCTGTGTAATTTCCACTGATGTAGAGTTAGAGGTGTTTGGTATGGATACTTGTGGAAATATTTCGGTATTTTTATTTTGATCATTATTAGAAGTTTGGTCTACTTGATTACCAGCATTGGTAGGAGAGTCAGAAGATTGAACAGTAGGGGGAGTTAAGGGTCCTGAAGGCTGAGAAGAAGAATTTTTATTGCTTGGACAGTTACTAGCAATGTGATTTATTTGTTTACATATATAGCATGTCATACTATCCTGCGAAATGAATATTCTATAATTAGTATTATCATAATTCAGAAGAATTGAATCTGGGATCGTCGTGTTATGCGGACTAATAAACACTTGCCTTCTAAAACTTTTTATATGGCTATATTCTGGAAGACAGGCACTGATCTTTAGGAAAGTGATTGGAGAAACTAAGTTTAGGCCGAGATGTTTTAATTCTTGGATGATTACTTCGTGTGGGATACTTGGACAAACATTTGATAGCACTATTCTTTCTGCAGGCGTTATGAGCCTTCTGGCCCTGACTGTTTCTCCATTTACCTGTATAGAACCATAGTTTGTCATAAAATCCTCAACAGCTTGCTTGCTACTTAAATACATGCATATTCGATTATTAGATAGGCGAGACGAGAATAAGATATTTTTGGGATTTATTAAATTACCTAAAGAAATAAGATAATCTTGCAGTGGTGTATTATTAATAGCGCTAAAAAGTATTGCGTTTTCTTTTCCTGGGAAGAAATTTTGCTGTGAAGCTGCGGTAGAATAAGATTTATTCGCTGGGACATCCTGTATAGTAACATCTGATGACATATTTCTAATTTATTTACGGTACTACCGAAACTAATTACTTTCGTTTCCCGCAAAAAACAAAACTGATAAATTGTTTATAATCCATAAACCTGTGTCTGTTTACAATAACTGGTGTAGTATACAGGAATATAAACTAACAAAACTGGTTTAAATACGCAAATATACGATTAAATAATGTATGTAGTATAAAACTTACAGTTTAAAGTTACTTTGATCACTTTAACTATAATTAAAAACTGGTAGTTTCACTGGTAATAGACAAAATATCAAGCGCCGAGACACTACGTGTTTACAGCTCATTAACTTTTTCGGTACTCCACATCGTAAGTATTGAAGATTTACTTTTCGGAATGATATCAAATTCTGATTTTGATTGAATTATTTTTAGTTTACACATAATTTATGAAAATTCATATCAGAAACAAAGAAATATACATTTAAATAAATTTAATATTATTTTAGAACAAAATAGTTTACATACTTTTGATAACCTAAATAGAAATAATGACATATTAGCGACAGTTGTCAATCTATCAAATAGACATTTAAATGCAACGGAAAATTTGGTATTGTAAAGGTTTAAACTATGCTGTTACTCATCCATCTATTCCAAAATTAGACATAATTAGCTCAGTGGAGAAAATATCGCAGTGTCTACCAACTCACGAAAAAGAACAATATAGGGTACTATGTAAACTTGAATTGGAAAAGTCTAATCAAATTGTACAGAACATCTGCAAAGAGGAAATGAAAGCTTTAAAAACTTTAAAAAATGATGACTCCATAACAATCCTACCAGCGGATAAAGGAAATGCAACTGTAATAATGGATAAAGTACAATATGAGGACAAAATTACAGATCTAATTACAAATGGACCTTATAGCAAATTAACGAAGGATCCAACAAAGACACTGGAAAACAAAATATGTAGAACTTTATTCAAATGTAAAAATGATCTAACATAGAATACTATCAAAGAAAACTAATGACACCTCATTACAGTAAGACACCACATTTTTATGGAGTGCCGAAAATTCATAAAGCGAACATACCACTTAGACCGATTTGTAGTACCATCAATTCTCCTTGTAGTGAACTATCAAACATTTTTATTAAACATTATAAAACCATTTGCTAATAATAATGACACATTTATAAAAAATACATAACATTTCTTAAACAAATTATCAACTATTGAATTTAATCAAAATAATATTTTAGTAAGTTTTGACATAAACAGTTTATTTACAAATGTGCCATTAGATAAAACTTTAAACATAATCAAAACGAAATTAGAGAATGATAATACATTAACAACTAGGACAAAACTAAATGTATCAGCTATAATGGAGTTATTGACATTATTATAATATGTACTAATAATACCTACTTTCAACTAAATAATGAATTTTACAAATAAAATTTTGGTCTAGCAATGGACTCTTCTTTATCTCCATTATTGGCTAATATATTTATGGAGTATTTCGAAACTAATATCATTTCTAAACAAAATTTAAAACCCACAGTATGATGGAGATATGTAGATGATGTGTTTTCAATATGGCCTCATAGATCAGAATTGTTGGAAACAATCCTAAATATTATAAACGATCAAGAAGAGACAATAAAATTTACAATGGAAAAGGAAAATAATAACACCTTGCCTTTCCTCGATGTTTTAGTCTCAAAGAAGGATACCGGATATGAAATTCAAGTGTATAGAAAACCAACACACACCAACAGATATCTCAATTACAAATCAAATCACAACGTCAACGTTAAAAAGGGAATCATTAATTCCTTATATGATAGAGCCAAAATTACTTGTTCTAACGAAAATTCATTTTTAGAAGAAAAACAATTGTTAACATCTGTTTTATTAAAAAATGATTATCCTTTATCGTTTATAAATAAGGAATTGTCAAGATTGGATCGAATGGAACAGAACAACTTAGAACGGGATCCTACAACATTCACAAGAAATAATACGAGGAAAATATCAATACCATATATAAAAAGACTATCCGAGAAACTTAAAACAATAGGAAATAAATTCAACATTCAAGACAACAAACACACTGAGATCTATTCTATCTAAAACTAAACCTAAGAATGAACAAGGAAGAACAAAGAATTGCATTTATAAAATACCTTGTGAATGCGAACAATTTTATTTAGGTAAAACATCAAGACCATTAAACGTTAGAATAAGTGAACATCAGTCTAATATTAAAAATAGAGAATTTGATAGATCTCAAATATGTCAACACGCATGGGATAACGAACATAGAGTTCAGTGGAGATTTTCAAGTATAGTCCTGAAAGAAACAGATAGTAAAAAGAGAAAAATCAAAGAAAAAGAAATTAGGAAGTCAATAACATATCGAGTTAGTACATATTTTATATTTTAGTATTACTTATATATCTATTTATTATTAATATTATTTATAATTTAAACACCATATATATTAAAGTCAGAATTTGGTATTAGTTTTGAGAGTAAACTAAATGTAAGACCAAATACTTACGATGTCGGGATAGTATCACGAGGTTTTTCCTGGTTTTCCCTCGCGATTTACTATGGAATCTCTAACGCGAGAATTTTACTGTCACCGTTGCATTTGGTTGTCTTTTTAAAGATAGATCACATGCTATGATATTTTTGGGAGGGATATTCTTGGGTTGGGGTTGATTTCATGTAATCGAATGAACTATATTTCAGTAAAGTCGTCCCAGGAACGTAACTCATAAATATTGGCAATATCATTTTAAAGTCTTCTACTTTAAAATGTATAATATGTCTGAATTGGTGATATAAATGAGTCAGATTAAATAAATTATTAGAAGAATTTTTTACTAAGCAACAACATTTTTGTTTAATCTAGTAGTATTTTGTATTTTGACAACGACACCCGATTTGGGCGTCGAAACGTTAATAAAACTATTTTTTCAATTTAATTGTGGCTTATTTCCCATCTAAATAGTTAATTATAAGACAGCAAGCAACAGTCAAATACTTTGGAATGCACCTAGATCAAAAATTAAACTGGATACACACATTTTTATGAAAGGTAAACAACTTGATCTCAAATTACACAATCTATGTATACTGGCTGATTGGTCACAAATCATCATTTTTAATTAAAAATAAAGTACTTGTCTACAAAGCAATCCTGAAACCAATATGGAGTTACGGAGTCCAACTTTGGGGTACTGCATCAAACTCACAACAATGAAATCTTGGAGAGGTTTCAATCACCAGAGGCTCTAAGAGGTGTGCATGCTAGCGTTGTTGAGGAAGCCTCAAATGGGAAACAGCTGTCCAGCGATTGTGCATCCCTCTGAATCGTAAACAAGCAAAACCATCTTTTACTGTTTTTTTTTTGTTTATCGCCGGTGGCTTTGTTTACTGACGGTGAACACTTCTACTCTATTTGTAGTATTGCCTCTTTGTATAGTTTTGCATTGAATCGAATTTATATACGCATATACTACGTCGAACTTAATATTGTATAAAAATATAACAAAGACATAAATATTATTTTTGTAACTAGAAACTGCAAGCGATAAGATAAAGTTGTATATTTCTGGTGTAATGCTTATAATTGGAATAAATGTAATAATTATTATTATAGTATTTGTGAACATAAATAAATACCTATAATTGATCGCATGTTTTAATAATGGTAATAATTCCATAACAAATTATCATGATAGGTTATTTAATTTCAGGCATTTTATTTTCTTTTTCTTAATTTCATAGCCAGCTGTCTGTGTTATTATTAAAGTATGACCTTTCTTAAGATCTTGGGCTTGGGTCTTTAGTATTTTCCTTGGGTTTACCATGTGTTTTAATGTTGAAATCATATAAACCATCTAATGATCCTAAGCATGATAGTTCATAGTGAGGACGTTTAGGTTGGAATAAATTAATTTTCGCGAGAATGGGCAATTTTAGAGAGTGTGTCAATTAGTAAGAGTGTAAGCTTTTTGTGTCAATTATGTCATTTAATCAAAACAATTTTTTGGACACCCTGTATAAATAATTATGTTAATATTTATATTACTGAATAGAGAATTAAACACCCTTTCAAATGCGCTAGCACACGACTCCTATTCTCATTTAAAAAAATCATCGATTACGTCATCACGCCCAAATTGATGACGTCACTAGTTACCAGAGAACGGCAGTTCTCGCCAGTGGCGCACAAGCCCCCTACACGCGACACTATACAGGGTGTCCCGAAAAGATTGGTCATAAATTATACCACATATTCTGGGGTTAAAACTAGGTTGATTGAACCTTACTTACCAATATACAACAGTGCACAAAAAAAAAGTTACAGCCCTTTGAAGTTACAAAATGAAAATCGATTTTTTTTACTCCTAGACTCTTAGAGATTTTTTATTGAAAATGGACATGTCACACTCTTATGGTAGCAACATCTTAAAAAAAAATTAAAGTTAAATTTGTGCACACCATAAAAATTTTATGGGGGTTTTGTTCCCTTAAACCCACCCAAACTTTTGAGTACGTTCCAATTAAATTATTATTGTGGCACCATTAGTTAAACACACTATTTTTAAAACTTTTTTGCCTCTTAGTACTTTTTCGATAAGCCAGTGTTTATCGAGATATTTTGAATATTTGTCGAATCCACCACATATTTGTATATGGTTAAGTACGATTGTAGCGACCTGTTAATAATCTGAAAATTTATTTATAATTTACATTTTTAGGTATATTTTGAAAAATAAGCCACATCTCGATAAAAGGTGACTTATTAAAAAAAGACTAAGAGGCAAAAAAGTTTTAAAAATACTGTATTTAACTAATGGTACCACAATAATAGTTTATTTAGAACGTACACACATATTTGGGGGGTTTAAAGGAACAAAACTCACTTAAAATTTTTATGTAAACATATTAAAAAAGAAGCCGCATCTCGATAAAAACTGGCTTATCAACAAAATACTAAGAGGCAAAAATACCTATACAATTATTACTAATACTGTTTGGGTTTAAGTTAATTTTGATAAATAAATTAAATAAATATAAAATTGTAGTTTGGCATTAAATTAACAAGTAATTGGATTTCGTAAGTCCTAGGTTTTCACCCAAAGTAATAGAAAGTAGAACTGGAAGTCGATATTTGAACTCTTCGTGTAACTTTGCATCGATTGATATACGACTTTAGTAATTTTGAATCATTGTTACTAAACTTTGAGTGACATTGTTTAAAAAGAAATGACTTCAAACCCGTAACTAAAGATTAAAACTTTCAATACGCTTCGATTGATGTGTTACATGTACTATTTCTGAGACTATAATGGCACTTCTCGTTAGAACTTTTTAACCGGAAATGACATAAAAACCAAAATTTTACATTTGTTCTCATCTTGCTAAGGCACGTCGAATGATATATCGCTTGTCCGATGTCAATTTTCTCATCTTTAATACCATCCTTGGGTTATAAGCTTTCATTCGACACCTCATTTTTTTCATTCTATCTGTACTCGTATTAATAACGGAGGAGTTGTATTCGCGGACGGACAGACAGTCATGAAACCGGAAGTATATATTTGTTCTCGTCTTGCGTCGAATAATATATCACTTGTACTATTCCGGTGACTTTAAAACAGTACTTCTGGTCTTATTTCTAAAACCGGAAGTCCTAGGTCAAATTTCTCACCTCTAGTCTCATCCTTAGATTATAAGCTTTCATTCGACGCCTCATTTGTCACTCTACCTGGTATAGTGACGGAGGAGTTATATTCGCGGTCGGACGGACAGATAGACTAGGTCAAATTTATCACCTTTAGTACCATCCTTAGATTATAAGCTTTCCTTTGACACCTCATTTGTCTTTATACCTGGTATAATGAGGGAGGAGTTATATTCTCGGTCGGACGGACAGACAGCCTAGGTCAAATTTATCACCTTTAGTACCATCCTTAGATTATAAGCTTTCATTTGACACCTCATTTGTCTTTATACCTGGTATAATGATGGAGGAGTTATATTCGCGGTCGGACGGACAGACAGCCTGGGTCAAATTTGTCACCTTTAGTACCATCCTTGAAATATAAGCTTTCATTTGACACTTCATTTGTCATTATACCTGGTATAATGACGGACGTGCTATATTCGCGGTCGGACGGACCGACGGACCGACGGACAGACAGCCTAAGTCAACTGTCTCACCTTTAGTACCATCCTTGGATTATAAACTTTCATTTTACACCTCATTTGTCATTCTACCTAGTCTGGTATAATGACGGAGGAGTTATATTCGCGGTCGGACGGACCGACGGACAGACAGTTAAGGTCAAATTTCTGACCTTTCGTACCATCCTTGGATTATAAGATTGCATTTGACACCTCATTTGTTATTCTACCTAGTATGTATAATGACGGAGGAGTTGTGGTCACGGACAGACGGACAGACGGACGTGGATAATTCAAAGTTTTCACATTTTTTCAAAATTGGGTGAAAACAATAATGATTCAAACGTCTGCATATGGTTTTTTGTCAAAAAAGTCGATATTTGCGTAAAAGCAGCTAGAGAATTGAAAAACGTCAACTTTTTTGACAAATAACTATTAAAAAGAAAATAATCGTTTTCGTTTTGATTCAATTCGAGTCTCTTGCCATCCTCTGACACCGTGTTTCGGGGTCTCTACCCCTTATCAAAGAGGCTATGCAAGTAGACTGAATTGAATCAACTCGAAACGAAGAAGAACTGCATATATTAAAATATCTGCAGCAGAGTGTGGTTAGACTGTCCTCTAACGGGGAATGACAAAATAAATAAAAATTTCGACCACGAGTCAGGATTCTGTTAACCGAGATACGATAGTACCAAGCGGCGCCGCTAGGAGGAGCACTCCAACAATGCGTCTCAGAATACTAAACGTGGTCATTTTGTACTCTAAACCGAGGCTTTTTTATTTTTATTTAAATAACTATTGGCTATTTGATACCCAATTTTTACCTCCATTGCTATACGCTCTGAGCTTCGCTGGTGTCGCTCCTGGCGGATTACTAATTTAACTTTCACCGGTAATTTTTAAATTTATTATTTAATTGTTATCGCTTAATATTTACAACGCTAAAAAGTAATTAAATTGTAATAGATTTTTTTAAGATTTTGCTAATCATTTTGACGTTCTATTCATGAAATATTAATTTCTTACTTCGGATACTTTCACAATTATCGTGTAGATGGCGCTAAGATTAATAGATATTACATATTACGGAACATTAAAAAAACGTAAATTCAGTATTTAAAACGTAAGTATATTTAAGGTAAAAATATATACCACAGCTTTGACCAACTAAAATTTTTTATAATTAATGTTTTTAATTTTAATTTTAAATTAATCACTTTGACATTTATGTAAAATTTCCGGTAAACGTTTACAGACTTGCCACTACTGGCGCTCGCGAATTTATAAATATCCCCTCTACGTACGAGCTCACAGCGGATAAAAGACCCTCCAATCTACCTATCACTTGTGATTCGTGTCCGAAGTTTTATAATCGCAAAACATAACCTGCCATAATTGACATATTTACGTTGTCGGACAAAAGAAACGAGGCTGTAAATTTGTCGACAAGAGATCGATAATCTTTTGTAATTAATTAAGTATGTACTTTCAATTGAAAATTGAGAGTTTTGTATTAACAAATCTTTACCGCGAAAGAGTGACACCTTGCGGGTGTCGGACTCAACGATTGCTTCCTCTTTTTTGTCCGATAAAAACAATTTATTTTGTTTTAACGTATAATCTTTTGATTAAAATTAAAGATAAGATTATAGTTTTAGTTTTGCAATAACAAAACATAACCGCGCTAGAGCTACAGCACAGGTTTAGGAGTTGTGCGTGCGGAAGGAAACGCGTCCAACCTGTAGTGTAGGTACTCTGAAAATTTTCAGAAAGTGGTAAACTCGCTCAAACGAAGCAGTTACAACCATTTTTAAGACTTTTGTAAGCGTTTTAAAAAAAAAAGGACGGTGTATTAGGGACTATTTATTTTTGTGCTAACGGCTTTTTAAAACAAAGAACAGGTATGTACTAAAAAGAAACGGAATTAGCTCGTTTCGTTTTAGGTTTATGATATTCTTCAATATTTCGTTTTTAGTCCAAGTCCAGTAGGGTTAGACGAATAACAGGCGTAACCGTGCATAAGGAGCTGCCCCAAATTTTATTTTTCTAATCTTTAGGGGGGTCGATAGTAGTGTAAGTTTAAAATCTTGACTGAATTCCGCCGTTGCGTTAGCCGCCATCTTGATTTTAAACGAGAACCGTTTTTGCTCAATATCTCCGCCATTTTCAACTTTTCGGCAAAAAGTATAACAACCAAATTTGTTGAAAATGTGATTTTCTATAATTTCTATTATTAAAATTTTTTCGTGCGGTCGATATTTTTCGAGTTATGGCAGAAAATAGTGACAGAGCATAATTATTGAATTATCTCATTTATTATTAGTTTTACGACAATAATGTTCCTATACAAAAATGGAGAGAATTAAATTCTACACCATTTTGATTTCTTTCATTTTTGTGCTAAAATTAATATTTAACGTAGTTTGTATACGGTAATGACGCGAGGGTAAGACCCGATTGATTTTACGGCAATTGTTTTTGTTCAATATCTATGCCATTTTCAACTAACATTGTTGCAAATATGATTTCTTACAATTTCTTTTTGACAATTTTTTTCATGCGGTTGATATTTCCCGAGTTAAGTGGGAAAACAGTAAAAAGTATGGGGAAGGGGGGGAGTATATTTATTGAATTGAATCTTGTTTCCGAGCTGCACCAAATTTTATAATTCTATCCCTTACGGGAGATCAATATTAGTGTACATTTAAAATCTCGACTGAATTCCGCAGTTGCATTAGCCGCCATATTGATTTTAAAGAAGAACCGTTGTTGCTTAATATCTCCGCCATTTTCAACTTTTCGACAAAAACGGTAGAAACTAAAATTGGTGGAAATTTAATTTCCCACAATTTCTTATGCGCAATTTTTTTATGCGATCAATATTCTCCGAGTTAAGGGGGAAAATAGTGGAAGCGGAGGGGAGAGGCATAATTATTTAATTGTCTCATTTATTATTAACTTTACGACATAATTGTAATTGTACATAAACAAAAATAAAGAGAATTATATTTTATACAATTTTTGAAACTTCCAATGAAACACCAACCAAACTAAGTACATAAAAGACATAAATAATAACTTACATGCATTACGTTCACTTAATTTTATTAACTAGTAGGTTTTATTGGTTTAATTTTGTCTGTCGATATTTTAAGTTTCATGTCAGCTAATTTATTTTAATATTTCAACAATTTTTTTTTAATTTTGTACCCTGTTGGAGGGTATTTCCCCATCCCCTCCTCCTCGTAGACACGTCACTGGTTCTCCCGAAAAATTGTAGTAAATCGTAAGTGCAACAATTTCAGTCCTTACACTTTTTGTCGAAAAGTTCAAAATGGCGGAGATATTGAACACAACAATTGCTATAAAATCAATCGGGTCTTACGCTCGCACCTTTACCGCATAGGTACGTACTACCATAAATATTGATTTTATCAAAAAAATTAAAGAGATCAAAATTGTACAAAATTCTCTTCAGTTTTGTATAATAAACGAGATAATTCAATAATTATGCTCTACTGTCACTATTCCCCCCCCCCCCCATAACTTAGAAAATATCGACCGCACGAAAAAAATTATAATAAACAAAATTATAGAAAATCACATTTTCAACAATTTTAGTTTGTATAGTTTTTATCAAAAAGTTGAAAATGGTGGAGATATTGAGCAAAAACGGTTCTCGATTAAAATCAAGATGGCGGCTAACGCAACGGTGAAATTCAGTCGAGATTTTAAATTTATACTATTGACACCCCCCCCCCACCCTCTAAAGATTGGAAAAATAAAATTTGGGGCAGCTCGTAATGCAAGGTCAAATGCTATCCCGACTGGGCTATTTTTTGACATTATACTTTAAAAACAAACCATATAGTCAAGGAAATGAAGCATTTTGGCTCGCAATTTGTTCGTCCAGCATGAATTTACTTGAAATTTTCACAGTAGGTAGGGAATAGTCCAAGGATGATTTTCTATATCATGCCGCTGTACGCTAAAACCTTGGGGGTGGTTGCCACCCCATCTCGGGGGCGGGAATTTTTTATTACATTCTAACCATGTAAATCGATGTAAAAAGTAATTCTAAGAAAAAAATGTTTTTTACAATTTTTTCGTAAAACTAATATTTTTCGAGTTATTCGCGCTTGAAAGTAACAGTTTTTCGATGAAAAAATCGACTTTTTAGAGGGTTTTTTGAGAATACCTCGAATAATATGCATTTAATAAAAAAACTGCACATGTCAAAATTGTATCTTTTAGTGACACAAACTAAATTATTTTTCTGTAATATCTTTAAGACCAATACAAACCGAGATACGGCATGTTAAAAGTTAGCTTTTTTGTCAAATGCATAATTTTAAATATTCAAAGTAAAATAACGGAAAAACTTTGCATTTTTTGAGGAAAACTTAAATAACCTTTTTAAGTATACAGCTAGGCCTTTCAAAAAATAATAATAAAAAGTTTCTAGTCTGAAAATTAAGCGACTTATGATCAAAAAAATGTCGGTACCTGCTTTTCTCTATGAAAAAATCAGTGAAAACAACCCCCTAACTACCCTCCTAATTAAAAATTGGTCTTCACCTTTTTGTAATTCCTTTTATGTTTGTATTATCAATACACTTAAGAAGTTTGACCTATTTAAAAGGCTTAATTTTAGAAAAACTGGAGTTTAAATAAAAATTAATTTTTTGGAATTTTCCATTTTTCACCGTTTACTTCAAAATATCTTCGAAAATACTGGAGATACAAAAAAATTGATAAACTACTAAATTGTAGCTTTTTTAATAACTAAAATTCCTTTGTACATAGATTTTCATTACAGGGAACAGTTAGCGAGATATAGCTGTTTAAAACCTCTATTTACGAGCAAACACCCCCTTATTCGAGCACTTTAAACCCACCCTAATTAAAAACTAAGGGATCTTACGGAATTTAGTTTACACAGTCTTATAAGTCTTCAAAAATCCTACAAATTCATTTTTGAAAAAACTTTTTATCGCCAAAAATGAAGGAGCTATGTTTATAAAACGAATTTTTTTTTTCGGAAAGTTCGGATAGTCCGCTTATGGATAATTTTCAATGTATGTATAATACCACAGAACCGGTTCGTATACTGGAAGATGACTAAAAAACTATTTGTATTTGTATTTGTACATATTTGTAAATTCGTTATTTTGTGTAAATAAATGTTTTTGTAATTCTTTAATTCTACTTTTTTTTCTGTATAGATCTATTAAAATATCTACTTAAAAAAACTGTAATGTTATTAAGGGTGGTTTTTAAGGGTTTAAATATTATGATATTATATCCTAAAGTATAAAACAATCATTATTTAACCAATCAAAACCAAATTTTACCCATATTATAGTTTACAGTGTTTTTATATATTTTTGACAATAAGGGGTAGTTTACACCCCTAAAAATAATCAACGCCTTTAAGCATGATATAGAATATGAAGTACAGGGTGAGATGATGCTAATCCCAAATTTTTATGTAAATCGATGCAAGCCGAAATTATTCTTTTATGATAAGTAAATTGTTTATATATAGCTCTAACAAGGTTGGTTTTAAGGGTTGAAATATTATGATAGCATATTTTACAGCATAAAACAATCATTATGTAACTAATAAGAACCAAATGTTGACAATATTAAAGTTTAAAATGTTATTTTATAATTTTTTACAATTAGGGGTAGTTTTCACCCTTAAAAAACCAAAAGCGTATAACGGCTCAATATAGAAAATGAACTAGAGGGTGTAATGAGCCTAATCCCAAATTCTTGTACAAATCGATGCTGGACAAAAAAATTGCGAGGTTTTGCCATTTTTTCAGCTTCATTTCCTCGACTAATATATCCTTTTTAAAATTTTAGGCGGACCGACTCTAAAATTTTCCGTTTTGGTAAAATATCCATTAAGAATTTCTTAGCCATCATTAATTAATGTAATATTCATTGCCTAAGAACCGACTTTCTCCTTCATTGCACCCACAATATAAATGTGATATTGAGGTTTACATTGTGCGTATTCAGTCACTTATTATTGTTTAATTAAAGTTTTTGTAGTGTTAAGAGTTGAAGTGTAGAATAATGTGCCTGGTTAAGTTTTTTATCTATTTGTTACCCATCTAATAGTAAGTAGGCCATGTCCAATGCTATTATATCGTTGTTCTAAAGAAGCTCTTATTACTTGAAGTCAAGGTTGATATAATGAATCTTTTCTAGAGCTAATAGATATGTTGTTGACAGCAAACGAAATCTGAATAATTGGACAAAAATATGTAGATCCTAAAATCTTGAGCTCAACATGAAACAATGCAGCGTTGCATGCTACATATCATTTTATTGTTATTATCTTTACTTTTTTTAAAGCAATTTACATTTTTCTTTTTTATATATTGTACTAATTGTACCCCAAATTTCAGATAAATTTGTGCCCATTTTCAAAAACAATAGGAGCCGACTAAAAAAATCTATCGACTAAATCGGGCAAGGGGTCAAATCTTTGGCCAATACTGACACCAAAGAATACAACAACGACTGTGTCGTTGGTAGTGGCGGCTCCAAGGGAGGGCAATGGGGGCGATCGGCCCCCCTCTCATACCAAGTTATATATTTATAAAGATTATAAAAACAGGCATTTATTTATTTATTTTTCATAGAAATTTAGCCAATCGAACCCCCCTCTTGACGATGCTGGCTCCTGCTGGATCCGACACTGATCGTTGGATTGGACACCGGACTGCTTTTAAAACTCCGCTCGCTCAACTCCTATACCCTGGGAGGGTTGACATGGAGACAGTGCTTCTCTTGGTGGCATAATTTTGTAAGCCGTCCCCACGGGCAATAAATTCAGTTCTTTTTCTTCACTATATTTTTCTCTTTAGTAATGAAATACACCTCTTCTTTTCAACCAGATCCTTTGAAAACACAAACAATCTACATACATATCTCTTTCACTATAGTGTTTACAATCCGGGGCAAACCACATTAAATTTTTATTATACATATATACTTACAAAATACAATGGTTCACAAAAGTTCCTAATCTTTGCTTGGTGAATATCACTAAAAAACTATATTTCATAGAAATCCTGGCTTTTCAACCTTTGTTTACAAATAACAATATGACAGTCGCGACGTCGCACTTCGGCTGTCAGCCTTAAAATTTCTTCGTATTTTTCTATATTTCAACCATATTTATGTACTACAGAGTATTTATTGCAAACTTCTATTAATATGTATATTGATTCATTAGCACAAAAGTAATAGTAAAATTTTAAATAATCTCTTGTTTTTGTAAATCACACATAAAGTATAGGATCTACACATAAAGATCGTCGCCTGCACCGTCAGAGTGTACCACGTGACCTACATAGGAGTAACTGACCTTTGGACCTAAATCATATTCAGGACCGATTTTCGGGGAGGGGGAGCATGAACTTTTTTGGGGGGTGGTCTGTAGGAAACATTTTTAAAAATTAGGGTTAAAATGGTGAGTTTTAAAGCACTTTTCACACACTTTTTGGGTGCCATAAAGATATTCAAAACTAGTATTCTTATTTGTCTAATAACGAAAAATCAGCAAATTTTTTTAAATTCTCGAGGGGGCGATGGTTCCCATGGCCTCCACCCTGGATCCATCCTTGCATGGTACACTCTGTCTACGCGGGGGACGATCTTATGTGTATGCTTTATGAATCTGCTGTCATATTGTTATGATCACTTTGTAAACAAAGGTTGAAAAGCCAGGATTTGCCCAATCTCAAGCCTTTTTAATCCTTATAAAGTTGACATAAAGTTGACATAGGGCCGGCGTAGCTCAGGCGGTAGTATGCTAGGCTCGCGTGCTGGTAGGCCGGGGTTGAAATCCTAGCGCCGGCAAGAACAACTAGACATTTTTAAAATGTCTGTAGGCCCCAGGTCTACTCAGCCTGAATAAAATGAGTACCTTGGGTAAAACCAGGGTTAATAATAGGCGGTTGAAGCGTAGCACTGGCCCTGTTACCTTCCTTGTATACCGTAGGCCCTAGGTATAGCAGACTACCCTGCTATAATCCCAAAGCTGCATCAGCGGTATAAAACGGGAGACTATTATTTATAAAATTGACATGTTGCTTCCTCTCAGTCCTCTGCTGCTTTTTCTGCTTAAGCATAGTGTTTTTAAGATAATACTACCCACGTTTAGGTCTTAAATTTCTATGAAATATAGTTTTTTAGTAATATTCCTCGACCCTCGAGCAAACGTTAGGAACTTTGTGAACCATTGTATTTTGTTTAATAAAAATGGTACATAATGTGCTTTGCCCCGGATTGTAAAAATAGAGTGAAAGAGGGATATGTAGATTCTTTGTGTTTCCAAAGGATTTGATTGAAAAGAAGAGGTGTATTTCATTACTAAGGTAAGAAAATATAGTGAAGGCAAAATAGTGAATTTATTGACCGTGGGGACGGTTTACAAATTGTGCCACCATGAGAAGCACTGTCGACATGCCTTATCCCCTATCCCCTCCATGTCAACCCTCCCAGCGGATACGAGTCAATGGTAACATAGGACCAACATGGCAGTGAACGTGTTAAGGATTATTATTCAATTCAGGAATAATCAACTACATTATATTTTTAACAACTACCGAAAACCAAAAGCCTATTTTCCATAACATATCTCAATTTTGATAGAGATTTAATAAAAGAAAAATGACCTCATAAGCTTTGAAGAACATTCAAAATAACGACAAACAACACTATATTTACCTTGTGTTGCTACTTGAGAAATCCAATTTCGTATACCGGAAATTATTAGTTATTATTTTGTTCGAAATTATAAAAACATCAACCTTATCAAGTGTGTTTGCAAATAATATATTGATTGTTTAATAGCTGTGTGTAAAAATAAAAAGCCTGGCTTGATACAAATAGTTTTTAATTGAAAACGACTTGGCCTTGGCAATGATATTGAACTTTAGCCAAAGCCTTCTTGAATTGAAGTTCAGCCAAATTTTCCAGGTTAAAACAGAGTTGTATAATTCACTTCTGAGTTCTGTAATGCAAAATAGTTTACAATGGTAAATACATCTTAAAATACATTCATTTCCCGAATATGAATAATAAATAAATGAAATCCATAATTTAACGACTTTTCTGTCATTTGACTACACTGTACAAAATTTTCATACCAAACCAAGTGCGCACACCACACAGTCCTCTATCTCTTTTCGGTGTGTACACTTCCAGTTTATTTCCCTCTCTATCTCTACCGCAACATTAAAACATTGATCCACTAAGCGCTTCGTTCAAATAATTTTGTTTAGAAAATTATTACAAAGACAAAACTGGTTTTCAATCCTTTATTTTATAACATTGTATTATAGGTTTAAAGAGTTTGTGGAGTAGTTTGTTAGTGTGTACAAGTAGGAGCAACAACAAAGAACTTGTCTCTATTGTAGAATCAGTTCATTTCCGTGTTTGTGTCAAAATCAGCTGATCTCTGTTTGAAATAAATAAAGATGAAACTATACAATTTGCATGCGTTAACGTTACTGAAATAACTTAATTGATTATGATTACCTTATTATTGAAGCTTCTAAGCGGGGCAACAGCTAAAGGGGTCAAAAATCACAGTTTTCACGATTTGTTTTTACGCACAACAGCATTCAGCCCAAAGCAGGCGCTGAATAGCTATCTATCTTTGTTAAAGGGCTGAAGACCCAGCTGGATTGCGCGGGGAAAGGTAGATTGAGCTACTTGTATCTTATTCTAACGTATTTCGACACTGTTATATTTGTCTCTGTTTATTTCGATACTGCGCTCCAATATTTGATCTAATACAAAATTTTCGTTTATTATTCCTTAACGTTTATTACTTAAGGGTAAAAATTATAAAAAAAATAACATAGAAGGTACCTACAGAGAGAGTCTAATTTGGAATAAATTCAATATCTGTTTTTTTGAAAATTGCTCAGACCCGCCGACTAGTATGTCAAATTGTCCTTTTTAACATATAATAATAATGTATACAGGGTGTCCCAATTTAGAGATATGACTTCATCGTTGATTTTCTTAAATGTCAACACTGTCATTTTGATACCTATTTTGATAGGGTGTGTAAAGTTATACATAACTGCAAAATATCAAATTTTTATTCTCTGCCATTTACAAGATAATACAAAATAACAAAGTTATGTCTGTAATTTGTAATAAATTCAATATTTCAGGTATTAATTGTTTTTTTGAAAAATTCTCAGACCCGTCGATTAGTATTTCAAATTGTCATTTTTGACATACAATAATAATGTATAGTATTTTTACTACAAAAACGTTATTACGTAGGTCAAAATTTTTGACGTAAGAGAACTGTCAAAACATTAGAATGTGACTTTTCATTATTGCCGTGTTTATAATAAACATAGCAATAATGAAAAGTCACATTCTAATGTTTTGACAGTTCTCTTACGTCAAAAATTTTGACCTACGTAATAACGTTTTTGTAGTAAAAATACTATATACAGGGTGTCCCAATTTAGAAATATGACGTCATAGTTGATTTTCTTAAATGACAACACTGTCATTTTGATAGCTATTTTGATAGGGTGTTTAAAGTTATACATAGCTGCAAAGTTTCAAATTTTTATTCCCTACCATTTACAAGATAATAAAAAATAACAAAAATTTGAAAAACAAGCAATCAAATAATAATTGAATTTAATTATTTCAATTAAGCAAATGCTCATAATGTTGTGTTGAATACCCAGTAAAAATAAGCAACGGCAAATCTAGGGGATTTTTGTTATTGTATGATGTAGTTGGAAACAATGTTATATAAGTGTCAGATGTCAACTAGAAGTAAAAACATGTGTCAAAAAAGAAAAATAAATGTTGATTTTGATGTTTAAGTTATTTGTAGAATTATTGAGTTTTCTTTTAAAATAAAACTGACTAGAAGTACTTCGGTGTTTAATTAACATCCACGCAATTCTGCAAAACATCAGGTTATGGCCCAGATCACTTGTTTTCGTGAGTATTTCGCCAGTAAAAAAAGTCAGTGTTGAAGAGCCTGTGTCGGTAGTTTGCCGCGGCCAACGAAAATAAAAAAGAAAAGCTGAAAAAAAGGTGAAAAAGAAGCTCGAGTATATATACATAAAAAAAGAAAAACATAAATCCGAAAAATGGAAAATTCATCGGCTGCGTTGAAACTTAGTGGTGGTGACAACTGGGTAGCCTGGAAATTTCAAACAAGGGTAGTGCTAAAAAGCCGTGGTTATTATGACATAGTAATAGGAAAGTCTGTGAGACCGAGCACTACTGGAGATGACCAAAAGAAATGGGATGCTGGTGATTCAAAAGCACAAGAATTTATAGTAACCAGAATAGAGCAAGGCCCTATGACACACATTTTATCCTGTGAGACCTCGAAAGATATGTGGACAAAGTTGAAGTCTGTCTACGACAAAGAGTCAGAGGTGAGCATTCATTTAATGCAACAAAAGTTTTTTCTCTTGGAGTTTTCATCAGGTAAAAATGTTGCCTCATTCATATCACAGCTTGAAGAGATAAAAAATAAGCTAAAACAAGCTGGTGAAGAGCTGTCCGATAAAATGATCATGACAAAAATACTTATGGCATTGCCAGAGGAATATAAGCATTTTCGGTCCGCATGGGAATCCGTACCATCTGATAAACAAACTCTAGATGAACTTACATCAAGACTACTTATCGAAGAAGAAAGAAGTAAGTCAGCACAGGGCAGCACAGCATTGGCGATGAAAAGTGATACAAGCAGAGAATTTAAAGGGCAAAAGAAAACCAGGTTAAAGTGCCATTTTTGTGGCAGAGGTGGCCATATTGCGAAAAATTGCTTTTTCAAGAAGAAAGAGAGAGATAATAATAGCCAGAAAGACATAAAAGTATGCAGTCAATGTAAAAGACGAGGACACAACTTACAAGAGTGTTGGTTTAATAAAAATAAAAATGAAAAACAACAGACAAGCAGAGAAGAAAATAACATTGACAGTAATGCATTCATGGTATATACTGGGAGTAAGAAAAATAAAAATGAATGGTGCTTGGACACAGGAGCTAGCGAACATATGTGCTGGAATCAAGATCTGTTTGAAGAATTGATAGAGATAAGCTATAAAAAACAAGTAAAAGTCGGAAATGGAGAAAAATTACCAGTTAAAGGTATTGGAAAAATAACTCTATGGCCATTTAATGGTAAGAAATTTATAAAGTCAACCCTGTCAGATGTATTATTTGTGCCAGATTTAAAATTTAATTTATTCTCAGCTGGATGTGCCTTAGATAAAGGTTATAAGATGTTTTCAAACAATGAAAAATGTGAATTTTATAATGACAAAGGAGAAATAAGAGCATTGGCAACACGGGATAACAAATTATACAAAATGTTATTCTCACAAGAACAAAACACTGAAACCTTTGCAAATATTTTAATTTCGGAACGCACCCCTAACGAAAACTTGTCTGACGGTCAAGTTCAAGAAAACAGCTGTTTAGTAGATGTATTTTTATCAGAGTGTAATTCTGCAAAAACAACAGAAAGTTTGAGAGTTTGGCACTGCAGACTAGCACATCAAAATACTACATATGTGAGAAACTTTTTAAGGCAAAATAACATTGATTTTATAGACGAAAAATTCGTGTGTGAACAGTGTTTAACAGGTAAACAACACAGAATACCATTCAAGTTAAGTGAATCAAGAGCAAGTGAGCCATTACAATTAGTGCATACAGACGTATGTGGCCCTATGGAAGAAGAGTCTTTAGGGGGAAATAGGTATTTCCTGTTGTTAAAGGATGACTATACAAATTATAGGTACGCGTATTTCATGAAAAATAAATCAGAAGTTAAGAAACACCTTAAAAATTTTATATCATTAGCCGAGAGAGAGACAGGCTACAAGATGAAAACTTTACGATCAGATAACGGTTTAGAGTTTATGAACCAAGAAATAAAGGAGATGCTTGACTATCAAGGCATAAAACATCAGAGATCAGTAGTGTATACGCCTCAGCAGAACGGTAGGGCTGAGAGGGAAAATAGAACCCTAGTTGAATCAGCCCGAACTATGATACAAGGGCAAAAGTTGAATAAAAACTTGTGGGCAGAGGCCATACATACAGCAGTGTATGTTTTAAACCGAACAGGCCCTAGTAGCATAAAAAATGTGACACCTTATGAATTATGGTACAAAAAGAAAGTCAATAATATTTCTACACTCAAGAGTTTTGGTTCTAGAGTATCAGTGCATGTCCCAAAAGAGAAGAGATTAAAATGGGATGCAAAAAATATGTTTGGTTTCTTTATTGGCTACAGTGAGGATGTAAAAGGTTACAAAATATTTGTCCCAGACAAAAATAAAGTTGAAATTCATCGAGATGTCATATTTTTGCCCGAGAAAACCATAGAAATAAAAAATGGGGAGACAGACATGAATAAAAACATACAGATGATATGTGAGGAGATAAAGTCAGAAGAAGATGACAGTGAAGCAGAAGAACCTCAAAATAATAGAGAAGAAAGCAGTGAGAGTGACCTCGAAACTGATAGCAGTATTGAAGATGTGAATGAAATAGAGCAGGAGCATGGATATGACCTGAGAAGACATATAAAAAGACCCTCAAGATATGATGATTATGTTCTGGATGATGACGAAATGAGTTTGTTGACTTTTAGTGAT
This sequence comes from Diabrotica virgifera virgifera, assembly GCF_917563875.1. Classification (NCBI taxonomy): domain Eukaryota; kingdom Metazoa; phylum Arthropoda; class Insecta; order Coleoptera; family Chrysomelidae; genus Diabrotica; species Diabrotica virgifera. The sequence goes on along the minus strand of NC_065451.1, from coordinate 110,162,000 downwards.
GATGAAGAACCCCAGACGTATGATGATGCAGTGGCCAGTAGTGAGTGTAAAAATTGGAAGAAAGCTATGCAATCAGAAATAAATGCGTTGCTAGAAAATGAAACATGGGAGTTTGTGCAAAGTAGTGATGGTCAAAAAGTCATTGAGTGCAAGTGGGTGTTCAAGAAAAAGAAAAATGAAAATGGTAAAGTAGTGAAATATAAAGCTCGTTTGGTAGCTAGAGGTTTTCAACAAATTGGTATGTGTTTTAATGATATTTATAGTCCAGTAGCAAAATTACCATCAATAAGGATTTTCTTAGCCATGTGTAATACTTTTGATATGAAAATTCATCAAGTAGATGTTTGTAGTGCATTTCTAAATGGGGATATTAAAGAAAATGTTTTTATTTCACTCCCAAAGGGATTTAAAGAAAAAGAGGGCACTATTTGCAAATTAAGAAAATCCTTATATGGTTTGAAAAGTTCACCTAAAAATTGGAATGACAAATTTCATAATTTGATGCAAAATTTGAGTTTTTCAAGATCTGAATATGAATATTGTCTTTATATTAAAGTAAATGAAAAAGGTAGGATATACATTTTGCTGTATGTTGATGATTTGCTGTTGGCAGGTACAAATGATCAAGAAGTTGAGAAAATAAAATACATTTTAAACAAAAACTTCAAAATGAACGACTTAGGTCAAATAAAACATTTTTTGGGTATGTGCATAACTCAAAATTTGTCTGAAGGCAAAATAAAAATTAATCAAACTGTTTACTTAAAAAATGTTTTGAAGAAATTTGACATGTCAAGCTGCAAACCATCAACAACACCAATGGATAATAATTTTCACCACGATTTTCTCAAACGAGAAAAATCTGAGAGCATAGAGATAGAAAAGAAATGTAGAGTTGCTATAGGATGTTTGATGTATGCAATGTTATGCTCAAGACCAGATTTGTGTATAGCTATAGGTATATTAAGCAGGTATCAAACATGTGCAAGTAACGATTTGTGGGTAGCAATAAAAAGAGTATTGAGATATATTCAAAGCACAGTTACTATGAGTTTGATATACTATAAACATAAATATAAACAGGAAAATTTGATAGTAGGGTACTCAGATTCAGATTGGGCAGGTGACCGTACTGATAGAAAATCTACATCAGGATATGTATTCAAAGTTTTTAATTGCACGGTGTCATGGGCATCACGGAAACAGTCTACAGTCAGTTTGTCCTCTACTGAAGCTGAATATGTTGCACTAAGTGTATGTGTGAGTGAAGCATGTTGGCTAAGATACTTAATGTATGATTTAAAAATAAAACCTGATTATGTAGCGGTTCTAATTCATGCAGACAATCAAAGCGCTATAAGGGTTAGTAGAAATCCGGAATTTCATAAAAGACTAAAACATGTTGATATTAGATTTCATTTTGTACGAGATAAAATTAAGGAAAATATTGTTGTATTAAAATATCTTAATACAAGTGACCAACAGGCTGACATATGTACAAAACCATTAGGTTTAACTCTGTTTAAAAAAATTTAGAGAGTTGCTAGGTTTAGAATAAAAAAATTAATTTAGATCTAGGAGATTTACCGTTGAGGGGGGGTGTTGAATACCCAGTAAAAATAAGCAACGGCAAATCTAGGGGATTTTTGTTATTGTATGATGTAGTTGGAAACAATGTTATATAAGTGTCAGATGTCAACTAGAAGTAAAAACATGTGTCAAAAAAGAAAAATAAATGTTGATTTTGATGTTTAAGTTATTTGTAGAATTATTGAGTTTTCTTTTAAAATAAAACTGACTAGAAGTACTTCGGTGTTTAATTAACATCCACGCAATTCTGCAAAACATCATGTTGCCCATTTATTGACAATATTATTGAATATAAGGGCAAAATTATGAGCATTTGCTTAATTGAAATAATTAAATTCAATTATTATTTGATTACTTTTATTGATTGATTTTTTTATCTTGTAAATGGTAGGGAACAAAAATTTGAAATTTTGCAGTTATGTATAACTTTACACACCCTATCAAAATAGCTATCAAAATGACAGTGTTGCCATTTAATAAAATCAACGATGACGTCATATCTCTAAATTGGGACACCCTGTATACATTATTCTTGTATGTCAAAAATGACAATTTAAAATATTAACCGAAGGGTCTGGGTCTGAGCATTTTTCAAAAAAATAATTAGTATTTGAATTATTAAATTTATTCCAAATTACAGACATAACTTTGTTATTTTTTATTATTTTGTAAATGGTAGAGAATAAAAATTTGATATTTTGCAGTTATGTATAACTTTACACACCCTATCAAAATAGCTATCAAAATGACAGTGTTGCCATTTAAGAAAATCAACGATGTCATATCTCTAAATTGGGACACCCTGTATACATTATTATTGTATGTCAAAAAGGACAATTTGAAATACTAATCGACGGGTCTGAGCATTTTTCAAAAAAAAGATTAGTATTTGAGATATTGAATTTATTCCAAATTACAGACTCTCTCTGTATATACAGTGTAGCGAGAAAATATGGACACACGGTCACAGTAATTTCTGGTAATTTCTTGGAAACCGCTGGATCGATTTTTATAGAATTTGGTGGGTAAGGGTTTTCTAATACGGCCGATATTATAGTGGTAATTACATTGTTGTCAAATATTCCGTTTTTCTGGAAATCTAATGAACTTTCTTATTTCAAATGGAATACCCTATAATTTTTTTGCGTTTTGACGACCTTAAGAAATACTGATTATTTTTCATGTTATATTTCGTATACCTAAAGAGAGTTATTGCTATATTTATTAAAAAAGAATTTTAAACAGATTTAAAAAAATAATTTTTGGCCCGGATAGACATTTTTTTTGGATCATCGGGAACAAACAAGATATTTTGTAATTTTTCTTTAAAGTCAATCGTTTCCAAGTTATAAACAATGTAAAACTGAAAAAAAAAATCGAAAAATTATGATTTTCAAGATTCAAAAACACATGTAAAAAAATAATTTTTGAAAATACGAAGTACCTTAATGCAAGCTCAAACCTTCTTTTATCAGCTCCCTACAAGAATTTTTGACACGTTTTGTTCTAAAACATTGTTTTTTTTTAATTGTTAATGAAGCGCATATGAGAGGACGGGCGATCGGGCTGCATTAACAACTAGAAAAGAGTGTTTTAAAATGCAATAAGCCCAAATTACTTATCCCTAACTGATAAAATAAGGTTTGAACTTGAATTTAGGCCCTTCGTTGTTTCAAAAATAATATTTTTTACTTGAGTTTTTGAACCTAGAAAATCGTCATTTTTCGATTTTTTTCAGTTTTAAATTGTTTATAACTAGGAAACGATTAACTTCGGGCAAAAATTACAAAAGACCTTTGTTGTTTTTAATGATTTAAAGAATCTAAAATAATGTCTATCCGGACTGAAAAATTTGATTTTTATAATTTGTTTAAAAAAATTTTAATAAATGTAGTAATAATTCCGAAATTATGGCATTTAGATATAGGGAATATAACATAAAAAATAATCAGTATTTCTTAAGGTCGTCAAAACGCAAAAAATATACAGGGTATTCCATTTGAAATAACCACTATAATATCGGCCGTATTAGAAAACCCTTACCCACCAAAATCTATAAAAATCGTTTCAGCGGTTTCCGAGAAATTACCGTGTTTCCATACTTTCTCGCTACCCTGTATAAAAGGGATTTCATAAATTTTGAAAATGCCGTCTACCCGTCTAAAGTCTTTAGACAGTCGAACCTCATCAAACAATAGCAGAATACCAGGATGATATCAATATACCTACCTAATCAGATACCTAACCAAAATTGTTGAAGTAAACATAAATCTTTATAAAACATGCATACTATAAAACAGAAAGGCTTACAACATTGTATTAACATGATAAAGAAGAAATTTCCAAAATTTTAAGAAAATAAAAGAGGGCGTGGCTTGCGGAGTGCCGACAGAAGTGAATACTTCTTATTTATTGGGTATTCTATTATACTCGATTCTCTTTGATTCGATTCGATTTATTTTATTTAATATATCTATATACCCCAGACTCTGGGTGAAAAAACGTGATATAATTCAGGAATTTTTGAAACCTATCAGGTGTTGTAAAGGACGATGCCAGGAATAACTTATACTAAAATGTAACCAAAAATTTTGTGCGGTTTTTTATTTATGACGATTTTCATTTGTTTTTACAATTTTTAAAGATTTTTAATCTTGCAGCTTAGGATATTCATTTTAGAGAAAAACTTTTAAATAGAAAATTGTAGTAAATTAAAAACCTACAATTTGAGCTATGGCAAGTTTAATTTCGTTAATACGTTATTGCAAAACAGCCTGCGAAAGGTCCAAAATGGCCGTTTTTTGCAATTGCCTTATTTATTGTAAAAATAACTTTTATCTATTTTTTAAGGCTTTAAAATGAAGATCTTTCAATATCAAACATAAAAAAAATTTGTAGTGCCCGATTGGTGAACTTGTTGTTTAGATATTATAATTTGTTTATCCCAAGAGGTCAAATGTCCAAGGCTATAACTTTTTGAAAAAAAATCGTAAAGAGTTAATCCAAGATCCATTCTCCTTCGAACGACTTATATTTTCATATTCTGATGTAAATAAATGCGTATAACATTTTTCAACCTATTATTTCGGGTTTGAAAATAAGGGGGCAAATTTCGTTATAAACATTTAGAATTGAAGCCGCCCCTGTACATCCTATGAGTTTTTAACTTACAGATTATTCTTGCTGAAGACAAAATAAAGATTTAAAACTAAATAAAAATTTTCTACGACCAACTGAAGCCGAGATAATTGTTTTTGTTTTCTTAAATCGTAGTGACTTTATTTATAACAATTAAGAAATTATCTAACAGTCATTCGCTAAAGAAAGACTTATATTATCTTAAAATAAAAATTATTTTAACCGAAAATTACATTTAATTATTAAAAATAATTTTTAAAATGTAATGGAGATTTATTTTTCGTTACGACTATGATTTATTGTGTCGGTTGCCCTTAGCAACGGCTAGCAACTTATAATGCATTGTATCACGGTTTTTGCTTTTAATTTTAAAGCACCGCTTGGATTGACATGAAATTTGGCAAACACAGAGATAACATGTTAAAGAATAAAAATGATATTGGGCCTCTGTGTGCTTTTGTCCTGGGGGTGAGTTTCACCCCTTATGAGGGGTGAAAAAATATATGTTCAAAATAAGTTCGGAAATGGATAAAACGTGTAATTCTAAGCTCTTTTCGTTCTATAGCATTTTTTCACCAAGTTAATACCTTTCGAGTTATTTTCGAGTAAATACCTTAATTTTTCAACAACAAAAAAAACACGTTTTTAGGCGGTTTTTGACAAATAACTCAAAAAATAAGTGTTTTATTGAAAAAATGGTTTTTAACAAAAATATAGCAAATTAAAAATTGAAAAAAATGATGTATTTATATAGCAAATTAAAAATGATGTATGCATGAAATCTCTAGACCCAGTATAAACAAAGTTCTAGCTAATGAAAAATAGGTTCATATCCGTTAAATCTTAAAGTGAATTATTTCAACGTGAAATAATCAAAGAATCATGCACTTGGAGAAAAATCATTTTTTAAAGTATTTAAAAATATATATATATATCTGTTTTTAAAAAATGTTTATAGCATCAAAAGTAAGCAAGTTACTCTGAAAATAAAGTTGATCTCTTTTTTTTGGTCAAAAAACTCGAAAGTCAACCCCCAATTAGCATCTTAAATCAAATTAATCATTATCGCTTCACAAGTTACTTTGCTCATGTATTATTTATATGATCTGTAAGTATCATCGGTTCAAAGGGCTTATTTAAAAAAAAATTGTTTTAAAGTAAATCTGTTTTAATTTTTAATTAAAAAAAAATGTTTTTTTCTAAATCACTTAAAATTTATTAATGTGACCAAAAATCACAAACAGTAAAAAAATTTAGTTTTTGCTGTTATGAATATTTTGGATTTTTCGCTTTTTTTTGGAAGGCAAAACTTTGTTAAGATATGGCTGTTCTAAATTTGCATACACTCGTGATTATTGACTAGTTCAAGTCATTTTAACTACTGCCCTTCAAAAATAAGCACTTTGAACCGATGAAACTTACAGACATAAACGACACATACATGAAGTAAAACAACATTGAATAAAATTAATTAATTTCATTTTTGATGCTAATTAGGGGGTGACTTTCCAGAGTTTTTTGACAAAAAAAAAGAGATCAACTTTATTTTCAGCGTAACTTGCTTACTTTTGATGCTATAAACTTTTTTTTTAACAGATAAACATATTTTTTTAAACACTTTAAAAAAGTGGTAATGATTTTTCTCCAAAAAGTGCATGATTTTTCGGTTATTTAACGTTAAAATAATTCACTTTGAAATTTGGCGGATATGAACCTCTTTTTCATTAGCTAGAACTTTGTTTCTACTGGGTCTAGAGATTTCACGCGTACACCATTTTTTTCAATTTTTAATTTGCAATATTTTGTTAAAACTCTTTTTTTTTCAATAAAATACTTACTTTTTGAGTTATTTGGCAAAAACCGCCTAAAAACGTGTTTTTTTGTTGTTGAAAAATGAAGGTATTTACTCGAAAATAACTCGAAAGGTATTAACTTGGTGAAAAAATGCTATAGAACAAAAGGTGCTTAGAAGTAGACGTTTTATCCATTTCCGAACTTATTTTAAACATATATTTTTTCACCCCTTGTAAGGGGTGAAACTCACCCCTAGGACAAAAGCACATAGAGGCCCAATATTATTTTTATTCTTTAACATATTATCTATGTGTTTGCCAAATTTCATGTCAATCCAAGCGGTGCTTTAAAATTTAAAGCGAAAACCGTGATTCAATGTATTATAGGTTGCTAGCCGTTGCTAAGGGCAACCGACACAATAAATCACAGTCGAAACGAAAAATAAATCTCCACTACACTTTAAAAATCATTTTTAATAATTAAATGTAACTTTCGGTCAAAATAATTTTTATTTTAAGATAATATCAGTCTTTCTTTAGTCAACGACTGTGAAATAATTTCTTAATTGTTATAAATAAAGTCACTACACTACGATTTAAGGAAACAAAAACAATTATCTCGGCTTCAGTTGGTCGTAGAATATTTTTATTTGGTTTTGAATCTTTATTTTGGCTTCAGCAACAATAATCTGCAAGTTAGAAACTCATAGGATGTACAGGGGCGGTTTCAGTTCTAAATGTTTATAACGAAATTTGCCCCCTTATTTTCAAACCCGAAATAAGAGGTTGAAAAATGTTATACGCATGTATTTACATCAGAATATGAAAATATAAGTCTTTAGAAGGAGAGTGGATCTTGAATTAACTCGATTTTTACGATTACGAGTACGATTTTTTTTTCAAAAAGTTATAGCCTTGGACATTTGACCTCTTGGAATAAACAAATTATAATATCTAAGCAACAAGTTGACAAATCGGGCATTACATTTTTTTTATGTTTAGTATTGAAAGATCTTCATTTTAAATCCTTAAAAAAATACATAAAAGTTATTTTTACAATAAATAACGCAATTTCAAAAAACGGCCATTTTGGACTTTTCGCAGGCTGTTTTGCAATAACGTATAAACGAAATTAAACTTGCAATAGCTCAAATTGTAGGTTTTTTTAATTTACTACAATTTTTTATTTAGAACTTTTTCTCTAAAATGAATATCCTAAGCTGCAAAATTAAAAATCTTTAAAAATTGCAATTTAACAAATGAAAATCACCATAAATAAAAAACCGCACAAAATTTTTGGTTACATTTTAGTATAAGTTATTCCTGGCATCGTCCTTTACAACACCTGATAGGTTTCAAAAATTCCTGAATTATATCCTGAAATCGACCTATTTTTCACCCACAGTTTTTACTAATAATGGTAGAGAACCCCAAGCGGTGATTTTTGCAGTTAACAACTGCAGGTGAAAACAACCCCTTAATGGAAAAATTGATATTGAGCCATTTTATCGCCAGAAAACGTGTTCAATAATAAAGAGCGACATTTTGAAGTGTTTTCTAACACAATAACCTCATGTTAAACTCATTTTCATCCCCTTGAAAACCGTACAACTCTTGCAAACAACCCCTAAATCGAAAAAATTTACAAACAATTAATTTAGTATGACATAAACAGATTTAAATATAGAGTAAATATATTTTACGTTCTCTATCTTAATTGTCATATTGTTAACCCCCTTTCAACCCTTAAAAACAACCCCTAAATAGAAAAAATTTACAAAAAATTAATTTGGTTTGACAAGAAGACTTACATATAGAGTAAATAATATTTTACGTCCTCTATCTTAATTATTTAATTGTTAACCCCTTTCAACCCTTAAAATCAACCCCTCGATTAAAAATTGTATAAAAAATTTTTTTTGATAAACTAAAAAGGATTTAAATATCGTTCCGCCAAAGGCGGATCCAGCAACGTTCCAAGGAGGGGGCAATGAAATAAACATTTTCTCGTCACTCGCGTACGCAGGATTCTTTTTCGGTATGGGTTGTTACTTTATTTTTCTTCATGTACCATGTCCTTTCAGAACGTTGGTTACTATCATAGCTATCTTAATTTTATTCACTGCCACCCTAAATCGCAACCACGAAGTGCTTTTTCGTCCTGGACTGCGTTTGCCTTCTATTTTCACTTGCATAATATTTTGTAGCAACCTATATTTAAAAATCCACAAGGAAAAAGTTTTCCTGTAGTTGGCTGTATACCATGTAATACAAAAAATAGTAAATCCTTTATAAAAGGTATATATTTAAAATTCCTGAAAAGGGCTACATCACAATCACATAACTAGTTTTCGACTGGTTTACCAGTCATCATCAGTGCTTACATGCTAGTGAAGTTTACATGCTAACCACCAAGATATATAGTTTAACAAAAATATGTGGGTCAAAGCCCTGTATAAGTGGTCCGTTAAGAAAACATCAGTTAAAAATGCCGATTAGAGCATGAATGTTTAAATTATTTTAAAAATAAAATACCAAAAGTCATTTGCTACCAGACCTTCACCATGTAATCTAGTCACACCACATCTCAGATGTTACTTGGGGCATTATTTTTAAAATAATTTAAACATCCATGCTCTAATTGGCATTTTTAACTGATGTTTCCTTAACGGACCACTTATACAGGGCTTTGACCCACATATTTTTGTTAAACTATATCTTGGTGGTTAGCATGTAAACTTCACGTAAGCACTGATGATGACTGGTAAACCAGTCGAAAACTAGTTATGTGATTGTGATGTAGCCCTGTTCAGGGATTTTAAATATATATACCATTTATAAAGGATTTGGGTAATTCCAGCAAAAATGACCCTCCCATTATAAAATTAAAAGTTCTAATAAAATGGTTTAACATCAATTTTCCACTACAGAAAAGTGTAATCTTTCAATAACTGAATGATTTTTTTTACTTGATTTTTTTTTAAATGTTTTACAGCAATTTTAAAATTACTAGCTGGTTGGTAGGGAGTTAGGGATTTTTTGTTTACTTTAACAGGGTTGGTAATGGAACACTGGAAACAGCTGATATTGATTGTTGTTCTGAAATAGTGAAGAGCAAAGCATTAACAACAACTCCACATTGTTATTGTTTCTGTAAGTATAATATTTCTGTTCTTATAAATAATCTAAGAAATCATTGCATATTGTAACACCCGTAACACAAAACATATTAAAGTTTCAATAGGAACCAAGTAAAATTTTTGTTTGCCAAACACTCTGGTAAAAGTGAGGTTATGTTTATATTTAGTAAAATCTTGTAATTTCTTTAATTCTTTAAAACTGTTTTAACTCCTAAATACATGTTACGGGTGTTACACATTAAGAGTTACGGGTGTTACATTTCATCCATGTAACACCTGTAACAAAGTAATCATCAATCAACCATTGATAATTTCTGTGTTTATTCAATCTTAGGAGGCTTTGTTAATATTTTCAGTAACCCCAAAAGAAATTTCTTCTTATAAAAGTTTATTGCATGATAATAATTAATCCATTACCTTATTTTATCAATTTTACAAATCACGATGTTATACCCTCCTAGCCTAAACCTTTCTACTCACTAGGTAATGAAGTTAAATTCAAGATCTGCCTTTCTTTATTTCTATTTTGGCATTCCATAGTTTTGAAACATTAAAAAAAGTCACATTAGGTATAGATTACCATATTAATTGTCAGATCTCAATACTGGTTACAACTGTGCCGACTGCCAATCAAGCATGCAGTTAGCCTATCCTATGAGGCACAATGCCAATCCTGTACATTTTAGAGATTATTTAAAGCTTTCTTGATGGTTATGCAATTAAGTTTCACGTGTTGATTTTTTTTTTTCAGAATATGGCTCCAGTCAAGGATCGTGTAAAAAAACATAGAGAGAAAACAAAAAAAGATCCAGAGAAGTGGGAGGCTCTCAAAAAGAAAGAAAGGGAAAGAGACAAGTTACGAAGATTGAAGAAAAAGGAAATCTTAAAAACTAATCCCCAATTGCAGCAACAGGTCAGAAATAAAGTAAATGACAGAGTCAAAGCTCACAGGGAGAGAAAGAAACTTCTTGCATCTGATGAATCAACGAGTAAACCAACGGAATCACCAATAGGAACTTACAATTCCCCTCGGACTTTTGGAAAAGCTGTGAACAAAGTTAAACGTAGCCTCCCAAATAGCCCACACAAGAAAACTGCAGTCCTAAAAAAACTTGTAAGTGATGTAATTGGCATTGAGTCTTTGGTTTCAAGCACACGAAAAGTAAAACATGCACATGTAACTGCAGAAAACAGAGCTCTTGTCGTGGAATTTTTCTGTCGAGATGACATAAGTCGCCAGACTCCTGGTATCAAAGATGTTAAGACAATAAGAAAAAAAGGTGAACAGAAACAGAAGTTGCAAAAACGGTTCATGGTGATGACTGTGGGAGAGGCGTACGAGGAATTTAAGAAAAGGTTTCCACATGTGAATATCGGCAAATCTAATTTTTTCTCTTGGCGGCCAGAACATGTATGCTTAGTGTCTGACATGCCTCATGATGTTTGCGTCTGCAAAATTCACTTCAATTTCATTAACTTATTGGAATCAATTCACAAAGGAATCCCAGTTATTCCAAGATGTCACAATGAATTACTAAAATATTTGTGCTGTGATCCTCAAAACGAGAATTGTATGTATGGAATGTGTTCCAAATGTGACAACAACATTGATGTATTGCTTCCAAATAATGTTGATTTGCAAAAGAAAATTCATTGGAAACAATGGGAAGAAGACAACAACAGTCGTCCTGTTCTACATGATCACAGTGGGACATGTGAAAATGCTCTCAAAATCTTAACTGATTTGTTACCCAAGTTCAAAAAACACGCTTTTGTTAAAAAGATACAGAGTGACTATTTTCAGAAGTGCAAAAAAAATATTGCAGTGAATGAAGTGGTTATGCAATGTGACTTTGCCGAGAACTATGCTCTTGTCAGCCAAGACGAAATCCAAAGTGCGCATTGGTCGCACGCTCAAGTAACTTTGTTCACTTGCTGCGTCTGGTTATCAGAAAAGGTGGTACAGTCGTATGTGATTGTAAGTGACGACAGATCACATAGCAAATATTCTGTATACACTTTCCTGAAAGCCTTAGTAGAAGAGGTAAATCTCGGCCAACAAATTAACAAGATCTACATTTTTTCTGACAATTGTGCTGGGCAGTTTAAGAGTAGATTCACACTATCTAATCTGTGCTTTTTCGAAACAGATTTCAACTTAGAAGTTGAATGGAATTTTTTTGCCAGTTCCCACGGAAAAGGAGCTGTAGATGGATTGGGAGGCACAATTAAAAGAAATGTCTGGACAGCTGTCAAATCAAGAGCGGTCGTAATTAATGACGCTCAAGAGTTTCATAACTATGTGGACAAGACTTTGGAAACAAAAATCAAATCACTCTTTATAAGCAAGGCAGATGTAGAGAAAAATGAAGCCATGTTGGACCAAAGATGGGAGAAGGTAAAACCGATTCTCGGCATTCAAAAATGTCACCATTTCCGACCATATGACTGCAATAACTTGCTCATCGCAAAAACATCTGCATCTTTGATGAGCAAAACGAGTGTTTTTGAACCTGAAGAAGATGTGCGTAGAGTTGCGGTGAAAAGACGCTTGGTGTACAGTGATGTTTACTCAGATTCAGAATCAAAATCTTCGGATGAGGACTGTGACAACACACTGGTTGGAACTGTTCAAGAACTTCCTGCCACCAATGGTCCAGCTGATTTCAAAGAAAAGGACTTTGTGGTTGTAGAGTATGAAGGTGAATTTTTTCCTGGGCAGGTGACGGAGGTTAAAATTGAGGACATTTACCTATATAAAGTGCAATGTATGACAAAGTCTGGTTCAAACTGGAAGTGGCCTGATATTCCTGATGAGATGTTCTACACAAGAAATGATATTAAAAAAAAAATTGACAGTGCTATGGTTATACCAGTTTCAAATCGAGGTGTATTCAACGTTAAGGAGCCAGTGTTAGAAGCATCATGGTTAAAGTTCAAAGACAAGGCTTTCAAACACTAATCTTTAGACTCTTGCTAATGGAAAGTGTGTGTATTCAAAGTTTAGTGATGATTAATCAATTTTACTTTTGTAAGTTTGTTTTGATATAAAACATCAACTAGTTGGTTTCACACGCAAATAAATCTTTTTTACTTATTTAAAACTTGTTTTTCTATTAAACTACCTTAAAAAAACCAAAAAATAAGGTATTTTTATTTAAAAATATAAAGAAGTTTTTCACTGATGGTAAAAATATTTTAAAGTACTTAAAACTGACAATTCTTGACACAGTGTAACACCCGTAACATTTTCTGTAACACCCGTAACAGTCTTGTATATATTTTTTAAATTACTTTTTGTGCACTAAAAAATAATAGAACTATAGAATTATGTTTAGCAGACCCTTAAAATGAAATAAAAAATTATATCAAATTTTTAACATTGCAAAATGAACAGAGTTTTTGTTACTTTCATGCCTCTGCAATAGACCTTGTCCAATCTTTGTAACACCCGTAACGCCTTATTCTAGTTATTTAAGTCCCTTAACTAACCAATATAATTTATTATTTTGATATAAAAAACATCATTTTACTATATTACAACTTATTTAATTGTTATACAAATTTAAAAAAATATTCTAGTCCTTTTTTATGATGTTGAAAGTGTGTAGATGTAACACCCGTAACAATGGAATCACCCATTTACTATTTTTTTTTCTATATTTAAAACTTCTCATTACATGTCCAAAATACTCCACTTTTCTATTCTGGATGCCTTCTATAATCTTAGTAGTCTTGCTGAGACGTTCTAGTATTGTGGACTTTCGAATCTTCGTCACCCAAGATACTTTTAAAATTCTTCTATAGAACCACATTTCGAAAGCCTCAAGGCGATTTAGGTAAGTAGATCGATTTTATTCACAGTCCACGACTCAACACCATACAGTAAGACCGAGAACACGTACTTTGGAGAAGGTATTCTGTTTTATGTTTCATTCCGTTATTCAGTTATCAACGGGACACAAAACTCACTATTTATTTTCAATCGTAATTATCTCTTTCTTAAAAAAAAGGCGACACCAGGCGAAGTCTCAAGGAGGGGGCAATTGACCCCATTGACCCCCCCCCCTTGGATCCGCGCCTGCGTTCCGCGTTGTCGAAAAAGCTATGCTGGAAAATGATATATGCTCAAGTTCTTTAACGCACAGTAGACCACCAACAATACACATACTTACCTTCCAAAAATTCACGCTCCGAAATGTTTAGTTTACTATACGATTACTTTTTGGGCCATAATTACTTCAATTTTGAAGCTATCACAACTTATAAAAAAACCATTTTGAAGATAATTAAAAGAGCTACAACTTTTTTCAGTATAATATGTAGTGAAAAACCTTTTATTTTGAAACGGTGAAGGGTCAAAGGGCTCGAGAGAGACTGTGGTTGCGCTACCGCGCTCTCTGTAATCAATCATATCTTCGTCAATCTGTGTGTGATATAAAAAACAAACAAACCAAAATTTTTGTCAAAAAAACCTATTTTTTATTATTACACTTTTTTACGTATCTTTCATTATTTTTGAGATATGTATTATAAAAAAAGGTGTTTTTTTTTAATTCGAAAATTTTTTTTCGAATGAGGATATTTGGCTCCGAATTTCATCCTACTACATCAATTTACTTGATATTTTCACATTAAGTAGGGAATAGCTTAAGAAACAAAGTCTACCCTATATACTATGGCGCTTTTTATCTTGGGACGGTTCCCACCCTTTCAAGGGGGTGGAAAATTGTTTGGTCAAAATAAGCACGGAACTGGCTACAGAACCTAATTCTAAGCAAAAATTGTTCTATAATTTTTTTCGAAAACTCAATACCTCTTGAGTTGTTCGTGGTTGAAAATTGGCCATTTTCATTGAAAAATGACAGTTTTTCGGACTGTTTTTTGCGAATACCTTAAAAACTATGCATCTAACTAAAAAAACAATATAAAATATTTTTGTAGCTTATAAAGAAACAAAGAGATTTGTTCCTTCATAAATCCTCTAGTTATAATACAAAAAGAGATTCTGATATAGTAGGTGAAAAGAGTTTGCTTTTTTGGTGCATGCTTAAATCGGTGTATTCAACTTGGAATAACAGAGAAAAGGTCGATTTTAGGTGTATAATTCTACCAATAACTTTTGTAGTGCTTGAAAGGACCTTTAAAATGAGCAATATTAAATGTAGGTTACATTCAAACTAAGCTAGATATGCTGCAAAAGTATTGATGACTAATGTATTTTAAGAAAAAATGAAAAGTATATTTAATCCCTAATTCACCAGAATTTAGATGCATCGTTTTCCTTGTACAATACCTTTTAATATTGTGATATTTCTATGTTCAAAAAATTGGACGGGTTTAAAATGAACGGTTTTTGAAAAAAAAAAGATCAAATTATAGAGCGCAATTTTAAATTGTCTTAAAGTCTTCACTTTTCTTCATGTAACTCGAAAATGATAAGAGATACGAAAAAAAAAGATATAGTACAAAAATGTAGGGTTTTTTTAGATAAAAATTTTGTTTTAGTTGTTCATTACTGTATCTCTTATCAATTTCAAGTTACATGGAGAAAAAGAAAATTTTTAAGAAAATTTAAAAATGCGCTCTATAATTTGATCTTATTTTTTTCAAAAACCGTTCATTTTAAACCGGTTCAAATTTTTAAACATAGAAATGATACTATAATAAAAGGTATTGTAGAAGGAAAACGATGCATTTAAATTCTGGTGGATGATGTGTTATATAAAATTCTCATTTTTTCTTAAAATACATTATTCATCAATTTTTTTTGCAGCATATCTCGCTTAGTTTGAATGTAATCGGCATTTAATATTGCTCATTTTAAAGGTTTTTTAAACACTATACAAGGTATTGGTATCATTATACACCTAAAATCGACCGTTTCTCTGTTATTTCAAGTTGCATACACCGATTTGAGCTTTTGAGCATGCACCAAATAAACAAACTCTTTTCACCTACCATATCTCTTTTTGGAAGGAATCTCTTTGTTTTTTTTTATAAGCTACAAAAATGTTGCATAGTTTTTAAGGTATTCCCAAAAAACCTTTAGAAAAGGTGTTATTTTTAATGAAAATGGTAAATTTTTAACCACGAATAACTAAAAAATATTGAGTATTCAAAAAAAATTATAGAACAGTTTTTAATTATAAAACGTACATCGGTCAAACTGGCATAACTTTTGACAAACGGATAGCAGAACACAAAAGGGCATTCAACAATAGAAAAACAGACACTTCTACATACGCACTTCACCTTCTAGATCATAAACATTCTTTCAATGAAGAGTTTCAAATTCTACATATTTAAAATAAAGGCCTTAAGCTATCTTTTTTAGAATCTATGGAAATTAATAAACTGAAAAATACAGATATAATTCTGAATGACCAACTCGAGACAAACAGCTCCCCACTCCTCAACCTCTTCAGTTGAAGATTAAAAAGGCAAACACATTGTAAACTATATTACTTGAGAAAGGCACTCCGCCGAAACAGCTGTAGTCACTTAGATATAATAAATTTTGTGGAAGTATAGAAAACAAACGTTTTCGTGTTTTATTGTTAGATAAAATGAACTTCCATCAAGTAACGGTCGAATCCATCAATTATAGAACAGTTTTTGTTTAGAATTAGGTTCTCTAGCCACTTGCGTGGAGATTTTAACCAAAAAATTTTCCACCACGAGAAAGGGTGGGAACCGCCCCCAAGATAAAAGGGTACATCGGCATAGGGTAGACTTTGAATTAGGAGATAAGTAGAGGCTATTCCCAAAATTTCATCAAAATCCATGCAGTAGGATAGAATTCGGAGGTAATAACCTGTTCTTGTTCTCATATTGACTGGCGTATTGGTGGAAATGGCACTTACGAAATCCATTGATTTAAAAAAAAACATTATATGTTCCTCTTTTTTTTCATTACAGCTCACTCATTTTACGGACAAAAGACTTTTAACAGTGCTCATTTTAAAGCTTATTTTAAGCACTATAAAATCCTTTCTCATTAGCACGCATAAAATTTATTTGCTCTCCGCTAGATGGCATTGAAAACATCGATTAAATTTTACACAAAATAAAATCTTTGATCTTCAATATCTCGCTTAATATTGCACCATTGATTATAGACACGGATTCTAGACACGGATCCGTGTCTATAATCAATGATTGCACTTAGAACACTCGTTAAACAACCAATTTGTTTATTTTTTTACCTGCTACAATTTTTTTCGGTATAATATTATCGTTAAAATGCATATTTTTGGAGATATTTGCAAAAAACTGTTAAAAATCGTGAGAAAATTCCGAATTTTCAATTGTCAATAACTTGTATTGGGTTTTTGAAAAAACTTTATACAACATTTTTTGCTTAAAATTAGGTCTTCTATCGATATCTGAGGTAATTTTGAAAAAAAAAATGTTCCACCACCGAAAAGGGGTGGCAACCACCCCCAGGGTGAAAACGGAGTTCGGGTCAATATCACTTTTGAAGTAAGGGTAGGATAAGTCTAATTCCAAAATTTCATGTAAATCGGTTCATAGTAAAAATATTCTGAGCTAAAAGCTTCAATGACTGCACTAGAGCGCGTCAGATTATCACATGGGGAGAAACCTTGTACCCTGTAAATATACCTCTACCATATATTGGCTCTTAACACAGGAGAGTTCGTTAAGGGGGTCCGAAAAAAATCTATCCTTAGAAAAATTCGAAATCGTCAGATTAAGATAAGGTAAGTTAAGTGCATGCAAAACAGGGTATATTTTAAAAATCTGACGATTTGAGAGGGGCGTAAGGAAATGGGTGAGTCACAAACTTTCACAAAATAAAAGCAAATATTTCGCGAAATGAAGATCAGATCGAAAAACTAAAAAATACGTTTTCGATATTTTTCAAAAGCCTGTCGAATGTTACTAAACATGACCCACCACGGAGAGGGGTGGGGGGTAAATTTTAAATACGAACACCGCGATATTTCGCGAAATGAACATCAGATCGAAAAACTGCAAAATACACGTCTTCAATATTTTTGAAAAATCTATCGAATGGCACCAAACACGACCCCCCCCCACGGAGATGGGGTGGGGGTTACTTTAAAATCTTAAATAGGAGCCCTTAAATCTTAAGCCCTTAAAAAAATCTTAAAATAGGCTTGCAGATTTTTTTAGATTATTGTGGATAAGGGTCTTCTAATGTGGCAGATCTTACAGTGGTATTTACATTGTTGTCAGATCTTCCGTTTTTCTTGAAATCTAATGAACTTTCTTATTTCAAATAGAACACTCTGTATATTTTTTGCGTTTTGAAATCCATAAGAAATGCTGATTATTTTTCTTAGTATATTCCCTATGCCAGTGGTGCTCAGACTTGTACTGCGTGGGATCTACCACATAATGTTTCTACCACAAGTGTCAAGCGATCGACTGCTAGTAAAATAAAGCAATTTTGAAAATAAAAATTGATTGCACATTTCTATTTGATAAAAAGTTTATTTGAAAGTTGATGCATGTCACTGCATATCATCCAACAGTTTTGCATAATATGTATTATGATATTTATTATGTAATTACCGAGGACCAAACGCAAGCATGATGAGAGATGTTCATCAGTTAGCCGATTACGATACTTTGATATCACTACCTTCATTTGGGAAAATGTATACTTACACAAGTATGTTGATCCAAAGAATGCTGTGTGCTCCAGAGCTACTTTTCTCAAAGACGGATATTTGTCAGACGATATGAAAGACCAAAATTTATTATCGGTCCCTCTGGACTTAAGGTGTATGGATATTTCACTGGCAATTTTTCCACGTCTTCCAAGGAAAATGAATATTACAATGTCTGTAAGTTTTTTAAAATCAGCGAAGCGTCTTTCAAACTCGCTATGAATTCCTTGCAGCTCCGTCTCGTAATAAACATCAAATGAGCGGTTACCCTTTTTTTCAACGATGGAAAGTTGTTTAAATCCTTTATTTTCATTTGATTAATCAATAATTTCCATTTGTTGACAAAAGAATGTACCCACTGCGCTCATCATATCGATAATTGTTTTATTTTTACCCTGTAGTTCCTGTAGACTTTTACAGCGGAGTACCCGTCTTTTCTATTTGTATTTTTTCCGTGAAACGCGATCGACTTCAAAAACTTTGGCGATCGACCTTTCGATCGCGATCGACCCTTTGAGCACCGCTGCCCTATGCCTAAATGCCGTAATTTCGGAGTTATTACTACATATTTATTTATGAAAAAATAAAAAACAAATTATAAAAGTAAATTTTTTCGGCCCGAGGAGACACTATTTTAGGTTCTTTGGATCATTGTGAACAAAAAAGAGCTTCGGTAGGTTTTCTCCAAAGGTGGTCATTTTCGAGTAAATAATTTAAAACTAAAAAAAAAAAACGAAAAACGACGATTTTCAAGGCTCAAAAACTCAAGTAAAAA
The DNA here is from genome assembly GCF_917563875.1 of Diabrotica virgifera virgifera. NCBI lineage: Eukaryota > Metazoa > Arthropoda > Insecta > Coleoptera > Chrysomelidae > Diabrotica > Diabrotica virgifera. Next base: position 110,142,904 of record NC_065451.1, on the reverse strand, counting down.
ATATTAGGTAATTTTGAAATTACGAATTATCTAAATTCAAGTTTAAACCTTATTTTATCAGTTCCCGATGAATAATTTTTCTACGGCCGTGTTAAAACAGCCACTTTGCCGCACGCATTTAGTTTCCGAAAGTTGCAGTTTCCCACACCAGTGCGCGTTATTCCCAAAATAACGCAAGGCATTGTGAAGTAAAAAGAGATGAAACTAGTAGAGGTGGAAATTATCGATATAAACGTATAAATTAACATTACATTACCGGTGGCGGTTTCTCCATAAGTGCACATGTGCACGGGAAAATGTATCATTCTATAAATAACATTTTAATCCAACTATACAGTAATTGAAATCGAAATAACAGATCCAACGAGTTTATAAGTATCTAATATAGGTAACATTTAATTATTTTTATTCTATTTCAAAGGAGAAACTTCACGGATGCGAGGCCTTGACAGAACCCCTCGTTCACCCCTCGTACGGTGGTTCCTTCCTATTCCAATGACTTTTCATAGTGCAAAATACAACTCACCACCCGCCTCGGCTATAGCCCACAAGTTTAGATGGCCACAAGAGCACAAGTTGGATGTGATCTTATGGTGTTTTTAACGTGCACGGCACACTTACGTTTAAATTTTGCTTTCGTGAAGTTCCAATTTCGGAACAATATTAAGAATGGAAGGATTTGTGGATGTAAATTTTAGCGTGGAATATTTAAAATCAATTAAATTTTCTTCATTAGCACACCTTAGAGGTGTGCACTCTAACAAAAGCTACTGAAGACGCCTGAATTGGTAGAAACAGCCTGTCTAGCGGGTGTGCAGCCCTCTGAATCGAAAACAAGCAAAACCATCATTTATTATTTTATTTCCTTTACTCGGTTTGAGTACTGAAAGTTCCTCTGCTGTCCTTTTCCTAGACGAATGAAGGCGGAATGTGATCGTTTCCCTTTCGTTTTCTATATTCGTCGTCTGCTGTCTTATTAATTGAAAAAGTCGCAGATTAAGGATGTACCAGTAAGAACTTTCAACGCGAAAAGTCTCAGGTTTAAAATACTATTTACCATTTTAATTTTTATTAAATTGGTGGATTCTGCATCTGAGACTCTTCAATTTGTTTCTTCATTATATTTAGAAGAAAAATTAAAAATGCCGAAACCAAATTTGTTAATTAAGAATGTACCAAAGTGCAGAGGTCGGGCCTATACGCTCTGAGCTTCGCTGGTGTCGCTCCTAGCGGTTACTAATTCAACTTTTACCGGTAATTTTTACATTTATTATTTAATTGTTATCGCTTAATATTTACAACGCAAAAAAGTATATCGCAATTTACAACGCAAAATTGTAATCGATTTTTTAAAGATTTTTCTAATCATTTTGACGTTCTATTGATAAAATATCAATTTCTTACTTTGGATACTTTGACAATAATCGTGTAGATGGCGCTAAGATTATAATAGATTATTTATAATCAGATATTACGGAACATTAAAAAAACTTAAATTCAGTATTTAAAACGTAAGTATATTTAAGGTAAAAATATATACCACAGCTTTGACCAACTAATATTGTTTATAATTAATGTTTTTAATTTTAATTTTAAATTAATCACTTTGACATTTATGTCAAATTTCCGGTAAACGTTTACAAACTTGTCACTACTGGCGTTCGCGAATTTGTAAATATCCCCTCTACGTACGAGCTCACAGCGTATAAATGATTATTTAAAATGGAGATTTGTGTAAAAACTTACAGTACAAGTTGTGTAGGCACATATTTGGAGAAGAGAAAGCATAATGAATAAAATAGTAGATACGATTTTAACTATCCGGCGCAGTCCACTTAACTAAATTTTTGATTAAAAATAATTTACAAGACGATTTTTCTGAAATAATTTGAATTCTTCAATTACTTGTTACGATGCCATTGACAACTGCAGAAACAGAACGATGTCTTTCTGCATTGAAACGTATCAAAACTTTCCTTAGAATAGCTATGGGCCAGGATCGATTAACTGCACTCACAATGTTGCAATAAAAAAAATGGTTCAAGAAATTCCAAATTTTACTGAATTTGTTTGTGAATAATTTATATTAAAAAGGCTACTGACTTTCGTTACAAAACTTGCTTGTAACATTTAAACACTAAATTATAATTTTAAGTAAATAATAATAATAATAATAATTTGAAGTCAATAAAATGCATTATTTATTGTAATTTTTAATAAAGGTCCTTTGATTTTTACAATTTGACGACACTCAAAAAATTTTACCTACGGAAATAGGGTCTCAAGGTCATTTTATATCTTAATATTATGTGTGCACCCCCAATATTTTACACCAGGCGCCGCCACTGTACATTACATAGTTTCCTACCCTTAGACCATAGACGTATACAATGTCTATATGTCTATGCTTTAGAGTTTAGACCATAGAGTTATATATTAGCATAGAGAGAGAGAGAGCCATTCAGAGCGAAGTGACGACACCATCTTTTTTATTTGGATTAGTGCTGTTTCACTCTTACGCATAGTAAAGCTGCTACAGTTGTCCTCCTCTTCCGTGCCTATATTCACACTGAATGTCATCATAGATTTTCGATACAATGTGTTAGAAAGAGATGCCGCAAACCAGTCCATGAGATCTTGTCGTCAGGAAGCGCGGAAGGTAGGCTCCCTCTATGTTAATATATACCTCTATGGTTTAGACGTATCAGAGAATCGGAGGAGTATGACAACTGCCACTGTGACAGGAGAATTTTACAAAATACTCCTGTCACAGACGTCTAAAGGTGGGAAACTATGTAGTGTAATGTTAATTTTTTATACGTTTATATCGATAATTTCCACCTCTACCAGTTTCATCTCTTTTTACTTCACAATGTACATATTATTGTTTCCATCTTCGAACTGATAAGTTTCAAAATTTCCTGAATTATATGGAAAGTGGAGGTGGAAATGATCGTTACATACGTATAAATTAATATTATATTACATAGTTTCCGCCACCTTTAGACGCCTGTGACAGGAGTATTTTATAAAATTCTACTGTCACAGTGACAGTTGTCATACTCCTCTGATACGTCTAAAGGTGGGAAATTATGTACCTAATGTAATGTTAATTTATATGTTTATAACGATCATTTCCAGCTTCATCTCTTTCTAGCTTCATCTCTTTTTGTTCGCAATGTATTATGTTTCCCATTTTTTGCGCTATTTTGCCGGTTATTAGCGCGCTCATCACTGTATTAAAATATCATGTAATAAAATAAAAATGTACGTATGCTAGTAAAAATTAGTTGAATTTAATAACTCGATCATATTTAAAAAATGATTTTTAATTGTAATCAATATTAGGCGATTTGATTATTAAATCAATATTAGGCGATTGTGCATAGACCACTATATACCTACACTTCAACAATTAATTGTGAAAAAAGTGGCAAAAAATAGGCCAGTACACATGGGATTCATCGATTTAAAAAAGGCATATGACACGGTTCCCAGAAAACAACTATGGAACACGATGAAGGAAATCTTAATAATTCAGAGGTTAATAGAAGCCGTAAAAAAACTTTTACAACAACAACAGGGTACGAGTTAAAACCGGCAATAAATACTCAAACGAATTTAAGACCACAAAAGGCTTATTGCAGGGATGCGTTACATCTCCGACTCCGACACTGTTCAAGATATTCCTATAGAACAAATATTAAAACCATGGAAAAGTAAATGTGAAGGGGTGGGAATACCAATCCGGGACAACTTCTTTTACACATTAATTTTTGCCGATGACCAAGTGGTAACGGCTCAAGACGAAGAAGATCTGTCCTATATGCTCCGAAAATTAGAAGAGGAATATACAAAAAATGGACTGGAAATAAACCTAGAAAAGACCGAATACTTAACAGAACAAGAACTAGTGAGAAACTTGGAAATGAACGATGATAGGGAAATTAACGGCACTGAAAAATTCAAATACTTAGGATTCATACTCTCAAAGAATGGAACCACCAAGCAAGAGGTAACCAGCAGATTAGCACAGACAAGAACATGTATTAAACAAATGAACGGGGTACTGTAGGATAGACAGATTACCAGAACTACAAAGAAGAGAATATATAACACCTTGGTACTTAGTATAATGACCTACGGAGCAGAGAATTGGGTAATAAACAAACGAAACAGGTCCAAAATTACAGCAACTGAAATGGGCTTAATGAGAAAGAAGCTGCATAGTGATAAGAATACATCCCATTAGAAATAGAAAGGAGGAGATAAAACGAAGAATGGCAGTAGAACAAGACATCCTCAGCTACATCGAAGAAAAACGTTTAATTTGGTATGGACATGTGAGAAGAGCAGATCGTACAAGGTGATATCAAAGATTTCGGATTGGAGCCCAATAGGAAAGAAAAGAAGAGGTAGACCCCGAAGATCATGGAGGGATGAAGTGGACGAGACCATGGAAAGATGAGACCTTTAGAGACGGAGAATGGCAGAACAGAAACGACTGGAGACGTTGGTTGAAAGAAGGAATAAGGCGGCGACAGCTGTAAAAATCCTTAAAGGATAAAGATAGATTTCTCACTGGGCTCTAACTCGGTTCTATTTTGACTAAAATAACTTTATAATACCTAGCTCAAATTAGAGGAACAACTACCAGATTTAAAATTAAATCTTAATTATAATCGAAATATTATTCGTAACAAAGTTAAAACAATTATTATCTATTATAAACGGATATTTTTTATTAAAGAAATGCAATTAAATATTATTTGTAACAAAGTTATAACAATCATAAACGGATATTTTTTATTAAAAAAATTCAATTATTATAGTACAGTCGAACCCGCTTATTAGAATACCTGTTATAGGAATATCTCGGTTTAAGGAATGGAAATTTGAGGTCCCGAAACGTTTTTACTAGCCTTACATGATCGGTTATTGGAATATCTTGGTTATAGGAATACTTTTGCTTGCACGAAGGCCATTCCAATAAGCGGATTCGACTATAAAAGATAAAAAAGTTTTTTGTTTTCATAATTCCTTTTTCAAGTTGATTGCGGCATCTATGAATATTTCTTTAAGTTAAATTCCAAATGATACTAAAAAACTGCAGAATAAATATATATTGGAAGATTTTTCAATAAATTTAAATTTATTTGTAATTAATCAATATATTGTATTGACATAGCCACCTTTACTTTACAAGCCATGAAGAGAAAAAGGCAACGTCGCAATTGATGACGTCCGTAGTCCGACTTTCGGACTACCGCTTTCGAAACTACGATTTTAAAGTACAAATTCTGGTAAAATTTATAGTATTTTTTGAGTCGAATAAGAAAATATTATTAATTAGAAGTTTGTACAAAATAATATTAAAAGTAATTCCTTGTAAGTAACGTTTATTATACAAAAAAAAGCAATAACAAGAATATAAACGGGATTCATTTTTTTCGAATCCTAAGAAAACTAATAAGTATTTTTGAAAAATTTAAACGCAGAATGAAAGATTACGTTAGGACCGAGGCCCGAAAGTCCCTGAAAACTTCTATGTTTATTTTAATAAGTTACAGGGGTGAAAAATTAAGAAAATTTAATGTGATTTTTAGTTTCAAATATGTCATTAAAAAACATTTTATTCATTCTAAGGGACTTTCTGCCCTCGGCAATAAAGTAATCTTTCATTCTGCGTTTAAATTTTTCAAAAATACTTAGGATTCGAAAAAAATGATTACATTTAAAATACATGCGTCAAAATTTTACATTTTGTTCCTTTCCACTTAAAGTTTGTCGCACTTATTTAGAAACACCCTGAATTGATAAAGAACAAATCTAGTTGTTAAACATAAGCGAATTAATCAAAAAAACAGAATGTTAAGAAAACCGAAGTCTATAGTTGGGTTTTAATTTCAGTATTTTATAAATGCCCGGTACACCATAAAAATTTAACTGGTTAGCAACAATATTATTACAGCGGTATTGTAAAAGAATTAGGCATCACTTAAATCTGCTAACAGATTTAGGAAATATAAGACATTAAAAATGACAAAATTTTTAAGTGGGCGGATTTCTATATGCACGCAAGTTTATATAAAAATATATTATATTGAACTAAAATCATCTTAATAACATACCTTTAAATGTTCTTTATAATTTAGAGCACGAAATATTGTAAAATATTTCAGTTTCTCTGTAAATACAGTGAAAATTATTTAAAAACAAATGAGAACTGTCAGAATTAATCGGTCTACCAATAGATGTTGCCAAATTTCAACTTCATGGATTGATCATTTTTATTTTTATAGGGCTTTTCATTCACAGTCATTTGTTTCGAGCTTCTGTCATGTGTCACATAATATTAATATATCTACGTCGTACGTTATTGGTATAGTATTTTTACTACAAAAACGTTATTACGTAGGTCAAAATTTTTGACGTAAGAGAACTGTCAAAACATTAGAATGTGACTTTTCATTATTGCCATGTTTATAATAAACATGACAATAATGAAAGTCACATTCTAATGTTTTGACAGTTCTCTTACGTCAAAAATTTTGATCTACGTAATAACGTTTTTGTAGTAAAAATACTATATATACCCATGATACAAATGGATACAAACCAAAGACGTATGACGTAGATATATTAATATTATGTGACACATGACAGAAGCTCGAAACAAATGACAATCGATGAAAAGCCCTATTCTCATGATATTGTGCAAATAATACACACATTCAGATGCAAACAACCAACATTACAACAAAATGTCATTAACACCTAACACGGTGTTCGGTGGTCATGATAAGATAACAGCTGATTGTCATGTACATGTGCTCCATGACCCCCCCCCATGTGCCAGTGCCATGATGTGCAACAAGTAACAGCACCAGTGAACTTGGTATGTTAGTTTTAATTTATATTTCCTATTTATTTATTTACGCTGCAACCACAAGGGTTATTAGCGACATAAAAATATAATACAGGTAAAGTTAGGAAAGTTACAATAACTGATATAATCCAGTCTTTTAGATAATTTATTGTATTTTTAACATTCATGTTTACTCCTAAGGCTTCCTTTATATTATTTGGGATGTTGTACTTCTTTCTTGTTGCTTGATATATTTTGCACTGAGCTCTGAGCTAATTATATGCTTCACTGAGATGAGAAGGTTGTGTGACAATTTTCCTACATTGGTGCTGGCGGCACTGTTCCTGTAAAGAGGTGTTTATGGGTTAAGTTACTGTGTTCCAGCCACAGTCATGTTATTCTCACTTGGTCTGGTCTATTCGCTGTTGGTTGAAGTCAGAGTTTCACTAATTGTTTAATTTCTTTGAGTTTATTTGACAACATACTCTACTTATTTTGCCACACACTTAAAACTTTATATTTTATTTCTGACTTCAAGTCATAAGAAAAAACCTCATTAATATCAATGGAGTCCTGACTGAAGGATGCCAAACGGGCTAGTTGATATGCTTCTTCATTTTCTTGTATACCTATCTTAATGCAACGTGACAAACATAAAGTCAACAGTAATCTTATTTTTATTTAAGGTCGCCATTTCTGATTGGATTTGTAAGAGGATTGGATTATTATTATTGGTGTATAAACGTTTGATAGTGTGAATTAAGCTTAGTGAATCGATTATTATGAGAAACACGGACTGTTTCAACTTTTTTATGTGGATAAGTGCTTGTAATATTGCATACAACTCTGCAGTGTATGATGAAGTAATGGGATTTATCAAAAATGAATAACCATTTTCAATTTCGTTGCAACATGAAACTACAGCCACATCACATTCTAGTTCAATCGGTGCAGCAAGCACCTCTACCTGTTTCGAAACTTATTGGTCTCTCATCAGGAGCCACATATCGTCGCACTAGAACAATACTAGGATATCTTCAAATATTTGACTTTTGAGTTATCTGCTCTATCTGATGTAAAATTTTATAAGCTATCTGGAGAGATACTACGATTTGTTCAATCGGCTGCTTTGTGGTGTTTATGAGCAATATCCTAATATTGCACTAGTTGATTTGTTGGAAATACCTGGGTTAAAAGGAAGATATCTTAAAATACCTTTTTATTATCCGATTAATACTTGCCTTTTCTAATCATAGTTGTGGTGAAATACCCGGACATTCCCACATGTCTTAGTCTAGCCCCACATTTGCATTATGATTTTTTTAACATATCTGTGCTTTTAAGTTGTCTTAGTATTTTACTAGCAAACTTCTCCGACTATTTCACCGAGTGTGGCAAAGAAAATTTTAAATTAACCTGTTTTTTTAAGTTGTTTCTGTATTTCCCTAACTAAGCTTCAAAAATAAGGATTATTTGAATAAATGTCCGAGTATATCCCCACGCTCACCTACGAATTCGTGGATGAGTCGGTCAGTTACAGTAAAGTTGTTCATTTTCACTGGTCAGTTTAACTTCAAGTTGCTCTCCGACTGCAATAGAGTGTGGATGCTAAAAGTCGTTTTTTAAATTCGTTTGGAAAACATGTGTCTTCTGTTTATTAAAATGTATTCAGTGTCTGAGCGGACAAGAAAAATACTCAGAAATTTTTAAAACATTGATGCATTGATGCATTGATCTATGCATACCTGCATAGAGTCTGCCAAAAAAAGAGCTTTACTGAGTGGACCTATTTTAACTCCACAGGAAATGGCAATGATCTTAAAATTAGCCAAAAAACAGGAAAACCTTATATGGTTAATAATCTTCAATTTTTTGATATTTTAGATTGGAAAAAGTTTAGAATGAATTTTGCAAGTTTTTCTAAAAATTCAATTGGAGAGAAAATACTCTGGAGCAATATTAAGGTACTGCGAGTGACCAAAGAAAGCCCAAATATTATTTTCTACAAGGAAACCTTTGGTGCCGATTCATTTAAACAAATTAACGTTCAAATGAATGAAGTTGACAATATTGCTCCAGCTTATATGGAACGCCCTAAAATTCCGTTTAAGAAAAAAGAAGATCTTTTAAGTTTAATCCGACATATCCCTGCTGAACATCACGATTTTTTTTAAATCTAAAACCATACAAGAAAGGTCAACAACAAGATCAAGAAGTTAGTGATTAGAAAATGTTCCCGGAAGTTTTTTTTCAATTTATTATTGTTTATTGAGTGGAATTTGAGTGAATTGAGTATAAATGATTTAACCAGTTGGTAATATTTGATTTCATTTTATAAATTTATGTAATAATATATTGTGTTTGCTATTTCTTGAAGTTTCAGTAAAAAATAAAAAAGTACAATACCTACTGCATTTTTTTGCGAATAATTGTGTAAAGATAACTTGAAAAATCAATGAAACAAGAGAAAGTGGTCAAGTGCGTCAAAAAATAGTGTAACAGTGGGATATTTTTAAATGCTAATAATAGTAACAAAATTAATTGTTGAAAAATAGAATTGGTGAAATACTAGGATAAGCTGAAGAAAAATAAAGATATTTTTAAAGAATATTACAAAAAATAAATACAATACTAGGACAACTTCTAACACTTAGCAAAGATAAATTGTATATATCAAAAAATTTTAAAGTGTAAGAGGAGGACATGTTACAAGATCTCAGTTTATTCTCATTATTTATTATTTCAAATTTTCAGTTAAACTCTAAACACACTCAAGAATAAATAGGGCACCATAACATTTAAGAAACAATGCAATAAACTGATATAAAATAGTTTTATTTCATACTTTCTATGGAGGAAATTTAAAACTCAATTTACTCGAAACTATATTTTTTAAGTTGTCTAATATTGTTCTAGTACGACGATATGCTGCTCTCTCTGACCCAACCAGGACAAACCCTGGCGTGCAGTTACGGATTGCAACGAACTAAATGGCAGTGATGCCCTAGCGGCAACTGCTGCAAAAGACTAAGTTTAGGTATAATAGCACATAAAATAATACTAATAATATTATTCTACATCCCACCAGATTGGAAACAATGGGAACCTTCTCTGGTTATACCTCCGAGGCTTCTAAAATTTGCAAGCCATAACGGATTCTGAGACTAAAGAAGATTAGGGAATTTTACAATTTATAATTCACGTCCTATCTGGTTAGAGGTCGTGCTGAGCAGATGGGACGTGAATTATAAATGGCCTGCAAATTTTAGAAGCCTCGGAGGTGTAACCAGAGAAGGTTCTAATTGTTTTCAATCTGGTGGGATGTAGAGTAATATTTTTAGTATTATTTTGTGCTATATAGCACATAAACATAGGTGAATATGAGGATGAGAGACAAAGCGACGAAAGAAGAAGCGAAGAAGAACAGCAGGCGTTTTTTCACGAAGGCGCTCACTAGACACAAAAAAAACAAATAGGAAATTTTTGTCACCCGAAGGAATTTATTAAATTAGCAGGAAATAATGATAAATTTTAAATTTACTCCAATGTAATATTACATTGAAAACTTAGTCTAATGGGATTGAATTTAAATTTTAAGGATGTATTGGGTGTAAGGATAGCTGCACCAACACTGTCTGATGATTTGGATGCATCAGTGTATGTCTTATAGTGATTTTTATAAGTTTCCATTTCTATTAAGAATGATTGTTTGTTCAGGTCTTTTATAGTCTCACTTTTTGTGTATATACTAAGACTAAGGTTAGTATTAATTTTGGGAATTGGTATTAACGAAGGTGGAGAAGTTAGGAAATTTGTTGGGAAAATTTCAGGAAATTGAAGATGTAGGCCATAAAGGTTTCATCTAACTCTTTCTTAAAATGGAGGATCTAATTTTGTTGCAGAGAAAGTGTCTTAAAATCGATCTGTGAACGTATTGGTATAAGTAGGGTGTTGTTTATTACTAGCTATGTAGCCATTTTGGAAGCATATGAGAGAGAATGATATTTGCATCGTAAACTTTATATCTCGTAATTCAATTTACTTTCAAATGAATTTTATTGTTTTGTATATCTATGTTTTGTTTTTCCTATATTTATATCAGACATATTTTTGTTGCAGACTATGCTTTAACATCTTGCACAATGTCAAAAGCTCTAAGAAGACTCCTCTTTCGAGGCCTTAGTCAGAAGAAGACATATACAGTGATTAAATATACGGGTATAGGTTTAGTGGGTGGTACAGCTACGTTGGCTGCAACACCAATTATATCAAATTGTCCAGAAGAAAACACTGTTATTAATAAAACAAATGGAGTATTAAGGTTTTTAAGGTAAATGGCACCTACTGTTTTTCTCACATTGTATACTATGTCATAATTTCATAATAGGTACATTGACCTACAAAAGTAACGGGACACTAAGTTTATTTTAATTAAAATAAATGGTATAAGAAAGACTTCGATTCCAATCAATTATTGTCATTGTATGTTCAATAACAAACTATAATATAGAAAACAAATTCCAAAATATTGACAAGAAATACAAATTTATAAAAAAATTTTAATCTGGAGTAAAACTTTTTCAAATTAAAATCATAAATTATTTCTAAAATATGGATAACAAAATCAATTATTTCCTCCTCGAGCTCGAATTACATATCTTTCATTCTCATTATGAATCAAGGCAGCAATCTCGTTTTGCGCTATATGTTCTGACTCGTTTATTAGCACCCGTTCTAACGTTACCACAGTTTCAAACTCACCATAATTTTGTAAAACCAATCTTCCAAGTTCTTTTACAAATGCTATCATCTATGTAAAATATTACATTATTATCATAGCTATGTGCGCCGAGCATTATCCTCCATTATAAGACATTTTCACCTACACCGCTGACGACCTTGGTATCGCTGTAAAGGGGAAAACACAAAGGGGAAAGTAGAGTCGACAATGGAAGAGTCTTTAAACATGATGTCAACTTACTACAAACAAAACTCATTAAAGCCAAACCCTACTAAAACCCAAGTAAGTGCATTTCACCTCAACAACCATCTGGCGCATGTAAAACTGAATGTTTCTTGGGAGGGACAACGCTTGGAACATACTGATAGGCCCAAATATCTTGGAGTGATACTAGACTGATCACTAACGTATAAATTCCACTGTCAGAGCACAAGACAAAAGGTTTCTACGAGAAACAACCTTCTCCGGAAACTTGTAGGGAGCAAGTGGGGTGCAAACCCCCAGGTCTTAAAGTCAACAGCTGAGGCCTTATGTTTCTCAACAGGGGAATATGTTTGTCCCGTCTGGGGTAGATCTAGACACGCCCAACAAGTCACCATGGCGTTAAATGAAACATGTAGAATAATTACCGGTTGTATGAAGCCTACCCCTCTACCATTACTGTACTAGGCAGCTGGATTCGCATCACTAGACGACCGTAGATGCGCCTCACAATATGTGGAGAAGTTCAGGCAAACTTTCGATGAAAGGCACCAATTATACGGGTTTGACGAACCGCCAGGAACCAGCCGACTTAAATCAAGGAAAAGGTTTATGAGAAATGTCAGCGTCGAACCACCCGAACTGTTCCCCCTACATCCAGAACGACCTACTGGAATGAACCTGGGCTGGAGAACCTGGCGGACACTCAACCGAATACGCACAGGTGTTGCCCCTGTAAAACAGAACTTATTAAATGGGGCATCAAGACAGATAACGACGCACTTTGTGAATGTGGGGAAATAGAGAGCGTGGAGCATCTGAGAGTATACAGACTTTGCCCATCACAGTGCACTCTCGATGATTTATGGCTCGCAAATACAAAGGGTGTAGACGTAGCCCGATATTGGACAGAAAAACTGTAGTCGGATCCAAACACGAAAAAGTAAAGTAAGTTCACCTACAAAATGCATATAAGATAATACATGTTCTTCCAGACATTCCTTAATGTACGTATCATTAGGGCCACCTGCCCCTAGCATAACCAGATCTGTATGTGCCTCCAAAGAAATGCCGCTCCATACCATTATACATCCACCCCAAACTGTACTCTAGGAGTTAAGCAACATTGGGCATAGAGTTCTCGACACCTTATTCACACTTTTTGGCGACCATCAGGTAAATATCTTGTAAAACGAGATTCGTCTGTATACAGAACATTTCTCCAATCTTCTCCCAATCTGCATGTAACGATAGAATTCCAAGCATTGTATCCGATGAGTTGCGTCCAATAAAGGATCTCTAGCAGGTACTACGATGATTGATTTTGTTCTCTTAATGTTAAACGTACGGTGTCTAGTGAAACTATGGTACTACGAACATCTGCCAGTCTCCTAGTCAAAGCTGAACATAAACAGTAACTGTCAGCTCTAGAACCACTTGAAATCTAAGAAACCGATCTTTCTTGGTGTTTGTTAAACTTGTTCTTCCTTGTACGGGTCTTCTTGAGTAAGAACCAATTTCTCAAAATCTTTTTAAAGCATCGGATATTCGTACTTCGCGCAACGCGATGCATATCTTCGATATATAGAATGGAACACCCATCGTTATGAAGAGCAACAGCTTGCCTCTGGCTGTATTACAAATTACTCTTTGTTATTAAAAACAAATCTTTTTTGGTATTCCTCAGATTCATTCATCAATACACATTGGTATTCATACTTTTAGAAAAATTTTCAGTAAATGGCCTAACAAACTGATGGTTCTATAATCAGCACAGCTTTTTGCTGCTGTTTTCTGAGGTAGAGCTAGGAACAATGAATTGGACAAACCATTAAGTAGGTGTCCGCTGGTATAAATGGTATTAAAAAACGAAATTATAGCCTGTAAAACATTGCTTTATAAAACATCATTTATAAACTTATATATTTCACTTGGAATTTCATCAGGACATGTCGTTTTGCCATGTTTTGATGATTATATGTCTTGCATTACCTCAGAGCGTGTTATTAGGAGTCCGTCACAGTTAGTAATATCCCGAGCTGAAATACTCCTGTCGTCTTCGAATAGGTTCATAATGTAATTTTCCATTCTTTAAGTTTGTCCTCTAGTTCAAATATTACTTTACCATGTTGCAGTGTATCTCTTATTGATGATACCAGCCCCTTCTTTCACTTTTTTTACACATGTTCATGTTGAATGTGTCGTATCTATTTTCGAGTTCTTCAATGTCATGACACTAATTGGCTAGATTGATTTTAGATTTAGCTAGGTTGATCCTTTTCTTCTCGTATTTTACGTCGAATTTCTTTTTGTATACTTTTATTAATTATTTCGTTGGTTTTTGCTAGTTGCCGTTGCTCCATCAAATCCAATATGTTTTCTGTCATCTAAGCCTTCTTTTTTAGCTTTGAGCTGTCTTTTAAATCCCTCACACAGATTTCTTTTACTGTTGTTATGATTTTATTAGGGCCCTCATCGATATTTTCACCGATATTTTCTCAAATTAAATTTTCGTTTAGTTGTATTTAAACTTTCTCCTCTTGTAGTTGCTTATTAAATTTGCTTATTTGATTTCTTCTTATAGATCTATAAAAATCGGATTATGGATATCACTAGACTATTACTTTTCCTCGATGGGATTAGATGAATCAGGTAAAAGTTACAAATTTATGATGAGCCGAATTCATCAGCGGTCTGCTGAGCGCCTTCTACATGGTTGTCTAGTCAATGGCGGATCTTATATAAAACTAGGACAAGGTTTATGTTCAATGGGCCATATACTTCCTGCAGAATATGTAGAAACGTTAAGGTGTCTCCAAGATAAGTGTTTGCAGAGAGAAGAGGGAGAATTAAAAAAAATCTTTCAAAAAGATTTTGGGAAAGATCCTGAAGAAATGTTTCAAAGTATTGATAAAGAGCCTATTGCTGCTGCTAGTATTGCCCAGGTATGTACCATTTTTTAATGAACACTAAAATAATAAATAGAAATTAAAAAATACCAAGTTTCTTGTAAAAGGTATATATTAAAATACCCTAAATAAGGGTCACAATACAAAACGTTTTCGGATTAAGGAATCCATCATCAGTGTTTAAAAGCCCTAAAATTAAGTACAACCTAATTAAATGAGATAAAAGTTAAAATTGACAGAGGTTTTCAAGAACAAGAGGCCATACTTACAAAATTTGCATGCCTGAGCCACCAAAATGTATTGGGTAAAAACCCTTTAAATGTAAATGATAAAGTTATTTTACATATTTATATAAAAATCATCTGATGTTAAAGATAAACCTGGATGTTACTCAGGGCAACACAGGACTCTCCCCACGTGGTTGGAACTTTTTTTGGAGAAAACCTCACATATTGGATTTCAATGGCCAACTGACAACTGAATTCAAAAGCAACCCAAAATGACATTAAGAACTGTCAATGCAACCTAGTTGTAATATTACTTCAGCCACAACGTTAAAGATTAATTTGAATGTTTAAGATAAAAAACAGTATCAAACAGTTTATCTTAAACATTCAAATTAATGTTTAACGTTGTGGCTGAAGTAATATTACAACTAGGTTGCATTGACAGTTCTTAATGTCATTTTGGGTTACTTTTGAATTCAGTTGACAGTTGGCCATTGAAATCCAATATGTGAGGTTTTCTCCAAAAAAAGTTCCAACCACGTGGGGAGAGTCCTGTGTTGCCCTGGGTAACATCCAGGTTTCTCTTTAACATCAGATGATTTTTATATAAATATGTAAAATAACTTTATCATTTACATTTAAAGGGTTTTTACCCAATACATTTTGGTGGCTCAGGCATGCAAATTTTGTAAGTATGGCCTCTTGTTCTTGAAAACCTCTGTCAATTTTAACTTTTATCTCATTTAATTAGGTTGTACGTAATTTTAAGGCTTTTAAACACTGATGATGGATTCCTTAATCCGAAAACGTTTTGTATTGTGACCCTTATTTAGGGTATTTTAATATATACCTTTTACAAGAAACTTGGTATTTTTGTGATTTATGGTATACAGCCAGCTACAGGAAGTTTATTTTCCTCGTGGATTTTGTAAATAGAAATTATTCAACAGAATTTTCGAATATTTTTTTGGAAATCTTCTCAAAGTACACATTTGAAATAACTATACTAATGGTCCATTCACTCACGGTAAAATATTGCAAAACCTCTAACTTTAAAAGAACCGCTTGGGGTGAATTTCACCACTTCTTGGAAGTAAAAAACATACGTTTAAAATAAGTCCGGAATTGGATCAACTGACTAATTCTAAGCAACTTTTGTTCTATAGAGTTTTTTTACAAAGTCAATACTTTTCGGGTTATTTGCAAGTGAATATGTTTATTTTTCAACAAAAAAAAACCTTTTTGGCGGTTTTTGCAAATAACTCAAAAAGTAAGCATTTCATCGAAAAAAAAAAGGTTATTGGCAAAAATATAGCTTATGAAAAAGTGAAAAAAATGGTGTATATATTATAAAGTCTGTTAATCCGTAGACCTAGTAGAAGAAGAGTTGTAGCTAATGAAAAGTAGCTTCTCATTCTTCAAATTCCATATCGAATATTCAACGTGAAATAACCAAAAAATAAAGCACCTTTTAAAAAAAAAAAAAAGGTTTTTAACATCAAAAGTAAGTAAGTTACGCTCAAAATAATGTAGGTCTCTTTTTCTTTTTTAAAAAAATCATGAAAATCAACTCCTAATTAGCATCCCAAATGAAATATAATATGTAGTTACCGTTTCACAAGTTACTTTACATAAGTATTGTTTATATGATCTGTAAGTTTCATGGATTCAAAGTGCTTATCTTTGAAAAGGCTGTAGTTAAAAGGCCTTGAACGAGTCACTAATTACGAGTGTATGCAAATTTTGAACAGCCATATTTTAACTAATTTTTATCTTACAGTAAAAAAAATCCAACATATTCAGAAAAGTAGAATCTACATTTTTTTACCACTTGAGATTTTTGGTATTACTAATGATTTTTAAGATATTAAAAAAAAAGAAATTATTTTTCACAATTAAAACAAAATTATTTTAAAACCATTTTTTTTTCAAAACTGAGCACTTTGAAACAATGAAACTTACAGATCATAATATCATCATCATGGCATTTACACTCCTCGAGGAGTGATTGCCGCTCTCTTAGGGCTCTTCCGATTCATTTGACGCGGGGAATCGAATTCGTTCCTGTTTTTGCTTATGGTTATCCAATCTGCTGACTCCCATCTCAATTATCTGGTTCTCGCATCTCGTTTCTCTTCCTCGGTGTCTGCCTGATACTGGTCTCCATTTGGTGATTTTCTTGATAACTGCTGCTGGATTTCTCCGTTCTATTTATCCCATCCATTAGAGTTTCTACGCCATGTCTTTTCCTTTCCTTAAAAGTTCCCTTACTTCCTAGTTCATCAGTTTCCTAAATTCATTATTAGGTACCTAAGTTTAGTCGGCCCGCTATTCTCCGAATGATTTGTCTCTCTAGGATCCTCAATATTTCTTCATTTTTCTATGTCAAGCACATTACTTCAGCACCATATATAATTACTGGTCTAATTGAAGTTCTATAAATTGTTCAGTTTAGTATTCTGAGTAAATAGGTAAAGGTCATGGTTACAGAATGTGGAACAAAGAAATCCAAATATGTATTATGTTATGCAGACGACGCCGCATTAATCGCCGAGACAGAAGACGATCTCCAAAGATTAACAAACATCTTCAATACAACAGCCAAGAAATACAATATGATAATATCAGCTGAAAAAACCAAATGTATGACAACATTTAAATACCCACTACGATGTAAAATCGAAATTGATGGGAAAATAATAAAGCAAGAAGCAAGGCTTAAATATCTGGGAATAGATATAACCAGCTACGGAGATGTTGAAGAGGAAGTACGACAACAAAGCTTAAAAGCAAGCAAAGCGGCAGGATCTCTTAATGACACAATCTGGAAGAACAAACACCTAAGACAAGACACAAAAGCAAGAATCTATAAAACAGCAATTAGACCTATATTGACATACACGCCGGAGACAAGACCTGGCGCATCTAAAACGAGACGACTACTATAAACAACAGAGATGAAAATACTCCGACGAATATCAGGGAAAAGTCTGTTGGATAGGGAGAGAAGCGAAAACATAAGAAGATCCTGCAATGTAGAAGACATAAATGGATGGGTGACAAAACGAAAGCAGGAGTGGAACGAACACATTAGTAGAATGGTAGAGGATAGGATAGTACGAATAGCACGAGATAAGTCACCAAATGGACGAAGAAGTATTGGCAGACCAAGAAAAATATGGTGCGATAACTTAAACAATTTAGGAGGCTAACATTGAATAAGAAACAGGCTTTAAAGCCTACATACAAGAAGGAAGAAGAAGAAGTATTCTGAGTAAGCTTCTTATCTTTGAGGAAGTTGTTGTATTTCCAGTAGGGTCTGTTTCCTGGCAGGATTCTTTCTACAGATCATATAAACAATACATATTACAATAACTAAAGTAAGTTGTGAAGCGGTAACCATTAATTTTATTTGGGATGTAAATTAGGGGCGATTTTTACGATTTTTTTGCAAAAAAAGGGACCGACTTTATTTTGAGCGTAACCTACTTTTAATGCTAGAAACTTTTCTAAAATACAAAAATAAAGCTTTTTTAAACACTTTAAAAAAGTCGTGATGAGTTTTCCCCAAAAAGTGCTTCCGTTTTTGGTTATTTCACGTTGAAATATTCGATTTGGAATTTGAAGAATATGAACCCACTTTTCATTATCTACAACTCTTCTTCTACTAGGTCTACAGAGTTCATATATACAAAATTTTTGTCATTTTTTATAAGCTATATTTTTGCTACGAACCTTTTTTTCGAGAATACCTACTTACTTTCTGAGTTATTTGCGAAAAACCGTCTTAAAACCTTTTTTTTTGTTGAAAAATGAACAATCTGTTGCTTAGAATTAGTCAGTTTATCCAATTCCGGGCTTATCTTTAACGTATATTTTTTCACCCCTGAAAAGGGGTGGTACTCACCCCCAGGGCAAAAGCGCACATAGGCATAATATCGCTTTTTTTTCGTTGACATGTCAGCTATGTGTATGCCAAATCTCATGTCAATACAAGCGCTTCTTTAAAATTTACACCGAAAACCGTGAGTAAAATGGACATAGAAAATTGAACACATTATAAATTAGCATAATTTGAAAATATTTTGTACTATTTTGTATTATACAGATAGAAATAATTTAAGGGAAGAGAAATACAGATAGGGATAAATCAAGGCCAGAGAACAAGGACCACAGAGAAGCGACACGCCTTTGATCCTTCGTGAGCACGCCGCCAATGACCTTGAAAGCAACCTGAACAACCAGCGTACCAATAGTCAGTGGGCATGTCACACAATACATATAAATTCGTAAATAAAATTAAGCATTTATGTTGACTTTCAATAAATATAAAATATTGCACCGAAAAAAAAAGTTGCGTGCAGGGCCGACTTTTGTTGGCATTCTTTATAATAATGGAATCATTTTTGATTTACAAAAGGTTGCAAATATATCGCACAATGCAAAGTAATGGTGAAAATCATATTGATTGGAACCATAAATATAAATAGCTTTTTGTTTGTCCTGATTTTGGCATTGAAAGACCAATAATAAAATATACCTATTTCCTACGGTAGGTGTGACATTCACTGATTGTTTTTGGCTTGGGCTGATACAAGATATAATTTGTTCGTCGGGATATTTCCTAATAAATTATATTTTTTAATATGGGTTATCGAAAAATAACACAGCCATTGTAACTTCCACGGAAATGTCACAAACTCTGAAAGTTCCAATTCTCTTTGAGGGAGAAATGTTCGTGATCGATAAAAAAACTTTATGTTGAAATCGAATGTCAATATTGTTATTGTCTTGGAAACGTATACCTTCTCTGATATATCTTTGGAGCAAAAGGATGAAGACATTTTACATTTAATTCTCTTCATGTTTCATAATTTGACAATGTTTCTTTAAGCGGAATTTTATCTCTGTAAATATTTTAAATTGGCTCTAAGCAGTACAAATATTGCCGAACGTCAAGAACCTAAAGCTTGTCACGCACGGAAAGCTATACTATAATATACGGTGATGAGTGCGCTAATATTCGAAAAAATAACGCAAAAGACGGAAAACATAATACGTTGTGAAATAAAACACAAGACAACAATATAATATCGATGTATCCACCTTTGTACCTTTGCATCCACAAAAGACATGTTAAACTACAAAATCGTCTACTTTCTTTGTTTCTAAAGATATTAGGTACATTCAAAAAAACAAACTATTCAGAAAACAACACTACAATACGATTCCGATGTATACTCCGATCCATATATATAGGTAACCTTTGTTATTTATATTTAAATAATTAAAAGTTGGCAGACAATTTTTGTATACTGCACTGCAAAAGGTAGATAAGTATTTCGTTTTTTCATTATTGAATGTAAGTTTGTTTATTTGCAACCGTGTTTTTGCAATTTTGAAGTCTTGTTCTGCTATAATTTTAAGATTTTCTCAATTATCGGCCCAATTATGTTTCCAACAATTTTTGTTTGAATCGTACTTTGTTTTTGTCGTTTAAATCAGAAATTCTCGTGTATAGAACTCTTTATATTTTTTTATTTCGTAAAAATAGGATATCTTGGAGTGCGATAACATACGGAAAACATCTGTTGAATTTTTGACCTGGCTGACCCTTCGTAGACTTGCGTCTGACACCAAATTTAATATTTTTAATTTGAAATATCCCTTGCTTGGCAGAGCGAAGTTTAGTTTTTTATGCATTACGTAGGGGTAATTAAATTCAAGAAAATGAATCACTTTCGTCATGATTTATTATCAATAATATTTAATCAAGTCAAATTAAGACTATTAGATACGTAATAACTAATACTTATGTAAAAATTACAAAGCAATAACAATTACCTGTTATTATTCTTACGAAATCTAAATAAACTTATTTCTCTTCCTGTCGCAGATGAACATCCGTGAAACACATACGAGTAACCAGACATTTTAACTATTATAATTATATAAATGCTCAAACAAACTTTTAAGTCGAGTATTTACCATACATGCCTACGGACTATCGTAAAACAACCAGGAGGGACAGAATTAGCATGCTGGTGATACTTAAAGCAACCAGGTTCGCGCATGCGTCTTCAAAAACGGTACACGTTTTTAGTGCGGTTGTGTCGTTTCTCTGTGGTCCTTGTTCTCTGTCAAGGCCTCGTTCCATGCTTTAATTAACTACTCCCGAAGTGCTAAGAAAGTTACAATATCTGTAACATGTAATGAGGGGACAGCGATATGAAATGTTGAAACTGATAATGCAGAGAAAGATAAGAGGAGGAATGAGTATAGGAAGAAGGAGAGTGTTATGATTGAAAAATTTAAGGGAATGGTTTAAATGCAGTTTCATAGAACTCTTCAGAGAGCGGTACATAGAGTAAAGATAGTGCTGATGATATCCAACCTCCGATTAGGAGACGGCACTTAAAGAAGATGAAGAGGTGCTCTCAAAGTTTTAGAAGGATGCTCTAAATTAAGAAGTCTCTGAGTCATCATGTTCCTTACGTGTCCAATTGGGATTAAATCTGGATATCTCGGGGGTCAGAGCAAAAAATTGACCTGAGCTTGTTCACATCACAGGTAACCCTCGTAATGTGTGGCATTGAGTTATCCTGCTCAAAAATTGGAGATTAAAGGATCTGAAAGTATGGTTTGTGCTAATGCAGTTCAACAAAAAAATGTGGATATCTCTTTCACCACATCGTCTTTTGATCCTACTTCGACCATCATGCATCCCTAAGCAAATGGAATTTCATCACTAAGGAGAAACCCATTCCGTTTCTGGCCCCAAGCCAATCGTTCTCTGCACCATTCAAGACGATTATATTGATGTTCAGGGGTAAGAGGTAGCACCCAATGATCTTCTGTGTTTAAACACCATTGATTTGCAATAGACTTGGTAGTGAAAAAGCGGTCTCTCAAAGACATATTCTGTTCTTCGGCCCCGTCCTGTGCCTCTCGATTTTCGTGTTCATCGTTCGTGGCGTTATTCCCAAGAACATCTTAACGCAGCATCTAAACTTCTGCGACACCTATTCGCAATTTCCCGAAAAGAAAGTCCTTCTTCTTTTGACCAACCCTCCGCCTCATATCAAACTCATTCAGTTTGATATAATATACACATACCTGGTTTAAGGACAAGAATCGGTCCGAAATGCTAGTTTTTGAAATTTCCATTTTTGGTCAGCTTTTATGGTCAAAATACCAGTCTGTACGCTGTATATTATTCCTATATATTATGGTTTACAAACAACAATATAAGCAAAAAAAATGAGAGCCACGATCAAAACAACTAGCCAACCTTTTTCGAAAAATTGATACATAACAAGAGACGTTAAAGCCAGAACTTGGGTTGTCAAAGACCACATGGGAATTCTGAAAACAAAGGGAGTATATAGCAGAGGCCTGAGATCATTATGTCAGAATCTATAAAATCTAAAGACGACCAACACCTGGAACATATCCACTATAACTTAGAAGAAATGGTAGAAAAACTGGATATACTAGAAAGCGAATTAAGACTGGTAATCAAGAACTTAAATAAGGCACCAATCACAGATATGATACCAGCAGAAATGCTAATGGAAACAAAATACATCGAAATAAAATTGCTTCACCTCCTATGCAATCAAATATGGCGTTTCAGGCAATGGCCCACCGATTGGATGCACTCTATGATCACAGCAACGCACAAAAAAGGCGACTTCCGTAAATGTAACAATCACATGCCAGTAAGGCCGTCCGCACATGGGTCGATCGAAGACACGTCTCGAAGTTCGCGCGTCTTGCTCGTCTTGTACGAACCCTGCGGCACAAGCGATGCTCTCCGCACACTAGTCGATTCAGTTTGCTCACATCTTCCAACCAGGAAGAACGCATTTGTTATATATCAACCAAAACGACTATTTCGATCTGTGAAAATTACGGTATTGTTGCATTTTTACTATAATTTGTATAGAATGAGCATTATACAATTGAGGACATTTTTCTACTTTCCCAACGAATTTTATATTAAACAACTAGAAACAGAAGTTCAAAGCTTTCAGAATTTTATATTACAAACAATATTTCCACAAAGCTATTAGTACTACAATTAACGAACATAACATGCACCGATCTTTAAATAAAACTAAAATTTAATAGAGCGCAAAAAGCAACAAAAAACGAAGGAAACAAATAAAATAAACTACATCCATGACTGGAAACGTACGTCTCACTCGAACTTTCTCGCTCGCTACCGATCGCAAGGGACGAGAGTCGTACAAGACGAGGAGATTTGCAATCCTAAACGCCCCGTCTACGGAGCTCAATGCCACAATGAAGGAACTTGAGTGGCGGGGAGAGATCTACACGGCTGGAATCGAGTCGACTACTTCGAGCGTCGACCCATGTGCGGACGGCCTTATATATCATTCATCTAATCATGAATGACATGTTGAAAACTTTCCTCCACAGAGAAATACCAGAGAAACTGGCCTGGTTTGCCAAAGGTAGAGATAAACGAGAATAGGTACCTACCTTTTGAATATGAACTTTTAGAACTTTTTTTTTCTGGCCTTGGTTTAGAACTAGAACCTTTAGCCACGTAATTGTATAACTTATCACTAACTTAGGTGTAATGTGTAGTGTGTGTGTTGAGTAAGTGTTTGTAAAGTCGACGTCATTGTCTTTGCAAAGAGACGCTAATTGTATCCGAACGTCTGCGGTCCCTCCGGTGAGTACCGATCCCACAAAGACAGAAACTATTTTCATTTATTAATTTATAATAAATGAAAAAAACTTTTAGAACTTAACATCCAGTTATAAATCTGCTGCAGAGATTATCGCAAGTTGTTCTACAAAGTCTTCTTTCTCCCCTTCCTTATACTCTTTCAGGTGTCGGATATTCTACAAAGTCAAATGACTAAAATGAATAGAGTAAAATGAATAAAAATGGTATACATTTTTATTTTCAAATGACATAATTTATGGCTGATATTACAATAAGTGAGCGTGAAAAAGCACCTGATGTCTCTGATAACTGAGTTATACAAGCTTACTCCGGGATCTGTAAAAGTCTTGAGAAGGGCACTCTACCGAAACAGCTATAGTAACATTAACTTCTGTGGAAATATTGAAAAGAAAAGTCTTTCAGTGTTTTATTGGTAAATATCGATAATTCTAAAAAAGAATATAATATGTCTGCCTCACAGTTAATTTTCTTTATTTTATTTTTAGGTGTACAAAGCTGTAACGAAAGAAGGTGAACCGGTAGCTGTAAAGGTCCAGTATATAGACCTTCAGCACCGATTCACTAGTGACTTTACGACCATAAAAATGCTATTAAAAATGGCTGGCATTTTACATCCAAAATTTGACTTCTCATGGGTAATCAGTGATTTGGAAAATACGTTTAAACAGGAATTAGATTTCATCAATGAAGGTTTAAACGGGGAAAGATGTGCAAGAGATCTACAACATTTAAAATATGTGCATGTGCCCAAAGTTTATTGGGATTACACAAGTTTGGTACAGTATAACAACAGTTATTTTATTTTTGGGAGTCTCTTTATGAAGTAGGATTAGGCTTGTAGATTGTAGAGTAGGATTAAAAAAAATAAATTTTTCTTATACAGGGTGTCCCGAAAAGATTGGTCATAAATTATACCACAAATTCTGGGGTCAAAAATAGGTTGATTCAACCTCATTTACCTATATACAACAGTGCACCCAAAAAAAGTTACAGCCCTTTAAAGTTACAAAATGAAAATCGATATTTTTTCATATATCGAAAACTCTTACAGATTTTTTATTGAAAATGAACATGTGGCATGTGGCACTTATGGCAACAGCATCTTGAAAAAAAATTAAAGTGAAATTTAAGCATCCCATAAAAATTTTATGGGGGTTTTGTTCCCTTAAACCCCCCAAACTTTTGTGTACGTTCCAATTAAATTATTATTGTGGCACCTTTAGTTAAACACAATGTTTTTAAAACTTTTTTGCCTCTCAGTAATTTTTCGATAAGCCAGTGTTTATGGCGATATTTTGAATATTTGTCAAATCCACCACATATTTGTATATGGTTAAGTACGATTATAGAGACCTGTTGATAATCTGAAAATTTATTTATAATTTACATTTTTAGGTATATTTTGAAAAAGAAGCCACATCTCGATAAAAGGTGACTTATCAAAAAAGACTAAGAGGCAAAAAAGTTTTAAAAACACTGTGTTTAACTAATGGTATCACAACAGTAGTTTAATTGGAACGTACACAAGCATTTGGGGAGTTTAAAGGAACAAAACCCACATACAGTTTTTATGTAAATATATTAAAAAACAAGCCGCATCTCGATAACAACTCGCTTATCGAAAAAATACTAAGAGGCAAAAAAGTTTTAAAAATGTCGTGTTTAACTAATGGTACCACAATAATGAATTAATTGGAACGTAGACAAAAGTTTGGGGGGTATAAGGGAACAAAACCCCCATAAAATTTCTATGGTGTGGACAAATCTCACTATAATTTTGTTTTAAGATGTTCTTGCTATAAGAATGATACATGCCCATTTTCAATAAAAAATCTCTAACAGTTTTCGATATATTGAAAAAAATCGATTTTCATTTTCTAACTTCAAAGGGCTGTAACTTTTTTTATGAACACATTTGTACTAACGTAAGTTAGGTTCAATCGAACTCTTTTTGACTCCAGAATGTGTGCTATAATTTATGACCAATCTTTTCGGGACACCCTGTATATGTATCTATGCCTACAGCTACAAACATTTCATTTATTTGATGGGAATTTATATAATTTGTGCTATTCTATAGTCTGTATATTTTTCTTTATGAATCGTCGTCTCTAGATTCAAGATTGAATCAAGTAACATAGCAATTTGCACTTTCAAATTTTGATTTTTTACCCTTTCATTAAAATCTCATACAAAAATGATACTGCTAGCTATCATCAACATAATTCCTGTCATTAGACAGGTTCTACGTGTTGGACTTGTTAAAACGCATACCATTTATGGTGGACACACATTTTTTCATATATTATATAACGTTGGCTATTGAACAAACAAACAACCTGCTAGTTTTCACAATCATAAAATTGTCAGGATGACACGTTTATCACGTTCCACGATAGCTTCCCCTGTTCCAGTGTTCCCATACATCAAAGCCTATCCGACTAGACACCAATAAGCTATGAACAAATTTTCAGCTTGCTATTAATAAACTTTTTTTGGGTACGCGGGATCCAGGACTAATATCACACTATTCAATAGTTACTATTAGGTACATTCGTAATTCTCATTCAATGTACCCAAGTTCTTAAAATGCATACATTATACTTACAACATACTACTTTTTTATTGTAGAGGGTGCTGGTTACAGAATACATAGATGGCTACAAAATAAGTGACTTGGAAAATCTGAAAAAGGAGAATTATTCGTTGACAGATATAAACAACAAGTTATTTGAAGCATTTGGCTACCAAATTTTCCAGACTGGTTTTGTTCATGGCGATCCCCATCCTGGAAATGGTAATTTTGTTTGGTATTATTCATACTAAGATTGTTTAGTATATTGCTATTTTTAGTATATACGCGATTAAGCATAATCCAAGTAAATGGCAACTTTTTTTGGTTCCTTCAGATGCCAGTGACAGTAAAGTTCATATCAAACCCTTCTTTCAGTGCATCATAGTTTGTCGAATAGGACTTTTCAACGCTTCTCATTTATTTCAGGCTTCTGTAAAGTCGTATTCGCTATCAGCTTCGCTGATATCGCCGGAAATTATCGCTGATAACTACTTGTGCAACTTCGCCGGAAATTTATTTAATTCTTATCGTGTAATATTTTTCAACGCAAGAAGTAATTAGATTGTAATCGGTGGGTAATATTAGTAAGTAGGTACAGAATTTATGATTCATTATGATTATTTTTTTAAGATTTTATTTATCATTTTGCCGTTATATTGACTAGTTTCCTTCTTTCCTACTTCGGGTACTTTCATAATTATCGTGTAGATGGCGCTAAATGAATAGATTAATTATATGCAAAATATATGCAGAATGTAAAAAAACTAAATTTCAGTATTTAAAACGTAAGTATATTTAAGGTAAAAATATATGCCACAGCTTTGACCAACTAATATTTTTCCTATTAATGTTTTTAAATTTCAGTCTTTTAAATTATTCACTTTGACATTCATGCCAAATTTCCAGCAGAATTTCACTGACTTGTCACTATTGGCGCTCACGAACTTTTAAGTATCCCCTCTACCTACGAGCTCACAGCGGATAATCCGTGTATAATATTAATATACGACAAATGGCAGAAGCCCGAAACAAATGAGAAGCGTTGAAAAGTCCTATTCTCCCTATCGTGATTACTATACATATAATTCAGAAACTTAGGTATTCCTTGATGGATAGTTGCATACTTTCACAATGTCAAGGGGTAAAATTACAATTGTCATTCTAGGTTAGTATATTTTGACATTTTATCATTGACTCAATGAAATAAGGGTTTGATATGAACTTTACTTATGTTTAGACTTTAGCAATTTGAGATAGGCGTGCCTATTGGTATTTTAAAACTTATTTTGAATAATTCCAGAGTTAAAATCCTGCTGTGACATGCTTGACAAGCGAGGTTGTCTATTCTTTATAATAAGTGGATAAGCTGCTTGCCCACATTAGAAATATCTACAACATTTATTGGGCCTTTATAACCTTATTCGACCTAAACTAAAATAATATTTTTGGTTTATATGTTTCAAATGATTCTATCCGAAGAGTGTACACCGCAAATCATCTTCTTCCTTGGATCGTCTACTTAAAAATGACGACACTGCTTCATTTTTTAATATTTTTCGATAAAAATTTAACTGAATAATCTTCAAGTGTTGTTCTTTAAGATATCCTTTTACCCATTTAATTTAACCCCACCACTTTCAAAGGAAAACGTTTTAAAATTATGCAAAAAAAACGCAGAATTAACCTTAAAGAAATACTTTGTAACCGCAATATTTCCTTCAATCTCCGTTACATAGTGGTTAAGTGCTATGTATGGTCCATGTTGTTATACGGCATGGAGACAAGGACGTTGAAAATATTTTCCATTAATAAGTTGGAGGCCTTCGAAATGCGGACCTTGCGAAGAATGTTCCGCATCCATGGACAGATAGGGTGAGAAACGAGGAAGCCTTAAGAAGAGCAAATACTGAGAGAGAATTGCTCAACTTGATCAAGGCACGAAAAATTTGATACCTGGGCCATATCCTGAGGGGGGAAAATACGCAATCCCCCAACTAATCATTCAAGGAAAAATTGAGGGCAAGAGCGGAGTAGGTCGCAAATAAATGTCGTGGCTACGAAATATAAAGAACTGGACAGGCATAAATAACACTGGCGGACTTTTGCATGCCGCAAAAGACAGACTCCTGACCTTAAGATAATATGCCAACGCACTATAGGTGCATGGCACCATAAGAAGTTAATTATAGATAATGTGTCTCTTCCTTACTTCTTCGTTTCCCTTGTTTTTGAAATAAGTACTAATATATTGATTCTCCATTCGTCTGGCGTTTGTCTCACTTCCATAAGTCTATTAAATAAACTCGTTAACCGACTTGTTCCTTTCTCTCCTAATGCTGTTCACAATTCCCTAAGAATATCATCTAGTCCAACTTTGCCTTTCTTTATTTTTTGAAGTGCTTAAACCACTTCCTCATTTCGTATTTTGGTGACCATTGCTATTAAGCGCTGGTTTCCTCGAAAGCGGTGCCGACAAACTGAGACCGTAACTCTGCGATGAATGACGTCATAAAAAACTGTACCATGCAAAATAATAGCGGTGGTTTCCAAGGATGCGTTGGAAGCCACCGCTTGCTGAGTTTGCAGATTCCATTGCCGCAGTGAAGAACCTTGAATTTTTCACCGTAATCTGACGTAATTCATCGCAGTGCTACGGTGCCGCTTTCGAGGAAACCAGCGCTTTAGTGTCTCCATCTCCCTCTACAACTTAAATCTGCAACATCTTTCCCCAAGTTCCGTAAAATGACAAAAGCCTATTTATCTGAAAGACCATATTATTCAATAGCAGAGTTTCTTAACCAATAACTAAGAAATTACAGTATTCTTATGTATAAGTAGAATCTTAATCTATATTTGAGTGTCATATGCAGCAGCATAACTTATTAAATTTCTTAAGGTAGATTACGCAATTTGCAATTTTTTTTTATTTTGCAATAGATTGTTACTGATTTTTATTTCACTTTATTATGTTTTATTTATATTGACGATTTGTATAATTTTAGTAAATTGTATTTGTTATTGTTTTTATTTATGATTCTTGTAAGCTTTGTCTATAACATTGTTAAATTTTTCATGACAATAAAGCATATTTCTATTCTATTCTATCAGGTGTCAGAGGATGGCAAGAGACTCGTATTGAATCAAATCGAAACGATTATTTTCTTTCTTGTCATACATACTCTGTATTAGAGTACAAAATGACCACGTTTCATATAAGTAATCTGCGACGCATTATTAGAGTGTTCTTCTAGCGGCGCCGCTTGGTACTGTGTACCTCGGTTAACAGATTACTTGATTCGTGGTCGAAATAATGTTTTACTCGTTTCAATATTTTATTATTTTAATCTCGATTTTATGTAATCTGATTAAAATATTTTGCTTCTTTGCTCCGCGTTTGGCTATTATGTTTTTAACTCCTTCCCTGGTATTAATTTGATCGTATAGATTCGTATACGCTTCTTCTTTAGGTTTTGCTATTGGTACTTTCGCTTCCTTTTTGGCGACCCTATAGTTTTGAAGAACTGTGTCCGATCTATTTTATCAGAATAAAAATACGGTAGCGAAAAACAATTAGCTAACCGCCCAATAGAGTGGAAGTAAAATAACCACGGCCCTTCTTGGTGGTTTAAGGTAGCGGTTCAACTCGGCTTGGTCGTGTAATACGCATGTCTTGCTAATACATAAATTGTTTGTTTTTAGTTTTAGTCAGAAAAGTAAATGGAAATGCCCAATTGGTATTACTAGACCATGGGCTATATCAAGAAGTGTCGGCGAAGGATCGAATAGCACTCAGCCATTTTTGGAAAGCCATTGTGTTACGCGATCACCGGAACATGATGAAGTATTCCAATGAATTGGGAGTTAAAGGTAATATTATATTATATTATTGATTAAAGGTTATATTATTGATTAATGATAACTAATTAAAAAAAAAACGAGAGGTCGTCTATTATTTCTAGTCAATCTGTCCACAAAACAAAAATTGTATGGACGTTCGTGAAATGTGCAGTTTTTAAATAGCACAGAAGCACAGATCACCAATTATTTCTGTTTCTAACTATTGATAGTCTAGTTTTGAATTCCTTTCTGGTCTGGTTAATCTTCTTGTAGCATTTCCGCGTTTCCATTTGTGTGTTATACTTCTCTAGTTCTTTCAATTGGTTTTCTATATGCTACTTCTTCTTTCTTTTCAGTATTCGTTTTTCGTCTCGTCTCAGCTGCCTATAATATTCTTCCACTTGTCTCGTTCTTCGTGCTTGGAGCCTTGCATATGCTTGATTTTTTCTTTGTGTTGCTTGTGCACATTCCTCATCGTACTAGTCCGACCCTATTTTTTCACGCTTTTGTCTTCCAATCACCTTAGTTTCTACCTCTTCCAATATGGTTCTACACCGCTTAAAATATTCAGATACAACTATAAATATCACCTCTATGGTCCTCTAGTTTACGTTCCAGACTTTCCTCGAATTTTTTAGCTATCGTAGAGTTTTTTGGCTACCTTAAACCTTCTCTCTTTAACTCCTCTGACTTTATTTGCATTTGAGATTCTGGCTCTTATTTTTGACTAGGTAGTGGTCCGAATCTATGTTTGCCCGGTGTCTTACATGTACGTCTATTATGTCGCTGAAATCTACCATATACATGGTAGATTGGATTTAATGTATTCTCATCAGGGCTTCTCCATGTTCCCTTATGGATATCATTGTGCATAAAGCATGTGATAGCAACTACCATGTTCATTGAGGCTAGGTGTAGAAATACTGTTATATCAGACGAGTTCCGTTGTTGCTCGTTTCTTCATGTAAACTGAGGTTTCCATTGGTTGGCGTGTACTAAACTCTAACTAGTTCATTTTACTGAATTCTGTAAAACACCAGTAGGTCAGTATAATTATTAACTAAATACTTATCCCTGATAACCTCTTTACGTAAGCTGCTAAGGCACAGCCGTAAAGTGGCTCATTAGCCCGCACCCAACTAAACCAACCTTTGCATATTATATCTTATATCAGGCACAACCAAGGCCACACCAACATACTGGCTACCAGCACGGTACTACACAGCCACCTCACACCTCACACATTGGTTTCATCGGCAGAGATATTAGTAGGCTTCACTAAGAAACAACCCTCTAGACCTAGACTCTTCAAAAATTATAATTGAAAATAACTTCAAGATACCCGACCATTGATGAGAATAATGTATTCTGTAATGTAATGTATGTGATTCCTGTCACCCGGAATATGCCATGTACGAGGTTTGTCTTAGTTTTGCATCTTCTTCTTTTTGTCCTTTCATTCCTCCAATTTTGAACATAGGCTTCCCCCAGTTTCCTCCATTCGCTTCTGTTTAGTGCTTTCAGTTTCCAGTGTGTTCCTCCTATCTTTCTAATGTCATCTCCCCATCTCATCTGGGGTTGCCCTCTTGCTCTCTTTCCTGTCCATGGTCTCCATTGTTGCATCGTGGTATTCCACCTATTGTCCGTTTGTCTGGCGTTATGACCTGCGAAGCTGCATTTTAGCCTGGTTATATGTTGTCCTGCGTCTTTGATATTTTTTTTATTTCTTACCCAGTTGTTTTGCTTTTTATCTGTTAATCTTACTCCTAACATTGCTCTGTCCATGGCTCTTTGTGTCTTCTCTTTTATCCATGTTTGCTTTGGCCCAAGGTCAATACTTGGCATGCGTATGTGAGAATTGGGAGTATGCACTGGTCAAACACTCTTGTTTTTAAGTATTGTTGTATTTTTTCATTCTTTAAGACCCATTTGCATTTTAAGTTTTGCATTTAGCCGCTAAATTGGAGTGGAACGCGGAATAGTTTAAAACACCGAGTTGTTAAACCATCCTATAGCCCCGACCTAACGACTTTTTCACGTTCCCAAAGATAAAGATGCATGGGCAGCGATTTTGCAGGTGTCGCTTGAAGACTGGAATAACTGATTTACCAATTGGTTTGAACGTATGCAAAAGTGTATCGATCTTGGTGGGACATATTTTGAAAAGCAATAAGGTACGTTAAGTCTATATAATTTTTGTCTATATGGCTATATGCAAGACAACTCTCGTACTACAAGGAAGCCAAAGGATTTCGGCCAACCAAGAAGAATATGGGCCACACCGACAGAATAAGAATGAACTTTGATAGGTACTCCGACTCAGTTTTCTGGCGGGGAAAAATACCTCCCCAAATTGCAATTACGGAGCTACAAGACAAACGATTAAACACCTGGTGGAGGAATGCCGGATCAGATCCTAAAGTGACAATCCCTCCGATTTTTAGTTGGGAGTACTTGGAACGAAAGAACCAATTGAATATATTTGTCAACTGTATTGTATTGTATATGTTTATAAAAATTAAGTAGTGTTATCGACTGCTTGAAATATATTGTTATCTTTGTTTATACACATGTGACGTATACATACGCTAAATAAAAGTGAATAAATTAATAACGAAAAACTTATTAGTGCCGTTAATGAAAAGTCTCCGTTGTGGAACAAGAAAGACGAGAGATATCATTCACGTGATGTTCAAAGGAAATTGTGGTCGAAAGTTGCAGAAGAAGTAGGTGCTAGTGATACGAGTTTTTTAGTATTATTATTTTATAATATATAATTACAATGTAAACGAAAAATAAAAAAAATAGAGCGTGGCACTTGCAGAGTGCCGACAAAAGTGAGTACTTCTTAGGGAGCTCACAAACCAAAGCAATATCCCTACATCACATAAACATACATTGCGGAAAGATACGCACTGAGTGTCACATCTGGTTTTCGCTGAACGAAATTCCACCGAAAGTCACCGAAGATTCACCGAAAACCAGATGTGACACTCAGTGCGTATCTTTTCGCAATGCATGCCACATGCGATGTAGGATATTGATTCGGTATGCGAGCTCGCTTATAGTTTTAGGATTAACAAATTAAACCAAGTAAATATAAAGTTACATAAATCTTTAAATTATTTTGATTAAAAAATTACTTAATGATTTTTTTTTAATTTGGCGAAAAATGTAATTAGATACTGATAAAGTATAGTAAATATTTCGTGTAAATTTGAATCGCCAACAATATTAGTGGGAGAGATAAAAGCGGATTTTGTGCGTGATAAGTAATATGGAAAAACTATGCGGGGATATGTTACATTAGTTGTGTACATGACTTTCACCAACGGCCGGAAACCAGAGTGGGGGCCGAGGGTAGTTATAAGGGGTCAAAGTCGTCCTTTTTATTATTTTTTTTGTGACGCTCATGATCGAGATAGTGCACCAAAATTTGGGTATAAGTAGGTCATGGCGTAACTAAGTAAAATCGCTAGGGGCGGAACGCTGCGTGGCCGACAAAGGGGTGGGGGTAGGGGTGAATATAAAAAATATAAAGGGTTTTTTGCGACGTTCGTGATTGAGATAGTGGACCAAAATTTGGGAATAAGTAGACCATGACATTACTAAGTAAAATCCCCAGAGCCGGAAACCAGAGTGGGGGACGAGGGTAGTTATAAGGGGTCAAAGTCGCCGTTTTTATTATTTTTTTTTGTGACGCTCATGGCATTGTGACACCCCTGCCTACCACCACTTTGTACCCCAAGCAGCGTTCCGCCCCTGGAGATTTTACTTAGTTACGTCATGACCTACTTACTCCCAAATTTTGGTGCACTATCTCCATCATGAGCGCCACAAAAAAAAATAATAAAACCCGCGAATTTTACCCCTTATAACTACCCTCGTCCGCCACTCTGGTTTCCGCCTCTGGGGATATTACTTAGTTATGTCATGATCTACTTATTCCCAAATTTTGGTGCACTATCTCAATCAAGAACGTCACAAAAAACCCCTTAAATTTTTTTATATTCACCCCTGCCCCACCCCTTTGTCGGCCACGCAGCGTTCCACTTCTGGATATTTTACTTAGCTACCTCATGACCTACTTATTCCCAAATTTTGGTGCACTATCTCGATCATGAGCGTCACAAAAAAAAATAATAAAAAGCGGGAATTTGACCCCTTATAACTACCTTCCTCCCCAACTCTGGTTTCCGGCTCTGGAGATTTTACTTACTTATGTCATGGTCTACTTATACCCAAATTTTGGTGCACTATCTCGATCATGAGCGTCATAAAAAAAAATAATAAAAACCGCGACTTTGACCCCTTATAACTACCCTCGGCCCCCACTCTGGTTTCCGGCCGCTGGTGAAAATCATGTACACACTAATTCAACATATCCACGTATAGTTTTTTCATATTACTTATCACGCACAAAATCCGCTCCCAGCTCTTAGACTATATATGGAAGAGTCGATTCCCGTTAAAGGGGAGGCCATTGTACAAAGGTACCAACCTTTTTAAAGTTATTAATAAATAACATACATATTTGTGTAATAAATTATTCTTTTGCAAACTATAGGTTTGTTCTAGCAAACAGTCAAACTAGTCAGAAACCGTCAGCAAACAGTTGGTCAGTGAGAGAACATAATACAGTCACCAGTGCTATCCCCTCTACTCGCGCTGGTCGACTATTCGCTGATGATTTCAAACCGTTTCTTTTGATGATGAGAGTAAGTTTGACAGTCGCGAACTAAGTAGTATACAGTCGCCTGCAGTGAATGATACTAGTCGTTTAGTCGCATTATCGCGCATACATGGACGTATACGCGCTACCTACGAGTCGCGCGACTACGCTTCCAATGGACGACCGGCCTTGGTACGTTAAGTCTATATAATTTTTGTCTATATGGCTATATGCAAGACTAAAAAGACAACTCTCGTACTACAAGGAAGCCAGAGAATTTCGACCAACCAAGAAGAATCTGGGCCACACCGACAGAATAAAAATGAACTTTGGTAGGTACTCCGACTCAGTTTGCTGGCGGGGAAAATGCTTCCCCAAATTGCAATTACGGAGCTACAAGACAAACGATTAAACATCTGGTGGAGGAATGCCGGAACCAGATCCTAAAGTGACAATCCCTCCGATTTTTTAGTTGGGAGTAGTTGGGACGAAAAAGGCAATTGAATATATTTGTCAACTGTTATTGTATTGTTAATAAAAATTAAGTATTGTTATTGACTGTTTGAAATATACTGTTTTCTTTGTTTATACACATTAACTAAAATGTTGCTTTTTCAGATTACGAAGTTTTTGCCGAAATTTTGACACAATCCCCCCTGAAAGCTCAAGGTTTCCAATTAAAGGTGCATCTTTCCGAAGAGGACTTACAACATCTGACTGAAATTGCAAAAAATAGATTCGACACTGTTATGGCGTGCCTAAAACAGATGCCTAGATCACTTTTATTAGTTTTAAGGTAAAGTTACCAACTTTAATTACTTTATTTTATGGATTTTTATAGATCTTAGGTGTATGTAATGTAGTCTTTGAAGCACAACATTTTGTCAGCCTTTGCATTTGGCTCGTAAACACCAGCATATTATCGGGATTTCGAGGTTATTACTTCTATTATTAGATATGTGTGGGTGTGCGCATTCCTACTCTCTCCTAACCAAGTTATTAAGCTAATAACTTGGTAGTCAACGTTGGCCTAGGATGGTTGATTAAGTTTTTTGATAGAGTATCACCATGTTACCGGAGGTTATATCTTTTAACATCGGCTTTTAGCCTGTTCAATATTACTTCAACATAATGTAGATTGAATTATAATTTCAACCATTGTTTGGTTCTGGGGCTATTTAGCAAGTATTTGAATTCACTGGTTATGGACTGCTAGGCCCTAAAACGTTCTGAATTGGACACATTTTATTCAATCCATTGTAGTATAGTATAGTTGATCCAAAAGATGGCATAATCCAGACATCCAAAGTGAAAGTTATCCTTCAACACCAAATTGTTCTATATGGTCCACACAATGTCCAGAAAAAAGTCACACCATTTTGAGCGTCGGGTTTGGGGGGGGGGGGGGAGAAATCATTAAATTCGTAGTTTTTTACGTTTTTCGTCAATATTTCTAAAACTATGCGGTTTAGCATGAACAACCCTCTATACAAAATTGTTCTACATTAAATTTGAAATAAAAAAGGCCCTATGCATAATCTTTCTAAAATGCATGGTTCCAAAGTTACGGAGGTAGTATAGTATAACTGGTCCAAAAAAAAGGCCTAACCCAAACATCCATAGTAAAAGTTTTCCTCCAACGCCAAATTGTTCTGTATGGTATATAGTAATAATAGTAATATTGTTCAGTAAAAAGTTACACCATTTTGAGCGTCCGGTTTGGGGGGCAGATGGGGGAGAAATCGGTAAATTAGTAGTTTTTTTACGTTTTTCGTCAATATTCCTTTTTTTTATTACATATTTTAATTTACAATCTGCTTCATCGAAGCTATAAGCAAATAGTTTGAATGTTAAATACATGAGGGAGAAGCTGCCCTGTGGCAACCCTCCTATTATAATTTTTTACATTTGATCACAATATGTATATTTAATTTATTAAGTCTGTTGGCCATAGTTTCTTCAGTCGTCTTGCGAATTCGGGAGGAGTGTTCAGCAGTCTTGCTTCATCATTTGGATGACTTCTCAGTCCATCAAGGTAGCTCTTTGTGATACTTGGAATTTCTTCCTCTACCAAGGGTGTAGCTGAGTCCTCGTGTAGGGTTTTATTGCTTACATACCAGGGTGCGTTGAATATCATCCTCAATATTTTTGATTGGACTCTTTGTATTATCTTGATATTTGGTGGCTTTGAGCAACCCCAGAGTTGAACACCATAGGTCCAAATTGGTTTTATCATAGTTTTATACAGGAGCAGTTTATTTTCAATATTGAGTTTTGATTTTCGACCAATAAGCCAGCTCATTTGTCGTATTTTGATGTTGATCTGGGTTTTCTTGGCTTGAATGTGCGGCTTCCATGTTAATCTTTTGTCAAGGGTTAGTCCCAAATATTTGACTTGTATGCTGACTGGTAATTGTGTATCATTTAGTGTTATTGTTGGACATACATCCCTTCGGTTTGTAAATGTAACTTGGGTTGACTTCGTTTCATTTACTTTCACCTTCCATTTGTTGAGCCATGTTCCCAATTGGTCAAGGTGGTTTTGCAATTGTGCAGACGCGATAATAGGGTCCTCATTGACAGCGATTATTGTGGTGTCATCAGCGAATGTTGAGATTTGGTTTGTTTCAGTGGTTGGGATATCTGCGGTAAATAATAGGTAAAGGAGAGGGCCCAGGACACTACCCTGTGGTACACCTGATTTAATGGGAAAATATGTGGAAGTTGCTGTGTTATATTTTACTTGGAAGTAACGATCTTCAATGTAGGATTTCATGATTAGGTAGTAGGGGGTTGGAAGAATACATTTGAGTTTGTATAAAAGTCCAGTATGTTTTTCGCCAATATTTCTAAAACTATGCCGTTTAGCATGAACAACCTTCTACACAAAATTGTTCTACATTAAATTTGAAATAAAAAAGGCCCTATGCATAACCCTTCTAAAATCAACGGTTCCAAAGTTACGGAGGTAGTATAGTATAACTGGTCCAAAAAAAAGGTCTAACCCAAACATCCAAAGTAAAAGTTTTCCTCCAACACCAAAATGTTCTATATGGTCCACATATTGTTCAGTAAAAAGTTACACCATTTTGAGCGTCCGGTTTGGGAGGGAGATGGGAGAGAAGCCGGTAAATTAGTAGTTTTTTTTTAAGTTTTTCGTCAATATTCCTAAAACTATGCTTTAGCGTAAACAATGTTATATACAAAAATGTTCTACATGAAATTTAAAACAAAAAATCTTTTTTACATAATTGTTATAACATCAACGGTTCCAGAGTTACGGAGGGTGAAAAGTCGAGGTTTTCGATACTTTTTATATTTTTTGGGCAATGTATGGTATAACTATACCAAAAATCCAGACATCCAAAGTGAAAGTTATCCTCCAACACCAAATTGTTCTATATGGTCCACATAATGTTCAGAAAAAAGTCACACCATTTTGAGCGTCGGGTTTGGGGGGAGAGGGGGAGAAATCGGTAAATATAAAAAGTATCGAAAACCTCCACTTTTCACCCTCCGTAACTCTGGAACCGTTGATTTTATAACAATTATGTATAGAACCTTTTTTGTTTTAAATTCTATGTAGAACATTGTTCTATATGACATTCTTTCCGCTAAAGCATAGTTTTAGAAATATTGACGAAAAACGTAAAAAAACTACTAATTTACCGACTTCTCCCCATCTCCTCCCCCAAACCGGATGCTCAAAATGTGTAACTTTTTACTAAACAATATGTCGACCATATAGAACAATTTGGTGTTAAAGGAAAGCTTTTACTTTGGATGTCTGGGTTAGGCCATTTTTTGGACCAATTATACTATACTACCTCCGTAACTTTGGAACCGTTCATTTTAGAAGGGTTATGCATAGGGCCTTTTTTATTTAAAATTTAATGTAGAACAATTTTGCATAGAGAGTTGTTCATGCTAAACCGCATAGTAGTCAAAGATGGCGCCGGGCATACAGACGTGTGTCCAATGTGCTGATAATTTTATTGTAAATAATAAGTATATCGTTTGCGATTTGTGTATTAAACCATATCATTTGCATTGTGCTAAAGTGAAAGATCAAGTGTTAAAAATTAAACAAGATTGTGTTAATTTAAAGTGGTTTTGTGACAATTGCTTTGTGATAGCTAAAAATAGACTTAACAAAAACGAGTCTGAATATCAACTTAATGAAAAGAAAACAAAAGAAGTATTGGAAAAAACTTGTAAGTTAATTGATCTTATTGAAAATAATGGTACACTAACAAACAGTCAGCGTCAATGGAGCGATGTTGTAAAAACGAAAAAAACCGAACCACTTATTATAAAACCAAAAAATCAAAATCAAAATTGTTTAACAACAAAAACTGTATTAGCACAAAAATTTAGTCCAGTTGATATAAATGTGTCGGTTGAAAATGTTAAATCTTGTGCTAAAGGGTCGATTGCAATTCATTGTAATAATAAGGAGTCTTTGGATAATTTGAAAATTAATGCTGAAAAAGTTCTTGGAGCAGATTATGAGATAAAAATTGCAAGTATATCTAAACCTAAGATCAAGATCATAAATGTCCAGGAAAAAGACATTGAAGATATTGACAGCTTTGTTGATAGTTTTAAAAAACAAAATTTGACTGACGGTATAGAAACTTACATTAAAATATTACGTAAATATAAATCGAAAACTAATAACCGTAATGCACTTAATGTAATAGTGGAAATTTCAGCAGATATATTTAATTATCTAATTAATGAAAAGGAAAAAATACATATAGGATGGAATAGCTACAGATTTTTTGAACACGTAAATATTATTCGTTGTTTTCGGTGCTGGAAATTTGGACATTTCGCGGATAAATGTACTTACAGGATGTTTGTCCATTATGTGGAGGTCAACACAAAAAAGATGAGTGCAGAATTACTAACGATAATTTTACTTGTGTTAACTGTAAATATGCAAATGAAATTCTTAAACTTAAACATGTTAATTATAACCATAATGTATTTGATAGAAATTGTAGTAGTTATCAAAGACAGTTATTAAAAGCCAAAGAAAGAATAGGGTATAATATCTAGCCATCAAAGACGCCTTCAAATATTACACGCACAAATAAAAAGTGTACAGATAATCTTCTTCTTTCTTGTATTAATGCTGAAAGTTACTATAAACATTGCGATGAAATCAAACTTTATGTTCAGGTATATGACCCACACATTTTATGTTTAACGGAAACTTGTATCACTAGCGATTTTTCAGATTCTGAGCTACAGATCCCTGAATATGTAGTGGCGCGTTGTGATTCTAGTAGTCGTCATACAGGAGGAGTTCTAATTTATACGAAAGAATACATAAAAGTCAATAATATCAAAACATTTATTATTGACAAGAGTTTGTGGGTTTTGTCTTTGGATGTTGTAATTAATGGATCATATTATGGAATAGTGGGTATTTATAGATCGCCAAGTGGTAGTATAAGTGAATTCATTGATGTATTTTTCAAGTGGATGGATGATTATTATGAATCACATAGTAGTTGTAGTATAGTCATTGCTGGAGATTTCAACATACATTATGATAAAAATTGTCAGGGTAAGAGTAAATTGAAAGAATATATAGACAATAATGGAATGCAGCAACTTGTAAATGAATATACAAGAATTTTTAAAGATTCAAAATCTATGATTGATCTTGTCATAAGTAATGACTATACGTTAACTGCTCATGTAGAAAAAAATTACATAATATCTGATCACTGTATTGTCCATGTACTCAATAATAAAGTAACTAAAAGTGAAGTCATTGAAACAAAACAAATTCGTTCTAAAATAATATATGATAATATGGTAAACATGTTGATTGAAAAAGATTAGGCATATTCTTCGGTAAACATCGATGAAGTTACTGATACTTTCATCAATAATATCGTAGATGTTTTGAATAGAGTGTCACCAGTTAAAACTGTGGAAGTTAAGAACTTTGGTAATAAATGGTTTGACAACACTTGTAAATTGGCAGTTAAGAATAAAAATCTTGCTTATAAAAGATTTTTGTTTACAAACGATTGCGTAGATTGGAATAACTATAAAATTGAAAGAAATAACTGTGTTAGAATTTTAAAACAAGTTAAAATTAGATTTTATGAGTCAAATATTGATAGGAATAGGGGTAATTCTAAACAAATGTGGAAACATCTCAAACAGTTAGTAGGAACTAATAAAACTATATCACAATTTCAAAGTCTTGAACATGAAGGTGTAACATATAGTGTAAATTTGGCAAACATATTAAATCAATATTATGTTGATAGTATTAAAGATATTATTGTAAGTTTTGACCAAAATAGTGATATTAATTTAAATTTGCAGACAGTTGTTTCATCTGATGTAAATTTTGAAACTTTTGAGAGCATATCACTAAACCAACTATATGATATAATCAAATTTCAATATAAAAAAAATAGTACGGATGAAGTAGGTCTTGATATTATCAAAAAACTATTTCATGTGTTAGGTTATCCTTTATTAAATTTAATTAATATGAGTTTAGAGCAGGGCCTGGTGCCCAAGCAATTTAAAATATCAACTATAGTTCCTGTTCCAAAAGTTCCTAATACTAATAAACTTGATCAATTACGTCCAATAAATATGCTCCCATTTTGTGAAAAAGTTTTAGAAATTGTGGTGTACAATCAGCTGATTAAATTTATTACTTCAAATAATATCCTGTATAATTACCAGTCTGGATTTAGAAATTCTCATTCATGTGAGACCGCATTACAGTTAGTTGTCTCAGATATGAAAAGTATTTTAGATACGACAGGAGTCGGTATATGCGCAGTTTTTATAGATCTCAAAAGAGCATTTGAAACAATAGATCGTCATATACTTCTTTTGAAATTAAAGAAATATGGTTTTAACGGGACAGTTTTTAATTGGCTGGAAAATTATCTGTCAAATAGGTACCAAAGGACTAAATTAAATAGTGAAATGTCAAATCCACAGTTAAATGATATTGGTGTGCCGCAAGGCAGTGTACTTGGACCTCTACTTTTCATATTATACATTAATGATTTGGGAAACGTATTAAGCAAATGTAAAATTCATCTTTTTGCTGATGACACATTTATATATTTTTATGGGGAAGATTTTGTAGATGTAGTGGACACGATGAATCGTGAATTGCATTTATTAACTGAAAGATTTAAGTTAAACAAATTGAAAGTCAATGAGTTAAAATCCAAATACATGTTTATTGGTAATAATACTCTTTTCGGGAAATTCTTAAGTTTGGAAATGGTTCAGGAAATAAAGTATTTGGGGTTATATTGGATAGGGAACTAACTTTTAGTTTAGTAAACATGTTGATTACATTTGCAGAAAGATAGGGAAAAAAATAGGTTTTTTTCGAAGAGTATCACCATTTTTGACATTTCAAACTAAATTAACAATTTATAATTCGTTAATATTACCTCACTTTTTATATTGTTGTTCATTGATTTATACAGGATGTTCTAATTATGACAGGCTTCAAATTCTCCAAAATAAGGCTATGCGAGTAATATTGAGATGCAATCGATATACTCGAATTCAAGATATGCTGAAAACTTTAAATTGGTTAAAAGTTGAACATTTTATGTATGTCCAATCTATGACATTCTTATTTAAGATGGTAAACCAGTTATTGCCTGAGTATTTGAACAGTCAGTTGGTCCCGATAGCAAATATTCATGATCATAGCACTAGAGCTGCAAATTCAATAAATTTTTATGTTAGAACAACCAACAAGTCCAGTTCAATGAAAAACTTGTTTCATAAAGGAATTGTACAGTTCAATAATATACCTTATCATATTAAAAATAGCCATAATGCAACTATCTTTAAGAGATTATTAATCCATTATATTAAAATTAAGACCTAGAAACCAATTGGCAATGTTTGTTGTACTTCCAGTGTTTTTATATTTTTATTTTTATTTTATTTTCTCTTTTTTTTGTTTATATATTGAATGTTTCTGATTAATTTAATTTGTCAATGCTTATTTCTTTATTTGTTTAGTCTCATATTTTTAATTTTTGTAATACTTTATGATAATTATACAGCGCTCCTTGCCTTGACAATAATTCTTATGTAATGTGTACAGGTGTGGAGTGCAATGTTTTTGTTTTGTGTATTATCTATTATAATAAATAAATAAATATCTAATAATTTTAGAAATATTGACGAAAAACGTAAAAAACTACGAATTTACAGATTTCTCCCCCTCTCCCTCCCAAACCCGACGCTCAAAATGGTGTGACTTTTTTCTGAAGATTATATGGACCATATAGAACAATTTGGTGTTGGAGGATAACTTTCACTTTGGATGTCTGGGTTTGGGTCTAACTATACCATACTATTGGGATTTTTTAAAATTTTTAATAAATTAATATCTATTACATAAAAGTGGTTTTTACTTCATGTTAGAGTTTTTTAACTATATGGTATACAGTCAACCTAGGGAACTGCCCTTTTTAGTAATTATTACACTTTTGCTGACTATTAGAATTTTATTTGTTTTTTTTTTATTTATTTATTATAGCTAATTATAATCTAATCAGTACTACAAGAGTATACAGGGTGGTGAATTGGAAAA
Organism: Diabrotica virgifera virgifera; assembly: GCF_917563875.1. NCBI lineage: Eukaryota > Metazoa > Arthropoda > Insecta > Coleoptera > Chrysomelidae > Diabrotica > Diabrotica virgifera. The sequence continues at coordinate 110,099,532 of NC_065451.1, read as the reverse complement.
CGGGCCATAGGAAACTCACTGTAAAATTCTAAACTGTTGAATTCCTGCTTCCCTAATTATTCTACATCAAAAGACATGAGAAACTATTTGTAGAGAATTGAAATCTTTATTGAAAACAATTGTTAAAATTGTTCTACGAATTAAACACATTCCAAAATTTTGTAAAATATAATAAATTGTATCAAAGTATTTACCAAATTTAGGCCACACACAAAGCAAGAATGTGTATAAGGTTGCCTTCGGTCTCAATGAAATTATTATATTAACAATATTTTGAACTGTCAGTATTTTTATTTTATCGTTTTTATTGTTTAAAAACAATAAAGTCGAAAAGATGTCATCAGTTGAGGAGAAAGTAGTAATAATAAAGATGTTTTATTCAGTCAATAGTTTGCGTACTGTCAGAAATAGTAACGTGTGGCCTTACTTTTACGCACTTACTTAGGTATGGCAAATGTATTCTATTTTTAAAAATTTTGGACTCTGTTTAAATCGTAGAACAGTTTTAACTTTTGTTTTTAATACAGATTTTAATCCTCTACAAATAGTTTCTCATGACTTTTGATGCAAAATAATTAGGGAAGCAGGAATTCAACAATTTAGATTTTTACATTGGGTTTCCTATGGCCCGTTTTCCAATTCACCACCCGGTATAGTAAAATATGATGAGTAGTATGTGGCTTGTAGTGGGTACCGTCCATTAACGGTTCACCAAGTCTTCACCTAATCCCCAAGGTCTTCGAGCAGGTTCTGTTCTATACGTTTAGATGTTCTGTTCAGTTTCTGTTTAGATGTCTAGCAGGTAGTGATGGTTGGTATAATTTTTTTAAGATTTGGCAATCATTTGTGGAATTTCTTTCTTTGGCTCTGTTTGCCTGAAGGTCAATGACTTCTCTTATGAATGGAATACGAAGATCGTTGTGTATTGTATGGGTGTAAACGTACGATGGAGCATTGGCTATTGTTCGAAGGGTTTTCAACTGAAAATTTTGTAGAATCTTGGTGTTGGAATGTTTTCTGCAACCCCAGAGTTCAATTCTTTAAGACCAAATTGGTTTGAGGATGATCCTGTAAATCATCATTTTATTTTCGAGTGGGAGTTGCGACTTATTTCCATGTGGCCAGTACATTTATCTAACTTTTATGTGTAGTTGTGGCCGTTTGGCTTTGATATGGGATTTCCAAGAAAGCTTGTGATGTAGATGCAGCCTAAATTATTTACTTCAGATTTTTGTGGAATTGGAATACTATTGATGTGTACTTGGCGGCGTCTTTGTCTTCTTCTCGTGACAGTAACTGCTGTCTATTTTTCGGCGTTAATTTTCCATAGTTCAAGCCAGGTTAGTAGCACTACAAGAACACAGCAAGATCGGTACGAGCTCTGTAAGAGATACCTCCCCAATTTATTATTGACCCTCCTCGGTTAGCCATTGTTTCGGTTATAGTTCATGGGGCAAATCTTTCATTTTGACGCCTGTAGACACGCTGACGTCCATCTGGATCTCTTAGCAGTATCCTGCTCTCATCTGAGAACACTATGTGCGCTTCCATTTCGCCACAGTCTAGTCAGCATGTTCTCGCGCAAAGCCAAGTATAGTTCTACGGTATTGTGGGAGCAGCTGTGGGGCGCGAGCTGGACGAAAAGCCCTCAGATTTCTTTCTGCCAGTCTTCTTCTAATGGTATGTTCACTCACACTATCATTTCTCACCTCAAAATGACGAGTAAGAGCTTCAGAAGCGGCCATCTCGAATTGTGGTCCATCGATGTTGACCTTGATCTAGTCTGCGGGTGTATGAATCTGTCTACCGAAATCGTCTGATAGCATTCCGTACCGTATTTCAGCTCCTACATCCTTCGGAGAGCTCAAGACAGCTGCAGTAGAGGAGTGGCACAATATCCCCAATCGGATATCCAGGATATCGTGAATGGATTGCCTAACCGGCTCCAAGAAGTCCTAAGGACCAGAGGCGGCAACATTCATTATTAATCCTTATATTTTTTAAATTAGACTATGATTTTCAAAATTATGTTTGTGGAACCGATATAAAGCCTCGGAACCCGACGGAACCTAAGATGACGAGCCACGCAAAGACTAGGAAAACGAGAAGGAAAAATAAGCCCACAATCAGATTAGCAACATGGAACATCACTTCTTTCAACAACAAAGACCAAGAGATAATAGAAGAACTGATAAAAAAACATAAACATTTGTGCAATCCAAGAAACCAAGAAGAAAGGTAAAGGTCAAAGAGACTATAACCAATATATTTTAGCATATAGTGGAGTGAAGAAAGAAGAACGAGCAGGCATAGGTAGACTTGTCCATAAAAAAATTTAAAGACAACATAAGTAACTGTCGTTATATCTCCGAAAGAATAATACATATGAACATCGCAATGGACTACCAAAAATTAAATGTCATATCTATCTATAGCCCCGAGGACTACAAACCCAAGAAGGAACGAGAGGGATTCTACGAACAGTTGCGAACCGTCCTGGATGAAATACCTCATGAAGAACCCTTAATTCTTATGGGTGACTTAAATGCACGAATCGGAAATGAAATAGTTCCAGGAGTAAAAAAAAGATTCAATGAAAACCATGTCAACGCGAATGGAGAACTCGTGGCTAATCTCTGTGCTTTTAACGAACTGAGAATTAATAATACATTTTTCGACCATAAGCTTCGGTATAAATATACGCTTGAAAACTCCAGGGGACACAAATCTATGATTATTATTTATAGTCACTAATAGAAAAATCCACCCAAAGCAGATTCTAGATATTCGAACTTTAAACTAAGCAGACTTAGGGAGTGAACACAAACTAGTCCTAGCAAAATTAAGAATTAAAATAACACCAAAACATTTTATACAGGAAATCACCCAGGAAAAATTCAATGTAGAATCACTGTGGAACGACTCTACAAGAGAAATGTACCAAACGAGGCTAGCACAGAAGATACAGCTGAAACCAATAGACGACATCGAAGATATAAACGCGAGCTGGGAGAAAATTAAAATCAACATTGAAGAGGCAGCAACAGAAGCTCTAGGAAAACGCAAAGTCATACTGAACACAAGAAACCACAATACACCATGATTCAGAAAAGAAATAAAACAGAAATGTAAAGAGAAACGAGAGGCCTACACGAAATATAAATCATCAAATACTCCGGAATCCAGAGATACCTATAGAAGAATACGAAGTGAAACGAAGCAATTGGTAAGAAGAACAAAAAAATGAACACTGGGAACAGTTTGCAAAAGGGATGAAAAGCGACTTCTACGGTACACAAAAACTAATATGGAGATTCATGAGAAACCAACGGAAAGAAATGGCAGAATTGAAGGAATACAATAACATACCAGTAAACGAATGGGAAAGATACTTGACGGAACTGTTTAAAGGAAAGGAAAATAATCAACACAATAACGTACCTGAATTAACACACGAAATGGAAATCAGTTTTCAGGAAGTAGAGATAGCCATAAATTCACTCAAAAATAGGAAGTCCCCAGGACCAGACGGAATAACCAACGAGCTTCTAAAATACGGAGGAGAAAGTATAACCCTAGAGATGACAAAACTTATACAAAAACTAATATTGCACTGCAAGATACCAGACGCATGGAGAAACAGCATAATGATACCAATGTTCAAGAAAGGAGACAAAGAAGACCCCAACAATTATAGAGGTATAAATCTACTGAACACCGCACTTAAGCTAACCACAAAAGTCCTAACTAATAAAATCAATAAACTAACAACTTTATCAGATGAACAACAAGGATTCAGATCCGGAAGATTCTGCGTAGACGCCGTATTTGTACTAAGACAAATCACAGAAAAGACCATCAAGTACAATAAACCAGCATATCTGTGTTTTATAGACCTGACAAAGGCTTTCGATCGCATCCAAATCGAAGACGTCTTACACTTACTGTATAGAAGAAACATACCAATATTATACAACCATCGAAAACATCTACTTCCATAATCGAATACAGGCAAACATAAATGGAAAACTAACACAGTTTATATCAGTACAAATCGGAGTCAGACAAGGTGACTCGTTAAGCCCACTGCTCTTTAATATAATAATGGACGAAATAATACAGGCAGTACGTAAAGGTCATGGTTACAGGATGGCGAACAAAGAAATCCAAATATTATGTTATGCAGACGACGCCGCATTAATCGCCGAGACAGAAGACGATCTCCAAAGATTAACACACATCTTCAATACAACAGCCAAAAAATACAATATGATAATATCAGCAGAAAAAACCCAGTGTATGACAACATCTAAATACCCACTACGATGTAAAATCGAAATTGATGGGAACATAATAAAGCAGAAAGCAAAGTTTAGATATCTGGGAATAGATATAACCAGTTACGGAGAAGTTGAAGAGGAAGTACGAAAACAAAGCTTAAAAGCAAGTAAAGCTTAATGACACCATCTGGAAGAACAAACACATAAGATAAGACACAAAAGCACGAATCTATAAAGCAGCAATTATACCTATATTGACATACACGGCGGAGACAAGACCTGACACATCTAAAACGAGACGACTACTAGAAACAACAGATGAAAATACTTCGACGAATATCAGGGAAAAGTCTGTTGGATAAAGAAATAAGCGAAAACATAAGAAGATCATGCAATGTTGAAGATATAAATGGATGGATGACAAAACGGAAACAGGAGTGGAACGAACACATTAGTAGAATGACAGAGGATGGGATACTACGAATAGCACGAGATAAGTCACCAAATGGACGAAAAAGTATTGGCAGCCCAAGAAAAATATGGTGGGATAATTTAAACAATTTAGGAGGCTAATATTGAAGAAGAAACAGGCTTTAAAGCATTAATGTCTAATGTCTACATACAAGAAGGAAGAAGAAGAAGAATGTTTGTCTGAATTTTGTTCGAAGATTTTTAAAAATTGGATTTTTGCTAAACATTCCTTGATAAACGACTTTTTTTCGATAATTTTATTGTTTTCTCTTCATCAAAGGTAGTTTTCTTCGTATATGTCATAAAACGTGGTCCAAGATTGAAAATTTCTGCAAATTGAAACAATTACAAGGTGGGCGGTTAATTTTACTGGTGAGTGTATAGGTTCATAGGTTCGATAGTCCGGCGAGATGTCGTTGCTAACGATATAAAACTAATAATCATTATTAGTACATATGTTGTTTGTACTAAACACAACGTTTCTTTGTATTTAAATACTATGTTCATTCTTCGAAGACCCGTAGCGGGTGGTGGTATTGATGGTAGCCGATTTACGATTTGTTTGGCTTTATTACGAAAGTGTATTAAAAATATTGTCACTGATCTTTTTTATTGAACTTTTAGAAATTTGAATACAATCCGTGCCATTGCTTATCAGCATGGTAATCCCATAGATAGATATACCACATTAGCAAGAACAGCTACAAAATCTTTTTACGGAGTACAATCAAGTATACTTAAAACTATAGTTAACGTTCCTGCTAGTATGTATTTCGAAATTGTTCTACAGTAAGTATTCTTTTATTTTATAAGCTTGTTCAATTGAAACATATCTTTGGTGGTTTGTAAATTTATATTATATATTATATAGATAAAATAGATATATAAATATATAATAAATAAATATATTTATATATCATATTTTAACTAATCATGTTTATTGTTCAATAAAGATATAATTAAATATGACTTATTAAATTCAATAACATATACAGTATATGTCCCTGTAAGTTGTATCCATATGAAAACTTTTTTATTATTAATTTTACGAAAAAAAGTCATTCTTCATAAAAAGCTCTGCATGATCCAAAACCTAAGATTCAACCATCAGATATAAAATTTTATGAATATTATACGAGGTATGTCAAAAAGTTTGAATTTCACTCAAGAATAAAGTAGCTTTATTTTTCACAATATTGAAAATTGCTATTATGAAAAGTTGTTTGGAAATATTCTAATATGCAATTATATCCTACTAATTGAAAATTTTTTTTTTTTGAAAAATAATGGATAACTAACATTATTTTCAGTTATTTCAATTCTGATTTATTATTAATTTTACGAAAAAAAGTGATTCTTAATAAAAAGTTCTGCATGGTCTGAAACCTAAAATACAACAATCTTATGTCAAATTTTATCAATTTTATACAAGGTATGTCAAAAAATATGAATTTGGCTCGAGAGTAAAATACCTTTATTTTTCACAATATCGAAAATTGTTATTATGAAAAGTTATTAAGAATTAAAAACCATGTCTCAGTATGTAATTACATCCTTCTTATTGAAATATTTTGAGCTATAAAGTTACTTTACTTTTGATCTAAATTTTTCTTTTTTGGCACACCCCGTATAAAATTGACATAAGATTTTTTTAGGTTTTAGAGTATTTTAGACCATGCAGAACTTTTTATTTCGAATCACTTTTTTCGTAAAATTTATAATAAAAGAGTTATTAGAATTAAAATTACTGAAAATAATGTTAGTTATCCATAATTTTTCAAAAAAAAAAATTTTCAATTAGTAGGATGTAATTGCATATTAGAATATAGTTTTTAATTCCAAACAACTTTTCATAATAGCAATTTTCAATATTGTGAAAAATAAAGCTACTTTATTCTTTTTCTCATGATCATCTTTCAGTGCGTCACAGTTTTTCGATTTCTCTCTAACGCATTAAATTGTATGTGACAGAAAAAAAGGCACGTCTGGGAATACTTCGGTAATTATTCTAGTTCGGTGATTATTCTAGTTGTCGATAGATGGCGCCATAATCAAAAAAGAATTATTTATTAAATAAAATAATAATATTATCAATATAATCTGTACAATTTATAAGACTATACAAATGAAAGAAAATACCATTTTATAAATGCAATAGACACAATTGATTTGGTTTTATTCCAAATTGAAAATAAAATTTGACAACTGTCAGATTTAACTAAAATGTCACGTTAGAATAAATGTCATAAATATGTATTATCACGGACTTACCTTTTTTTCTATAATTTGTGACGCACTGAAAAATGTTCATGAAAAGGAGAATACTCTTGAGTGAACTTCAAACTTTTTGACATACCCCGTATAATATTCATAAAATTTGATATCTGATGGTTGAATCTTAGGTTTTGGACCATGCAGAGCTTTTTATGAAGAAAAACTTTTTTTCGTAAAATTAATAATAAAAAAGTTTTCCATATGGATACAACTTACAGGGACATACTGTATATTCAGATTATTGCCCAAAACCAACAATTCTTTGATTATACTTATGGTTTTTGGTATTTGACAGTAGATCTTTTTGATGTCGGATGGTACAGCTGTTGACTTATTGTAGACCTGGGATGTTGTGGCCTCCGGTTCCTGCAGCTACAGTTTTGGTGGTGTTAGTCATTACAGATGTTGGATGCATGTTCTTCTTGGCCTTAAAGTGGCATCACCGGTGATGTATGAGGCTGGAGGCTTCCCGAAGGGAGAAAGATTGATTTTATTTCCCAAAAACCCAAGAGAAGATAATGGCTTGGAATTAAAAATAACGCTAATATCAGCCTGCATCGGCTTTTAAATCAATTAATTTTTCCCTTTCCATTATTGTCACTGTCATTGAAATGACAGCGCATAGTAGGAGATGGACAGGCACGTTCCGTCACAAAAGACAGATACCTAGAGAGTAAGAGAATATGAAGTATGTTCAGTAAGAGAGATAGGAAATAGAGGATAACGAAAGAGGGCGCCAAACAATATTTTAACGGGGAAACAAGTTAAAATAATTACAGAAGATAATTATTAATGAAATATTAAAGAAAATAAAATAAAATAATTATTTAAAAATAGAATAGCAAAGATGTGACGTTTGCAACGTTACACACTCCTTCCACCCATCAGAAAAATTTCGAACACAGCCGAGAAATGTTTCTCAAAGAAAACAAGAAACGTTACACGTTCTAAAATGTTAGTTTTGTTTGTACACGTCACACTAATCTGTTCATCAGTTCCTATCAGTTGTATTTGAATGTTATTTTAAGTATAGTGATTTCAAAATGGCGTTTGTTGTTAACAATCCGTCCAAATATAATCAGCGTGCGGTAATACCAATTTCAATCTTCTGCGGACAATGTCATGTTAACATGTTTTTCAACCATGAAGGACCCTGGCTCATGGAGTTTACGGAACCTAGACTGCATATTAACGGAAACCTGTATAATGAAACTTTAAACAAGATTGATCAAGTAATATGACCAAAACGTCCAGAAAAGCTTGTCATTCTTCTGCACGACAATGCTCGGCCTTATGTCGCGGAAGAAGTGAAAAAATCTACAACGAAAGAAATAAGAGGATATTAGAGTATCCACGTTATAGTTCCGACTTATCGCTCTACGATATTCACATCTTTGGGGGGGGGGGGCGTTAAAAGGTACCTAATCATTTTCAGATGGAAAAAGAAATACAAAATTCCGTAAAAGAATTCTTCGACCTACAGCCACAAGCATTCTTTAAATAGGAGTATGCTTCGGTTGGTGAAACAATGGACTATGTACCTTAAATATAGTAGTACTCGTAATTATTTGTAGTTATGTTTACCGACAAATTGTTTCTGGATCAAGATACGTTTCATTTGAACGAGCCGTTTGAAACAAATTGACATATCTCAAAATAACATGTCAAAAGTTTATAAATGTATGATTTTTTTTAGGATAAGAAAATTTGGAAGATGGTTTACAAAGAAAACGTACAAATTTCTTTATTATCTTGGACTGGCGCCAGATGTTGAAATGCTTACATCAAAAATGAGGGCTGTGAATATTTAAGTTTAAATATGTTCTCTATTATTTGCTAAATAAATGTTTATTTTTAACATTTTCTTAATATTTCTAAACTTGCTGTCTTTTATAATCAGATGACATCACATGCTATCAATTTTTGTGTATGGGAAGTATACTATCCAAAGACAAATTTTGCAGAAAAATACATTATTGCATTACCGGCATCGGAATATTGTAATTTATTCGGGAGAATACTATATTAAGTCCAAACGATTTTAGAAACGAAATTAAACGAGAAACTATGTATACTACGTCCAGTTTGCTTTAGAGGTATATAATCTTATCTGGACTTAAACTTATATTCCTTCAAATGAAATATTACTAATCGCATCCTAAGTCCATTATAGTCCTGTCACCAGTGGGGGTACAACGGTCTCCTTAATTCAGATGGACTTACCCAAGTTTTTTTTATGTATTTTGACCCGTAGAACACGAATTTTTTGGGTAACAGTCGATCCGGATGTCGATAAGATTGTTATAAACAAAGAACTTGAGGAATCACATAACAGCGATTTTTCGCAAAACAAAACATTTTTTTGTATATTTTGGGTCATTCTAAGCAAACAATGTTTTTACAAGTTTTTTCGTAGGATGCATAGTTTTCGACATAAACGCGGTTGAACTTTCAAAAAATCGAAAAATTGCAATTTTTGAACCCGAATAACTTTTGATCAAAAAATAAAATAGCAATTCTGCTTACCGCATTTGAAAGTCCAAGTCAAATTCTATCGGTTTTGATTATTTCCATTGTTAAAAATTAATTTTTTTATTGTTAAACAAAGCTATAAACACATAGTGATTGAATGATGTTTTCAATGCATTTCTCATTTGAAATCGAACCAGTAGGCGCGCATACAGACAATTTCTACGTAGATTACGTACATTAAAACGCATGCATTTGGCACGGGAAACACTATGTGTTTATAGCTTTGTTTAACAATAAAAAAAAAATTAGCAATGCAAATAATCAAAACCGATAGAATTTGACTTGAACTTTCAAATGCAGTAAGCAGAATTGCTATTTTATTTTTTAATCAAAAGTTATTGGGGTTTAAAAATTGCACTTTTTCTCGATTTTTGGAAAGTTCAACCGCGTTTATCTCGAAAACTATGCATCCTACGAAAAAGCTTGTAAGACCATTTTTTGCTGAGAATCACCCAAGAAATACAAAAAATGTTTTATTTTGCGAAAAATCGATGTTATGTAATTCCTCAAGTTCTTTGTTTATAACAATCTTATCGACATCCGGATCAACTGTTACCCAAAAAATTCGTGTTCTACGGGTCAAAATACATAAAAAACTTGGGTAAGTCCATCTGAATTAAGGAGGCCGTCACTGGCGAAGCGTCCATGTAACGACTGTTACCACTGGTAACAGTTAAAAATCTTGCAAATAAATATTTTATGACTACTATGAAATAATTCCATTTATATTTTTTACCAACAGAAATATTTGTTAATACGTAGTACCTACCAAATTCAGTAAATAGCCAATTAGACGCACGAAAATATTGGCGAGATTACATGTGAATACATTTGAATCCGTTGCAGGGTTGCACGTTATTATATTCCGTTACCACTTCTAGTTCTGGCAACGAAAGATGATTCTCGCTATCGGTCCAGACTGAAAATTTTGAAGGAATGACGGCTCCAGAGACGGCGCGGGCACGCTGTGTATATCAGTATTGTCACCATTTTACAATATGGTAACGTTAGTATAGTAGCTATTCGTGCATTTGAATTTGAACATGGAAGAATGTTGCTGCGTAGTTGATCAACGACTTGAAAAGTCATTATCCTTGTATATTTTTTTTTATATATAATTTTTAAGAAAAAAATGAAATTATTGAAAATAGAAGATTTAAAATATATAAACACTAGTTTTCAAAATATGTTCTGTTCCCTACTTGTTTATTTTTGATGTTAATTTTATTGTAGAATAATCTGTTTAGTTTGTTTATTACTTATTGTTAAACCTACTACATGCGTATAATACATGTATACATAATTACAAAAACTTATATTTGGGAGGTTCAAAATAATTGTTATCTACTTTTTATGTCATATTATGTATAAGTTTTTAGTTTGTGAAAACTGTCATTATAGACAGCAGTGCGTGAAGGGTTTAAAGTCTGCGTGAAGTAACAATGTATTTTAAATGGGATTTACTTTTTCGCACAATTTCAATGGGTTTTTGACACACTTTCATATAATCAAATATCCTTAACTTTCGCGTTGTCATATTTATCACAATATGAGCAATGACTTACAATAGGGTAGCCGAACTTCCCGAAAAAAACGATATTTCCCGTTTTTTAACGATTTGTCCCGGTGTCCCGAAAAAGTCTCTCGGGACGCCTAAAATGTCTCGTATTTTTTCTTCAATTTCAATTGTTTCTTCAATTTCGGCATTTGTTTTCATTATTATTTCTCCCTCTCTTATTACATTGTGGTCCAGTATTGTTCTCATTATTGTTCGTTCAAATTTCGGAATGCTATGTTCATCTTTCTTATTAATCGTCGTTGTTTCCATCCCATATGTATCAACAGATCTTATTAAGGTATTATATTATTTCATATTATACTTGTCTTGTTTCTCAACAGATTTCTAATCATTCCATATGTTTTCTGCCTTTCAGAATTCTTTCCTCTGTTCTCTCTTTTCCGGTTTTCCATATTGTTACTCCCAAGTAGCTAAAGGTGGATACAAGTTTGTCCTCCTTATGATTACTTTCAATATCAGATTAAATAATAGTGTCGGGGAGACAGAGTCACCTTATTTCACTCATTTATTTATGATAGGGGAGCAAAGTATGCTAAATGTGCAGTCACTCGAGCGCTTTGGGAACCTATTGGGTTGTGATTATTAGATCCTAAAACCAAAAAAACTTAAGTATTATTTTCCATTTTAGTGGGTGCTTCTTCTTCAGGTGCCATCTCCGCTACGGAGGTTGGCAATCATCATAGCTATTTTAATTTTTGAGGCAGTAGCTCTAAATAGTTGTTTTGAGCTGCATCCAAACCATTCTCTCAGGTTCTTCAGCCATGAAATTCGTCTTCTGCCGATGCTTCTTCTGCCATCTATCTTTCCCTGCATTATGAGTCGCAGGATGCCATACTTCTCGCCCCGCATCACATGTCCGAGGTACTGTAGTTTTCTTTCTTTAATTGTAAGTTCAACTTCCTTCTCTTTACCTATTCTTCCCAGTACGTCATTGTTCGTAACTCTATCTACCCAGGAAACTCGCATAATTCTTCTATACGTCCACATTTCAAAGGCGTTAAGTCGTCTCATTGTCTCTACATTTAACGTCCATGATTCCAGTCCATAGTATAGTACACTATATACGTAACATTTTGTTAGGCGTACTTTAAGAGCTAATGTTAAATCTTTGCTACATAGGACCTTTTTCATTTTCATTTCCAAGTGGGTGCTTGCCATTTTTTAACTTATTTTCCATTTCGAAAATGGATTTTTCCGATTATAGCGCCATCTATCCATAATTCGAAAAAATGTTTCGAATAAAAGTTACTTATTTTTACGCAAAGAATCCAAATCTGCGATAAAAAATGGGGGCTCCCGTTTAAGATTTTAAAGTAACCCCCCACCCCACCTCCATGGGGGGTCGTGTTTGGTGCCATTCGATAGATTTTTCAAAAATATTGAATAAGTGTATTTTACAGTTTTTCGATCTGATGTTCATTTTGCGAAATATCGCGGGATTCGTATTAAAACTATTAAATTTACCCCCACCCCTCTCTGAGGGAAGTCGTGTTTGGTATCATTCGATAGATTTTTAAAAAATATTGCGCACATATTTTTCAGTTTTTCGATCTGTCATCCATTTCACGAAATATTCGCTTTTTTCTTGTGAAACTTTGGGACCCACCCATTTCCTTACGCCCGGCTCAAATCGTCAGATTTTTGAAATATACACTCTTTTGCATGTACTTAACTTACCTTATCTTAATCTGCCAATTTCGAGTTTTTTTAAGGACAGATTTTTTTTTTCGGGCCCCCCTTAACGAACTCCCCTGTGTTAAGAGCCAATATATGGTAGAGGTACATCTGCAGGGTACCAGGTTTCTCCCATATGATAATCTGACGCGCTCGAGTAACTGCAAAAATCCCCGCTTGGGCTCCCATACCATTACATTTATCTCCTTAGAAGTTGTTCGTTGAAACTGATCCTTGCTTTGGTGTTCTTTAGGTTTACTGTTAGCATAATTTGTCTTAATATTTCTGGGATTCCAACATTCTCTATCTCCTCCATCATTTTCGTCTGATTGATTATATTAAAAGCGCTCTTAAAATCTATGAATATTCGGGGAATTTCTCTGTTGTATTCTCTAGATTTTTGAATTATTTGTTTCACTGTATGTGTGAAATTGTGAAATTAATCATCGACCTCCTTGGTCTGAATCCATTCTGGTATTATCCTAATATTCGTTCAGCGCATTATTTAAGTCTCATGTTTAGTATGTTTGCTAGAATGTTATATGTGGTGTTTAATAAAGTTATTGCTCTTTAATTCTGGCACTCCTCCCGATCTCCTTTTTTTTCATATATTATAGGTACTATAATACATGTGCTCCAATCGTCTGGTAGTCAGTTTTGTCCATAATTTGTTGTATTAGTTGGTTTATTTCTTTATGTAATTCTCTTCCTCCGTATTTTTTTTAATTCCACTACTTTTTCATCTTCTCCTGCTGCTTTTCCGTTTCCTAGGTTTTTAATATTTGTTTTTGTACTTCTTCTGCTGTGAAAATTTCGACTTCGTCGACATCTTCTACGGTTTTATTTCTTCATCGCAGTGTGCTCCCTTCTTCATAGTGAATAGCATTTTTTCGTAATATTCTTCCCATATTTTGCTGATCTGTTTCTCTTCAAATACGGTTTCTCCTTTCTGTTTTTTTAGTCCTCTTGGTTTGCTTGATTTAATGCTGGGCTTATTTTTTGTTGCTCTGACTTCTTTGTAAAATTGCTTTATTTAATGTTCAGTTAACAACTGTTATGTTCTGACGGATTGTTAATCCATGATATTCTGGCTGAGTTTTTTACTTTGTTTCGCAGTCTTGATCGTACGTAAATTACATATTCAAAGGTAAATTGAAAAGGATTTGTAGGTCCCAAATTAGCTAAAAGACCATGTTTCATCCTGCCTGTTTGGATATCGCCCCAAACCCTCCTTGGCAGTGGCGTACCCGGAGAGGGGACTTGGGGGTTAAACCCCCTTTCCCCCAGGGCATATGAAAAATATATAAAAAAAAGTAGGAAAATGTAACTTGTCTTTCACAAACAAAACAAAAAAATACGCCAACCCCCCTCCCCAGAGAAAAATTCTACGCTACTGCTCCTTGGATGTGTCCCGTTTTTTCAAGTTTATGATCTGGTCACCCAAACTTACAACAAAATTTTTGACAGTTTTGTGGTTTGAAAGTAGTTAGGATTTTTAAATGTCAAAGTTCTAAAAATTGTAGAATAGAAATGAATTCCAGTGACGAAGAGTTACAGTTTTTTTATTTGTTTATCGTAGATAAAATATTGTATGAAACTGTGCGTGAAGTACTTTTTGCGAACTTACGCGATGTATAGCACTCGCTCCGTTGTCGCTCGTGCTCTAAATATCGCGTGCGTTCGCAAAAAACATACTTCACGTACTGTTTCATAAATAACTATTTTTCAATAGGATTTTTTTACATCTAGTTTTGGTAACACTTTAGAAAAAGTCACGCTTCGCCACTGGAGGCCGTTGTACCCCCCTGGCGACAGGACTACATATTATAGGATTATAATATAAGCATATTATGCTTCTCAATGAAAAGACATCAAGTATGTAATAAAATATATACCCAAGTATATTCAAATGGGAAATAAGCCACAATTTTACCTAAAAATGATTTTATTAACGTTTCGACGCCCAAGTCGGGTGTCGTTGTCAAAATACAAAATAATATTAAATAAACAAAAATGTTGCTGCTTAGTAAAAAATTCTTCTAATAATTTATTTAATCTGACTCATTTATATCGGCAATTCAGACACGTATTATACATTTTAAAGTAGACGACTTTAAAAATGATATTGCCAATATTGATGAGTTGCGTTCCTGGGACGACTTTACTAAAAGATAGTTCATTCGATTACATGAAATCAATCCCAACTCAAGAATATCCGCCACAAAAAATCATAGCATGTGATCTGTCTTTAAAAAGACAACCAAATGCAACGGTGGTACTGAAATTCTCGCGTTAGAGATTCCATAGTAAATCACGAGGGAAAACCAGGAAAAACCTCGTGATACTATCCCGACATCGCAAGTATTTGGGTTTACATTTAGTTTACTCTCAAAACTAATACCAAATTCTGACTTGATATTTTAAATTTTAAATAATACTAAAATACTAAATATGTACTAACTCGATATGTTACTGATTTACTAATTGTGGTATTTTCTTTCTATTGACTTCCTCCTTTAGTATGGGTAACCACATCCTACTGCATTCTACCGAGGAATTTGCGACACAATTGGTTTCATTTAGCATAATTAGAGCCGCTTCTTTGATTTTTCTCTTTTTACTATCTGCTTCTTTTAGGACTATACTTGAATCTCTCCACTGAAGTCTATGTTCATTATCCCATGCGTGTTTTTTATGGAATCTTTTTATTTACTATGGAATCTCTAACGCGAGAATTTCAGTGCCACCGTTGCATTTGGTTGTCTTTTTAAAGACAGATCACATGCTATGATTTTTTGTGGCGGATATTCTTGAGTTGGGATTGATTTCATGTAATCGAATGAACTATCTTTTAGTAAAGTCGTCCCAGGAACGCAACTCATCAATATTGGCAATATCATTTTTAAAGTCGTCTACTTTAAAATGTATAATACGTGTCTGAATTGCCGATATAAATGAGTCAGATTAAATAAATTATTAGAAGAATTTTTTACTAAGCAACAACATTTTTGTTTATTTAATATTATTTTGTATTTTGACAACGACACCCGACTTGGGCGTCGAAACGTTAATAAAATCATTTTTAGGTAAAATTGTGGCTTATTTCCCATTTGAATATACTTGATTATAAAAATGCCACAAGAAAATAGCTTCAGAACAACAAAATATATACCTACATGTCGAGCGCATTTTTTTCAAACTTACTATTTTTTAACCTCAAGTTAAATGAGTAGTATAAACGAAGTCGACAGTTGGTCCGACTTCCTCATAATACCAGCACGTGCACGGTGCCAATCTTGAAGCAAAGATGAAGACGCACATTTGCTAATATTTTAATCACATACCTAACATCGACTTGTCGTATCAGATTAAGCAAATATGGCTTAAAATTTGTTTTTCAAAGGTCGTGTGACCAATTTCTGTGGCTAGTTTCAACTACAAAGATCTAGAGTTTAACCTGATGATGGTCTGCTAAGACAGAAAACGTTCGATAATCTGTGATGGTAAAGTTTTTGTCCAACTTGGATCTTTTAAGAAAATTTTTTAATAAAATTTATATATACCAGCTACCAAAGGCAGACTTTTTTACTTCTACAGTATTTCTGCTATGGTATACAGCCAATTAGAAGATTTCCCATTTTATGTTGAAATAAAATATATTTTACACAGTTTAATTGTATTTTTATTTAAGTATTAAACTAATTTTAATAGTTAAAATAATACCAAAAATATAAAAATAACCTTAATACGTCATTTTTTATGAACTGTAGCCTCCCCGCAATTACTTTTCTCTTGATAAATCGTAGAAAATCTAAAAAAACGTCAGATTCTCCACAAAATTTTTTAATTTTCTTATACTAATTATCCTATTCCCAACGAAGACAAATCGAAAGACGATTTTTTCACACTTTATTTGCATTGATAGGTACATACGTAACTTGAAAGATGTTGCAACTAACTTCATACTGTCGGTATGCGCGTACTTCATACTGTCGCTTTTATAAAAATTCCCTCTCAACATCACTGCAGGCCTCAGCGGCCCATGTCTTGAAATTTTTCAACTGTCTTTCTCCACTTTACTCTGTCTAGAACAGATGTCTTCCAATTTACAACGCCAGCTCTTTGTAGATCCTCTTTGGCTGCCTCCAGCCACCTTTTCCGCGGTCAACCCCTCCTTCTTCCCTCGCCTCTTAACAATATACTCTTCGCCCATCGGTCCCCTGACATCCTTTCCACATATCCCAGCCAGCGAAGTCTCCTAGTTTTAACCATATGGCTGATTACGGATTACAGTTCTTGAATTTCCGCATTAATCCGTTTTCTCCATTCGTTCTCTTCCACTTTCACACCACCGAAAATATTCCTCAACACACTCCGTTCCCATCTTTCTAATGCATTTTCTTCTTTCTTATTCAGAACCCAACACTCACTACTATACAGTACTGTAAGTTGTATCCCCGTACAAAGTAACCGTAATTTTGCTGCTCTTGGGATAAGACTACTTTTTAAAAGTTTGCTCAATGCTCCAACCGCTCGCTATCACTTCGCAATTATTTTTTCAGTTTCTGGAACTTCATCTCCTTTCTCCGTTACAGTCACCCCTAGGTATTCAAATTCTTTCACTTTCTCGAAACAATATTCTTTTCCATCGTTATCTATTCTGATTTTCAAAACCTGTTCTAGCATTTCCATAAATTTTGTTTTGTGTTCGTTAATAGTCACTGTACTGCTTAGTTTTTCTTTCAAGAAGGTTAAATGATATTAGCAGTCCTCTTTTTGTTCTTGTTGTCAATACTAAGTCGTCTGCATATGCAAGTACCTGAGTTTCTATCATGGATCGTACCTTCCGTTCTGATCCCGCTTTCCCTGAATATTGCCTCTAATACACAATTGAAAAGGACAGTTGACAGAGTGTTTCCCTGCTTCAAACCCCTTCGTACTTTGAACTTTTCTGAGAGGCTACCCTCCAGTGCTACTCTATTTTCTGTTCTTTCCAGTGTCATTTTCACTAGTTTTATCAACTTCTCCGGTATCCCGATTAACCGAAGTGCATGAAAAAGACGTTCCCTTATGACTGTATTATATGCCTGCTTGAAGTATATAAACAGGAGCTTCATGTTTAGCTGTTGTTCGTAGGTACTGCTCTGTAACAGCTTTAGTACAAAAATCTGATCGATGGTAGATCTTCCTTTCTTAAAACCACCTTGTTATTCACCTACCTGCACACTAACATATCTGTCTAACTTTTCTCTGATAGTTTTTGACATATAAGCGATTAAAAATTCAAAAATTGCGAAATCAGCCATTTTAACCCTCAAAAACTATGTGAAAAACTGAAAATGTCAATGTTGCCAAGGTAGGCAGATATTCTTTAAACATCGATTGATGAAATCCCGAAGAGTTTTTTCCAATACAATATCAAAAACCTCTTTGTTTTTAATTGCTAATCAAGGGAGCGCGACATTATTTTCAACCGTTGCATGTATGTATATGTAATATGCGTAAATATATGTGCGGAAAAATATTCTGATTCAATTTTTTTTCACCATCTTGATCACTATCTTGAAAAGATTCCCTATTAACAAATTTGCATATTGCCGTGGTTGAAAGTGTGTCAAAAAGTTTTTAAACATTTTTTTTTTAACTTTAAAGGTTTTCCGATTAGATATACATACATGCAACGGTTGAAAATAGTGTCGCGCCCGCTTGATTATCAATTAAAAAACAAAGGGGGTTTTCGATATTTTATTGCAAAAATCTCTTCGGAATTTCATCAATCGATGTTCATAGAATATCTAGCTGCCTCGGCAACATTAAAATTTTAGATTTTTCACATAGTTTTTGAGGGCCAAAAATTGCCGATTTTGCAATTTTTAAATTTTCAATCGCTTATATCTCGAAAACTGTCACATTTAAAAGAAAGTTACTTAAGATATTTTCTATTTGAAATGACCAAAAAACCTAAAAAAATTTGTCCGATGCAAAAAAATTAGTTTTAGTAAACAACAAAAAAAAATAAGTTTAAAAAAATTTTGACTGCTTTTTGATCCTGGCAACATGCAAATTTGTTAAAAGGGGACATTTTCAAGCAAGATGGTAAAGAAAAATTGATTCAGAATATTTTTCCGCACATATATTTACGTATATTACATATACATACATGCAACGGTTGAAAATAATTTGATTAGCAATTAAAAACAACGAGGTTTTTGATATTGAATCGCAAAAAACTCTTCGGGATTTCATCAATCGATGTTTAAAGAATATTTACCTACCTACCTTGGCAACATTGACTTTTTTGGTTTTTCGCATAGTTTTTGAGGGTTAAAAATGGCTGATTTCGCAATTTTTAATCGCTTATATGTCAAGAACTATCAATTTTGGAGAAAAGTGACTAAAGACAGTTTCTGTTTGGAATTTGGAATGATACAAAAAAACCTAAAAAAACTTTGTTCGATGCAAAAGAAAGTAATTTTAGGAAAAAAACAAAAAAAAAAACGTTCAAACAATTTTTGGACCTGGGAACATGCAAATTTGTTAAAAGGGGTCCTTTTTGAGTAAGAAGAAGATTGTGCAAAAAATCTGAATCAGAATATTTTTCCTAGCGGATGCGCAAGTGCTATCGGGACTGGGACTAGTGATGTAACGAATATTCGTATTCGCATTCGCGAATATTCGCATGTTTTTGCATATTCGCATCCGCATTCGCGAAATTTGTGCGAATGTTTTGCGAATATGAAAACCAGAAAAAAAATAATTTTAAGATAATATTAGATATTTAAGAAAAGGTAACTTAACCTCAAACATGCAGCTACTCTCAAATTGAAATATGCAGGACACAACAGCAGACAAAGAGACGGAAGATGGAATGAAGCGGTAACTTACTGGAGACCTTGGGACTACAAAAGAGGAAGGGGCAGACCACAGACGAGATGAATGACCCAAAAGGGATACGCAGCGACCATCAGATCGACAGCGTTAGCACTGAACCGAGAAGAGTGGAAAAGTAAGGGGGAGGCCTACGTTCAACTTTGGACAAATGAAGGGCAATAGATAGATACATAGAAGAGTGGAACTTAACCTTGTAGAATCACATTATCAGCCTTCACTTTTTTTTATTATTTGGTATTATGTAATAAAGCTTAAGATTCAGATTGATTTACAAATTTACACTAAATATCAATTAACTTTTCATTAAAAATTTAGGAAACATTACAAAAATAGAAACAAATTAAAAAAAAACTGGACATTCGCATTCGCATCCTCAGTCGCGATGTCAGTAGCAGATATTCGCATTCGTATTCGCGAATGTTAAAAAAATGACATTCGTTACATCACTACTAACTATATATGGACTTAGGGACTAGACTATTATAACGACTATACGCTGTGAGCTCGTACGTAGAGGGGATATTTACAAATTCGCGAGCGCCAGTAGTGGCAAGTCTGTAAACGTTTACCGGAAATTTGACATAAATGTCAAAGTGATTAATTTAAAATTAAAAGTAAAAACATTAATTATAAAAAATATTAGTTGGTCAAAGCTGTGGTATATTTTTACCTTAAATATACTTACGTTTTAAATACTGAAATTAAGTTTTTTAATGTTCCGTAATATCGTTGATTGAAATAAACGGTAATCTTAGCGCCATCTACACGATAACTGTGAAAGTATCCGAAGCAAGAAATTCATATTTTATCAATAGAACGTCAAAATGATTAGCAAAATCTTAAAAAAATCGAGTACAATTTAATTAATTTTTTGCTTTGTAAGTATTAAGCGATAACAATTAAATAATAAATTTAAAAATTACCGGTGAAAGTTGAATTAGTAATCCGCCAGGAGCGCCACCAGCGAAGCTCAGAGCCGATGAAGTGAATTAGGGATTCCAATGAACTGTCAGTGGTGGTCGGTGGATGGCTAAACTGACATGGCCATAGACACAGTTAAGGGGGGTGGTCATGATGTATGTAATCTTTACATTGAATATTGACAAATTTGTAAAGAATATCCTGTTTGGTTTTGTTTTTTTGTTAATTGTGTAGCGAAATTTGTGAAATTGTGATAGCAAATTAAATATGAAGTGGTTTAAACATTGGATACGCCTATGGATGACAGTTTCGCCATCCAGCAGCCATATTATATCACGTGATTTGGAACTAGAGTCTGTGGCACGAAAAAAGAAATTTCGCAAGGCTATGATTGGCCACAAATTTTAGGCTTGCGATTGGTCAAGAAGCGACCATGTCAACTGTCAACTTGTCGTAACTATAACCTCAGAAACATAGAAGAGTGGGTGGGGCTCAGAAATTAAAAAATTTATCAACGGCCAACGGTATATTTTAAATTTATAACGGGTTTATGCCTTTATGGTTTATCTTATTATTATACACGTGGAAACCGATATTCGTTCACAAGTTCACATGATTTTTCAGTTCTAGTGAAATTAGAATAATTGGCTTCTCTCGTAAATATATTTTCTGTTAAGTTGGATTTATAGTTTGACGTAGCGTAGACGTAGACGCAACGTACACGTAAGAAACGGACTGGAGACGGAAGAAAAATATTATGTCAATTTATAGATCGACGTAACGGAATTTTTGCGCATGCGTAAACAATGACTTAATTCTAATTCAACAACATAGCCTATAAATTATACGAACAGTAAACAAACTTTGTGTTTATTTATTTATACTTATACTATTATTTATTATAATATTTATCTGTTTTGTGTGTTACATGGATTAGGAAATAAACGAAAGTATGCTCTTTGGTGCCGCATGCCTTGGGATTTCCAACTATTTTGTTCCATTTCCTGGTCTTTAAATGTTTATTGGATTTACCTATCGTATAATATGTGTGGATAACCACGAATTAGGCTAATAACAACTCATATTTATCTGAAATATTGAAATGACTCTATGATATATTTTTATTAAATTAATAACTTAACATCCATTGTATTAACAAAATTCGAATATGTTGACAATCAACTTTTTACACAACACAAGGAATGAGGGGGCGGGGCGGGTCCACTTTGAGTGACAGAACAAAATTCTGCCTTATGATTGGCCAGACGGAAGAAACGCACTGTAAAAGATGAAAGTTGGTCATCTCTTATGTTACGTTACGTTTCTCTTACGTTCCGTCAGGCGCTTGCGTTCATCTATAAACACGAGTACACAAAATTCGGTGTTGATCTTTTCCAGTGCGTCTCCGTTGCGTCTACGTCTACACTACGTCAAACTATAAATCCAACTTTAGAATGGATTCCAAGGACCTATTTACAAATTACCTATTTATGAATAAGCCAAATTTGGATCAGAAATATTATGTGTTGAAACTTTATTGCAGTTTCTTCTATGTGTTTGACCAGCTTAAAAATTAGAATGGATTCCAAGGACCTATTTACAAATTACCTATTTATGAATAAGCCAAATTTGGATCAGAAATATTATGTGCTAAACTTTATTGCAGTTTCTTTTATGTGTTTGACCAGCTTAAAAATTCATCAATTTGAACACCTAAAAACATTGTATGATCAGTTACTTCAAGGTTCATATTGTTTAGTTCAACAGTTTGTGGTTTTTCATGAATGTATATATTAGTGCAGCATTAGGCAAACTAGACACTACAAATAAGTTTAAAGGTGATGTAATGATGTAAATGATGCATAGAGCTTTTTGAACTCTGTCTCCTATCATATTGATACAACATGTTCTTTAATATCAAAACGCATAACTAATAATACCAACAGAAATTGGATCAATACTGAAATTCTTCAGCTTAGTAAAAAGCTAAAAGATTTATTTTGACTAACAAATGTTAGTGGTAATCCAGATTTAATGTTTAACTATAAAATACAAAAGGCCAACTTTATCCGTAAGGTAAAGGATACAAAACAAGTCTCCTATCAAAGTTATTTCTATAGTGCTATGTATTAAGAGTATGTATAAGTCAAAAATGAAATTTTTTTATTAGGACCTTTCAAAGTCTTTTTTACCACTGATAAAATAACTATTACAAATAAATATCAAAATAAGATGTGTCAAAATAAGATCACATCATCGTCGTGACAAAAAAAAAACAAACCACAAAAAAGAATACATTTATTTTAAATATTAACATTAATATTTTTATTTGTAAAATGTATACACTATGTGTTCTTGATAAACATTAAGTATAATATATTATTATTTATTAACATAGTATGTACAGTTACGGCCAGTGAATAGTTTACAGGCTGGATTATCTAGGAGCCGATTTTTTAAATTTTTACCTCGTTTAAACGCACCTCTTGCGTCAAAGTGACGTTGCCAGTGGTGTACCTAGAATAAGTTGATTAAAATTAAAAAATCAAAATAACAAAAATAAATTTTACAAAATTTATCAAAATGGAAAATATAGAAAGAAGTTTTTTTGAATAAAATGGATTATGGTCTTAATATGGTTTAGTTTCTTATTTTATTTTTCAACACTCACGAAATTTTTGACAAGCATTGACTTTTTGAGATTTTTTGACTTTGACATTTATCAAATCCGTACGACACTGCAATTTTACAGTATTACAATATAAAAATTAAAGTGTAAACTATTCAGTGAACGTAACTGTACATTAGCTGTAATGAGTAGGTAAAATAAGAAGTAAAAAATTATAATATAATAACCATGTTTCACTAATTAACAATATCTAATATCTCTAATACATTTACTTTTGATTGAGACTTGCTGAATGACTATAGTCCAAGCAAAAAAAATATCAAAATGGTGACGAAATATGATTTATAAATTAGTAATTAACTATTTAACTTTCTACTTTGGTAATACCTTATTAATTATACAGGGTGTCCCGAAAAGATTGGTCATAAATTATACCACATATTCTGGGGTCAAAAATAGTTCGATTGAACCTTACCTTAGTACAAATGTGCTCATAAAAAAAGTTACAGCCCTTGTAAAGTTACAAAATGAAAATTTATTTTTTTTAATATGTCGAAAACTATTAGAGATTTTTTATTGAAAACGGACATGTATTATTCTTGTGGCAGGAAGATCTTAAAACAAAATTATAGTGAAGTTTGTCCACCCCATAAAAATGTTATGGGGTTTTGTTCCATTAAACCCCCCCCCCCCCCAAACTTTTGTGTACGTTCCAATTAATTCATTTTTGTGATACCATTAGTTAAACACAACGTTTTAAAAACTTTTTTGCCTCTTAGTATTTTTTCGATAATCCAGTTTTTATCGAGATGCAGCTTTTTTTTTTAATATATTTACATAAAAATTTTATGGGGGTTTTGTTCCTTTAAAGCCCCCAAACGTTTGTGTACGTTCCAATTAAACTATTATTGTGGTACCATTAGTTAAACACAGTGTTTTTAAAACTTTTTTGCCTCTTAGTCTTTTTTTGGCAAGTCACCTTTTATCAAGACGTGGCTTCTTTTTCAAAATATACCTAAAAATGCAAATTATAAATAAATTTTCAGATTATTAACAGGTCTCTTTAATCGTACTTAACCATATACAAATATGTGGTGGATTCGACAAATATTCAAAATATGTCGATAAACACTGGCTTATCGAAAAAGTACTAAGAGGCAAAAAAGTTTTAAAAACATTGTGTTTAACTAATGATATGGGGATTAATACTAAATATATAAAGACTAATAATGGGAATTAAAAGAACAAAACCCCCATAAAATTTTTATGGGATGCATAAATTTCACTTTAATTTTTTTATAAGATGTTGCTGCTATAAGAATACCACATGTCCATTTTCAATAAAAAATCTCTAAAAGTTTTCGATATACGAAAAAAAAATCGATTTTCATTTTGTAACTTCAAAGGGCTGTAACTTTTTTTGTGTGCACTATTGTATATAGATAAGTGAGGTTCAATCAACTTATGATGTACATACATATCTCCAGTTCTGTCTCACATCATCAACCTATCTGTCAAGGATGGCAAGTTTCCAAGTGATATTAAAACGGGAGTAGTTAGTCCAATTTTCAAAAAGGGGGATCCATGTTTGGTTGATAATTACAGGCCAATCACTGTAACAAGTGTACTCTCTAAGATTATCAAAAAGTGTATTTACAATAAAATGTTAAGTTTTCTGAACAAACATTATATCTTAAATAAATGCCAGCATGGGTTTCTTCCTAACAAATCTACAGAAAGAGCTTCTATTTCATTATTTAATTATATCCACGCTGCTTTGGATCGAAAAAGATATGTGGGTGCACTCTTTTTTGACTTAACTAAGGTGTTTGACTCAATTGACATTGACATTATACTGCATAAATTAAAAGCCCTTGGTTTTCAGGAAATTTCTTGAACTGGTTAAGGTCATACTTACAATATCGTAAATTCCTAGTAAAAATCGATAAGAAGTCATCTGTTTTTAATCTTGATCAAGGTGTACCACAGGACTCCGTATTAGGACCCTTAATATTTCTTTTATATGTCATAGATTATTAAGGAAGCCGACCCCGCATAGGGATAAGGCAAAGAGAATGATGAATTTATGATGAAAATGATGATGCATATTTTTCCACTCTATGAGTTAAAGATTAAGGACAGGTTGTTCTTCCAACATGTTTATTCTTTTCCTGAACCAAACGAATTGAGGTTTGTCAGGTTTGACAGCTATCTTCCACTACATAAACTTTATTAAATTAAAAGCTTCATGTAGATTTGTTGCAGTACATCCTTCATTTTGTATATTTGGCAGCTATTACTGTATTTCATACATACAGAATTACAATAATCGTGGCAGTACTAGCTGTTCTCATGTTTTGAATAAATATTATAATTTCCAACTAATAACATATTAAAATAATATAATATGACCAGGGGTTTTCTGTAGCTTGTAGATTATATGTGTATTAGAGCACTATTTTCCATAGTTAAAAATATTATTTTATGTATAAATTTTATGAAATAAAAGCACATACTTATCTAAAAACAAATTTATATGCCAATATAAATGAGTGAGATTAAATAAATTATTAGAAGAATTTTTTTGCTTAGCAACAACACTTTAGTTTATTTTAGTAATATTTTGTATTTTGACAACGGCACCCGATTTGGGCGTCGAAACGTTAATAAAATTATTTTTTTCATTTTAATTGTGGCTTATTTCCCATATAAATAATTAACATTTCTGTAGCAATTTCTGTATTTCAAGCAATTATTTTTTAATATGACAGGCTTTATAGATTCTTTATACCTCTAAAATATGTCATTACTTACCAGTAAAATGTTATCTATCTATGCCCTCAGTTTCATTTATTTTGCTTTCAGACATGCAGCTCTTGGATTCTCAAGATTTTACATCTCATTTTCTCTTTCAATATGTTACATCTTTCTAAAGCATATATTTCTTTAGGAAATTATAAATCATTATAATTACATAATATTATTATTGTTCTATATTTTGTTTATTTTTATTGGATATTGCACATTGCAGACATTAAAACATCAAACTAAACAGTCAACTAAAATCATAGATATATAATACTCTAGATTGCGCCTTACGACCTTAAAATGGGTGACGGTTGCGACAGAGATAAATGAGCCTATTTGGTCGGTAGTCTCTTTCTAATTCAAGGGGAGTATCGACGACGTCACTATCCTACTCTGTCGTCGAGTATTTTAGATGGTTTGACAGTTCGAGCGGATGGCGACGAGAACTGGTCGTTTGTCTTCGGACGTGGATAATCCTGGTTCGAATCCCGTACCAATCTTTACTTTTTTTATTTTTTATTTAATCAATATTGCGTTTATTAGATATTATTACATCTCTAAAGTAAATCTATGCAAAGAAATATATAACAAATAAGAAAAACTGTGTAGGTACCTATAGATTTTAAAAAAATATAAAAGCCAATGTTATTTTTTTAATAAGTTAATTGTAGAATAGTATAAAGTAATTGTTAAAAATATTCGTAAAAAATTACCAATAATTAATATCAACATAATGTACCATCGATTTATTAATTGAATCGGTCATTTCAAAAACAACATGAGTCACATATTCCTAATTTTACAGAAGAGCAAAGAAAACTAACTATATATTCGAAAGATGGATGAAATGGATGACATCAAAATTCAGAGTTATATTGTAGTTTTGTTCCTAATGTTCCTATAATCTTTTTACTGGACTGGTGTCGTTTTTTGCACACAACGTTTATTTTAAAGAAGTCTATTCCTCTCAAAAAGTTAGTTTCTGAAAATTGTGGACTTTGCTGTTTTTGAAATGACCGATTCAATTATAGACATTATTTTTATTTATGAAACTATTGTTACAATTTTTTAAAAAAGTAGAAGCAAAACAAACATTCACATCATTCGAATAAGGACGAATTTATATTAATAACGAATGACTTTTATACTATGCAGTTCACAAATTATGTATTCCAATATTAACTTACTATACATACATTTATTATCTGCTAGATTTACTTAGGTCCATTTTTCAGGTGTAAAAATATCTAATAAACGCAATATTGATTAAATAAAAATAAAAAAAGTATAGTTGGTATGGGATTCGAACCACGATTATCCACGTCCGAAGACCAAAGACTATTTCCCGTCACCACCCGCTCCAACTGTCAACACATATTACTCGATAAAGTGGGATATTCACGTCGTCGATACTCCCCTTGAATTAGAAAGAGACTACCGACCAAATAGGCTCATTTATCTCTGTCGCAACCGTCACCCATTTTAAGATCGCAGGGCGCAATCTAGAGTATTATATATCTATGACTAAAATTTAAATTCTAGGTTATATCTTATGATCACAGTCAGCTTTCTAACCAATCGCAAGCCGGGATTTTGTGGCCAATCATAGCCTTGCGAAATTTCTTTTTGTTCGGTGCTACAGACTCTAGTGAATTACTGAAACTGAAGCAAATAGCAAAGATCGTGAAATTCGAATTCGACTACTGAAAGGGTTTATCTGGTAACTTATCTGGTATTATATTAAGGGTAACTGAACACAAGGATAAGAATCAAGATCAAGAATAATCCTCCCTCACTTTCGTTTTTTTATTATTTTCTGTTTTTATTAAATGAAAAGCCCAACTTCCGTTAGGCACAAAAAATTGGTTATAGACTCATTTGAGTTGTTCCCCTCCACGGAAATCTTTAGTAAAAGGCGAAAGATTTATTCGCTCTGAAGGGAAACCAGAGTGAGGATCAAATTTGGTGGAGGATGTTTTACCGCAAAGCATTAGTTGCTAGCGTGCGGTACGTAACTACCGCCATCTATTAATAGAGAGAGCAATAAATTCGATTTACAGTACTTAGGAACATGCGGCCATCTTTCATAATAATTTTATTATAATATTTTTTAAGTTTTTCGAATAAAATCACCAAGCTCTACAATCGTGATCGTCTCTTGATTTTTTTTTATTTATATTTGTATTATTTTGGTAATTGAAATACGCGAGGAATATCTATATCTGTGAGGAATTATAATACCTAATACGTCGACGTACTAGTTACAAATAATATAGGGTTAGTCGCGTTAGTCGACGTACTAATAGTTACAAATAAGATAGGATTGTCGCGTTAATTTCATTAAAACAGGAACACAATAAGATATATTTGAAATAAATTAGTAAATAATATCTAAATATTAGTTTATTGCATGTATTATAATTACTTTAAGGCCATATTAACATATCTAAATTAACACGCGTGCGGAAAAGTAAAAACCGCGTGCGGAAAAGTGAAACTTTCTAAACTAAAATGCGTGCGCGAAAGTAGACATTTTTGCACGCTCGTAGAAAATAGTATATTGTGCAACAAGTGCAGAAAGGTACTAATTTCTCACGAGTTTGAAAAGTTGCGGTACGAGCGCAAGCGAGTGCCGCAATTCAAACGAGTGAGAAATTACCTTTCTGCACGTGTTTCACACTATACTTTTTCTACAAGCACAGTTTTTCCTAAAAATAAAAATCACAATTTCCAAACGACGATTTTTAATAATAGGTACCTATGTGATAAATTTTAAACTGTATTTAATTAATACCTACTAATCAATTTAAATTCCTTATACCTAAATAAATTGCACAGAAATCAGTTAAAAAATTAATGCACTGCCTTAATTTGTTTAAATTTAAACAATTATTACACATTATTGACATTATATTTTTATACAGTCACGGATTTACACAAAACCTACTTCATTCGACGTCTCTTGCACAGGTGGCTAAATCCTTATTGGTTATTTGATAATTATAAAATGTCTAATAAGAATAAAATTGTAAAATAAAACAGTTGTAACATCCATAATTTAGTTTCTATGCTATAGTTAAATATAATAATTGTCTTATAGGTTATATATTTGTCTAAAGTTTAACCACGGATGTAAACAGAATATAACGTTACTCAGAATGCGGTAGTCCACGGATGTAAACAGAATATAACGTTACTCAGAATGAGGTAGTCAACTGTGCAGAAAAGAACTTTGCGGCACAGAAACGTCACTTTGCGGCACAGAAACGTCACTTTTCTGCACACTAATGTCAAATATCTTATACTGTGAGAAAATATCAAGTTTGCTAACATAAAACCGTGCAGAAAAGTGCACTTTGAATAGTGGTTGTAGAAAAAATATTTTTAAAGCACTGCAGTTCGTATTGACCGTACAGACAATTTTGATGTAATGTCAAAAAAATATAAAAATGGAATGTCAGTCAAGTTCAAGTAAAAGTTTTTGTAGATATTGTCCTGTAATTACGTTTGTAGAAAAAATATTGTATGATATGCGTGTTAAAAAGTACATTTTTAAGGCACTCATGTGAATTGCAAAACTCGCTATCGCTCATTCTGCAACTTTCACATGCATGCCTTAAACGTGTACTTTTAACACTTAGGTATATCATAAATAACTATTAGGAAGCTCTCAGACCAAATGCAACACATACAATAAAATTCATACGTAAAATGTTGCACAGTTCATAATAGCGTACATCTGTTTATACTCAACAGAGATAACGTCCCATAACACATTTTATCATTATGTAGAATACAGGAGCGTGCCAATTTTGGAACTTCCGAATATCAATCAGTATTTGAAATGTCTTCAAGCGAAAAAGATGTTATTGTAGCTTGGCAATTTTTAAGAAGATGTCAGAGAAAAGAAAGAAAAATGCGTCGATGACGCACCCACTGAATGCATTTAACATTATTCATAGTCCAGCAATTGTTTTACATGAACAGACATGAACATTTTTGCTAGGAGTGTTTTTTTTTGATAAAATTACTTACTTTTTGAGTTATTTGCAAGAAACCGTATAAAAATGTGTTTTTTTTAATGAACATATTTACTCTCAAAAACTCGAAAAGTTTTAACTTAGTGAAAAAATGCTATAGAACAAAAATTGCTCAAAATTACGCAGTTTATCCATTTCCGGCCTTATTTTGAACGTATAATTTTCACCCTCGGGAAGGGATGAAACTCGCCCCACATTCTACCTACTTAATGTCTATGCCAGATTTTCATGTTATTTTAAAGGGTTCTTTACAAATGTATAGGTTTTGCAATATTTTACCGTCAGCATTAACTTTAAAAATATCACAAATTTTTATTTATATAAAAATTGTTTTTTTTTATATTATTAAAGAAAGAAATATGAAAATAAACATGGAGAAAACAAAGATAATGGTCATGGGAAATGAGGATAAACAAGTAAATATAGAGATAAATAACCAGAAATTATAACAAGTAACAACATATAAATACCTGGGTGTGAAAATATAAAATGGAGGAAGATCAGAAGAAGTCAACGAAAGGATAACCATGCCGTTCAGAATCTACTACAGCTTAAACAGAGCATTCATTGGAAAAAAGGAGTAAGCAGCAGGATGAGGCAAGGATGAGGCAAGATGAGGACAATGATAGAGGTATATAAAACGATCTTCAGGCCAATCCTTACCTATGGTAATGACAGCTGGGTGCTAACACAATCATCGAAAAGTAGAATAAACTCAATGGACATGAAGTACCCAAGAAAAGTAAAAGGAATTACAAGACGCGATAGAATAAGAAACAGCATTGTAAGAGAAGAACACAACTTGGACTGAAGCGAAGCGAAGGGCTAAGAATAAACAAAGTGGAGACGATTTGTATATGATATAGATACATGAAATGTATTTTTTAAACACCTTGCACCGTTAAGTAGAAAGATTTAGATTATGTTATTATGAACATATAAAATTATTTACTACTTGGACTAAAGAAAAATGGGATCTGTGTAACAATTTAATAAATTTAAATTATACTAGAAAATAACATGTTTTTTTTCTCTGATTCTGGCCTTGATTTAGAACTAGAACCTTTAGCCACGTAATTGGATAACTTATCACTAACTCAGATGTAATGTGTAGTGTGTGTGTTGAGTAAATTTCTTGTTACTTTGCAAAGTCGACGTCATTGTCTTTGCAAAGAGACGCTAATTGTATCCGAACGTCTGCGGTCCAACATAGTTAGAATCTCTAAAAAAATGATTTGTCAAAAAACTGTAAAAAGGTATTAATCTGTAAACATTAGATAGATAAGTCAACAAGCACGTTTATCCTTTTAAGACTTTTTTACGTTTATTTTGTAAGTAAACAAATCATTGTAAAAAATTGAATTAAATAAACGTATTATTATCTCAAAACTTAAATAAATTTATCCTATTATCCCTAATTATATTCTACGCCCTAATTCCAAACACACACATTTGCACATCTGGGCACTCTTTACTGCCCTTTTCTTGAGAATCCGATCGCCGTTGCATCGGAATTCTAGGAATTTTAGTTTAAGTGCGTTCAAGGGATGCCTGTTAACCGTTGAAACATATTAGACCAGACTATGTCATCGTCCCCGTGAGGTAAATTATTCCGATTTGTATTTTTGTACAAACCTACTCAAAAACAGGTCCTTATAACAAATCCACAGGGTGGCGGGAAGTGGCGCGGTCGGAAAATTGTTTAAATAATTTTTTAAAACAAATTCAAAAAATCAATTTTTTCACTTCGTAGGTATAATTTTTTTAGACTCTTTGGGTCCTTATAAGCAAAAAAGGTCGGTTGTATTTTTCTCCAAAATTGATTGTTGTCGAGTTATACGCGATTTAAAAGTTAAAAAACGAGAGAAAATGGCCATTTTTAAGGCTTAATAACTCGGTTAATAGTACATTGTGTACCTAGTAGGAAAAGTTTAACATTCCCGGACGATGTAAAGATTGCTGTCGAGGCGCAAGCCGAAACAAGGGAATACAGAGTCCGGGAATGTTGCTTTTCCTGCAAGGTATACATACTATTTTTTCGAAAATCTAACATTTAAATTATATTAAAATAAATATGTTAAAATTTTCAAATAGACATATTCTGACTCAAATATTCGTGATGCCACCAAGTACATGTTTTGTAACTATAGAAACAAAAATATTGAATTGTCAAATTTGACGTATTTGTGTATTTTTGACAGTACTTATAATACATTTGTTCTGAATCTGCTGTAAGGAAAAAATATTTTTCTATGGATGTTATACAATTTGCAACTGTCTCACTACTTACATACATTCAAAACGAACAATTTCTCATGCAGTGAGAAAAGTCGGCCATTGCAGTGGGAAATATTTTTTCTCACGGGTTCTCGTACGGTTTTCCATATCGTCGTCTTAATACTATAACTTGATAACACGAAATTAGTAGTTTTGAGATAAACGAGTTTAAAGATTTTAAAGATATTTGTGCTGCTACCATGATGTTGGTGGATGGTAAATACGGAATTCACTCTGCGGCTCTCAAATACTGTTCCTTAACTTTTTGGCAACTGATCTATTTGGGAATACGGTGCAAATTTGTTTTCCAATATGGAAAAAACTATGAAAAATTAAAGTTATCAACTTTTAGCATTACCATAATGTTAACATTTGGTAATGTCGCATGTTGTGTCAAGTTGCATATAAGTGAACTTTTTAACACAACTAATATTTTATACATTATTTTGTTGAAAATTAGCCCCCTGCCATGGGGGTTACCAGATCTGCTAACAATTCTCGAATTCTTGCATTAAAATGAACCGAATAAACAGATAGCAATTATGTGGTAAGCTCAATGGTTTCAGAAAAACATGTGCTACAACTAGATAACTCGAGTTATCTAGTTATAGCATTCAGTGTATGTCGTATTCACGATTATTTCGATTAAATAATAGCTTGATAACTTATCTTTGTCAACTTTTAGCACTGAATGTTAGGGGCATTTGAGTTTTATCAACTTACGTCAATCATAAATAAATACTTAACCCGTTTGGAGCGAGCTATTAAGTTTTTACACAATATGGAGGCAAATAAAATACATCTTGTGAACTAGTTATCTCAAAAACATCAATTTTGGAGTTATTAAGTTATAGTACTAAGGCGACGATATATGATCGATGTTTCCATGGTAACATGCACAATACAAGCACAATTTAATATTGTCAAATAAAATGTGTTGGAGCAAAACTTACCAGGAATTACCTTTCAAAACTGTTCGAAAATAACTGTTAATTAGAATTTTAAATAAATAAGGTAAATATATAAATTTTAAGAATATTAAATAACTACATGTATATGTATTTTATTTCAATTTATGTATATAATATACGTAAAAGCACCTAAATTATTCAATTTTGAAGTTTAAACTCATGACGTCATGACACAACCGCATCCATAGAAAAAGTACAGTATACACATGAGAAAATGACATATTTCTCCCTGTTGTACAATATACTATTCCTTATGTATAGTAAGGAATAGCTATTTGTATAACAAGGGAGGAAAGTGCTACTTTTCCTCCCGAGAATGAAGTTTACTGCCCGACGCGTAGCGGAGGGCAGTAATCATTCAAGGGAGGAAAAGGCACTTTACTCCCATGTTATACATATGGTTTTTCCACCTTCCTCAAATAACAAGTCATTTTTTCATTTTTACTTAATTTATTTATGTAACTAACCAACAAAATTTATTAAAACTAAAACTAACAAGTAGGTACAATATAACTGTCAACTGTCAAATATAAGTAAAATTATTAATGTAAACATTGTTAAATCAAAATAACAATTTACTGTTTTTTACCATTCTGCAAACTACTGGGTGTTTTATAAATAAACGTTAAAATGTATAGATACTTAAATAATAAAAAAAGATATTGCACAGGGCGTCAATAAGTTATATTTCATGAATGAAATACTATGACGTCACTTTTACTTTTCCTCCCTAGGGAGGAAAAATATTTTCCTCCCTAGGGAGGAAAAGTACAACTTTGCTCCCTACAATCAGGTCCGGAAAAGTATACTTTCGGTAGAGGTGGGTGGAAAATAACATTTTCGTACAGTTATTTTTCATTTCCAGGCAATGGCTAAGTATAAGGAAATATCGAACTTTTCTTTCAAAAATATCTACATTCCTGACCGATTTTCGGAAAAAATTATTTCCACCTACCTCTACCGAAAGTATACTTTTCCGGACCTGATTGTAGGGAGCAAAGTTGTACTTTTCCTCCCTAGGGAGGAAAATATTTTTCCTCCCTAGGGAGGAAAAGTAAAAGTGACGTCATGATATTTCATTCATGAAATGTAACTTATTGACGCCCTGTACAATATCTATTTTCTATTACGTAAGTTTCTATACATTTTAACGTTTATTTATAAAACACTCTGTATTTTGCAGAATGGTAAAAAACAGTAAATTGTTATTTTGATAACAATGTTTACATTATTAATTTGACTTATATTTGACAGTTGACAGTTATATTGTACGTACTTGTTAGTTTTAGTTCTAATAAATTTTGTTGGTTAGTTACATAAATAAATTAAGTAAAAATGAAAACATGACTTGTTATTTGAGGAAGGTGGAAAAACCATATGTATAACATGGGAGTAAAGTGCCTTTTCCTCCCTTGAATGATTACTGCCCTCCGCTACGCGTCGGGCAGTAAACTTCATTCTCGGGAGGAAAAGTAGCCCTTTCCTCCCTTGTTATACAAATAGCTATTATTATGAAAGTTAGAAAGTGAAAAAATAAAAGTTTAAAGTCCCCCTACATGATCCTGAAAAAATTTGTGTCATTAATTTATTACTAAGTTGTTATTTTTAATTATTAACAATGAGCGCTGAAAGCGTATTTAGGCGGCTGTCAATGTGAGTGCGAAAAAGATGCACCATTCCGGCAGTCCAATGGTGAATCTTACTCGTACCCACATTGATGGCCGCCTCAATACGCTGTTAGCGCTCATTGTTAATAATTAAAAATAACAGCTTTTTAATACATTAATGTCACAAAATTCTTCAGGATCATGTAAGGGGGCTTTAAACTTTGATTTAGTCACTTTCTGACTTTCATAATAATAATTTTTAACAGAGTTAAAGCCTTGAATATATCTATTTTCGCGTTTTTCAAATTTTAAATCGCGTATAACTCGACAACAATTAATTCTAGAGAAAAATCATAAGAGATTTTTTGCTCATAATGTCCCAAAGAATCTAAAAAAATTGGTACGAAGTGAAAAAATTTATTTTTTAAATTTGTTTAAAAAAATTGTTTAAACAATTATCCGACCGCAGCACCTCCCGGCACCGTGCATTTGTTATAAGGACCTTTTTTTAAGTAAAAACGTTTGTGCAAAAAAAGACGGATCGAAATAATTTACCTAACGGGGGCGACGATACAGTCTGGACTATATGGGAAGTTGCGTGTTACATATATCGATCGGATATCGCTTTTGGTATGAGAGCTTCCTTACTCGTACCCACATTGATGGCCGCCTCAATACGCTGTTAGCGCTCATTGTTAATAATTAAAAATAACAGCTTTTTAATACATTAATGTCACAAATTTCTTCAGGATCATGTAAGGGGGCTTTAAACTTTGATTTAGTCACTTTCTGACTTTCATAATAATAATTTTTAACAGAGTTAAAGCCTTGAAAATAACTATTTTCGTGTTTTTCAAATTTTAAATCGCGTATAACTCGACAACAATTAATTCTAGAGAAAAATCATAAGAGATTTTTTGCTCATAATGTCCCAAAGAATCTAAAAAAATTGGTACGAAGTGAAAAAATTGATTTTTTAAATTTGTTTAAAAAAATTGTTTAAACAATTATCCGACCGCGGCACCTCCCGGCACCGTGTATTTGTTATAAGGACCTTTTTTTTAAGTAAAAACGTTTGTGCAAAAAAAGACGGATCAAAATAATTTACCTAACGGGGGCGACGATACAGTCTGGACTATATGGGATGTTGCGTGTTACATATATCGATCGGATATCGCTTTTGGTATGAGAGCTTCCTAACGGCCGTTTATGATTCTCAAAAACCTACAGAGCAAGGTTCATATAAAATTTCTCAGGGTATACCTATAAACTTAGATTTTTACATTTTGGCCAGGTTTTCGGCGAAATTCACCACTTACGCGACGTAGAGTTATAAAGAGTATACATTGGCCATAAAGAGTAGAACAATACAAGCAGATCATGCATGGGCGTCCATCTAAAAATTTTTTAGAGGATGGGCCAGACGTGAATATGTTGCACATTACATTTTGTATACATACTTTGGATCACAATATTATAGTTTAAAGCAACAGAAAAGCTAGGGGGCCGTGGCCATGCCCATGGGCATGGGCGCCTATCAGAGCCGTGCGGTACATCTTTTCAATATGATGCAAGTCTTCGAAATGCCGCCCCCTAAATATTATTGAAACTTAATATGTACTAGTATTTATTTTTATTAAATGAAATTACACAAAATGAACGAAAACTTTTATTTTAAAAACAAAACATACTTTAAATTAAATGAAATAATATGTATTAACATTAAATAACATTTATGAAAATTACAATTTTATCCTTTTGATTTTAATTTTGGCAAACTCGTCAATCAGATTGGAGTAGTCTAAAGTAGCAGCTAGTGAGGACTCGATTGAAATAAGTGCTAATTTTTTTAGTTTTGTGTGTCTTATGGAGCTTCGTAAATAGCTTTTAATCATTTTTAATTTTGAAAGACCGAGACAGAGAATGTTAATAAAATTCTTAGGGCCGGTACTTTCTGCACCTCGCATGACAAAATACCTCTAACCGGGTTTTAATCGGAACAGATAATACCGGCCCTTAGTGATACAACTATATTTGGGTATAAAGAAATTAGGTTATTTTGGCACAAATAGTTCAAAACCTTTAAAGGTTTCATGGAGTATGGTATCATTTGGGATAAATCATGCAGTAAATCTTCTAGAAAATAATTTGCCTCTATATCCGATTCTTTTTCTATGAATAGTATTGAATGAATATTTTCTAGTATTTTTCTAGTATTTATCACCTTTCCCTATTCTTATATTTCCCTCAATTTAAAAATTTATTATGAGTTTCTAAAAGCGAAAATCGATCAATCAAAGAATTAAAGGCAATGTTTAAAATATAGATGAAAAAATTTACTTTAAATTTATCTTTCTCTGTTGAGAGCTAATCCACAGTCAAATTGACGCATTTTTCTCTTGCCTCAATATTCATTTTCAGCAGGAAATTCGAAACTTATTTACAAGATTTTCTGCAATTTCATTATCAGTAATTTTCATTTGGTCATAGCCAAATTGTCAGTAAATTTTAATTTTTTCCATAGTTTCTGACATTTTTACACAATCTGACAAATTTATAGTTACATGTTGCAACATCTTCGAGACTGAATTTATATAAAAAAAAAATATCATGCCAAAGAACTACACCGCATATAAATTTATAATTTTTAATAATTTTTACTAATCCTCGTGCTTTGACTTTAGTTTCTGAATTATTGTTGACGTCTTCTATTATTTCGAATAAGGCATTATGTATTTCACAAAATTGAAATCTTAGAGGTTTCAATGCATCTATTCGACTTAACCATTTAGTAGTACTTAACGGTTGTAGTGTTTGTTGTGAAATATGTTTTTTTCAGAACTTCCCAACGCTTTGTAAAACCAGAAAAAAAGTGTACAGTTCTTGTATAATACAAAAAAAGTTTGTTGTTTCTGTAGAAGAAGACGCTGCGTCATTTATGACTAAGGTGGCATGCGCAGGGCACGTAAAACGCCCTCGGATATTTTTCAAATATTCTGTTTTGCACACCCTTTCTTATTCCTTTCATATTAACCCCGTTATCATAACCTTGTACTCTGAGCCGTTTTAAATCAAGAACTATTTTTTCCAAATTTGTCAAAATAAGTTCTGTTAAACCTCCACCAACTAACTATTTTCGGCTGACACTTGGTCCTATATATACTTTTAATTATTGAATGGCTCAATTTGTATTTTGATTTTACTGATTATGCCGCCCCCTTGTGATGCCGCCTGATGCGGCTGCCTCAACGCATCATAGCACCGCACGGCCCTGGCGCCTATAAGATCATATATTTATATTAGTGTAAAGTTGTGATTGAACAGGTGTCGCGAAAAAAGGTCGCCAACAATTGGTCGAGCGAAAAAATGTCGCGCACATTTGAGCAGGTATCAAAAGGTCGCCGGCGAAAAAACAGCGCCGACGAAATAAGGTCGCGTGCAATTGATCGCGCGAAAAAAGATCGCGTCATGTTTTACATTATTAAAACCATTCAATTGGTTTTCAAAAAGGTTCTAAAGAAATTCTATTTGCATACGTTAACTTTATGCATTATGAGCCGATTAGTCTTGGAATTCCATCTAATTACTTTTTAATGTATTTTGGATGTATAAGAAGATGGGAAAAATAACGTATATCTGAATACTTTTTAATGTATTTTGGATGTGTAGGAAGATGTGAAATATAGGAGAATGGGAAATTATTTCATATGGTATTTTCAGGTTATTCAAGTGAATATACTTGAAAATTGAACAATTTTTAACATGAAGAAAGTATTTTTTTTGTTCTACGTGAATAATTTTAATATATGGATCTAAATTCAGAAAGGTACTTTCCTTCACACTTTTTACAGGCTTAGGACTGTCAGCAAAAAACTGGCGTGTTTAAAAGTGTTTGCTCTTCCTAATCGGATATCGTTAAAAATGTACAGTAATAATAGTTCTATTTACAGTATATATTACATACAAACGAATACCAGGTACCAGTTTACCTATTTTTGGTATTTTCAGAGACCGGTAATTAGCATAATTGGTTCTTAGTAGAAAGTCGTTATGCAGATTAGTGAAGAATAAGTAGTTTAGATAAGGGCACCTTATTGTGTAGGTATTTATTAGGAATTCCATGAAGTCATTACGATAAGACATTATTGGAAATGCTAAAATAAATATTGTACAAAAGTTCTTTGTCTAATTGTGCGTTATTCACTAATGTGGTAATTATTATTCCATATTCGTGAAACGTACTTTTATTACTTTTTAATGTATTTTGGATGTATAAGAAGATGGGAAAAATATCGTATATCTCATTATTCATTAGCTTGTCGATTTGTCAAGATGGTCTTAACTTACGTAAAGAGTCAAAAAGGTGCCAATATGTTGGTGTATAATGGATATATCCATAGAAAGGAAAAAACGATTGATCAAAAGACAATTTGGAAGTGCGCTCAGTACAATAAGCATAAATGTACCGGGAGAGTTCACACAGTGGGAGATGAAGTAGTGAAAAGTACAAGTCACAACCACATTGCCGATGCGTCAATATTAGAAGCAAAAAAGGCTTGTAACAGAATGAAAGAACTGGCTCATCAAGTTGAACTAACAACACAAGGAATCATAGCTACCGTTTCACAAGAAGTGTCTGTGGGTGCAACTGGGCAGCTACCTTCTATTTCATCCCTAAAGCGAACTATTCAGAACACACGCCAAAGAGTGGAAGCTATTCCGGCAAATCCAAGAAGCTTAACAGAGCTTATTATTCCGGAAGAATACACCAGAAACAATAACGGCGAACCGTTTCTTTTATTTGACAGTGGTCCAAACGAACAGAGAATTTTAATATTTTCCACTGAAAGAAATTTAACTTTGATGGCGAGCTGTGAACACTGGTATGCCGATGGAACATTCACATGTACTCCTCTATTGTTTGGTCAGCTGTATACAATACATGGCGTACAGTATAGCAACGTTATTCCAACTGTTTTTGCTCTACTTCCTAATAAAACTCAGGCAACATACACTCGACTCTTCCATGAATTAAAAACGTTACGACCAGGTTTACGTCCTACAACAATAATGGTGGATTATGAAAAAGCAGCAATTAATGCTTTACAACAAGAGTTTCCTGAAGTCAGAATCTGTGGATGTTTCTTTCATTTCACACAATGTTTGTGGAGAAACATGCAAGGTACAGGACTGCAACAAGTTTATACAGAAGACGCGAATTTTGCTCTACATCTGCGACAATTGGCAGCCCTAGCCTTCGTACCTGAAGTAAATGTTGTTGCAACATTCGGAGAGCTACTGGACAGCGAGTTTTACACTCAAAATGAAAATTTACTAACACCTTTAATAAACTACTTTGAGGATGTATGGATAGGCAGATTGGATCGACGACAACAAAGAAGACCGCCAATGTTTCCAAGGAATCTTTGGAATTGCTTCGAATTTAGAGGAAGATCTACCGCGTACTAATAATGCTGTCGAAGGTTGGCACAACAGCTTCTCCTCGATATTAAATGCAGCACACCCAAATCTATGGAAGTTTATTACGGGGCTAAAGAAAGAAGAGAGTTTAAATCGATTAAAAGTGGAGCAATACATAGCTGGAAACCAACAACCTCAAAAAAAAATTTATAAAGATACAGCGCGGCGAATAAAAACGATTTGTTTGCAATACGGGAACCGGCCAAATCTAGAATATTTAAGAGGAATTGCCCAAAATTTTCAACTGCAAGTATAAAAAACTAAAAAACAATTAAAAAAAAAAATTTAAAAAAAAACAAAAAAAAAATAAAAATTAAAAAAACACAAAAAAATAAAAATAAAAAAAAAAATAAAATAAATAAAAATTAGAAAAAAATAAAAAAATTAAAATTAAAAAAACTTTTAAACACGCCAGTTACTAACTGCCAGTCCTAAGCCTGGATAAAGTGTGAAGGAAAGTTAAAGTATGCAAATCTGTTATTAATATAAATGTATTCTTTAACTATGATATCTTCAATAAGTACTCACCAGTGACAATGTATTAATGAAATTGTGCCTGTTATATAATTTTTAACCACAATATCATTATTTTATTTGGGAAATTTTATTTTAATAAAGATGGTAGCCCTTAACCTACCCTATCTATATGTAGTATATACCCTGTAAAATATATTAAGCTTATATTAAAACTTACTCTTAAATAACCAAGGGTAAATTTTGCGACACTGCCAAGTCGTGAAATAATACCTCTAGGTACTTTCCCTACAACATTTACAGTTAAAATTACCTTAATTCGACCATTAAATTGGTCGAACATTTTACATGATCAATTTCAAATAGGATTATTTACTTCCAATTATTTTCCTATTATTTAAAGTGGAAAATAAAACTAAAGTCATTTAGAAGTCAATATTGGGTTGACGAAATATTTTTTACCAATAGGTTAAAATGACTAATAAGAAAATATTTAACTGTTTGGGTCATTATTTAACAGCAATCCTTTAGTTCTATTGCATCATCTAAATCTGACCTAAGCCTGGATTAAGTGTGAAGGAAAGTTAAAGTATGCAAATGAAAACATATTTTCTGACGCGATCTTTTTTCGCGCGATCAATTGCACGCGACCTTATTTCGTCGGCGCTGTTTTTTCGCCGGCGACCTTTTGATACGCGCTCAAATGTGCGCGACATTTTTTCGCTCGACCAATTGTTGGCGACCTTTTTTCGTAGATCCGATTGAACAACAGCGGACCAAATAAAAATTAAGTGTGTTATACAATAATATTGGGGCATTGTTTGGTTTTCATTTAGAACTATAGACGTGTATTATTTTGTTCAGTGCCGCACCCAGGGGGAGGCTTTTGGGGGTTAAAACCCCTCCCAGGGCATATAAAGGATAGTAGGAAAATGTAACTTGTCTTTACAAACTATACAAAAAAATTTCTGTACCCAAGCCAAACCTCCCCCAGAGGAAACCAAACCCCCCCCCCAGAGGAAAATTCTAGGTACGCCACTGATTTTGTTAGTTTATAGTGGATTCTGAGTGGATTCTAACTATGTCTGGAGGTAAGTGGAGTATTTTAATATACTTTTTAGACTTTTTTTTTTCGTTTTTTTTTCGTAAAATGGACTTTATTTACAACATGTTTGCAAATTGGCAAGAGTTTTCAATCGTTTTAAGTTTTCCAAGTTTTAAAAAGGGAAAAGTAAAAAAGTCTACTTTGCTCAGCAAAGATATTTTGCTTAATAAATAGTTCAACATGTAAGTATATAAATATTCCTCAAAAAATTATCTGCAGCCAAATGCATCAGTAGCGGAATTTTTCATTTTAAAAAAATATAACATGCTGGAGAATTTGTACATGAAAAGACTTTAATGTTATATGGTCAGTTAATAAAGTAAGAACCAAATATGAAGCATATGATCCAGAAATTTACAGTTTTTTACACAATATTTTTTGTTATTTTTTTTGCTTTCTTCTTCTTTTTCTTAATCTGTAAGTCCTTTTACTGTTATGTATAATCCTGTGTTTTTGCTTCCTTACTTTTATATTTTTTAATAATTTTGGTCGTGTGAGCCAAAAATTTTAATTTTTTAAAAATGAAATGCATAAACGAAACTTTGTGTTAAGAAGCCACACATTGGTAGGTAATAATTATAATTAATCGGATCCATTAAGAGTTGACCTACGTATTGTAGCAAAAGAATGAGTCACCGGCCGCAAGTAGCAGCTCCAAACGGTTCGATCTCGAGAACTTTCTGGCAAAATAACGATATACGTGGAATCAAGCAAGCAAGCAATTTGATTCAACCCGACCTGTGGGAGATGTCCACCCTATCGAAAAAGTACATTCGGGTGTAACAATTCATTGGGGCGAGGTGTTTTGACCCGAGTAAAAAACAGGGATCACCCTACCTCGCTCCAATGCTCCAGGCCATCCCTCCCCCCCCCATAGCACGCTGATGCGCGATGGGGGCACAACTATCGTAGCCAAATGCTCTTCACAATGGAATCCTGGGTAATAAGATTCCATGTGGTAGCCTAATCGAATGCAAAAAACTAGGCCAGCGTGAAGCGCTCTATGCCTTTATCTTCTTAATTACTTATACGCGGAACTAAAATTGCTTGCTTGGGCCCCAAGTCATTGTACCAAGCCCCATTGAGCTCAGTCCAATGGCTTGGAACTCAAGAATTTTATGATTTTTTTGTTTTTGTGATTTTTTTGGTGGCTTACGCCTTTTTAAAAAAATTTTTATATCTGACTTACCTTAAAGGTGATCGTGGTATTGGACCTACGTGTGTTACGTTTTCTTCGGCACTTGTTTTCGAGCTACGAACCGTTCACTGTTTACACTATTTTATTTATTTATCCCACTTTACAATATTTGTTGTTTTGGACGTTTGTGCTTCCACAGGTGGAAAGCGTCGTACCTTAGCATCTCTCGCAGTATTTGGCTTGGATGGTGCTCCAGTTCTGCAAATTTTACCCTGGCCTTGTCTGTCATTATCTCCGTGACTCTTACTTGCCGTAGTTCTCTGAAGAGGAATCGTTCGGCTACGTATTTTGGGACTTTGGCTGCTTCTCTTAGGCTGTTGTTGTGGACTGCCTGTATCTTCTTTTTTGTTGTATTACACACGTGTCCCCATGCGAGAGATGCGTACGTTAGTATCGGAAGTATTATGCTATTTATGAGCCTTATTTTAGTCTTCAGTCTTAGTTTACTTCTCTTTCCTGTTAGTCCTCTTAGTGTTGCTCTTGCCATGTTGGTTTTTTGGACTGTGGCTTCTGTGTGTTTCTTGAAGGTTAATCCTTTGTCCATGATGACTCCTAGATATTTGGCTTCGTCTTTCCACTCGATGGGGGTGTTCTGCACCGTCAGTTGTTCTTCTGGCTGTTGTCTTCCTTTCTTATATAGTACCGCTTGCGTTTTCTCGGAGTTGATGGCTATCTTCCACTTTATACTCCATTCTTCTATGTCTTCTAACGCTGTTTGCAGGTTGGTCACTGCTATGTCTACGTTTCTATGTTTGGCCGCTATCGCTGTGTCGTCTGCGTAGAGGCTCATAATGGTACCCGGAGTTCTAGGTACGTCTGCGGTATATATTGTGTACAGTAGGGGTAACAGGACTGCTCCCTGCGGTACCCCAGCTTCCGGGCTCCCGAGCTCGGACAGGACTTGTCCTATCCGAACCTTGAAGCTCCGGTCGCCCAAGTACGAAGAGATCAGCCTCGTCATCGCCCCGCTGTACCCATAGCCTCGCATTTTATATATGAGCCCC
Organism: Diabrotica virgifera virgifera; assembly: GCF_917563875.1. Classification (NCBI taxonomy): domain Eukaryota; kingdom Metazoa; phylum Arthropoda; class Insecta; order Coleoptera; family Chrysomelidae; genus Diabrotica; species Diabrotica virgifera. The sequence continues at coordinate 110,055,316 of NC_065451.1, read as the reverse complement.
TTATGCCATACTCTGTCGAAAGCTTTGCTTACGTCCAGGAATGCTGCTCGAGTGTACTGCTTGTCGTTGAAACCAGCTGCTATGTACTCAGTTAGTCTGAGTACTTGTAGCTCACTGGAGTGCTCTGCTCTGAATCGAAATTGAGCTTCTGGGTTTATCTCTAGTCTGTTTGTTTCCGCTTGCAGTCTTCTGAGGATGATTCTTTCCACTATTTTGCTGATCGCTGGGAGTAAGCTGATTGGCCTGTAGTTCTGCGGGAACGTGTGGTTTTTGCCAGGTTTTGGGATCATGATGACATGGGCCTCTTTCCATCTGTTTGGGAATCTTTTGTATCTTAATATCGCATTCACTATGTTTGTAAAATACACTATAGCTCTTCTGGGAAGGTATTTTAGGGCTCTATTTGATATTTCGTCTAGACCAGGCGCTTTTCTCGGTGAACTGTTTCTTATGTGTTCGTTTATTTCTTCCGGTGATGTTGGGGGATGATGTCTTCTGGATCTTCTGGTCTTTCTTCTTGCTCTTCGACTTTTTCTAAGACGTCGTCGTCCTCGTCTTCATGGAAGTTTAGCCTGCATTCACTTTCGAGTGTGGACCTCATCGCCTCAGCTTTTTCTTCTATGGAGTATACCATGCCGTTTGCTCCATGTAATGGGGGATGGGTTTTCTGTCGCTTCTTAGCATTTTCTGGAGCTTCCAGACGTTTTTCATGTTTGAGTCTGATTCTTCCATCTCTTGTACGAAGTTGTCCCATTTTTCGCTGCGGTGTAGTCGAAGAGCCGTCTTCACCTCTCTGTTTAATGTATTTGCCCAGGTTTTATCTACTCTGTTTCTCGTTCTTCTGGCTATTTGCTTCGCTCTGTTCTTTTCCCTTATAAGATCTTTTACTTCTTGTGGTATGTCTTTGAACCTTCCCGTATGGATCTCGACTTCTTCTATCGTTGTGCTGTTTCTGATTGCTTCTTGTATGATGTTTTCTAGCTCTAGGACTTTTTTTCTATTTGTTCTGGATCATTTATGGTTGGCACTATATTCATTCCTTCACTAACTAATCTTTTATACTTTGTCCACTTTATTTTCTTTTTAATTCTCTTCGGTTGGTTTATTTATTCCCATGTTCCTAGTTCTAGTAGAATGGGGTTGTGGTCTGTGTTTCCTTCGTCTAGTGTGGTTAGGTCTGCTTGAAGTCCTAGGTTCTTAGCAACAACTATGTCTATATGTGTGGGGAGTCCATTTCCTGGGAAGTGTGTTGGATCTTCTGGGCCCATTGCCACTGTATCTTCGTTATTTTCTATGTAGTTGTTTAGTAGTCTTCCATTTCGGTTCGTAGCTCTTATACGTGGAATCGGAGGAGAAAGACGCGCGGTGGGTGGAAGGTTACACGATAGCCAGAGGTGGCGTAGCCTGGAATGATCGAGAATATCGGCTAGAGTATATAACGATACGGATTTTGTAAATAAGTTAGTTGATAATATAAATTCGATCTGTAACTTGTATAAATAAATTGGTATAAACGAACCGAGAGTATTATTTTAACCGTAATTACGTTATACTATTTTTGGCTCCTTAATATAAAGTATCGTTTATGCATTTTATTTTAAAAAAAAGGCAAAATTTTTGGACTCATACGACCAAAATTATTAAAGAATATAAAAATAATAAAGCAAAAAGATGAACTTAATAAATATACATAAAGGTAAAATGAATTAAAGATTAAAAAAAAAGAAGAAGAAAGCAAAAAAATAACAAAAAACTGCGGTTTTTGTGTAAAAAAACTGTAAATTTACTGGATCAGCTGCTTCATATTTTGTTCTTACTTTATTAACTGACCATAACATTAAAGTCTCTTAATGTAGAAATCTCCAGCATGTTACAGTTTTTTAAAATGAAGAATTCCGCTAAGTTTGCAACTTGTTGCAGATGATTTCTTGAAGAATATTGATATACATATTGAATTATTTATTAAGTAAAACATTTTTGCTGACCAAAGCTGACTTTTTTACTTTCCCCATTTTCAAACTTGGTAAACAGAAAACGATTGAAGATTCTTGACATCATTTTGTAAATATGTTGTAAATAAAGTTTATGCCTCAAACCTAACAATGCCTCAATTGTATAACACACTTATAATTGTATAACACACTATAATAATTTTATTCGGTCCGCTTTCGTTCAATCCCAACTTTACACTAATATAAATATGTGATATGCTTGTATTGTTCTACCCTCAACTGCCGTTTATGAACCTCCGAAACCTACAGAGCAAGCTTCATATAAAATTTTTCGGAATATATTAAATTAAATTTTTGCATTTTGGCCAGGTTTTCGGCAAAATTCACCACTGCGGCGGTCGTCGCTTCGAGAGAAAACTGTATTAGTCTACTTTCGCGCGTGTAAATTACAAAAAATATATTTATAATCTTTAATTAAAATATAACCATTAAACTAATAATCGATATTTTTTGTAAATAATTAGCTTGTACTTTAAACTCACTTTTACGCTTTGAAAAAGTTAAAAAACATTATAAACAACGTAGTAATCGTATGTTTACTTTGCTGTTTCATAACTTTTTTGGAAATGGTTGAAAAAAAGTTTTAAAGCATTCATTTTCAAGATCTTTGAAATACGTATTTTAACTATTTTTTAAAATTAGAATATAATAAAAACTTTCTGAGAAACGTTAATTTGTTTATAACTATTTTTTAAACATTTGAATATTATGCAAAAAATAAAAAAAATATATTTTGTCGACAAAATATTAAATAGGCATCTCATCTTTATAAGATTTCAAAGTTTGATCAGTGTATCAAAATTATTTTGGTTATTATTGCGACCGTAAATTATTAATTAACAATTGAATTGTTGCTAAAATATTCATTCAATTTTCATCAGCTTCTGGAACTATAATTCTAAACCAAGAAGGCTTTTAAGTCACCAAATTATTTAATTATTGGTAGATAATTACTTATCTAAAACTTTATTTGAAAATTAAAGATTTTGTTGGGAAAACCCGCATTTTCCGAGGAAAATTTTCGTCGGAGCAGATCGGGAAAAACATATCTCTATGCAGAATTTAATTGCGGTGAATTTTTATTTGAGTGTTTTTGTTGTAAAGTTAAAATCTTCGGAGTTATAGAGCAATAATTGAAAAAAAACACGCCATTTTGTTTATAAAAAAAGTAACACACTATCTGCGGACTTTGCATACCTATATTATTAATATATATAATCATAAGCTTCGATTCCAGCAATAACATTGCTGGTAAATAACTTTTCCCAAAAATGGCCTATTCTCCGATAATCAGCCCAGACTATAATGAAGTGAAACAAAAAATCTATTGCAAAATTTAAAAATAAAAATTTGCAAATTGCATTATAATCTACCTTAAGAAATTTAATAAGTTGGGTTAAGCTTTAGCGTTTTATAAGAACGAAAACGTTCGTATAAAATGATTCTATTATTCTTGTAGGTACATTTAACATTGATTGAAATTATGAAAGAAATAAAGAAAAAGTATGGCAACACTGTGACGCACAAATATAAGATTCAGCTGTAGCTTACATAGAGTGCACTAAGATACAAGCTGTCCTACAGCTTGTATCAGGATTATCAGCTGTAACCTACAGGTTATGTTTTGGTCACTAAAAATATTGAGAACTTGAAAATTATTTCAAATGATTATAAATTATTATTTCACATTTTTCTATTAGTCCGTTCTTTAACGGTAAAATATTGCAAAACCTCTAAATTTTAAAGAACCGCTTGGATTGACATGAAATTTGGCATACACATAGCTAATAAGTCAAAGAAAAAAAGTGATATTGTGCCGATATGTGCTTTTGCCCTGGTGGTGGTTTTCACCCCCTCTTGGGGGTGAAAAAATATTCGTCCAAAGAAAGTCAGGAAATGGATAAACTGGCTAATTTTAAGTAACTTTTGTTCTATAGAGTTTTTTCACTAAGTCAATACTTTTCGAGTTATTTGGCAGTGAATATGTTCATTTTTTAACAAAATAACCACGCTTTTAGACGGTTTTTTGCAAATAACTCAAATAGTAAGTATTTTGTCGAAAAAAATGAAAGAAATGAAAAATATAGCCCATAAAATATTTAAAAAAATGGTTTATATATCACGTATATACACTTAGTAGAAGCAGAGTTATAGCTAATCAAAAGTAGGTTCATATTTGTCAAATTCCAAATGGGATACTTCCAAACGTGAAATAACCAAAAATGAAGCACATTTCGGGGAAAACTCATTAAAACTTATTTAATGTGTTTAAAAAAAGCTTCATTTTTGTTTTATAAAAAAAATTCTAGCATCAAAATTAAACAAGTTACGCTCAAAATAAAGTTACTCCCTTCTGGTTTTGGTAAAAAAATCGAGAAAATCACCCCCTAATTAGTATCTTAAATGAACTTAATCGTTACGACTTCACAAGTTTCTTGACTCCTGTATATATTGTTTATATGATCTGTAAGTTTGATCGGTTCAAAGTCCTGATTATTGAAAGGGGTGTAGTTAAAAGGGGTTGAATGAGTCACTGATTACGAATGTATGCAAATTTAGAAACACCAAATCTCAATCAATTTTTGTCTAACAGAAAAACAAAAAAATACATGATATTCAGAAAAGCAAATCTGACTTTTTTTGTTGTTCGAGATTTTTGGTATCTCTAACAATTTTTAAGTTATTTTGGAAAAAAAGCATATTTTTCAAAATTTAAATTTTTAAAAATTTTACTTTGAAACCAAATTTTTTCAAAAATAAGCACTTTAAATCGATAAAACTTACAGATCATATAAACACAACATAAGTAAAATAATTTGTGGAGCGCTAACGATTAATTTCATTTAAGTTGCTAATTAGGGGATGGTCTTCTCGATTTTTTTTGCAAAAACAAAAGGGACCAACTTTATTTTGAGCGTAACTTGCTTAAATTCAATGCTAGAAACTTTTTGTAAAAACAGAAATAAAGATTTTTTAAACACTTTAAAAAAGTTATAATGGGTTTTTCCCAAAAAGTGTTAAATTTTTTGGATATTTCACGTCGAAATATTCTATTTGAAATTTGGTGAATATTAATCTATTTTTCATTGGCTATAACTCTGGTTCTACAAGATCCACAGACCTAACGTGTACACCATTTTGTTTACTTTTTTATAGGCTATATTTTTGCTAAGAACGTTTTTTTCGACAAAATACTTACTTTTTGAGTTATTTGCGAAAAACCGTCTAAAAATGTGGTTATTTTGTTGAAAAATGAACATATTCACTCGCAAATAACTCGATAAGTGTTGACTTGGCGAAAAAGCTCTATAGAACAAAAGTTACTTAAAATTAGTCAGTTTATCCATTTCCGGACTTATTTTGGAAATATATTTTTTCACCCCCAAAAGGGGGTGAAAGTCACCCCCAGGGCAAAAGCACACATTAGCACAATATCACTTTTTTTCTTTGACATGTAAGCTATACGTATGCCAAATTTCATGTCAATCCAAGCGGTTCTTTAAAATTTAGAGCAAAAACCGTGAATGAATGGACTATATATAAATATACTTCAAATATAATTTTTTTTACATTTTCACTCCATAAAAAACGATTGTAGATATGACAGCAGTGTGAATGTATATAAAATTGCATATTATCTTAATCAGTGCGTTTATAATAAATTTTAACAACTATTTAAAAAGTCACTACAACTATAAAGTCACTTTTGTCTCTGTTCTCTCACAATAAAAATTTTTAAAAGACAAACACAAACTTATCAATGACAACAGGTTTGTTCCAACTAGTGATATGGAAGGTTCCGTTCCAACACAACACAACTAGAAACCGTCCCTGTAACGATCACCGTCCTGCGCAGTACCATGGAACGCATTATTTCGTTCCCATGGAACGTTAATTATCTAGTAACGTGATCGTTCGTTACATGACGTTTCTTCGTCGTGTTGCACATGTGTAAAACACATGAACACACACACACACACACACACTTTTTAGCATTTATTTGACGTAAACATTCAAATTTAATTTTATAAATTTTTGAATAACGAGCTAATTTTGCTAAATTAAATTAAAATAAAAATAGTTCAAACACTTATACAAATAAAATAATAAAGCAATTTTATAAATGTAAGGTTAGATTGCTCTGGTTATCACCGCACACCACTAGATGGCGCTATATATTGTTTGCTTCCTCAAATGTATGGAGACCTGTAAGAAGGAGTGGAAACGCAATGCATCGTTTGTGGGCTAACTTTTCAACGGGCGCCGTCCAATTCACCTAAAACCTTGAACTTGTCAAACGTCACGCGCATGTCCTATACGCTCCAACTCGTATACAGTCACTTCATCGAGAGCCCCAACTCATACTTAACATTTCACATACTCTGGTGAAATTATTCGTTTTAGCTTCGTATTATTGACAGATGACAGCCTAGCTTGGAAAACAAATAATAAATAAATTTTTATTTTTAGTGTTTATTTATACATAATATTCATTCTACAACATAGAGAAATAAAAACAAGATTGTTTTTATTTCTTGTTTTCTTTCTTGTTTTTATTCCTTGTTTTTATTCCTTGTCTTTATTTCTCTATGATTTTTGTAATAATCCAATATAATCCTAGGAAATAAAGGATAAATATGAAAGCAGCCTCTTTTATTAATTATACTAGTTGATGATTGAAGTAAACAAAAGAAGCACAGCACCTAACCCGTTTTGCGATGCGTCTACTGAAACTACTGTCTCTATCATCCTTGATTGAAATATTGATATAGGTCAATCAAGGATATCATAAAATTGTAATACAGGTTTATTGGTTTATTAATTAGAACTTGTCTTAATTTTTCAAAAGAAATTTCATGTTCATTTTCCCAAATGAATTCATTTTTTTTTAAGTAATTGACGTAGTGGATATCGGATATGTTATGTCTGAGAAATTACCAATAAATTTACTTACATAAGTCAGCACAGTGACGGTTTAAGGTATCATGGGGCCCTAGGCGGCCATAAGAAGTAGGCCCCTTTATATCGACCATTTACTTAAAACAAATTTACAGATAGGTATTTGTTGTTTTGGGAAGTAGTTACTCCAAAAATAAATTACGACAATGTAAAAAGATCATTTTTCTTTTTTTTTTACATTTCGCAACAACTGCTCATTAATATTCAATATATGCCAAAGAAAAAAAGGGATATTGTGTCGATATGAGATTTTGCCCTGGGTATGAGTGCCACCCCTTCGGGGGCAAAAAAACATACATTCAAAATAATGGATAACTGATTAATTCTAAGTAACTTTTGTTCTATCGAGTTTTTTCACTAAATTAATACTTTTTGAGTTATTTGCGAGTGAATATGTTCATTTTTCAACATAAAAAAACACCTTTTTAGACAGTTTTTCGCAAATAACTCCAAAATTAAGTATTTTATCGAAAAAGTATTCTTAGAAAAAATATAGCCTATACAAAATTTAAAAAAATGGTGTATGTATGAAGTATGTAGACCCAGTATAAGCAGAACCGTAGCTAATGAAAAGTAGATTCTTATTCGACAAATTCCAGATCAAATATTTCAACGTAAATTACCAAAAAATGAAGCACTTTTCGGTGAAAAATCATCATATTTTTTTTATAGTGTTAAAAAAAGTTTTATTTTTGTTTTTTTTTAATAAAGTTTCAAGTATCAAAATTAAGTAAGTAAAGCTTAAAATAATGTTGATTTCCTTTTTTGACACAAAAATCTTGAAAATTTATGAAAATCTTGAAAAAACTTATAAGTATATTATGTATATATGATCTATAAGTTTCACCGGTTCACAGTGCTTATATTTTAAAACATTGGGATTTAAAGTAAAACAAATTTTTTGAAATTTTGAAAAATAAAATGTATTTTTTTTCAAAATAACTTTAAAGTTATTAGTGGTACCAAAAATCTTAAAGAGTAAAAAATATAGGTTTTGATTTTCTGAATATTTCAGATTTTTGCTTTTTTGGAAGATAAAAATTATTGGTTAAGATATGACTGTTCAAAATTTGCATACCCTGGGTACAGAATTTTTCATTTGTTAAAAATTAATAAATGAAAATAGTTTCTATCCTTGTGGGATCGGTACTCACCGGAGGGACCGCAAACGTTCGGATACAATTAGCGTCTGTTTGCAAGAACAATGACGACTTTGCTAAGTAACAAGACATTTACTCAACACACACACACTACTCACTACACTAGGTACCTGATTGGAAAAATCCACTGTACCATGCCAATGGCCATTAGTTGTCGAGGCATTAAGCTAAATAAAAAAAATTGCATACACTCGTGATTAGTGACTTGTTCAAGCCCTTTCTACTACAGCCCTTTTATAAATAAGCACTTTATACCGATGAAACTTACAGAGCATATAAACAATACACAAGTAAAGTAGCTTGTGAAGCGGTAAGGATTAATTTCATTTGGCATGCTAATTAGGGAGTTATTTTCACCAGTTTTTTTAACCCACAAAATGGGATAAACTTTATTCTGAGCGTATCTTGCTTACTTTTTATGATAGAAATTTTTTTAAACACAAGAATCATGCTTTTTTATAACATTTAAACAAGTTATGATGAGTTTCCCATGAAAAGTGCTTCATTTTTTGATTATTTCACGTTGAAATATTTGATTTGGAATTTGACGAATAAGAACCTACTTTTCATGAGCTACAACTCTGCTTCTACTGGGTCTACAGACTGCACACATACACCATTTTTTCAATTTTTTAAAAGCTATATTTTTGCTAAGAATATTTTTTCGATAAAATACTTACTTTTTGAGTTATTTGCGAAATACCGTCTAAAAACGTGTTATTTTTTGTTGAAAAATGAAGATATTCACTTGCAAATAACTCGAAATGTATTGACTTGATGAAAAAAACAGGATAGGCAAAAACCAAAGGATTTTTCAAAAAAAAACCAAAATTATCAGGATTTTTTGTTTAAACCAGGTTTATTTGGTTTAAACCAGGTTTATTTAGTTTAAACCAGGTTTATTTGATACAAAGTATCATAAGTCTAAATACTTTAAAAATGAATAAATTATTTTATAAAATAATAGTAATAAACAATAAAAAAATGATTAAGACAACTTTTATTTTTATTTACACACACAAAAAATTAAAATAACAAAAGAAACGCATTCAAACGTATCAAAACATATTCAAAATAGCTAAGTTCGAAAGTAAAAAATAGAATTTATTTATTTTAATTTTCTTCATTTGCGACAGCTGTATAAAAAAAACTTTAAATAAAAACACCAGTTTGGAGGTTCAGTAAAAAAACCAGGTTTTTTTCTTAAAAAAACCAGTTGATTTAAACCATGGTTAAACCAAGGTTTTAAGCATGTTGGTTTACCTACCAACCCTGGAAAAACTGTATTGAACAAAAGTTGATTAGAATTAGTTAGTTTATCCACTTCCGGACGTATTTTGACAATATATTTTTTCACCCCCGAGAAGGGGTGGACTCAACCGTAGAGCAAAAACACACATTGGCACAATATCACTTTTTTATTTGACATGTTAGCTATGCTTATACCAAATTTCATGTCAATCCAAGCTCTTGTTTCAAATCCAAAGATTCTTTCAAATCCGGAGGTTTTGCAATATTTTACCGTGAGTGAATGGACTATAAGGCCCATCAGTGGGTAGAAATTGAAAAACAAACGCAACATTTAAAATTTTTTTTTAAATAATTAAATATTAATTAACGCATTTGTGTGGGATGCGGGCCCCATCAAGTGCCCGGGCCCTTGGTTAATCCGGCAGTGAGTCAGCATACCTAACAGTCTCTGAACATCTTTTACAACCGATTCTAGAAATTAAATGTTACTGGATATGTTCAAATCATGATAAGCAGTTGAAACAGTCAAAACAAAAAGACACGCACTCATCAAAAAAGCATGTGAGATTAAACTTATATATTCTACATTTACTGAATCGTTCCAGGAATATTCAACTCAAACTAGTAAGAGTTGATTCTATTTTTCCTGCGATCTACTTTTACCAACAAGGGCTAGGAAGAGTCTACTTCAACTAGTAAAAGTTGAATTAAATTTTTCAAATCAACTCTTACTACTCGTTTTAGCTGACTTGAACCAGTGGTGTCACAGCAAAATTAGCAGGGTCGGAAGGCACTTTAAGTTTTTTACAAGTAAAATATTACTCTATGCTTTTTTAATACAAGTTACCTACATCTGCATATTTTAAAATGTATATATGTTTTCTATAATCCGTGTTTTATTTACAAAACCTAAATTCTCTATTTATTTTTTTTTCTTTTCTTAACCAGTGCCGGAACGGCGTTCCGGCACCATGACACCACCGACTTGAAGCAGAAATAGTCAACACTAACTGAGAATCAACTTGAACTGTAACATATAATATTTGTAAAAAATATGTAAAAATAAAAAATTAATATTACCTACTTGTTTCAAATGCATGTGCGCTTAGCGCTTGACATTGAAAACATCCTAAAAACTAGTTCAGCAAAAATCCACGGAAGGTCATCGTTGTGACTGACATCACAACTATAAGTACAACAAACATAGCGCTTTTCAGCGATTGTCATTTGTTTCGAGCTTCTCTCACATTTTGTATAATTCGAGTATATTAATATAGGGCTTTTCATTCACAGTCATTTGTTTCGAGCTTCTGTCATGTGTCACATAATATTAATATATCTATGCCATATGTTATTGGTATATAACAATGATACAAACCAAAGACGTATGACGTAGATATATTAATATTATGTGACACATGACAGAAGCTCGAAACAAATAACAATAGATGAAAAGCCCTATAATACACGGATTATACAACATATGATAGGAGCTCGAAACAAATGACAGTCAATGAAAAGCCCTATAGGGCTTTTCATCGATTGTCAGTTGTTTCGAGCTTCCATCTTATGTTGTATAATCTGTGTATAATATTAATATACCCGGATTATACAACATATGACAGAAGCTCGAAACAAATGACTGTGAATGAAAAGCCCTATTGTAACAGTCTGAAGCCATTGTTGCTTCTTTTATTTTCTCCATGTATACCTATTGCTTTGCCTGTTTCCTCATTCTTTATTATTAGTCTAGCATTTAAATACCCTATTACTATGAATAGGTAATTGTTTACAATCTCCATTACATACCATTAATTTTAAGAAAATGTTTTTCTGATGAATTTTCATTAAGATTTATTTATATAAAGGATTCACCTCCATGTTATAAATATTACAATGGTATACATACCTATATTTTCAGGGTATAAAATTGCAATTGTATTTACATAAATCGCACTGTCTTTAGAATATGTATATTGTAGTACCTATAATCTATTATAATTAAAAATATTTATTGTGATTATTTACAAATTTAGATACAATTTGATCTAGATTTATTAGATTGTAAAAATGAATTGAATTATTGTAACTTAATTGATTACTGTCCATTTCAGAAGTTTCCAAACTACTGGCAATCTCCACTGCTCCCTCCAAGTCTAGATTCCTGGTGCCTGGTGCCCAATAGTCTTGCTTGTATTCTTTTGGAACATAATCCAAAAACAAATTGGTTCCTTATGGCAGACTTTAGATGTGCTTGAAAATTTCAATTTATATAGAAATTATTGCACTGATTCTCCTTCTACTTGCTGTCTGCATTTAAATCTGTAAGTTTCAGCAATTTCCAAAGGAACAGGATTGTAAAAATTGTTCATTTTTAACAACTTAGTCCTATATTTTATCTATCATCTGCTGGTTATACACATATTTTAGAAATATATACTCTACTTTTCCAAAAACTACTTTATATTTTATTTTTATGATCTATTTTTATTATATATCATTTTAATAGGTTAGGTAGGTACTTAAATCAAATCTTCTCTTTTTCTTACCATTTGTAATACAAACTTATCCAACAAACACAGTATAAAATACTGTTTATACTCTTATATTATATTTGTGGGATAATACATGTTCTATACTTTTTAATCGATATAATACATAGTTATAATAACGACATCATTAATTCAATTTTTAATTATATTATGTATAAATATTATTCTCAATATGTATGTGAGTTGGTGTGTATATGAATAGGGTTGTATCCAGTTGTATCCAACTTGGCGATTATGCGTTTTCGTGACTATTTCTGTGTTACCGACATTTCACAGTTTAGGCGAATTGGGGGCGACCCCTTTTCAACCTCTAATTCAACTTTCAGCAATCGCCGCTAGAGGCGCAAGTGTTCGAATAGGTGCTACAAATACATTAGCTCTTATGGACTTATTTAATATTTAACTCATTTTATTTTTGTTTTTAGCGTAATTAGACATTAATTTATTGGTGGATTGTAGCTGAATATGTTTTATGCCAAAAATAAATTATTTTAACCTTATAACATATCGACGTGTGGTAAAAAGTGTATTCTTTATATACCATTGTAGATGGAGATGTGACATCAAATTTAAATTTGTCATTACTTTAATATGTAGGACAGCTTATTTTGAAGCGGAAATATTTTGTCACATTATCTAACTGTCACATTTATATACCAATGGTATTTCAACGGCAAATTAATTTTTTAATATCTTTGTAACTGATATTAAAAAGTTTAAAAAGTTATTTAAATAATTTGAAGTTTATTGATCAATTTTTTTTAATTAGGTATTCTTTTTATCAAAATTTAAACTGCTTTTTTTAATACTTCATTTATCTATATTCTGAAAGCTTACCTATCAGATGTTTAAATTTAGTTAATAAAAAATATGTCTATAAACTACGCAGACGATAGTCTGACTTTTATAAAATTAATGTTAATTTTTGTGAAATATTTTGTCTCAAAAAATGCATTGTTTCGACAGAAAAACTTTCAAGATCGTCCTACTATTATCACTATAATTTTCAGGTTAAAATAAAAACCAATAATAGGCACAAATTTTATTTACACCGAAGGAAATAACATACAAACGAATAGGTTTAATCCACGAACGTTATAAATAACATAAAGACAAATCTTTATAAAAAGTCTTTATTAACTTCGTTAAGTTCCCTTTTGAATTTTTTATCGGAACGATAACTCGATATAAATCCCGGTACGAAGCAAGTTCTTTTAGTGTAAGCTTTCTTGGCACTCATATTTAAATAATATATTAACCACCAAAACCAATAATCTTATATTAACTACGAATAATTAATTATTTTCGAAATTTTCACATTCACTCCAATGCAAAAGTAGCATCTATTTCTACGCCACCGCCGCCCTAGCGAGAAACCAAGCAAACAGGCAAAATTGTGTACAAAAATTTCAAGGTCGTCCTATCTCGATTCCTCTCCTCTGTGTAGGTCTCCATACTCAAATGTAATGGGAAATGTCAAGAGTTGTATGTAGTTTTTATTATGGAGACCTGTAAGAAGGAGTGGAAACGTGGAAACGCAATGCATCATTTGTGGGCTAACTTTTCAACCTCTAATTCAACTTTCAGCAATCGCCGCTAGAGGCGCAAGTGTTCGAATAGGTGCTACAAATACATTAGCTCTTATTCGCTCCGAGCGTTAACAAAGTGTCAAAGCATAATCGACCGACCTGCTCATGGTGGCGGTTTTTTGAAATTTTATAAGGACGCTTTGTGTATGTTTAAATGATATATTTAAAAAAAATGCCGTGTCACGCTAGTGATACTATGTATTAATATAAACAGAAAATAAAAACGCACTTAATCTGATATAAATTCTTCACTTTCCAATATTGATTATCAGTTTGATTTTGTATACATAACCTCACTATCGCAGTTTATGTCAATAAATCTTTATTAACGAAAAAGAAAATATTTTTGTTGCACTATAAATTACAGTATAAATTAATAACTAATGAATTCTAACAATTGTATTCGGTTATTATCACTACAAAATAAAATATTCAAGTTTAACAAAATAATCCCATAAGACTCAATGTTAAAACGTCCTTACAAAATCTGACAGCGTGTCATGTGACTGTAAGTAGAGGCACAGTATAGGAGGAATCAGTAAGCTCACTCCCCGAAAAATGCATTGTTTTCAATGTTCCAATTTGGCGAATCTGCGCAAAGTCGTCCAAAATTCGTTTCACCGTGCGCATCCGATGAGAGCGGATACGTTTGCCGATTGGTCGTGACTATGGGTCGTGACCGCCATCTGATTTTCATGAATTTTGTGAGGTTGTGTTTGGGAATTGTTTGTTGTTTTGGTTAATTTACCAATTTATTTTCATACATTTTTCATATTAATAATAGGTAGTTATGTATATTATGTACTGTGAATGTGATATTATTTTCTTAAATCAATCAAATGGAGATGAAGCAAGCAGAAAACAATTTTTACAAGGAACAATGTAAAATTAAAATCGAAAGTTCTGGACAACCTGTGTGATGCTGTAATAATTATGTTCCTATTCTGTTAAAACTGAGATAGAGAGTCTTTAAAACTGATAAAAATAGTTATTTCTATGATGGAAATTCTTTGGACCAAATAAATAGAGAAGTTATTATTGAAGACATCAAATAAAAGGAGGAAAATTTATGTGAAAAATGGTAAGTTGTTCTGATTATATTTCCATAGGTATCTGTAGTAAAATTAAATTAATTAAACATTAACACATTAATTAACTCATGCAAAGGCCAATTGTAGTGAACTACGGTCGGGGTTTACATTATTAACATGGAGTTTATACATGTAAATATGTACTTCACTCCTTGTATGTACATACTTTCATATTTCAAAAGATAAGTACACACTTTCCAAAAAGATCCGATGTCTATGGATCTGATACCTACTGGCATTTTTGGATCATTAGACTTCTAATCACTAAATTTGTTTTAAATTATATACTTGTGTTAGTGAAAGTACATTTTATCTGTATTATTGTACATCACTGTAGCCTAAAATGTACTTTAATTCAACATATTGATGGCTTAGTGTGAAAACCAAAAAACAAAAAACTGATTTTCTGCATAATATAACCTAAAAACAAAAATTACGTTACATATTTTTAATTCGAGCACATTGAAACAAATATCTGATATTGGCCCAGAGCTAAAAGTGTTAAATGTCGCCATTAAATTTTAAATACAAATATTAACTATGATAAACACATAAATATCCTTGCAGTATATAGAGCCTTTGCCCAAGTAACTATGATAACCTCGTATATCTTGATATACATGTTTTATCTCAAATGAGGTTGTGTTTATTATTATTTATGAGGTTTTCATTTTTCATAGCTTATTGCTCACCTCCAAATACTAGGTCGATACAATACAAATCTTTTGATTTAAGGTTCATAAAATGTTTCTATATGCCGGAGTACATTTTGTTGTTCACAAAAAACACTTCTCCAAGTAGAATCTCTCAAACAAACACTTCAAATTAAGTACCAAATTCTTGGTTATGTATAGGTGGTATTCACACTAAATCAAGAGAGCGATTGATATACATGGTTTCTTTTTTCGGCTGTAGAAAATAGTCCAGTGTATTTGGATTTTTTCTAACAGTTTAAATGGCGAGATACAAGGTTTTCAAACTAAAACCACCAAAATGTCATTTTCGAAAAGAATTGAGATACGAGGTTTTCACACTAAGCCATCGATATGAAAGTTCACTGTAGAAAAAACCTTATATATTTGTATAAATTGTTTTAAGAGATTTAATTTAAATCAACATTATGATAGTCCACACTGAAAAATTCATGCAAAATATTAATATACTTATTTGGGAATATGTAACATGCTTATTTGGGAATAATATGTATGCAGACCTTACAATTCTCAACGAAGAATTGAAAGCCATAAAAAACTATTAATAGGAAGTTTTTGCAAATGTTTATATATGTATTTTTTAAATATACCTTAAAATATAACGTGGTATGGTTTTTCCTTTCAAAAATAATTAAGATAGATTAAAATCAGTATGATGGACTATCATTTGGTTGTACAGTGGAACCTCGATTAACTGTCTCTCCATTAACTGTCACCTCTGTTAACCGTCAGGGTACATACAAAAGTTGTATTGACTACATTAGCAATAATTTTAATGCAAAAAAATAAAAAAAGCTAATTTGATTTGGGGTGAGGACACAAACGGCTATCCATTGCTGACAGATAAAGAAATAATTGAAATGGCAACAAAGGCGGACCAAACAGATTCAGAAGCTGACACAGGCCTGGAATTTGACTGTAGCTATATTGATGGACCTATTGTAACTAACAAAGATTTGCATAAATAATCTAGAGAAGCTGCATCGCATATGCAATAATTCATCGAGTGGTATTCTCAACAAGAAGAAGCCAATAAAGTAGATTGCATGATATTATGCCGATTAAGAAATTCAGCCGTCGCAAGATGTGAAGCAACAGTAAAACAAACACCTATTTCAGAATATTTTAAATTGATTTGATTGTACGAACACAAATCCCTCTTATATTGTCAAACAAACCATACAAATGAAATTTGAGAGTTGTACTATGAATTTTTAATTTTTTTTTAATGTTCTGTTAACCGTCTTTTCGATTATCCGTCATACCCTTGGTCCGGTGCCCTGACGGATAATCGAGGTTCTACTGTAATTATGATTTTGTACACATAAATATATAATTATATTTTTTAAACTTGCCTAATTTTTATTTTAGATTTTCATAATAAAAGAAGAACTGACGTTATTATGAAACCAGTGTATGGACAGTGTGTTTTACTGACTTAAAGCAAGAGTACCTTTTATACTTGAATTTGTCACATTTTTTAATTTCATAATTTTATTTATGTAAGTTGTGATTGTAAAAATATTGTTAAGTTGTATTCATAGTTCTCTACTTGTTCTTTTGAAGTACTGTTTTTATTATAATTGGTATTGTAAAGTTGAAATCCTCAAATCAAAATATAATTTATAATTCGAATGTATTATTATTTTACTACATTCGAATTGAGTTTGGCTCAACTTATGTGTGCGAAGCCGCTTTATCAAGAATGAACTTTGTTAAAAATTGGTAGATATCTCACTTAACAGATGAATATCTCAACTCTCCAATGAGACTCAGTTGCACTAAACTCACTCCAAGCTTCAGACGGGTTGTACATAAAAAAATTCATTTCTCTTTCTGATTTTTGAAATTAAGTAAGCTGTGATATAAAATTGTCATGTGCATTTTTTATATTCATTTTTTCTCTACTAAATGTTAAAAAGTAGGAGTACTTTTCAGAAGTGCATTTAATTAAAATAATTTTCAGACTTAATAAGTTTGCAACAAACACCTTGCATTGAAACTAATGTAGAAAAGATAACATGTTAATTAACATTTTGTACTATGATTATTTATTTTAAATTCCTCAGTTTCCTTTCTACAAAATTGAAGATGTCTAAAAACTTCATTAGCATTCAAAATATAAATTCCTAATTTTTAAAATATTCTCAGTAACAATTTACAATACTGCTGTTTTCAAAATATACTGATAATAACATCAAAACAATACACAATGAATTTATATTTTATTTATTGTAATAGGAAAACTTACAGAAAAGTATACAGTAACCAAAAACAATCAGATATTATTAGTTTTCCTTTTCATATTAGTCCATGTAATGTGTGAGGCCACTTTCGTATGAAAAATGTTTCTGACTCAATTTCTTTGCGGATTCCTGTTTAAAAATGTCCCCTTTAAACCAATCAGAAAAGTGTCAATTTTTTAAGCAAATTCAAAATTACTTTTTTGCCTCGAAAAATGTATTTTTAGGGTAATTATAAACAATAAAGGTATCTTGTCATATTTCTGAAAAGTTGATAGTTTTTGAGTTATAAGCGATTTAAAATCTGAAAACTAAATGTTTGAAAACTGTTTTAATAAAATGACAGATCTTTTTTATTTAAGATGACCCAAAAATGCTAAAAACATATTTTAACTGCAAAAAAGTGATGCTTTGAATTTGTTAAAAAAACAATTTCTGCCCAAAAATTTCGCCCGTCGCACTTCTGATTTGTTTATAGGGGATATTTTTTAACAAGAATCCACAAAGAAACCGAATCAGAACAGTCAGACACAGGCAGCATAAATCCGGACCTCAGAAGTGTCATAGGTTGTCGAAACGGACCCTCAGGGAAACTATTTGGTGACCCCTGATATAGGATATCACTAATTTTGAGTCATTTTTGTCAAACTTCCGGTCACAACTTTTTAACAGGAAAAAACATCAAAACAAGACATAACATTCGGAAGTGTATTCTGCCCAACATTCAGTACCATACATCATAGTTCACATAGTGGGTCTTAAGCCAGTCTTATAGAACTTACCTTTTAGTTTTATTAGTAGCTTTCTATCACACACTACTCCGCGTACCACTTTCCACTTCATCTAATTCTCTACTTCTATTAACTTCATGTCCATGTACTTCCCCATGTCCAGTAATGTCGATCCCAGATACATAAAACTATTATCTTGTGTGATTTCTTGTCTATTTAAGCTAACTAATCTATGCAGATTTGGAATACTATCTTTAAAAAAATATACTGTTTTGTCCTACTTAAGTTTAAACCTTTTTCTTCAAGCGCCTATCTTAACTGCTTTACTTTTCCTACAGTTCTCTCTAATTTTTCTACCAACAAAATATCTTCTTACATTAACAACCAAGGATCTCCCATTAAAGTTCAGCTATTATCTGATCCAGGATGAATGAGAATAAATTTAGCAGGGAACCCTAATTTCACTCAAAATTTACCAATTTCACATGCATTTGCTATAATGCTAATTGTTACCATCTCATATTATATATCTTGCACCACATATTCAGCTGGCACTCCTTTCCTACTTAGTACCAGTACGTCTCTGGTAGCTTTGCCACATGCCTTCTCAAGATTAATAAAAACTATGTGCAAGTCTTTCTCTTTCACTCAAGTTTTCCATTAGCTGTCTGAAAATAAAAATTGCTGTTGTGGACCTGCCATGCATATATCCAAAACGACTTTTATCCATTTTTATTTCTAGAACCTTATACTAAATTTTGTTAGATTTTACCATAAATGTACAATAAAAACATATTTTAATTGGCTGCTATGGAAAATGTCTGAACAAAATTAAGCAAAATTTTACTGGAAATAACTATTGCAAACTAAATAAAACACTAAATTAATAGATATTTATAATTTTTTTATTCTTTATTAAAAATCTGGGAAATCTAAGCAAGAACTTTCATGTCACTATCTTTAAATTTTACAGCACATTTCTTCCACGCACATTCATATGGTTTTCCTTCAGTGTGTTCTTAAACGGTTTTAAGACCACTTCAAACCATACTAGTAAGAATATTCAATCAAATTCACATTATTTTTTCAAAGTAATTTCAAATGAGTTGCAGTAGTATACTGCTTAGAAAAAATCACATTTGTGAGGTTTTTCCCCACTAAGAATTTTCATGTGAGGATGTGAGAACACGTGAACTGCCCTATTCTCAAAAGCAGCAACGAATATCTACTACTTTTGACGAGATGAGTAACCTCCAAAATACCAACATCTGGAGAAACTTCTTCAGGAGAAATCTGTTTTATTATTTTCTAGTATTAATAGTACCTTTACACCTGAAAAAAAATTGTAAATACTTTCTCTTGTTTACTTTGACCTGTTCACTAAAAAAATCAATATTAGATAACGTTTTATTAAAATGTTGTTCTCAAGCCATTTCCTTGTGGCATTTTTGTAATTAACTATTCTAAATTGGAAATAAGCCCCAATTTTAATAAAAAAAAATGATTTTATTATCGTTACAACATCCGCATCGGACGTCGTTAGCAAAATACAAAATATTAATGGTATTACAAAATATTAATTAAACATTAATATTTTGTTTTTGACATCGACATCCGATGTGGACGTCAAAACGTTATTAAAACCATTTTTTAGTTAAATTGTGGCTTATTTCCCATTTGAAATAGTTAATTCTATTGAAATAAAAATTATTCCAGTTACCATAATTCCCAAATATGTCAAAATAAATCCAATTGGTATGTAGTAAGTCAATGTTCAAGATATTTTTAGAAAATTTATATTAATTAGTTGTAAGTAATGAAATATTTAGCTTCTGTTGTTATCTAATCTTAATAAATTTACAGATTTCTCCTCAATTTATTTATAATTATTAAATTTATTATTGTTATTAAACCATTATTCAATGTTACGCACCTACAGAAGATGAGAAAGAAAATTTCTACCAACAATTAACAGATACTATCGGAAAGCTGACCAAAGGAGATATACTCATAGTCATGGGAGATCTGAACGCGAAAGTTGGCAAAGACAGTAAGGGAGTGGCAAAATGCATGGGAACATATGGACTAGGGAAAAGAAACAACAATGGAGAGAAATTTATAGAACTTAGCCTAGAAATCAATCTTGTCATTGGAGGAACGTTTTTCTCACACAAAGACTGCCACAAAATAACCTGGATCTCACCAAATAATAAAACGCAAAATCACATAGACCACATCTTAATTAATAAAAAATGGAGAAGTATCCTTCTAGGTGTACGAAATAAAAGATCAGCAGATGTAGGAAGTCATCATTACCTACTAATAGCGGAAATAAAAGTAAAAATCAAGGCCAAAAGAGGGAGTAAACAATATAACAAACGAAGATAATATACAACGACTGAAAGACAGTGAAACCCGAAAAATGTGGAGTAACAAAATAAAGTTGAACACAGAAACTGTAAACAACACACAGACAAATATATCAAACAAATGGGAGATAATCAAAGAGGCTGTACACCAAACTGCACAAGAAGTGTTGGGCTACAACTGAGAAAAGAAAACAGAGTGGCTAGGTGATAACACATGGCAACTGATAAAAAAGAGAAAGGATTTAAAGGCCGAACTAAATAGAATACAAAAATTAGAAGATAAAATCAGAATAACCCAAGAGTATGCAGATATAAATAAACAAGTAAAAGGAATTATGAGAATTAGGACAAGTAAAAGGAATTAGGAGAATTACGACAAGTAAAAGAGTGCTGGGAATTACAAAAGAGAATGGACAGAGATGGCACGCTTAGCAGAAGAGGTAGCCGAAACAAATAATCAGAGAGAGCTATATAAAACCACTAAACATCTTGCAAATAAGAATGTCAACAGTGACACACCACTAAAAGACAAACAAGGACAACTGCTTACAACAACAGAAGAGCAAACACAAAGATGGCATGAGTACTATAGCGAACTTACGGCAGAAGAAGAAAATGAGCCGCCATTCCAAGTTGGTAAAAGGGGACAAGCCATTGTAGCTAAAAATTGTATGTTAGGTTGATTGTTCCAAAAGAGGTACTTACAAAATAGTATAGAAAGTTTAGTGTACAAAGGGATATGTCAACATATTCCTTTTGGTACAGCCTATATCAGTATATCTATTAGTGAATAATGAGACAACTTGATTTGTACTCTTATTAATGGTTAGATTTTAATGTAATAAGCAACCAACTTAACATACACAACCTATAAATTAGTCTACAGTGTTGTGTCATCGTTGTGATTATTATTGCAAAATAAAAGTGTGTGTTTGAATTAACTAATAACATTATTTTATTATAATAAGTGAAAATTGAAGAATGTGTAAAAAAACAAATTTTGAATATGAATAAACATGAAGTCATCAAGGAAATATCTACCTTCACTCTACACTCTCACTGTTACATATTTATGAAACTTAGAAGATGTATCCAGATAATTTTATTAATTGTAAAATATATGAAAACATGTTTTACAGCCTGATTATCAGTATGAAGAAACATAAAGAAAGATACATGCGGTACATGTGACAAATTAAAAATGAAAATATGCAAAAATGAGGATGAACTAAAGTACATTTAAAAGAATACTATTTACAAGCTGATTGAGGGTATAAAAACTAAGAAGACAATAAATTTCTGTCACATCTTTGTCACTTTTTTATTTAAATTTGTTTTTGCAGTCAACAATTGCTTACTACAAATGTTGCATTCATAAGGTTTTTTACCACTGTGTGTTCTAAAATGTGCTTTCATATGACACACAGTGGTAAACGATTTCACATTTGTGAGATTTTTCCCGAGTATGAACTATCATATATTTATGTCGATTTAGACGAGAATTTAGAGAAAATTGCTTAACGCAGATTTCACATTGATAAGGTTTTTCTCCAGTGTGTGCTCTTAAATGTTTTTTCAAATAATCTACACAGGTAAATAACCTAAAACAAATTTCACAATTTCATTGTTTCTTTTGCACACTTGCTAATGGGTTGTTCTTCTTGACAGGAGAATGTCCAGCCACTGGTTTTACAATAACTTCAGTTCTTCATTTATTATGAAGAAAATCTAAAACAAAAATTAAGTTTAAAGAATATAATTATTTATTTTCACTTATGTGAACAAACTACAAAATCATATCATAACCGAATGATAGTCCACCATACTGATTTTGATCCACCTTCATTATTTTTGAAAAAAAAAACCATATTATCACTTATTATCTTTTAATAGTTTTTTATGAACTTCATAAATAACATCATTATCATAATTAGCTTGACAATTCTGTGTCAACCTGGGCCTGCTACCAGAGAAGTTGTCAATTCCTAGTAACTTCCCTCTATCTTTGAACCCTTAAGCCAGGATCACACGAGGCTAGTTATTCAAGTTAGGATAGTAAGCTAGATATCCTGGTATCCTAGCTTGAGTTACTGTCCTGGCTTGGCGCATGCTAGAACGGTTTACATGTGGCTGGAAAATTTTCAGCCAGTCACTGTACTATTGCGAGATCAACAACTGTCAACGACAGCATACTAACCCCCTCTGTGGCTCAGTGGTCAGGGTGCGTACCTTTGGATCGAAAGGTCGAATGGTCGTGAGTTCGAATCTCACCAGGGTTTTTCGTTTATTTTAAATTAATAAATGAAAGTAATTTCTGTCCTTGTGGGATCGGTACTCACCAGAGAGACTGCAGATGTTTGGATACAATTAGCGTCTCTTTGGAAAGACAATGACGTCTACTTTGCAAAGTAACAAGACACTTACTCAACATACACACTACATATTACTCCCCTGAGTTAGTGATAAGTTATAGTCTAAAAAATCATTATGAAATTGACTGGCCAGTTGGTTGTGAAAACCAGTGCCAATACACAAAAACGCTTTACCAGCAAGAGTTTTAGAAGTATGTGGTTATCTCTTTAAAAAAATAAAACAGGTCGACATTATGCGCTTGCCGTTTAAAAACACTAGCTTTGCGGGCCAGACGAGGGTGGTACACATGCCAAGATAATAAAACCAATAGCTTAACAAAATAGAACTCCATGCTATTAGCCGATCCTAGCTTAAGACACTGACTTACTGTCTTTCTCATTAGCATACTAGCCTACATGCAAAGCTAATTCTGTATACATGGAGCTAGTAATACTAACCTGCTTGTTTAAAAGCGCTAGCTTGAAAATCTAGCCTCGTGTAATGCGGGCATTAGAATCATAAGGTCTGCTTATACATCATTCATAGATCAGGTCAAAATAAGAATAGTTGTAAATAATAAATAAGTTATTATCAATGAATATAGATGCTCTGTATTTATTGTTATTATTTAGAAAAAACTGACATCTTTAACATACTACATTTTAAGAAATCCTGATTGTTTTATTGATATAGTTGGTTCGCTAAACTCAGACACAACTGGCTACTGATTTTAGTAAATAATTACTTTAAATATTTAAAGATTTAAAAAAAAATAATTACTAAATAGTTAGTAATTTTGCCAATTTTCTCAAAATTGGCCAAAAAGAAATACCGACTAATATCACTAGCCAGTTGTGTCTGAGTTTAGCAAACCGACTAGGTATATGGTTATTTCCAAATATATTAATATTTTACACGAATTTTTTAGTGTGAACTATCATAATGTTGATTAAAATTAAATATCTTAAAATAACTTATACAAATATATGAGGTATTTTCTACAGTGAATTGGATCTTGATCTTTTTGGAAAGTGTGTACCTAGCTTTTGAAATATGTAAGTACATACAAGGAGTGAAGGAGTACATACTACATGTGTAAACTCCATGTTAATAATGGAAACTCCGATCGTAGTTCACTACAATTGGCCTTTGCATGAGTTAATTAATGTGTTAATGTTTAATTAATTTAATTTTACTACAGAGACCTATGGAAACATAATCAGAAAAACTTACCATTTTGGACATGAATTATCTATCCTCCTTTTATTTGATGTCTTCACTATTTATTTGGTCCAAAAAATTTCCACCATAGAAATAACTACTTTTATCAGTTTTAAAGACTCTCTACAGTCTCTACTCTATCTCAGTTTTAAAGTTTTAACAGAATAGGAACTATTACAGCATCACACAGGTTGTCCAGAATTTTCGATTTTAATTTTACATTCTTCTTTGTAAAAATTATTTTCTGCTTGCTTTATTTCCATTTTATTGATTTAAGAAAATAATATCACATTCACAGCACATAATATTTTACACCTACATAATATATATTATTAATATGAGAACAAAGTAGTAAATTAACCAAAACAATCCAATTCCCAAACACAACCTCAAAAAATTCTCAAAAGAAAATCAGATGATGAATGACACGATCCCGACTCCCGACCAATCGTAGCAAACATATCCGATCCGCTTTATCGGATGCGCACGGTGAAACGAATTTTGGTCAACTTCGCGCATGGAACAAATTTTTTGACGAGTGAGCTTACTGATTCTCCTATACTGTGGTAGAGGGGAGACACACGGAGCCAATAGACTTATTTATTATTTAACTCATTTTATTATTGTTTTTAGAGTAATTAGACATTAATTTATTGGTGGATTGTAGCTGAATATGTTTTATGCCAAAAAATAGATTATTTTAACCTTATAACATATCGACGTGTGGTAAAAAGTGTATTCTTTTTATACCATTGTAGATGGAGATGTGACATCAAATTTAAATTTGTCATTACTTTAATATGTAGGACAGCTTATTTTGAAGCTGAAATATTTTGTCACATTATCTAACTGCCACATTTATATACCAATGGTATTTCAACTGCAAATTAATTTGTTAATATCTTTGTAACTGATATCAAAAAGTTTGTTAGTTGAAAAAATTGAACTTAACTGTACGTAATTGTTTTTAAAAAGTTATTTAAATAATTTGAAGTTTATTGATCAATTTTTTTAAATTATTCTTTTTATCAAAATTTAAAATGCTTTTTCTTTTGAACACTTCATTTATCTATATTGTGAAAGCTTACCTATCAGATGTTTAAATTTAGTTAATAAAAATATATGTAAATTAACTACAGACGACAGTCTGACTTTTATAAAATTAATGTTAATTTTTGTGAAATATTTTGTCTCAAAAAATGCATTATTTCGACAGAAAAACTTTCAAGATCCTCCTACTATTATCACTATAATTTTCAGGTTAAAATAAAAACCAATAATAGGTAATACACAAATTTTATTTACACCGAAGGAAATAACATACAAACGAATAGGTATAATCCATAAACGTTATAAATAACATAAAGACAAATCTTCATAAAAAGTCTTTATATACTTGGTTAAGTTCCCTTTTGAATTTTTTATCGGAACGATAACTCGATATAAATCCCGGTACGAAGTAATTTCTTTTAGTGTAAGCTTCCTTGGCACTCATATTTAAATAATATTAACCACCAAAACCAGTAATCTTATATTAACTACGAATAATTAATTATTTTCGAAATTTTCACATTCACTCCAATGCAAAACTAGCATCTATCTCTACGCCACCGCCGCCCTAGCGAGAAACCAAGCAAACAGGCAAAATCGTGTACAAAAATTTCAAGGTCGTCCTATCTCGATTCCTCTCCTCTGTGTAGGTCTCCATAGTTTTTATTTACATAAGGTTTGTTCCAACTCGATACAAAACCGTTCTTGAATCGTTACGCACATGCGCAATAACGAATAATTATGCGCAGTAACACATTTTTCGTTACTGCGCGGTTCACGAACCGTTCAAGAACGGTTTTGTTACGAGTTGGAACAAACCTTATAGGTTTGTAGTTGCATACATAGACAGCCGCCATATTGAATAATTTTTGACGGGACATTGGAATGCCTAATGGTAGGGGAGCAAAGTATGCTAAATGTGCAGTCACTCGAGCGCTTTGGGGACCTATTGGGTTGTGAAGAGTAGGTCCTAAAACCAAAAAAAGTTAAGTAAAGTTTTCCATTTTAGTGGGCGCTTGCTATTTTTTAATTTAATTTTCCATTTCCAACAATCGTTTTTCCGATTATAACGCCATCTATCCATAATTCGAAAAAATGTTTCGAATAAAAGTTACTTATTTTTACGTAAGGAATCCAAATCTGCAATAAAAAATGAGGGCTCCTATTTAAGATTTTAAAGTAACCCCCCACCACACCTCCGTGGACGGTCGTGTTTGGTGCCATTCGATAGATTTTTCAAAAATATTGAATAAGTGTATTTTACAGTTTTTCGATCTGATGTTCATTTCGCGAAATATCGCGGGATTCGTATTAAAACTATTAAATTTACCCCCACCCCTCTCTGAGGGAAGTCGTGTTTGGTATCATTCGATAGATTTTAAAAAAATATTGAGCACATATTTTTTAGTTTTTCGATCTGTCATTCATTTCGCGAAATATTCGCTTTTTTCTTGTGAAACTTTGGGACTCACTCATTTTCTTACGCCCGGCTTAAATCGTCAGATTTTTGAAATATACACTCTTTTGAATGTACTTAATTTACCTTATCTTAATCTGACAATTTCGAGTTTTTTTAAGGATAGATTTTTTTTCGGGCCCCCCTTAACGAACTCCCCTGTGTTAAGAGCCAATATATGGTAGAGGTACATTTGCAGGGTACCAGGTTTCTCCCCATATGATAATCTGACGCGCTCGAGTAACTGCAAAAATCCCCGCTTGGGCTCCCCTACCATAATTGGAAATTTCAAAAAAATTTCCCATGTCCAATTTTCAATATAGAAATCTGAAAAAAAGCAGGCTGTTTTTTATTAAAAAAATACATCTTGAAATTTTTCAAATTTTTGGAAGTAAAATTGCGCTCAAAAAAAAATAAAATCGAAAAAATCTTCTTTTGTCGATTCAAGGGGTTCTACAGCATCTGGGAAGCCAAAAATGTGTATAAAGACACGATTTTATATCCTTTATTGATAGCACAAAATTGGTGCTAGCACAAATAGCCACAATTGGTGCGGAGATATTTTTGACCTGCTTATCCCGCTATAGCCTTTGTTTCAGTTACACTCCAACAGATGCCACTAGTTGCAGTGTATCTACTCGTTATTTCCTGTCTCCGGATATAAAGAATGTACAAAATGTACAACTTGTCTGTATCCTCTCCGGTTTCGGCAACAAAACAAAGAACACTTTGTTCGGTTATGCCTTGGCTTGAGACGGACTGACCCCCCGATACTCGTCTATCGTGCCACCATGTATTGACGTCGAGTGAGGGGAAACCTAACCTAAAATCGCCTTTGTGCTTATTGATGGGGTTGTTTTGGCATCGCGCCTTGTTCTCCCCGAAACAAAAGAAAATAAAGTAAACCAAACATAAATTCGACGCTCGCAAACGCAAATAGAACATCGTAACGTCGTAACGTAACTCTATAATCACCACTTTTCAGAAAACGAGTTCAAAGTTTTTTAGGCTTTTCAATCTTTTCATTGACACAATAAGTTTTTATTGATTTTTAAAGGTAAATTTTGTGGAACAAGACAGTAAAAGTAGCTACAGTAGGAAAAATGAAAGAATACCCATGAACGAACATATAAAACACGCTGTATTTTCCTATCACCGTGTCACACAAAAAATTGGCCAGCGCAAGTGCATGTAATAATAGTTAATACATGTTCTTGCGCTGGGCAATTTTCTTTGTGACAAAGTGACAGGAAAATACAGCGTGTTTTATATGTTCGTTCATGGGTACTCTTTCATTTTTCCGACTGTAGCTTAGTCTTCTATAGAACACTAAAAACATTAAGAACAGAGAACAAACAAAAAGTACACAATATTAAGAGTAAAAATGGAAATTTATTAGCCGAACCAACTCAAATAATGAATAGATGGCAAGAAGGCAAGAACACTTTGAAGAACTATATTGAACCATGACAACCATACAGAAACCAATACTGAACCAGAAGAAACACCTGAAGAAAATGTAGAAGAACCAATAATATTAGAAAAACTACAAGAAGCCATAAAACAGCTAAAATATGGAAAAGCTCCGGGAATTGACAAAGTAACGGTGGAAATAATAAAAAGCATGGGACAACAAGGTACTGAAATACTACTAGAAATAATGAATAAAGTATATGGAAAGATGAAATATTACCAGAGGACTGGAAAACTGCATTGATAGTTCCCATACATAAGAAAGGTGACAAAAGAGAATGTAATAACTACATAGGATTGACATTGCTATGTGTATCAATGAAAATATTAGAGAAAATCATAGATAAACGAATAAGAATAATCGCGGAAGATACACTAGACGAGTCACAAAGTGGTTTCAGAAGCGGAAGGAGCATACAAGATCATATATTCACGCTAAAACAAATAAGCGAAAACGCGCTTCAAGAGAAAAAGAACATATACTTAACCTTCTTAGACCTAGAAAAGGCCTTCGACAAAGTACCCAGAGAGAGAGTGAGAGTGTGTGGCAAGTGCTAAGAGAGAAAGGTGTAGGACATAAAATGATACGAATCATCCAGAAAATATATCACTTTACACTGTGAACTTCACACAGTGATCAAACACTTTTACAGTAACAGGAGGACTAAGACAAGGCGAAGCTCTTAGCCCAACGCTGTTTATGGACCAAATAATTAAAAGATGCACAATAGAAAGCAGAAAATTAAATGTTGGACACAGATATCTACGTAGAGTAGAAATATCAGAAGGAGTGTTTGGAGACGACTTGGTGTTAATTGCAAAAAGTGAAAAAGATTTACAACACAACATTGAAATATGGAACAGAGTATTCATCGAAAATGGAATGGTAATAAACAAAAGCAAGACCAAAGTACTACAGATCGGTGAAGAGAGACAGGAGCTAAGAATAGAAATTGAAGGAACACAAATAGAACAAGTGAAAACTTTCTCTTATCTAGGTGTAATAATTGACCAGGCAGGCACTCAAGATGCTGAAGTAAACAATAGAATAGACAAAACAATAAAGCTGTACCATGCAATGAATAAAAAATTTATCAGTTGAAAAGAAATTTCAAGAGAAACAAAAATAAAAGTGTTCAAATCAATTTATAGACCAGTACTAACCTTCGGTAGCGAATCTTGGGTCTTAACAAACCGACAAAAAAGCAAGATCCAAGCCATGGAAATGAAGTTCCTGAGAAGAGTAAAATGCGTCACTAAATTAGACCGACTACGGAATGTAGACATAAGAAGCGAGTTCCATCGAAAACCATCCACATTGGAGTATATAGAGCAAAGACAATTATGTTGGTGGGGACATCTACAACGAATGAAAGAAACTAGACCAGTTCGAAGAGTATGGGAAGCAAAAATATCAAAAAATAGGAAGAGAGGAAGACCTAGACAAACATGGGATAAAGCAATAGGAGCCATTCTGCAAAAGAAAAGATCAACCTGGATAGATGCCAAAGCGATAGCACAAGACAGAAAAGAGTGGAAAAAATTTGTATATAGATAATTGATACTTTTATAGAATTAATGTAATTAATTTTAGAAATGTAGAATTAGATGTAAAAGCGTAATTTGTATATTTGTAAGTACCTATGTAAAACTAGATATGTTAATTTGGTACATTAATGTTGCAACCCTACACCATTGTATGGTAGAAGGGATATGATTATATATTATTGTGTATCATTTTGTCAATCAAAGATAGAATAAAAATTTTATTTTTTTTAATATAACGCGTGCACATAAATTTGATACACCCTGTATATTGATTTGTAACTATTTATTATAAGTTAGTTTTTAAGCAGTGGGTTTATCCTTAATGAGTTTTTCCCTGAAGAATTAAAGACATTAGTAAATAAAATTATGTGAATAGACAATTTATTTCGGGATTATAATTTTAAAAAGGTTGCTTTGTTACGAGCGAGGCCAAAAGCCACAGGTAATTATTATATTTAGAAAAATAAGGTAGATAAAGTTGGAATTTTGAAGGCTCTTTGTTTAAGCCCCAAGTAAATTTGTAGAATTCCCGAAAAGTAATTATCATGAGTAGAAGTATTTGTTTGGAAGGATGCATGGGTTTTTCGAATGAAAATTTGGAATGGGGATGAGAGAAGGTTGAATGTTCAGATCGTTTGGAAAAGGAGATTTATTATGTGACCGGCATCGGAGAAGAGCAGTCAAAGTTTTCGTGAACGGTTCAGAAGCAAGTACCAGTGGTTGTTAGATAGTGAAGAGTGTAGCTGAAAAGTGGAACGAGAGACAGATCAAGTTGAGAAGAAATACCTCTTTGATTCTGTAAAGCCCAAGGGAGAGAATATTATTGTGAGAAAGAGAGGAGAGAATTTTGGAGTTTTTTTAACGAGTACTGGTCAAAAGAGGCCTGGCTCGTGTTTTGGAGAATTAGTTGCTGGTATGCTGCTCGATTGATGCTGAGAACGTAGAGGGCTTCGATGGGTAGCCTAACATAATCAACAAGGAAGAGCTGTTTGGGTCAAGAGGAGACATCATTGTGTGTGAATCAAAAGGTCAGTCAATAATTTATGTGATAAATTTTCTGTATGTTCAGAAGTTAATTTTTTTTTTTGAGTAAAAGCATATGAGCTAAGATTCCAATATTTCAAAAATTTAATAGCAAGTATAAGTAGTTTTGCGAATACCTAAATTTGTTTGTTTAGTTTGTTTTATCAATGTTATCAAGAACAAACCGATAAATATTTGTTAAATTAAAATTAATTTATGTGGTAAGAGTTTCATTGGGACAGTTATGCCCACAGGATTTAATTGATAAATTTTCAGAGTATTGCTTTTGATAATAAAAGATATTTGTATGTGCTTATTTATGGTATTTCTATTTATTTCCTTTTCCTATTTTATCCCGAGAAGGATCAACTAAGAGATACTGAAACCACGAGAAAGGATAAGTATAACCTAAGATAATTTAGTTATTTTTTTTTGTATAATAAAAAGGCACCCTGAGATTTTTCTTAAATTTTATGTATGATTTGCGACAATTGACTAATTAATTAAATAAATACTAATTATTATAAAAGTAAGAGAAAGCAGATCATAACAATATATATATATATATATATATATATATATATATATATATACAGAACTGGATTCGAAATCCGATGTATTTATCGACCGTGCAAGTATATTCTATAACACTATAAAACAGTGTTGAAATTATCGGGAATTGCGGTCTGTGGCTTAGATTGAAACTACATTGAATTCTGTTGAATTCGATATTTCGATGAGTGTTTATTAATTTTTCATCTTCATCAGGAACAAACTACAAAATTAACTAACAGTTAGGTACAAACATAATATTACAATGATATAACTTACGAATTGTTGTAGGTATGTTATATAAGGCAATTTAACTTAAAGCTATCCATGTCGTTTCACGAGAACGTCGAGGGCGGCACTGAGTCAGGTATCTTTTCTCACATGTGTTAAGGGTCAAAAGTTCCAATATCGAGTCATCTGTTTAATATTCTGCTATTTTTCGAATTTTAAAACATTGCAGTAAATTTCGCTTAATCTACTTGTGTCTGATTTGTAATTAATTGAACGTTTATTACTGTTTATGTGGTACATCTCGAGGAACAATATTTTCTTATAATTGCTTTCTGAATCTAAGATCTTGATATCTGACAAATTAAATTGGTGTCCTGTTGTTATGGAATGGTGTGCTTCTGCACAAGTATTTTTGTGTGTTTTACAATCACTTTTGTGCTGCGTTATTCTTTGTTTCAGCCATTGCGATGTTTGTCCTATATACTGCCCATCACATTCGAGACAAGAAAGTTGATAGATGATATGACTCTGATTTAGAAGCGGTGTCTGGTCTTTAAGCTTCGAGAATAAGCTGTAGTTGGATATGCTATTGTATTTCGCTATTTTGATTTTAGGAATTCCGTTCAGCAGCTTGATTATGTTGTTGGTTAAGCCATTTATGAAGGGCAACTTTTTGTAAATCACGGGATCTGATGGTCTGTTGTCACGTTGCCCGTCGTGTAAGTCTGAGTTATATATCAGTTGCTAAAGAATTTTACTTGGATAGCCGTTGTTCAAGAATATGTTGTAGAGTGTGTTTTAAATTCTTTTGTGTGAACAGGTCATTGCTGATGTGTAAAATTCTGTTTTTCATTGCCACACAAATCAGACACAAGTAGATTAAGCGAAATTTACTGCAATGTTTTAAAATTCGAAAAATAGCAGAATATTAAACAGATGGCTCGATATTGGAACTTTTGACCCTTAACACATGTGAGAAAAGATACCTGACTCAGTGCCGCCCTCGACGTTCTCGTGAAACGACATGCATAGCTTTAAGTTAAATTGCCTTATATAACATACCTACAACAATTCGTAAGTTATATCATTGTAATAATATTATGTTTGTACCTAACTGTTAGTTAATTTTGTAGTTTGTTCCTGATGAAGATGAAAAATTAATAAATACTCATCGAAATATCGAATTCAACAGAATTCAATGTAGTTTCAATCTAAGCCACAGACCGCAATTCCCGATAATTTCAACACTGTTTTATAGTGTTATAGAATATATATATATATATATATATATATATATATATATATATATATATATATATATATATATATATATAAACGTAAATTTTGGCTAGAGCCTAGAGCTAAAAAAGAAGATTCGTCGCTATAATATGTCTATGTCTCTATGTCTATTAATTATGAAATTAAAAATATGCTTAAATATTTGCAAACTTTAACTTAAAAAAACATACGATGTAAGTATTTACTTATTTTGAAGTAGCTAATATCTTCTTATCAAGAGATACAGTATAACAGATTCACTTTTTTAAATTACTTAATAATCGTATGTGAAGGTACGATGCAACTGGAAAAGTTTTTATATAGCCCTTTTTAGGGATTTAAATATACCTTTTACAAGATAAGGTTTTTATTTTTGTTAGATATTATGTTGGCTACCATACTTGCTATCGTGCTAAAAGCACGAGTTGTTTAAGAGAGGATTGAGCACTGAGGTTGAGCATTGTTTAAAAGAGGAAAATTTGAAGTGTCTACCTTGAAAGATTTCTATTTCTGAAGTCACTAACACAGTATCTAAAGATACACAAAAGAAAATGAAGATAAATTTGACAATGATTATTCATTACTTTGATTTCAGACTAAAACCTATTGTTTAAAAAAACCAAAAATTTATTCTGGAAAAGAAATGTGTACATTACAATGTAAAGATATAATAATGTAATCAGTTTTCTTCATCATCTATATCTTCTTGGATAAGTGTTTGATAGGGAAGATTTTTATAAAAGTTGTGATACATTTCAGAAACTCCGTGTTGCATAGGTGATCATATTTTTGTTTGAAATGGGAATTAAGTTTTTATAGGCTTTGACTAAATTTTTAGGTGTGCATATTAAAAGCTTCTTTGTTCTTATATTACTTCTCTTGTTTAAAGTCTAAAATACATTTTTCATTTTCATCTATAAAGGCATATTTTATTTTTATTTTTAGCGGTTCTTCACTAGAGATTTCTATTTTTCTTACATCATTTCATCTAACGCACTTTCCGCTTTCATCAGTCTTCCAATTTCTATCATTTGTTACTAACTGTTTCAAATCATAAACAAAATCTTGGTTAACTTCAACGTTATAAGGTTCTCCAGTGACCTTTGCCATCCAGTGGCGACGCGTGACTTTTTCTAAAGTGTTAATAAAACCAGATGTAAAAAAATCTTATTAAAAAAAAATTATTTTGAACCTCCCAAATATAAGTTTTTGTATTCAATCCTGTGGGATAAAATTAAACAAACCACTATTCCCAAAATGTAATAGGTATAACAATAAATAATAAACAAACTAAAGATATTATTCTACCATTACCATAAAATTAACATAAAAAATGAACAAGTAGGAAAAAGAACATATTTTGAAAACTATTGTTTATATTTTAAGTCTTCCATTTTCAATATAATTCTTTCATTATTCCATTTCTTCAAAATTATATATAAAAAAAATATTACAAGGAGAATGACTTTTCAAGTATTGATCAATTACGCAATACGCAGCAACACTCTTCCACGTTTAAATGCACGCACAGTGTAATCTGTAATAGGTACTCAACCAACGTTACCAATCCCAAAAATGGTTACAATACTGATATACACAGCGTGCCCACGCGCCGTCTCTAAAACCGTCGCTCCTTCAAAATTTTCAGAAACGAGCTAGTCCCGAGCTATAGTGAGGTTCCTCCTGCGTTACCATTGCAAAATGTGGTAACAACGTGCAACGGATTCACATAATCTCGCCAATATTTTCGTGCGTCTAGTTGGCTATTTACCGAATTAGGTACTATTAGATAACAAATATTTCTGTTATTATTTCGTAGTAGTTTTAAAATATTTATTTGCAAGATTTTTAACTGTTACCAATGGTAACAGTGGTTACATGGACGCTTCGCCAGTGTTGCCATCTTAATAAGCATAATCCATTGGTCAAGAGTATATAAGACTTTACCTTTTTTGTCGCGGATTATAGAAACTTTATATTTTTCCACAGCCCATACATACATTGCATAAACAAAACGATTTCGATTTTGTCCGGCGCAATTTTCTGTGTAGAGTACAAAGGTATTAACTCCATCTTGAATTTTGTGTTTTATATAATCCAATACAAAACTTCCAATTTCGTTCGCTCCCCGCTTTGCAATTGTTTCATGCCAGATGTAACAATGAGCTTTATAGGCGAGCGGCAGGCAACCCCAAAATGACCAGGTACTGACCACGGAGAGGTGAATGGCCAATTTTAGACATACTGTATGTTTTGACGGTGCTGAAAACGAAAATGAGATTTATTTTGAATTTCATGTTGGGGAACATTATCAAAATCGCAATTTTACCCTAAAAATAAAAAAAAAATCACTTTTTTGCGTTTACCTCGCTACAACTCTGTTCCACTTTAATATTTTTTTCTGAATTTTTTACAGTATATAGCTCTAACATTTCTGAAGACAACGGTACCTGTTTCAAGCTTTAATTCTCATTCTGATAAAGGTTATGAATTTTTCAAAGGAAAAGGTGCGGATTTGTGCATTGCAAAGTTTAATCGCAAAAGCTGAGTGACGAAATTTAAAATTTAGCCTTTTAATCACGTTTATGTTTAAATAGAGAGTACAAAGAAGTTTTCTGGAAAATTTTAAATCAAAATGTTTTATAGAAAAAAAAAATAGTGCAACTTTTATTATCGACATTAGAAATCCCCAATATAACGGTTATTTTTCGAGATACTGACCATAGTGACCATGGGTGGTGAATGACTAATTTAAAATTTATTTTAAATTTTAAGTTGGGGAACATTGTCAAAATCGCAATTTTACCCTAAAAATAAAAAAAAAGTGAAATCACGTTTTTTTGCTTTTAACTCGCTACAACTCTGGTCCATTATAATATTTTTTCTAAGGTTTGTACACTATATGTTGCTCACTTTTTTGAAGACAATGGTATCTGTTTTAAGCTTTTAGTCTTATCCTAGTAAAAGTTATGAATTTTTTAAAGTACAAGGTGCAGATTCGTGAATTGCAAAGTTTAATCACAAAAGTTGAGTGGCAAAATTTAAAATTTATCTTATTAATCACGTTTATGTTAAAACATAGAGTACACAGAAGTTTTCTGAAAAGTTTCAAATGTTTTATAGAATAAAAACGGCGCAACTTTTAATATACACACACCAGCAAAATTAGCCGAACACCTTAAAAATGGGACATGTTTGATGTATCGAATTTCCTGAATCACTGGTCCGATTTGAGTGATTCTTTTAGTATGTTATAGCCTTATTATTTAAGAATATCTTTGTAATATTGTTGCTATACAGGTAAATGTCATTTTATACCGGGTGTTAACAATCATACTGTGTTTTTTTCTTAAAGTTTGGAACACCCTGTGGAATATTCTAGTATATGTAAAATATTAAAATTAATACTCAACTGTAGACGTAGACTTTCTTAACATTTTCCTTTTTGATTCATTTACTTATGTGAGATACAGTAAAACCTCGATATAACGGACTAATTGGGGGACGGGATGTCCGTTAAAGCCGAAAGTCCGTTGTATAAAAATAGGTTTAAAATCAATCAAATTTTTTTTGAAATTATGTAGTACAGTGTACAAATCTGTAAGTTAAAAAAGAATAAAGTTTTGGTCGCTATACATTTTTCATTTCTACTTCTTTTAAAAACTTTCTGCAGTATACTCATTTTATTTGGTTGACAAAATTATTCACTGATTCATGTTAAAACATACAATTAAAGTTGCCATCTTCTGAATTTAGAATACTTTCAGGGGGGTTAGCAGGAGCTTTGTCTAAAATCAATAAACGTTTCACCTCTTTACGCGGTATTACCATACAACATATTATTATATATTTTTTATTATATTGACGTTAGACATCCCCAAAATACCGCTAATTTTTCGAGATACTGACCATGGGCGGTGAATGGCTAATTTTGGCTTTATTTTATGTTTTCGATGGTGCTGACTATGAAAAAGAGGTTATTTTGAATTTTATGTGAGGGAACATTGTCAAAGTCGCAATTTTAACCTAAAAATTAAAAACAAAATTAAGTCACGAATTTTTACGCTTAATTCGCTACAGCTCTGTTCCATTTTAATATTTTTTTTTTGAAATTTCTACAGCATATATTTTTCACCTTTGTGAAGAGCAAAATTGTGATTTTGACCATGTTCTCTCACCTAAAATTCAAAATATACTTGATTTTCGTTTTCAGCACCATTAAAAACATAAAGTAGGACAAAAAATCTCCATTCACCACCAATGATCAGTATCTCGAAAAATTAGCGTTATTTTGGGGATTTATAACGTCGATATTAAAAGTTGCACCATTTATTTTCTATAAAACATTTTGATCCAAAACTTTCCAGAAAACTTCTTTGTACTCACGTTTTAAAAATAATTCAATTTAAAATCTATATTTCAAATTTTGTCAGTCAAATTTTACGATATCTGCACCTTGTACTTTAAAAAGATTCACAACTTTTACTAGAATAAGAGTAAAAGCTTAAAGCAGAAACCATCGTCTTCAAAAAAGTGAGCGACATAGTGTACAAACTTTAGAAAAAAATATTAAAACGGACCAGAGTTGTAGCGAGCTAAACGCAAAAAACGTGATTTCATTTTTTTTATTTTTAGGGTACAATTGCAAATTTGACAATATTCCCCTGCCTAAAATTTAAAATAAATTTCATTTTCGTTTTCATAACGGTCAAAAACATAATCTAAGACCAAAATTAGCCATTCACCACCCATGGTCAGTATCTCGAAAAATAAGCGTTCTATTGGGGATTTTTAATGTCGACATTAAAAGTTGCACTATTTTTTTTATAAAACATTTTGATCTAAAACTTACCAGAAAACTTTTTGTACTATTTTAATATAAACGTGATTAAGAAGCTAAATTCTAAACTTTTCACGTCACACAACTTTTGCGATTAAACTCTGCAATGCACAAATCTGTACCTTTTCCTTTGAATAAATTATAACCTTTATCAGAATAAGAATAAAAACTTGAAACAGCGTTACCTTCAGAAATGTTAGAGCTATATACTGTAAAAATTTCAGAAAGAAATATTAAAATTGTAGCGAGGTAAACGCAAAAAAACGTGATTTTTTTTATTTTTGGGGTAAAATTGCGATTTTGACAATGTTCGCCCACATTAAATTGAAAATAAACCTCATTTTCGTTTTCAGCACCATCAAAAACATACAGTATGACTAAAATTGGCCATTCACCTCTTCGTGGTTAGTATCTCGAGAAATAAGCGTTTTTTGGAGTGTTCCGCTTGTCTATTATTACGACATATATCTCAAATAGGGTTAAATTGTAAGTGCTATATTTTAATTTATAATAAAAAATACTGACATCTTTGTAGGAGGGGGATACTAAAATCTTCTGTAAATCGCAATTTCTTAAGAAGTCACGTTTAATGATTTGTCCTCTTTTGCATGCTGCTTGTCGTTATCTTTTAATTTTTGTACAGCTTCTTTATTTTCTTGATGTTTCCTTTTTTCTGTCTCTAATTCTTCTGCTTTGTTACTATCTGCCAATAAAAATTTGTCACATATGGCACATTGATCTTTTTTAAGTAAAAAGAATCCTATGTTAAATTCATGTTCAAAAACATATCTATACTGTCTGCAAGTGGCAATAGGATTTTTTTATTTTTGGCCCAGTCAATGTACAATCTATACATTTGGGCTAAAGACTGGATATCAACTTGTAGGTATTGACGTCTTGAGTTACCATTACAATTTACCAAAATTGTACACTCATACCTCCACAACCGAACTGTCAGAGTAAAAGTAAGCGATCAAAAGTCTACCCCCTTCACTCCACAAGCTGGAGTTCCCCAGGGTTCAGTCCTAGCACCACTGTTGTACATCATCTACAACAGCGATATCACAAACCAAAATATCCCAGGCACTCGGCTGTTTCTCTATGCAGACGACACGGCTCTACTCACGACAACCTCTCGATACAACCCATTACTCATCCACAGAAGAGCCCAGTTCTGGAAGGCTCTGTTGGACGGGGTCGGGGACTGGTGTTGTAAGTGGAGAGTCACGCTGAACGCGAACAAAACAACAACAATTGTGTTTCGCGCCCCTTCTGTGTCACAAAGAATCATAAAAAATAAAGACGACCAATATCCACTGAGATTGTTGGGAGAAAGGCTTGTTGTTAGCCCGACTGCGACATACTTGGGAGTACTGTTCACCAGGACTCTTAACTGGGACGCAGATCTAAAGGCAACTTTAGATAGGGTAAGGAACAGGGCCAGACGGGTCTAGGACATTTCGCCGTCGCCATTTCGTTGTTAGCATTCGTACTTATAATTTCGGGATGATTATTACTTGTATATAAGTTTTGAATGGTTTTCGAACGATTATATACTATTACTTTTGCATAATGAAGCTTTTTATTTTTGATACAGTAAAAACAATTGAAATTGAAATCCATTTTCTCAATATTGTTCATCACATCAGCATTTTATTTACACTGACATTTAGTATCAAAAAAAGTTAGTATGTTATCACGTTCTTGCGACATTTAGTATAAAAAAAGTTAGTATGTTATCACGTTCTTGTAAACTTAACCAATGCCTGGATGGCGACGGCGAAACGACCGACGGCGAACTGGCTCGACGGCGAAACGGCCGACGGCGAAGTGGCTCGACGGCGACGGCGAAACGTCCCAGTCCGGGGCCAGACTTCTCAACCCTCTCTCTGGACGAATTGGCAAGACACACAAGAAGACTCTCATACACACTTACAAGACCTTTATTCGACCCGTCATTGAGTACAAATCATGCCTCTACTCTCTTTGCGCTAGAGCAAAAAAAGAGAGGTTGTTGCGAGTGGAACGTAGAATCTTGCGTAGATGCAACTACGAGCACTGGAGATATCCCTCAAACGAAATCCATAACATCTCAAACATCCCCAAAATCAATGAGAGAATAAACTCTGAACAGGAACTTCACAATCAAAGTAATCAACGGTCCCCCCTCCGACACACAAGAATCTCTCAAATGTTCCTGTTCATCTTCCGGCCACGTATTCTACCGAAAGCCCAAACGCAAAAAGATTCATCTACCGTCTGCTCTAATGCAAACATGCATTGACGAACTCCCAGTAGAATACGAAAATATCCTCGAGGCTACCTCGTTAGCCTTCCGTACCCACCTATAACACATCCTCTTCCCTACCCCGAACAGGGAGAAGTTGGTTTTTTGCGGTTTCCCAACTTCATTGCACAATTATACCCGTTCGTCCCAAGAAAATAGCCGCAACTATTTTCATCACTCGAACGCTCACTGTCCACGCTGCGCTCAAAAGCCACCTCCTGACCGCCGACGAGGGCCGCTGGTTCTACTGGTCGAGAGCAAAGCACGGACAGTACACGTAAATGTCTATGGAACCAACAACAACTCCATCAAACTTTCTTCTCTGTTGCCTTTTTAGCCTTCTGGACACCACCGTCCGGCATAACCCAGAAACACCAGGACACGACACATGCCCCAGTGTGTTTTTCGGACTGTTTGCTTTTGCGGCCACTTTTACATTCACTACAAACCCTGAAGAGGACTAAATCCTAAACGGGGACACTCATTGATAGCATTTCTACATAGCAATTTATTCTATATACGCAAATCAAACAATGAGAAGAAGACGTCTTGAGTCCTTGCGAGTGTAGTGGGACTCAATCCTGAAAAAACTAATAAGTATTTTTGAAAAATTTAAACGCAGAATGAAATATTACTTTATTACAGAGGACCGAAAGTCCCTTAGAATGAATAAAAAGTTTCTTTTGACTGAGATATTTGAAATTAAAAATCACACTAAATTTTTCTCTTAGTTTTTCACCCCTTTATCTTATTAAAATAAACATTATAGACGTTTTCAGGGACTTTCGGCCCTGGTAATAACGTAATCTTTCATTCTGCGTTTAAATTTTTCAAGAATACTTATTAATTTTCTCAGGATTCGAAAAAAATGAATCCCATTTAAATAGCATTGAGCCGAAAGTTCGTACCCATCCCCTTAATAAATAAATAAATAGATTTGATAATGATAATATGCATCAGGAGATTTGGAGGGAGTAAAAGAAACGTCAATAGTATGGACGAAAAATATAAATAATTATTTACTGTTTATTAAAATTTAATAATCAATAAAAAAGTTATATAATTAAAATTGTTGATATTAATATGATTGTTAATTCCATTTAACAATTCAGCTAGATTTATAGTACAAATTATATAACACATACAACACCTATTCTTTAGCACTTTGAAATTTCTTCTGTAACAGTGCCTATTTATTATTGTATTGCAATATCTAAGGTTCCTATGCTGTCTTGGCTCGAATTGCAGCACGTTTGGAAGTGACAGCCTGAAAAATAGAAACAAAAATAAATAAATCAATGAAATCTCTGTTTTTCACAATAAATTAAAAAAAAGTCTATTCATTAGTTGTGTGAACGGATTCTTATTTCTCAGAATCTGCTTTTTAGTATCCAATGTTTTTTGTGTTCTTGTACGAGTTTTTAAAGCCTATTGGTCAAGTTTTTGAAGTGAATACTTCTTATCGCTCATTATTCCAAACCAGTAGTTTTATTTTTAGAATATAATGCTAATCAAAATGAAATAATTAAACATACATACAAGATAATAATGTAAATGATGAATAAATTCTATATTAATTACTAAAATCAAACAAAATTTTGAAGAAAGAAGTTAAGATTTTTTAAATTTTAGTCTTATTTTTTTAGTCTGTGGTGCTCTTATAAAAAATATTCTTCTTCTTTAAGTGCCCTCTCCTCAATGGAAATTGGCTACTACAATTGAAAACTATTCTGTCTTCAGCTCCTCTTATTAGCTGTTCAAAATTTAGCCCTGTCCATTGTCGGATGCTTCTTAACCACGATAGTCTTTTCCTTCATAGTCCCCTCTTTCTTTCACTATAAGTTGAGCATATTGGTACTAGGGATGGGAAAAACCTACCGGTTTAAACCTAAAACCGGTTTTTTTACTTCGCAATAACCGGTTTTACCGGTTTTTTTGTCCCGGTTATAACCGGTTTTTCTTTTTAAAGTAAAAACCGGTGATTAGGATTAGGTTAGGTATTATTTTGGGTCCCAATCATAATTATTATTATCCAGTAATTGATCCAAACAAAACCATAATTCAAAATTTATTTTATTTTATAAAATACAGAAGCAAACTGAAAGTGTAATCTCACATCAGCCAGAAACAATTATTAAGTTTTATTATAATATTTCCTTGAAAAGGTATTTGTAATCATAATATTTACATAAGAAGTGATCTGGTTGAATTAGACGCACACATCTATTTTTCACACTTCTCTTGACATTGAAAGTGGGTGAATGACTTTTTCTGATTACCAAAAATAATGCTCTGACTATGAATATCGAATTACCGATTACGAATACGAATCTCCAAGAATTTCACTAAGTTTTCAAAATGATACACGCATACAGGAAGTATTAAATGAGTTAAAATGTACTTATTCTACAAATATACAAACGTGTTAAAAGTAATACATGTTCTTTCGATAGTAAATACTAATTTTGATCATATTGATATCGAGTCGAATGGAGTATCGCAAACTAAAGTGTATTGTAAATGTAACTTTGTAACCTATTGGATTAAAAAAACCAAAAACCGGTTTATTTTTGCCGGTTATAACCGCCAGGTTAAACCGTAAGCAAAAAAAAAACCGGTATAACCGAAAACCGGTGTTTTGTCAAAAACCGCCATCCCTAATTGGTACTTCTCAGTATGTGGCCTATGATGTTTTTCTAACTTTCACCGTGTTGAAAGTTGTCTTTCCTTGCCTATTCTATGCGGTACTTTTTCGTTTGAGATATGCGATGACCATGAAATTTTCCTTTTTCCAAGGATTCTCCGGTAGATACACATTTCAATGGCCTCCGATTTATTCACGATTGATGTTTTAAGGGTCCATGTCTCAGCTGCATAGAGAAGAGTCGACTAGAAGTAGCATTTTGATAAACGTAGTCGAATTTCGATTTTTATTCGAGAATCACAAATCATTTTGATTATTTCGAAGGATTTTCTGACCTGATGATAAAAAATATTAACAATTCAGTAATAAGCAGACATAACATTTCATTAACCCACGCTTAGTAATAACGCACTATTTTTGTTTCTGTTGCCACGCTCTTTTACAGAGTACTTGATAAAGTAAATCATTTTTATAGTCGGTTCACTCAGCGTACGAAAATTTCAACAGTCATAATGGCTGGAATAAACTTACTTATCCATCCTTTGAAAAAAGAATATTCATGAATAATAGTACTATCTATTCATTAATTTTGATTAAAACTATTCGTAAATACTAATTTACAAACGAGTAAAAATTTGGAAAATTAACATTTAGATACCAATGGAGAAAATAATGGCAAGCATAAATATATCGGATGAACAACAAGGATTTAGAAGTGGAAGATCATGTAACGATGCAGTTTTTGTGATAAGGCAAATAGCGAAGAAATCATTAGAATACAATAAGTCGGCCTTTTTCTGTTTCATAGACCTAGAGAAAGCGTTTGATAGAATACAATTAAAAGATGTGATACACCTACTATATGACAAAACTGTTTACCATTATATATCATAAAACTGATAGAAAACATATATAATATGTATGTAAGAAATAAAATAGAAATGAAAGTCGATGGAATAATAACAGAACCAATAGAACTAGGTAAACACAGGATAATAATAATAATATCGTATGGCATTTTTGCCGGGGAGATCCTTTCGGATAGTTCCAGCGCCAATTACATCTTTAACCCTGTTTCAAGTAACTAGTGTCGATATACACTAGCCCAGGGGGACCGACGGCTTAACGTACTCTCCGAGGCACGGTGAGACGGCTCGTGTCATTATTGGAAATGAAAATGGTTTGTCTTTGGCAGGGATCGAACCCACGTCTACTGGCGTATGAGGCCAGCGTTTATGCCGTTACCCACGGCCGCTCACTAAACACAGGAATCAGGCCAAGAGATTCACTGAGTCCTCTACTGTTTAACACAATGTTGAACGCAATAATA
Source organism: Diabrotica virgifera virgifera (assembly GCF_917563875.1). Lineage (NCBI taxonomy): Eukaryota > Metazoa > Arthropoda > Insecta > Coleoptera > Chrysomelidae > Diabrotica > Diabrotica virgifera. Next base: position 110,011,361 of record NC_065451.1, on the reverse strand, counting down.
AAACAAGCGAAGAAAAAAGAGGGTACGAAATGGGCCATAGAGAGATAAGAATACTCTGTTACGCTGATGAAACCGTGTTAGTAGCAGAGTGCGAAGCGACCTACAAAGATTACTGCATGAATTCAACATTAATGCAAAAGAAATGAATACGAAAATATCAGCCAAAAAACAAAAAGCTTAGTAATAGCCAAAGAACCAATAAGATGCAAATTAGAGTTAGACAATCAAATTATACAACAAGTACAATCCGACAAGCGAGACCTGGCGGGTGACCTTGCGCGAAAATACACAAGGAGAAATACACAATACGAGAAGGACACCCGCGAGGTCTCGCTTGTGGACTGTAATGAGTTTCAAATACCTGGGAATTAATTTATCAGCCGACAACAATATCGAAGAAGAGGTAAAAGACCAAATAATTAAAGACAGTAGAAAAGCCGGATGCCTAAACGACACAATTTGGAAAAACCAACATCTAAGAGTAGAAACAAAGGCCCGAATATATAAGTCAGTTATTAGACCAGTTATGACTTGCACGGGCGAAACAAGACTAGACACAAGCAAAACACAAAGACACCTGGAGACCAACGAAATGAAGATCTTAAGAAAGATTGCTGGAAAAGGACCACAGGACAGGGTAAGAAGTGAAGAAATCAGACGCATATATGGGGTAGACAATATAAATACCTGGGTAAAGAACAGAAAAAAGACTGGAATGAACACATAAACAGGATGTCTGAATCAAGAATAGTAAGAATAGCCAGGGACAAGTCACCGTTATGCAAAAGAAGTAAAGGACGCCAAAGGAAAAGATGGAACGACAACGACAGACAATAAAAGGTACCGTTGAAGAAAAACAGGCAATACTGCCCATATAAAAGAAAAAGAAGAACATTTAGATAATGAACAACTAATGAGGAAGTACTAAGAAAGGTCAACAAAGATATACTCCGATAATAATTTCAAGGACTACACTATTTTGACCAAAATTGAATGACGACTGGCAATGAATCACCGTCTTATAAAATGGATTGAAGTAGAAGTATAGGAATAAAACAAGTTTCTTGGTAAAAAACATTGTGAATGGACCCAGATATCAAATGCAGGACAATCATTCCTTGTTGCAGAAGATCGAGAAGCCTTGGCAATGGTGATCGCCAACGTCGGATAATTCTGATATGCACGAAGTAGTACTATTTGTTACAATTTTTGAAGCTTAGTCGCTTTGGTAAATAATTTTCTTGTTAAATTCATCCTAAATATACTTTATGTTTTTATAAACTCATGATTATTCACTACCTTCACAAATTATAATAAAAATTCTAATTTGGATACACATAACTATCCTAAGAAACCACAGTACTGACAAAAAAGCATAAACTATACATACCTGGAAACCTGATTTAATACTAGCAACAGAACACCTAGAACCACACGTTTCACATTGTAAGAAGAACAATCTAGTGTCTTTTTGAAGAATTGTATCTGGGGATCTACATGTATGACAAGTGACGTATTCCTTGATGTATCTAAAAAAAAAAAATAAAAATATACATTAAACATTATAATAATATTTACAATAAAGAGACGTCTTGTATTCCAGTTCGTCCAGAGAGCGTCATAAACGCCCTTAAGTACGTTTCTCTCTCTCAATAGAGAGTTTGGTACTCTCATTAGAGATCCTCAGAGGGTATATGTGAGGGTGTATGTTACTGTCAATGTGATAAGTCCGGTCTGTATTAATAATTACCGGCAAATATTAATAGTAACCGTAGCAGTTGGTCAATGTGATTAATAATCTTCTTCTTCTTTTATATAGGCAGTACTGCCTGTTTTTCTTCAACGGTGCCTTTCATTCTGCCCCTAAGTTGTCATTCCATCTTTTCCTTGGGCGTCCTATACTTCTCCTGCCTAACGGTGACTTGTCCCTGGCTATTCTTACTATCCTTGATTCAGACATCCTGCTTATGTGCTCATTCCACTCTTCTTTTCTGTTCTTTACCCAGGTATTTATATTGTCTACCCCACATATGCGTCTGATTTCCTCACTGCTTACCCTATCCTGTAGTCCTTTTCCAGCAATCCTTCTTAAGATCTTCATTTCGTTGGTTTCTAGATGTCTTCGTGTTTTGCTTCTATCTGGTCTTGTTTCGGCCGTGTAAGTCATAACTGGCCTAATAGGCCGATCAAGTTAGGTTTTTTCTAGACATAACGGAAAAGACGAGGTTTGACAGTTGAAATGTGTAGTATGAGATATTACAAAAAGACTACCATCTTGGGATTCATCAATTTTTTAGTGGAACATTTTTTAAATAAACAATCAAAACGTCAAACTTAGTTTTTTGCTCATAACTTAAAAACTTTTTTATTTAGAAATTTGACGTCCACAGATAACTTTTTCAGAAAAAAAAGATACATCGAATGAGATAGGCCAAATGAAAATCGGTTAATAAACAAAAAAGTTATTGCAAAACGGAAGGCAAAATCACTGTTTTTGAATATTGTTAATAACAATTTTATTGTTTATTAGAATATGTTTTAATATAACTAAAATTGAGGGCATTATGGTGTTTGAATGGTGTGCAAAAAATGGTCCAGATCTGTTAAATAGTTTTCGCAAAATTGAATTTGTTTATAAAATTTTTTGAAAAACGAGCTAATTTCTGAGGCTGGTCCAGTTAATATAGCTGAATGTATCTCAATAATCCAGAGCTCATTTCCTTCGTTAAGATGTATACTAACAGCTTATGAAAAAAAAAGTAAAAAAAATACATATACGTACACAAAATTATTTGTTAATAAATAGCAGTTTTTAAGCTTATAAACAATTACAATAATTTCGTAGAAATTAGATCAAATTAAATGGCAATAAAAAATAAGGAAAGCTGGTTAAAATACACAACTTCTAAAAAAAATTTTAGTTTGTACGACCCTTGGGGTCTGAGATAGCCCCTTTTTTTGAAAAAATCACTGTTACGTTAATTAACAACACTAAGATCTGAAACTAACCAATATTTTATAAGAAAAGTCAAAGTTTTTAACAAAGTTTTTAGCAAGAAAAAATGTTAAAAATTGTTTAAACAGTAGTGTTATAAACAAAAAGTATTTTGCGTTCCGACTAAAGTAAAAAATAGCGGGCGTAGTCGACTGGCTGAATGGTGGGCGCGGTTGGCGACCGGCAGCAACTCCTAAAATTACGTTATACCGACCACAAAAATCAACTTTAAAGTGAATAACAAATTTTCGTCATTCCTTATGTTTTCGAGGTCTCCGAATCCGAATATGGAGTTTATTTTTTTCTAGAATTAGTGGAACATGTTCAAAAATCAAATTTTATGCCAAAATGCGATAAATCAATTTTGATGATTTTTCAATTTTAACTCACTGTATTTTTGGTCGCTGTAAATATTTCCTTTTGAAAATTTTACTGTGTTATCTTTGAAGCATTTAGATAACAATGCGATTTGTCCAAAATGATTAAACACATTAAAAGAGAAGTTGTTAATTTTTAAACATTTTGTCGTCAGATTTCGTTAGTTTCATGCTTACTTAAAAAAGTTGAGTGACAAACTTTTTAGTTTATAATTTTAACTAACACAGAAATAAAATATAATTCATGAAGAAGTTTTCCAAAAAAATTTAATTTAAAATATGCAATAGGAAAAATGTTATGTGACTTTATAGACGAGCGGCACACTGGCACACCCAAAAAAAGCTTATTTCTCGAGATACTGATACTAATTTTGGTAATAGGTACTTTATATTTTTGATGGTGCTAAAAACGAAAATTAGGGTTGTTTTGAATTTTACGTGGGGGAACATTATCAAAATCGCAACTTTACCCTAAAAATAAAAATCACGTTTTTTGCGTTTAACTTACTACAACTCAGTTCCATTCTAATATTTTTTTCTGAAATTTTTATAGTATATATTTCTCACCATTCTGAAGACAATGGGACCTGCTTCAATATTTCTGTCTTGCTATAAAGAAAGTTATAAATTGTTTGAAGTAAAAGGTGCAGATTCTTGAACTGCAAAGTTTAATCGCAAAAGTTGAGTGACAAAATTTGAAATTTAGCTGTTCAATTAATTTAATCTTAAAATCTAGAGTACAGAGAACAAAATGTTTTATAGAAAAAAGGTGGTGTAACTTTTAATTTTAAGGAAAACGTGATTTCATTTTTTTTTTATTTTTAGGGTAAAATTTCGATTTTGACAATGTTTCCCCATCTAAAATTCAAAATAAAACTCATTTTCGTTTTCAGTACCATCAAAAACATAAAGTAAGACCAAAATTAGCCATTCACCACAGTGTGGTTGATATCTCGAGAAATGAGGGTTTTTTTTTTGGGGAGTACCACTCGTCTATAAGGTCGCGTAACTCTTTTTCTGTTGCATATTTTGACTTGAAATTTTCCAGAAAACTTCTTCAGGACCTATGTTTTAATGCTGCGTTGATTAAAATTATAAACTAAAAAGTTTGTCACCCAATTTTTATAAGTTAACAGAAAACTAATGAAAAAATGGTTTAAACAATTTTCCGGCCGCGGTAGCTCTTGGTACCCTTTGGATTTGTTATAAGGAACATTTTTTTGAGTAAGTTTGTGCAAAAAATAAGAATCGGAATAATTTACCTAACGGGGTCGACGATACAGCCTGGACTACACACGGATTCAAAATAGATGGCCTATACCTACCAATCGGGTTCTACTGTACCAAGTTTACTATTTTTTTATCTATGGTACCACATTAAAATAATAATGTTTATCTTATTTTCATTGCAACATTATCCAAAACAAAGCAGCTAATGGGATGTATAAACCTTTTTTAAGTGGCCTTTTTATTGTCATTTTTTAAATTTATTTATTTAAAATATAATTTTACTAAATAAATGTGCAAGATAATAATATTCATAAAATTCAATGCACATGTGGGCCAAGCCAAGACAGGATATGAAACAATACATGGGGGATTAGGCTTTGGAACTAGAAATGAAGCTGGAGATGACATGCTAGAATTAGCAACAGCATTGGATATGGCGATTGTTAACACATTCTTTAAAAAGAGAGAAACTCAACTTATTACCTACAAAAGTGGACAACATCAATCCCAAATAGACTACTTCATGATAAGGAAAGAAGACATACGTGAATGCAAGGACTGCAAGGTAATAGTTAGTGAGACAGTAAGCCAACAACATAAGCTGCTTGTTCTGGACATCGAAGTAAAAAGCGAAACTAAACAAAAATATCGGAGAGGACCACAAAAAATCAAGTGGTGGATGCTAAAAGATGAGAAGGAAGGTCTATTCAGGGAAAGAATAGTAGAAAAAATATGTTGGAACATGAAAGGAAGCCCTAACACAATTTGGAGAAAAATGGCCAATATTATTAGAGAGACGGCTATTGAAATACTTGGGAAAACGTCAGGAAAGAAGTTTGAAGATAAAGAGACTTGGTGGTGGTCAAATGAAGTACAAGGAAAAATAAAAGAGAAGAGAAAATTATATAAAAAGTGGCAAGAAACCAGATCGGACATAGATCTTCAAAACTATATGGTCGCCAAAAAGGAAGCGAAAGTAGCAGTAGCAAAAGCTAAATCAGAAGCGTATTCAAACCTATACGATCAACTTGATACCAGGGAAGGCGAAACGAAGATATATAAAATAGCCAAACAGAGAGCAAAGAAAGCAAAAGATTTTAATCAGATTAGATGTATCCGAGATGAAAATAATAAAATACTAGTTCACGAAAGGGATGTCAAAAAGAGATGGAGAAAGTACTTTGACAGCTTATTAAATGAAGAATTTGACAGACAGCCTGTAGAGTCAACGGAGACAGTAGCAGCAATGGTCACCAAAATAACCAATGAGGAAGTGGCTCAAGCGCTTCAAAAAATAAAGAAAGGAAAAGCGGTAGGACCAGATGATATTCCTGGGGAAGTATGGAGAGCATTGGGAGAGACAGGAACAAGGTGGCTAGCAGGTCTATTTAATAGAATTATGGAAGTTGGACAAATGCCAGACGAATGGAGAAGCAGTATACTGGTACCTGTTTACAAAAACATGGGAGATATACAACAATGTACAAACTACAGGGCTATAAAACTGCTTAGCCACACCTTGAAAATATGGGAAAGAGTAATTGATAGACGGATACGTGAAGGGACCGAAATATCCGAGAATCAATTTGGCTTTATGCAGGGTAGATCAACAACAGATGCAATTTTCACTATAAGGCAGTTGATGGAAAAATACAGGAGTAAAGAAACAAACGCTCATATGGTATTCATTGATCTTGAGAAAGCATATGATAGAGTTCCTCGAGAGATTCTGTGGTGGGCACTCAATAAGAAAGGAGTCCCTGGTGAATATGTAAAGATTGTGAGGGATATGTATGAGGGAGTAACGACTAGTGTTAGGACAGGTGTGGGAGAGACTGATAAATTTCATGTGAAAGTAGGATTGCATCAAGGTTCTGTGCTTAGTCCGTATTTATTCTCATTAGTTTTGGACCAGATAACAGCGAAAATACAGGGTAACATTCCATGGTGCTTAATGTATGCTGATGATGTCGTGTTAGTAGGAAATAGTGAAAGAGACTTAGAACAAAAACTGGAACAGTGGAGACAAGCTCTGGAGGAAAAAGGTTTAAAACTTAGTAGGACAAAAACAGAGTATTTGGAATGTTCATTTAAAGATGGAGCTACTACAAATAAAATGGTATCTTTGGATGGTGAAATGATTGTAAAAAGCAATAGTTTTAAGTACCTAGGATCGGTATTACAGAGTAATGGAGAAATAGATGGAGATGCATGCAGTAGAATTAGGGCGGATGAAGTGGAAAGAAGCGAGTGGTGTGTTGTGTGACAGAAAAATTCCAATGAAGCTGAAGGGAAAATTCTATAAAACAGCCATAAGACCAGCTATGATGTACGGAACTGAATGTTGGGCAGTGAAAAAGAAAGAGGAACAGCGAATGCATGTGGCGGAAATGAGAATGCTTAGATGGATGAGTGGAGTGACAAAGAAGGATAAAATTAGAAATGAGTATATTAGGGGAAGTCTAGGTGTGGCACCAATTGATGCCAAAATGAGAGAGCATAGGTTAAGATGGTTTGGTCATGTTCAACGTCGAGACGTTAACCACCCAATACGAAGAATAGCTGAAGTGCAGATTCCTGGAAGGAGTAGGAGAGGAAGACCAAAGAAGACCTGGGGGGAGACGATAAGGCAGGACATGTTGGTAAAGGGGATTAACATTGATATGGCCCAAGATAGAATTGTGTGGAGAAATGCAATTAGGGAAGCCGACCCCGCATAGGGATAAGGCAAAGAGAATGATGATGATAATAATATTCATAAAATGCAAGTTTCTACCAAAATATATAAATATAATATTAAGCTTCAAATCCGGTATACTGTCAATGTTAAAAATGGGCTGCACCGGTCTAGCGCTAGCGAATGGTAGTCCGCAAATTTATTCTCATTCGGCTACGCCCATTATTTTTTTTTTACTTTAGTCGCAACGCAAAATACTTTTTGTTTATAACACTACCGTTTTAACAATTTTTAACATTTTTTCTTGCTAAAAACTTTGACTTTTCTTATAAAATATTGGTTAATTTCAGATCTTAGTGTTGTTAATTAACGTAACAGTGATTTTTTCAAAAAAAGGGGCATTTTTTCAAAACAACCCTAATTTTCGTTTTCAGCACCATCAAAAATATAAAGTATTACCAAAATTAGTATCAGTATCTCGAGAAATAAGCTTTTTTTGGGGTGTGCCAGTGTGCCGCTCGTCTATAAAGTCACATAACATTTTTCCTATTGCATATTTTAAATTAAATTTTTTTGGAAAACTTCTTCATGAATTATATTTTATTTCTGTGTTAGTTAAAATTATAAACTTAAAAGTTTGTCACTCAACTTTTTTAAGTAAGCATGAAACTAACGAAATCTGACGACAAAATCTTTAAAAATTAACAACTTCTCTTTTAATGTGTTTAATCATTTTGGACAAACCTCATTGTTATCTAAATGCTTCAAAGACAGCACAGTAAAATTTTCAAAAGGAAATATTTACAGCGACCAAAAATACAGTGAGTTAAAAGTGAAAAATCATCAAAATTGATTTATCGCATTTTGGCATAAAATTTGATTTTTGAACATGTTCCACTAATTCTAGAAAAAAATAAACTCCATATTCGGATTCGGAGACCTCGAAAACATAAGGAATGACGAAAATTTGTTATTCACTTTAAAGTTGATTTTTGTGGTCGGTATACCGTAATTTTAGGAGTTGCTGCCGGTCGTCAACCGCGTGCACTATTCAGTCAGTCGACTACGCCCGCTATTTTTTACTTTAGTCGGAACGCAAAATACTTTTTGTTTATAACACTACTGTTTAATCAATTTTTAACATTTTTTCTTGCTAAAAACTTTGTTAAAAACTTTGACTTTTCTTATAAAATATTGGTTAATTTCAGATCTTAGTGTTGTTAATTAACGTAACAGTGATTTTTTCAAAAAAAGGGGCTATCTCAGACCCCAAGGGTCGTACGAACTAAAATTTTTTAAAAGAAGTTGTGTATTTTAACCAGCTTTCCGTATTATTTATTGCCATTTAATTTGATCTAATTTCTACGAAATTATTGTAATTGTTTATAAGCTTAAAAACTGCTATTTATTAACAAATAATTTTGTGTACGTATATGTAATTTTTTTTACTTTTTTTTTCATAGGCTGTTAGTATACATCTTAACGAAGGAAATGAGCTCCGGATTATTGAGATACATTCAGCTATATTAACTGGACCAGCCTCAGAAATTAGCTCGTTTTTCACAAAAAATTATAAACAAATTCAATTTTGCGAAAACTATTAAACAGATCTCGACCATTTTTTGCACACCATTCAAACACCATAATGCCCTCAAGTTTAGGTATATTTAAACATATTCTAATAAACAATAAAATTGTTATTAACAATTTTAAAAAACAATGATTTTGTCGTCTGTTTTGCAATAACTTTTTTGTTTATTAACCGATTTTCATTTAGCCTATCTCATTCGATGTATCTTTTTATTCTAAAAAAGTTACCTGTGAACGTCAAATCTCTAAATAAACAGGTTTTTAAGTTATGAGCACAAAACTAAGTTTGACGTTTTGATTGTTTATTTAAAAATTGTTCCACTAAAAAATTGATGAATCCCAAGATGGTAGCCCTTTTGTAATATCTCATACTACACATTTCAACTGTCAAACCTCGTCTTTTCAATTATGTCGAAAAACGGCTTATTTTTTACTAACTTGATTGGTCTATAATAACTGACTTATATATTCGGGCCTTTGTTTCCAATCTTAGGTGTTTGTTTTTCCAAATTGTGTCGTTTAGGCATCCGGCCGTTCTACTGGCTTTAATTATTTGGTATTTTACCTCTTCTTCGATATTGTTGTCGGCTGATAGATTAATTCCAAGATATTTGAAAGTCATTACTTGTATAATTTGATAACTCCAATTTGCATCTTATTGGTTCTTTGGCAATTACTAAACTTTTTGTTTTTTGGGCTGATATTTTCATAGTCATTTCTTTTGAGATAATGTTGAACTCGTGCAATAATCTTTGTAGGTCGTCTTCGCACTCTGCTACTAACACGGTGTCATCAGCGTAACAGAGTATTTTTATCTCTCTATTGCCCATTTTGTACCCTCTTTTTTCTTCACTTGTTTTATTATTGCATCCAATATTATGTTAAACAGTAGAGGGCTTAGTGAATCTCCTTGCCTGATTCCTGTGTTTGTTTCTATGGGTTCTGTTATTATTCCATTGACTTTCATTTCTAATTTATTTCTTACATATATGTTTTCTATCAGATTTATGATATCCAGTGGTAAATTTTTCCATATAGTAGGTGTATCACATCTTTTAATTGGATTCTATCAAACGCTTTCTCTAGGTCTATGAAACAGAAAAAGGCTGGTTTGTTATATTCTAATGATTTCTCCGCTATTTGCCTTATCACAAAAACTGCATCGTTACATGATCTTCCACTTCTAAATCCTTGTTGTTCATCCGATATATTTATGCACGCCATTATTTTCTCCATAAGTATTTTTGTTGTGAGTTTCAGTATAGTGCTCAGTAAATTTATCCCTCTATAGTTACTGGGGTCTGCCCTATCACCTTTCTTAAATAACGCTTCATTTGAGTGGTTCTCCATTCTCCTGGAATTCTTCCTGTACTTATTATTTTACTCATAATTATATTCAGTTCTTTGTGAAGTCTATCTCCTCCGTATTTTAAAAGTTCATTAGCTATTCCATCTTTCCCAGGAGCTTTTCGATTTTCCTTTTTTTTGCTTAATAATAATTTGCATTTGTGATTAATAATGCCTTTATAATTAGATCTACTGGCTATTATTAATACTTTCCTAACAATTCTGGTCAATGTAATGAAAACGCATTTTGGACTTTGTTATTGTTTATTCATGAAATTTGGTAATAAAGTTAAAAAGAACTTATCAATCAGAAAACCCAACTAGACACGTAATAAGTAAACACAGACTCGCATTCTTGCATTCGCAACTGTTCAGTTGCCATCCAACATTCCTGATGTAGAGACAAATCCACCTGTTTAACGTCCCATGTGACGGGGGAGTCATGCAGTGTCTAAGGGCCTTATCTTTATAATTCTTATCCATCGTTTGAGTAACTATGTTAATGTAACAAATTTACATACCATTTAAAGGGTCTATCTTCTTCTTTAAGTACCGTGCCCAAATTTTTAGGCGTAGGTAGCTTCCATAACAATTTGCCGATATCATGTAACAACATCAGCTGTTGGCGCATAGACTTGTATTATATTAATATTCAGTAGTTTATTTTGCAGCTGAATCATCATGATACGATCATTGAAAGGGACGAAATTTCGGATACAGTTACGAATTTCTTCTTTGACAATGATTGCGACTCCGTTACGTCTGGGTCCTTCTGCCTTTCCCGAGTGGTATACAATGTATCCATTACTCTCAAATATGTTTGACCCTAGCCATTTCGTCTCGCATATACTTAGGATAGGAATGTCTAGTCTGGCCATTTCTAGCTGAATATTTTGTAATTTCGCACCTTCAAACATAGTTGTTACGTTCCACGTAGCTATCTTGTGGATTTCCACGACACGGGGTTTTCGTGTGTTGACGACCTGAGAGGCCCCGTGGTCTGGTTGTGATCTTCCTCCCCTGCCGGATCTTGGATTCCGAAGTCCATGATCATTAAATGTATCTATAGTTTCCTTATCTGTCATGGGAAGCTGTACTAGAGATATCCACAAGGATCTTTAATGTAGTGGTTTCTCCTGGCCTTCTACATCCTGATGCCGTTGACCATTTCCTGGTTCCTCCGCCTTTGAGACCGATTTCTCGGTCTCAGGACAACAGAGTGCCCTACCACTCACCAACTTATCCGCCCGAAGCCGTTGGTCAGTAAGTGGGGGATTGCTTATACCGGCAATCATTCGGTAAGGGTCTATACTCTAGTGTAAATCATGAAAATGTTGAAGAGGACAGGGATTGACGAAAGAGACTAAAAATAATAGCTAAACTGTATTGGAATCAATCAGCGGTGCTCCGAATAAATGGAGAATATACAGATCTGGTCAAAATCTTAAGGGGAATGAGACAGAGGTGCATAATTTCACCGCTGATATTCAATCTGTACTCGGAGCACATTTTTGAAGAGGCTCTAAAAGATATTGATGAAGGCATCTCAATAAATGGAGTCAAGCTCAATAACCTGCGGGATGCAGATTGTGCTGTAATAAGAAAGATAAAGATTTTCATAAGTATTACAAGATAAATTAATAGATGTAAAATAATATCCAATATTGAACTGGGTCAAGATTGTGTAATATCGACTAACATTTACCTTAATTGTTTATTTAAATATTTAGTGTAAAAATCCGTGAGCCACGGGTGCTGAATAAGCAACCCGTGTATTTGTAAAAATAACACACATTGATTGTCAAAAATAATACAATGAGAAACAGAATAAACTTGGTGTTCGTCGAGGTAAGATGTTTCATTCTCCCTTAACTACTTAACATTGAAAAGAAACTGAAGTACTACCACCCTTAGCTCCCAGGGTGACAATATATACCACCTATATTAGAAGATGATACAATAGTGTTTTCCAATACCATAGAAGTGCTGCAAAACTTAATGAACAAAATATCGGAAACAAGTAGAACATATGGACTGATCATCAGCAAGGAAAACATAACTGGAGCAAATCCGTATGTGAACCAAATGAGAATTGAACGTGTCTCACAATACAACTACTTGGAAACTATAATTAATGAGTCGTGGGACAATACCGAAGAGATTAGATGTCGCATCGGAAAGGCAAAAAGTGCATTCTTGACTAAGAACTGTGTGTTCAAGACATGACGTCACCCTACAAACAAAAATAAGGCTCCTTAAATGTTACGTGTACTCAGTACTTCTATACGGAGTAGAAACGTGGACATTGAAGGTCAAAAGTCTATCAAAACTTCAAGCTTTTGAGCTATGGTTTTACAGAAGGATTCTGAAGATACCATGGGCAGACAAAGTCACCGATGAATACAACTGCAGATTTGGTCAACATCGTAAAGGGTCGTAAGCTGCAGTACTTGGGAAATATAATGAGACATTAAGGCAGATATATGCCTTAATTTTAGCAGTCAAGTTTATTTCCGGAGAAATAAAACCTCTGAGTTTCTATTACTTGCAAACCAAAGCGAATGATAAATAAAAGAGGACACGAGAAGGTCTAAAAGTTGCACCTCACTACCTGAGTATTCATCATGGCCAAATTGCAACGAAAATTTGGTCCCGATACGCAGTTAGGAGTAAAACAAATACAAAAGAATTCGCAGTAAAACGAAATCAAGAGACGTCTTACTTCAGTTCGTTCAGACAGTTCATTTATTTCTCTAAGACCAGTTGAGCTATGAAAATGAAATTTGGCGAGTTTTAGAAGGTAGTTATTTCGAATTTTTTGACATACAACTAAGAATTTTGTATTCATCATTGGCGCGCCTACGGGTAATGGTCTGAATTTTTTCAAAGAAAAAAATACTACGCCACTGAGATATTTCGAATTAAAAATTATTTTTAAAGTCCACTTCTAATTTTTGATAAAAAACCTTTACTGCTTTTTTTCATATGGTGCACTTTTTTTATGCAGAAAAATTAAACATCTTGACGCGTATGTTTCATTTTTTAATACATTATCAAGAAATATCCAATATAATAATACTAAACTGGAACAATAACAGAAAATATTACTAATAAGGTTTTAACTAGGTGCAGAGCTACAACAAATGTTAAAAATGACCTCCTTCAGAGGTTACACAAGAATTTTATATTCATCATTGGCGCGCGTACGGGTAACGGTCTGAATTTTTTTAAGAGAAAAATAGTACGCCACTGAGATATGTCAAATTAAAAATCATTTTTTAATTGCTGGTTTAATTTACGACAAAAAAATCTTTCTTGCCTTTTTCCATGTGCGGCGCCGTTTTTATGCAAAAAAAAATAAAACATCTTAACGTTTACAAAGTATTTGAACTAAGTTTCTATGCATATGGAAACTACCTCAAATACTTTGTAAGCGTTAAGATGTTTGATTGAAGTTATACTTCTTTAGGCGCGATTTAATTGAGGGTGAAATTTTATTAATCTGCGCGCATGTGCACACCGACAGTATGGTATTAGTCGTTATACGGGCTCTGATTGGGTGTTGAAATGATCTGTCAATAATTGTTCAATATGGAGGTTATCGGTAAACAAAAATATTGTATATATTAGTTTTTATTGTTGTGAGGACAGAAATAAAATCAAATTTATAATTATAGTGACTTTTTAAATAGTTTTGAAAAGCCGCAGGTACGTAATTCTAAATGTTTCAGTTGTATTCCAATAAAAAATTATCTTCATACCTATCTATTTGGAAAATGTAAAAAAAAATAAAGTTACCTATTAGTAGGCAATGCTTTAATTTACATAATCTGATTACGAACAAACTTTCTACAAATCTTCATCTAATATATCGTTTTCTTATTCTATATTTTGTTGTATTTTAATTCGACAAAAATCAAACTAATAATTTGATTAAATTCATATAAATAAACAAAATCTCAAAAAGTTTATGATGTAAACGTTTAGTTTGTGTATATTCCCACATGACGTATACGCGAAGGTGGTGCAGTAGGAAATCGCTTCGACTTTAGTACGGCGCGATAGACGTGAAGTGGGTTCAAGCCCCAAGCAAGTTGTTATTTCTTTATTTTTTTTATAGATTTTATGATTGTAAGTATATTATTATATAATTTTTTCAGAAAATACGTATTTAATTAAAATTTTTGGCAACAATTATTGTTCAGAAATCATTTGTGGCATTTTTCAATGTGTTTGTGTGTGTTTTATTCTTTTATTTTTTTTAATTTCTGGTATTGTTTTAATAAAAATTTTTGGAAAGTAGTAGAGAAACTGTTAGTAGAAGAGAAACTGTTAGTAGTAGAGACAAAGTATATTGATTTCGTTGAAATCATATAATAGAAGTATAACTTCTTACGTGCGTACAATGTACACACATTCTTTTTTTTTGGATAAAAACGGCGCCTTGTATAAAAAAAGACAAGAAAGATTTTTTGTCGAAAATTGAACAAGGAATTCAAAAATTATTTTTAGTTTGACATGTCTCAATGGCGTACTATTTTTTTCTTAAAAAAATTCAGACCATTACCCGTACGCGTGCCAATGATGAATACAAAATTCTTCTGTTACCTGTAAAGGAGATCATTTTAAACATTTCTTGCAGCTTTGCACCTAGTTTAAATCTCATTTGTAATATTTTCTGTTATTGTTGTAGTTTAGTAACATTATATTGGATCATTCTTGATAATGTATTATTGATTATGTACTATAGAAAGGAACTACAACGTTAACGGTTATTATTTCATATGGTCAATGAATCTCTATATATGAAAAAACCGCGGAGTGCTACCATTTATAGGGGTGCGTTTTTGAGAAATGGGTGAATTAGTCCCTGGGCACAGGTTACATTAGGGTGAGTTCTATGCACTTTTGGTACAAACACGTCTACATAAAAATTGTTCCTGGTTAAATTTCCTATCTAAATATAACTTTTTAAAGTCAAAGATACTTTTTTTTACAAAAATATATTCAAAAGAAAAAGCACAAAGAAACCCAAAAGAAAGAAATTTTGTTTTTTGTCCCATAACTTTTGTCCACGGGGATATAGGTATAGACATTGCTTCACAGAAAAAAAACTTACATATTTTCTCTTTAAAATGATGTTTGGTAGAGGTCATTAGGATTTAGTTTTCAAAATATGATTTTTCAAAATTCGCCACTCACAGCAATTTTGGGCAATTTTCCTTGTTATTTCGCAAATATTGTTCTGTAACTTTTTTCTACGTAACTTTAGACATATGCAATGGTACATGTAAGAGGAATAGAAATCAATTACCTTTAAAATGTTCTACTGTATAATGTTGTACTCAACGCAAGAAAAACAAAAAAAAAAACAAAGTTTATGGTTATTAGTAAACAGGCAGCCGTAAATAATAATAACTATAACGTAACAATCGGTAATGACTCAATTGAACGAGTAAGTAATCTTGTATATCTGGGTACTCATATTAATGAAAGCTGGAACCCTAGTACAGAAATAAAAAGTATAATTGCCAAAGCAAGAACAAGTTTTATGAAATTTAAGAAAATCCTGTGCAGTCATGATCTAAATTTGGAACTTCGCATAAGAATGGTCCGATGTTATATATTCCCAGTACTACTTTACGGGGTTGAAGCATGGACACTGGCAGAATCGCTTTTAAAAAACCTAGAAGCATTTGAAATGTGGGTCTACCGCCGTATTCTGAAGATCAGTTGGGTAGAAAGAGTCACAAACGAAAGGGTTTTGCAACGTTTGAATAAAAGTTGCGAAGTAGTGAACACGGTTAAAAGGCGCAAATTGGAATACTTTGGTCATATAATTCGTCACCCAGAAAAATATGACATACTTCACCTTGTCATGCAAGGTAAAATAATGGGAAAAAGAAGTGTGGGCCGCCGTTCAACTTCTTGGCTTAAAAACCTACGCCAATGGTTTGGGAAAACTAGGACTGAACTATTTCGTGCGGATGTAAATAAGACAATGATTGTTAATATGCTGGGCAACATGAGAGCCAACGATCGACAAGCGGTCTCGGCACCTTAAGAAGAAGAAGTATAATGTTGTATGACTTCTTTTAAAGAGGTTATCTTTTTCAAGATTTTATACTTTTAACGACTTTTTATATTTTTTACGACTGTATAATGTTGTATGACTTCTTTTAAAGAGGTTACCTTTTTCGAGATTTTATACTTTTAACGAGTTTTTATATTTTTTACGATTATTTTTTAAATTTCCCATTATAACTTTTTTTTCTACATTTAGGTATTTATTATATAATAAAAAAGAAAGCTTATTCTGTTTACTTTAAAATGGTGTATCATAAAAAATTCTAGGATTATTTTTGAATAAGATATGCTTTTTCAAAATGTAATAAGTACTTGCAACGATTTTTGATTTTAGGATTATTTTTAAATTTCTCATTATAACTTTTTTATGTGATTGTGTGTTATAATTGAATCTTATTTTTTATAGGTAATACTTTGGATCCACTTGACTCGACCAAAAAAACTTCAAAATATGGATTAATTCCAATATTTACTGTCAAAGCTCCTGCACCACAAGCTTTGCTTGAAAAAATAGCATGTAAATGTACCAAAGGATGTACAAAAAACTGCGGTTGTAGGAAGACAGGAATTAGTTGTTCAATATTCTGCCAAGGGTGCATGTGCATGGGTACTAAATAATTGTGGGAACTCTAAGATAACTGAGGTGTCAGAGGAAGATATTGAAGCTAATGCTAACGAAGAGATTGACTTTGATTTTGAAAATTTTTTAAATGTCAACGTTTAAATAATTTTAACTAAAGTGATGTTTTCTAAGAGTAATGTTTATGTAATTTTTGTAAAAAAAAAATAATTTTAAATAATACAGGTAAAAAAATATCAAAGAATCACTTGGTTTCCATTATTTAAATATAGATGATATACCATTTTAAAGAACAGAAAGTAAGCCCTCTTTATTGAGCAATATATAGTATATTCATGTACAAGAAAAAAAGTTATGAATGAGAAATTTAAAAAATAATCCTAAAATCAAAAATCGTTGCAAGTACTTATTACATTTTGAAAAATAATATCTTATTCAAAAATAATCCTAGAATTTTTTGTAATACACCATTTTAAAGTAAACAAAATAAGCTTTTTTTTATAATATAATATACCTAAATGTAAAAGAAAAAAAGTTATAATGAGTATAACGTATAAATTATTATATTATATAAAGTATAAATTTCAAAAATAATCGTAAAAAATAATATTTTTTTTATATTAGGTATTATATAATATATAATATAATATTATATTATATATACTGTATATAATATATTATATAATATTATTTTATTTTTATATTATATTATAAAAAATCGTCAAAAGTATAAAAAACTTGAAAAACCATATAATCTCTTTAAAAAAAGTCGTACAACGTTATACAGTAGACCAGCGGTTCTCAATCTGTGGTACATGTACCACTGGTGGTACATTTCATTTTTTGAGGTGGTACACAAAACGCAAAAATAGCCAAAATCATCACCACTATTATAGTTAATTAGATCACCTAGTTAGATATGTATTTCAGTTAGGTGGTACCAAAAATAATAAAAAGTATTTGGTGGTACATGATACAAAAAGATTGAGAACCTCTGCAGTAGACCATTTTAAAGGTAATTGATTTCTATTCCTATTAAGTGTACCATTGCGTATACATACCTAAAGTTACGTGGAAAAAAGTTACAGAACAATATTTGCGAAATAACAAGGAAAATTGCCCAAAATTGCTGTGAGTGGCGAACTTTGAAAAATCATATTTCGAAAACTTTAAATCCTAATTAACTCTACCAAACATCATTTTAAAGAGAAAATATGTAAATTTTTTTTCTGTGAAGCAATGTCTATACCTATATCCTCGTGGACAAAAGTTATGGGACAAAAAACAAAATTTCTTTCTTTTGGGTTTCTTTGTGCCTTTTCTTTTAAATATATTTTTGTAAAAAAGTATCATTGACTTTAAAAAGTGATATTTAGATAGGAAATTTAACCAGGAACAATTTTTATGTAGATATGTTTGTACCAAAAGTGCATAGAACTCACCCTAATGTAACCTGTGCCCAGGGACTAATTCCCCCATTTCTCAAAAATGCACCCCTTTAAATGGTAGCACTCCGCGGTTTTTTCATATATAGATGTCCATTGACCATATGAAATAATAAAACCCCGTTAACGTTGTAGTTCCTTTTAGTTATCTTATTTTGAATATAATCAATAGCCTATATTAAGAAATGAAAAATACGCGCCAAGATGTTTTATTTTTCTTCATAAAAACGGTGCACCATATAAAAAAAGACAAGAAAGATTTTTTATTAAAAATTAAACGTGGAAGTTAAAAATAATTTTTATTTTGAAATATCTCAGTGGCGTACTATTTTTTTCTTTAAAAAAATTCAGACTATTACCCGTATGCGAGCCAATGATGAATACGAAATTCTTAATTGTATGTCAAAAAATGCGCAATAACTACCTCCTAAAACTCACCAAATTTCATTTTCATATCTTAACTGGTCTAAGAGCAATAAATAAATTGGCACTTTGAAATAATAATTTCAACACACCGTATCTCGGAAATAAAGCATTTGCGGACATATGTTTACAGAGCAAACCGCCATTATTTTTTCATGTAGAATTAGCCCTTAAAATGTTTCATACTTATTTACTAACACACTGTATATCTTGGAGTAACTCTGGATCAGTCCCTCAGAACAGCATACTCATAAAGCTAACGGGAAGTATAGTTCGAGAAATTTATATTGTGAAACAGCTTTAAGGTCGGCAAAATTTGGTATTCTTTGTCAAAGATGTTTTAAGAGGCGGTTCGTTTGATGACATCTGTTTTTCACACCCACATAATCGGTCCCCTCAGACATTTACAAGTTTTACAAAACTTTTAGTTCAGTAGTATGTCTAACTGGAGTATAGGTGTGTGATTTAAAGCTCGATAATGGAGTGTAAAATGTTGTTTAATTTAAGATTAATTTATTAATTAATAATTAATTTTAGTACATACGATATGTCCTACTTTAACGGTATATCTAAGTAAAAATAAATATTTTTAATTACATATTTAATCACAAGAAAAAACAACCAGCCTCCGAACTATATTAAAGGGGAACTAACAGGACTTACAAATCTGACCCATTTCACTGTATTGGTTACTTAAACTATAAATGGGTTACATGTCCTGGCTTCTTCAGTGCAATATGCGTGCCCCGTTTGGGGCAGATCTGCCCACACCAAATAAGTTGATAATGCGCTAAAAAGATGTGCAGGATAGCAACGGCGTGCATAAAACCAACGCCACTATCAAATCTATATAAAGCAGCGGGTTTTGCAGAACCCTCGACACGCAGAGGCGTTGCAGAGCACATAGAGAAAATTAAACAAACAGCGGACGAGCGGAATGCCAGAATATTATAATACAAAGCTCGAACGCCACGAAAGTGGCTAAAATCCAGGAAAAACTTCCTTGGAACAGTGCAGGATGAAACGCCACGTTCAGTGGACCGGCCAACCACTAGACTCTAGACTTTAAAACGTGGAATATTATGAATAGGATAACAATGGGAGTCGATCCAGTAAAATCAAACATAATAAAATAACGTATGGTCCTAAAGTTTTGGGAAAAATTTCACCTGGTCTGATTGAGAAGCAAAATGCATTTAACAAAGAAGGGCATGGAATTGAAATGTCATCAGTTATTGACATTTAATAAAAAAGCAGAATATTTTGGTTTGTGCTCTGCAAAATCTTATAAAATTGATATTCGTCGAGGTGTTTATAATATGGTTGGCGAATGTCGAAACGAGATATTGTTAATATTTATCGAGATCAAAACATAAGCAAATCGACAATTTATCGCACAATCAGAGAATGTGAAGAAGGGATACCATGTGTTAACTTGCGTAAAAGTGGCCGACCGCGGATTTTGAACCATATAAGAGAGGCAAGACTGATTGAAGCAGCTAAGAACAAAATTGGGGTCACAGCGAAAACTGGCCAGAAGATTTCATGTTGGAAAGACTACAGTATACAGGACCCTATCGAGTAACAATATTATCTACCGGAAAAGAAGGAAAGCTCCAAAATACACAGAGGATCAATTAGAGAGAATTCCGAGATGTTGCCGCGCGTTAAGGCGAGTGCATTTCGTCAACAAGTTGATCGTGATGGACGGTGAAAAATATTTTACTTTGCCCAACTCTGAGATGAAGGGTAACGATGGGTTTTACACGAACGATTACGAAAATGTACCTGATGAAATAAAATTCAAAAGTAAGAAAAAATTTGAGGACAAAATTTTGGTATGGTGTGCAATTTCTGAGGCTGGCTTTATCTCACAGCCCTACATTGGTGTTGTTCGAGGCGAAGCCTTAAACGCAAATATTTATATTCAAAGATGTCTCTCTAAATTGCTTCAGTTTGTGAACACACATCATGCAAATGATCAAATAGTCTTTTGGCCAGATCTTGCTTCATGTCATTACGCGAGGATCACAAGGGACTGGTACGAAACTAACAACATTACCTTTGTACCGAAAGCAGACAATCCCCCACACCTACCTCAGGCTCGTCCAATTGAAGAGTTCTGGGCAATATTAAGTCGGAAAGTCTATAATAACGGATGGGAAGCACAAAATCAGGAACAGTTAAGACGCCGCATATACAGGGTGCGCCAAACCTCTGGTTTTCTTTGATTACGGCTAAATTATGGGATATACAAAAAAAGTTTTTAACAAAATTAATGTATATCGAAACCGTCTATAATTTAAAATTATTTTCGATTATACAGGGTGAGTCAGAACGACGGTACGAACCAAAGTTGTGTTTTTTAAATGGAACACCCTATATATAAAATCATTTTTGAATATATTTTTTAAAAATATTAAGAATTTGTATAAGGTATTATCGGCCTAAAGTTAACAATTTTCGAAATATTTACACTTTTATTCAGAAAAATGGTAATATTCAAAGGGCTGTGAATTAGGCTTTCAAGGGAATAAAAATTTAAATGATATTCCAAAGTTTTTTTAGTATACTGTTATTTTTAAATAAATTAACATATTTGACATATAGCCATAGAGTATACAGTGTGATCACTATTTGCAAATACAAAATTTTCTCATTTTTTTTAAATGGGACACCCTGTATATGAGTATTGCCTTTTGTAGTAAATATTACAACCTTTCTTTTGGTATAAGGTTGTATGCACCTAGCATGTTTCGTTTTCTAGATATTTAAAAAAAAAACTATAGATTTTACGTTTTTGCGGATTTTTTATTAAAAATTTATTTTTTTGCAAAAAAAATAATTATAATATGGTTTTAGAAACATAATTAAAATATCAAATATGAAAATAAAAACGTAATTAAATATTAAAATAAATTGCATACTAGTACAATTCAATTGAATTTAATAACTTAAAATTATTTTACAATAAATATTTTACGATACTATGAATTCATAAATTAGTTACTAAATTAAATAAACAACCAAATTTGATATCTACCCTAGAAATTTTTCTACCACAGAAACTTTCCTGTACCAAATGAATTGTTAGTTAGTATATTGTATTTACGACTAAGATCAGTTAAACTTTTAATTTACCTACCTCTTAAATTTACTTACATTTTGAGAACATAATTATAAAGTATGCTTTGAAACAAATGAATGTTAAATGTATCAGCCAAATTATTTATTAATATAAATAGTATTAACTGGTGGCACAAAAGCTGGTAATACTTTTGTAGTTGAAATTTTTGTAACCATTTTTTATATTTTAAATTTCAATTTTTCATGTTGTTCTGAAGTGGCATTTTTACAATTTTAACTATTTATAATGGGAAATAAGCCACAATATTATTAAAAAATGATTTTTATTAACGTTTCGACGCCCAAATCGGGTGCCGTTGTCAAAATACAAAATACTACTAACAGAAACAAAAATGTTGTTGCTTAGTAAAAAAATTCTTCTAATAATTTATTTAATTTGACTCATTTATATCGGCAATTCAGATACTATTGATACATTTTAAAGTAGAAGACTTTAAAACGATATTGCCAATATTTATGAGTTGCGTTCCTGGGACGACTTTACTGAAAGATAGTTCATTCGATTACATGAAATCAACCCCAACTCAAGAATATCCGTCACAAAAAAATCATAGCATGTGATCTGTCTTTAAAAAGACAACCACATGCAACGGTGACATTAAAATTCTCGCGTTAGAGATCTCATAGTAAATCACGAGGGAAAACCAGGAAAAACCTCGTGATACTATCCCGACATCGTAAGTATTTGGTCTTATATTTAATGTACTCTCAAAAATTAATACCAAATTCTGACTTTACTATAATTTTGTTTAAATTATAAATAATATCAATAATACATGGATATATAAGTAATACTAAAATATAAAATATGTACTAACTCGACTATTGACTTACTAATTGTGGTATTTTCTTCCTATTGACTTCCTCTTTCAGTATGGGTATCCACATCCTACTGCATTCCACTGAGGAATTTGCGACACAATTGGTTTCGTTTAGCATAATTAGAGCCGCTTCTTTAATTTTTCTCTTTTTACTATCTGTTTCTTTCAGGACTATACTTGAATCTCTCCACTGAACTCTATGTTCATTATCCCATGCGTGTTGACATATTTGAGATCTATCAAATTCTCTATTTTTAATATAAGATTGATGTTCACTTATTCTATTAACTTATTCTAAACTTAAAACAATAGGAAATAAATTCAACATTTCAACAACATTCAAAACAACCAACACATTGAGATCTATTCTATCTAAAACTAAACCTAACAATGAACAAGAAAGAACAAAGAATTGTATTTATAAAATACCTTGTGAATGCGAACAGTTTTATATAGGTGAAACATCAAGACCATTAAACGTTAGAATAAGTGAACATCAATCATATATTAAAAATAGAGAATTTGATAGATCTCAAATAATAATATGTCAACACGCATGAGATAATGAACATAGAGTTCAGTGGAGAGATTCAAGTATAGTCCTGAAAGAAACAGATAGTAAAAAGAGAAAAATTAAAGAAGCGGCTCTAATTATGCTAAACGAAACCAATTGTGTCGCAAATTCCTCGGTGGAATGCAGTAGGATGTGGATACCCATACTGAAAGAGGAAGTCAATAGAAAGAAAATACCACAATTAGTAAGTCAATAGTCGAGTTAGAACATATTTTATATTTTAGTATTACTTATATATCCATGTATTATTGATATTATTTATAATTTAAACAAAATTATAGTAAAGTCAGAATTTGGTATTAATTTTTGAGAGTACATTAAATATAAGACCAAATACTTACGATGTCGGGATAGTATCACGAGGTTTTTCCTGGTTTTCCCTCGTGATTTACTATGAGATCTCTAACGCGAGAATTTTAATGTCACCGTTGCATGTGGTTGTCTTTTTAAAGACAGATCACATGCTATGATTTTTTTGTGACGGATATTCTTGAGTTGGGGTTGATTTCATGTAATCGAATGAACTATCTTTCAGTAAAGTCGTCCCAGGAACGCAACTCATAAATATTGGCAATATCATTTTAAAGTCTTCTACTTTAAAATGTATCAATAGTATCTGAATTGCCGATATAAATGAGTCAAATTAAATAAATTATTAGAAGAATTTTTTTACTAAGCAACAACATTTTTGTTTCTGTTAGTAGTATTTTGTATTTTGACAACGGCACCCGATTTGGGCGTCGAAACGTTAATAAAAATCATTTTTTAATAATATTGTGGCTTATTTCCCATTATAAATAGTTAAAATTCAATTTTTCAACCGAATAATTGGTGGATATGACATTATTTGTTTTGGGCGAAACCATTAGAAATTATTACCAGCTTTTGTGACACAACTACATGTAGATACTATTTACTTCATAATATACTTCTATAACGTTCATTTGTTTCAAAGCATACTTTATACGTTCTCAAGGTGTAGGTAAATTAAAAAGTTAAAAACTGATACACAATTTAACTAACAAAATTGGGTACAATAAAGTTACTAGGGTAGAAAAGTTTCTAGGGTAGATATCAAATTTGGTTGTTTATTTAATTTAGTAACTAATTTAGGCATTCATTAGTATGGTAAAATATTTTTTGTAAAATAATTTTAAGTTCAATTCAAAGTTTTAATTCAATTGAATTGTACTAGTATGCGATTTATTTTAATCTTTAATTACGTTTTTATTTTCATATTTGATATTTTAATGGATGTTTCTAAAACCAGATTATAATTATTTTTTTTGCAAAAAATTTTTTTAATAAAAAATCCGCAAAAACGTAAAATCCATAGTTTTTTTTAAATATCTACAAAACGAAACATGCTAGGTGCATACAACCTTATACCAAAAGAAAGGTTGAAATATTTACTACAAAAGGAAATACTCATATACAGGGTGTCCCATTAAAAAAAATGACAAAATTTTGTATTTGAAAATAGTGATCACACTGTATACTCATGGCTATACGTCAAATATGTTAATTTATTTAAAAATAACAGTATACTAAAAAAACTTTGGAATATCATTTAAATTTTTATTACCTTGAAAGCCTAATTCACAGCCCTTTGAATATTACCATTTTTCTGAATAAAAGTGTAAATATTTCGAAAATTGTTAACTTTAGGCCTATAATACCTTATACAAATTCTTAATATTTTTAAAAAATATATTCAAAAATGATTTAATATATAGGGTGTTCTATTTAAAAAAACAAAACTTTGGTTCGTACCGTCGTTCTGACTCACCCTGTATAATCGAAAATAATTTTAAATTATAGACGGTTTCGATATACATTAATTTTGTTAAAAACATTTTTTTGTATATCCCATAATTTAGCCGTAATCAAAGAAAACCATAGGTTTGGCGCACCCTGTATACAAAAATTAGAGAAATTGACGCCGAGGTTGTCCAAAGGATGATGCAACGTGTCAGGGGAATTATTAGGCAAATCGAAAATAATGGTCCCTTGTCTGTCATTTGAATTTTGATTTATAATAAGGATAATTAAGTTAAATTGTTGAATAATTTAATAAAAATATAAGATATTGTGGTCAGAGTTATATGCTTTTGAAATTTTTCCCAAAACTTTAGGACCATACGTTAGGGGGAAAATAGACCCAGATGATGTGAACTGTGACTGTGAAGAAACACAGAACATGAACATCTTCTTACATGCACAAACTGTCCTCATCAGTGTACCCTCGAAGATACGTGGCTCTCCAACAAAGATGGAACCGACGTAGCCCGAGACTGGGCCGAAAATCTATTAATGACATGTCCAGACACAATAAACTAGTAAAGTGCTTGGCTGTTTGTGCATATACTTATCCATTAGAATAGCAATCCTATTTAGGTAAGATGATGTCTTTAAAGTAATTTTTATCAAGAATTTTATATTAATTTAAGATGTTACTCGAGTTTGAGTGAGTTAAGAGTTAAACGTCTGAACAGGAATTTTCTAATCTCAACTTTGCTCTCGATTACCAAACCTAAATTACTAAATCAAATGATATTTTCGTATCTATTGGTGTAGTAGAGTGAAAAAATAATGATCAAATAAAGTAGAATTTGCTGCAACATTTTTACGTTTCAATAAAAAACAATTTTCTTACCTCCTGAGTACATTTTCAATTTGTTTCTGTTGAAACCTTCCTTTAATGATGAGCTGATTATTACCGTCCACAGACCCGCTGGTACCCAATTCAGCTAGTAAAAAATCTAAAAGATGCTTGGGTTGACGATGAAGCATTTTGCATATCTCTGTGAAATTCGCAAATGACGTCTTTTTGGCGCCGATTTTGACTACTTGAGGAGGTCTCATGACGAACTTCTGTTTCTTACCGGCAGCCATATCTGGATTTTTATCTCTCATTATTTCAAAGGCACGGTTTAGTAATTCGTCATATGTGTAGTCCCGATCGGAATTGACCCATTGTGTTGAATTTTCATCTACTGTTGAGAGTTAAAAAAATTAATTAGTATTATTTAACAATGATTTAACATAATATAATGTACTTATTATTTAACAATAATTTGACATAACACAAAAACTTGATTTATATCAACCGGTTGAACAGGCAGGATTTAGAAATGGTAACAATAGGTAATAATTAGTGTGACCAACTCCAATTTAGTCAAATTCGGGACAAGACTGAAAAAACTACCTAAAATCCGGGACTTTTCAATTAAAATCGGGCCATTTTTTTTAAATAATATAAAACTTTAATACCATCATTTTATTGATTATTTAATTGTATGTTGACAAAAATTTTTTTGATGGAATGGGTTGTAATGATTATTTCATTCATAGGAGATTCTGACCAATAGAAAGCTACAGAAATCTGAATTAAATCGATCATTTTTGATAATCTCCCGTCGTTAAGTATATTACGTCAGATGCCCTTCGTTGCTACGAAAAAATACATTCAGTGACATTAATGACAATTAATGTTTTAAAAATTATAAAAGTGATGACTTTCAATCGTCAAATATTTATAAAAACTGTGTTTAATGGTACTTACATAAATAAATTACAATAAAATTTTGGTTTTGAACAGTTTTATTCATGAAATAATCGCAACAAATTGCACTCGACCTCTGAAATTAATATAGAATTTTTGCTCTCGTGACACTTTGACATAATTTCACTCGCCTTCGGCTCGTGAAATTAAAACTGTCAAAGTGTCACTCGGGAAAAATTCAATAATTTCAGAGCTCTTGTGCAATTACTACTGATAATTACATTTTTGTCTTTTGACATTTTGTTTTTGACGTTTCGACTTTCAAACCGGAAATTGTTCTTAAAAAAAACGAAAAATTAGAAAATCAACTAATGTTGGATTTCCGTGTAAATTAAACCTTGGGTTAAAATATAATTATCATTATTTGATATTCATGTTTTTAAATCGTCTTTTCAGAAGACGATAATTAAAATACAGAAACCGGAAAAAGTCCAGAGTTTGAGTTTTCGTGGAACAATAATACGACGATATAAAATGTATGCGTTTTGGATGTGGTACTAGTATAACAGTGTAGAAATTGTCGACATTTTTTCGTCCCAAAAATTCAATTTGATGTGAATTCTTAGAGGAATAATGTATTAAAAATTTCAATATGGAATTTTACCAAAACGTTGAAAATTCGGATGGCCCAGCAGCCTTGTCCGGGACGCCGGGACACGACTTCGTAATTCGGGTCATGTCCCGGATTTTTTGGGCTAGTTGGTCACACTAGTAATAATAGGCAATCACTTACAAACCATCAGAAAACTGGTAGAAAAAACCACAGAATATAATTTGTATCTTTACATACTTATGGCATTTATTTACTTTCACAAGGCTTTCGATAGTATTGAAACTTGGTCCTTTTTGTCAGCCGTGAGGGATGCTCGAATTTTGTCAGGTCACATTCCACATCAACATCAATGAAGACGAAAAAAATGAAAGAATGGTAAAGCTATTAGACAAGGTGATACTATTTCACCAAAGATTTACACCTTAGCATTGGAAAATGTATTCAAACAGCTTGACTGGGAGGAAAAAGGTCTAAACATTGATGGTGTACGTTTGAATCATTTGAGGATTCCGGATAACATAGTATTATTTAGTACAGCTATCAAGGAACTGGAGCAAATGTTGAAGGAATTACACCAGCAATCAAATAAAGTAGGTCTCAAAATGAACCTTCAGAAAACAAAAATAATGAATGATTTATAAACTAATCTTGTTATTGACAACGTCAGTCTTGAAAATGTAGACCACTATATACAGGGTGTCCAGAAACTCTACCGACAAACGAAGACAGAAGATTCTTCAGATAATTTTAACCCATTCGCTGCCGATCGAAGAGGATGGAACTTGGCTAGGAGCCAGTGTGTTGAACGGCACCTAACTGAAGTAACCGTAACACTCACTCGCTGGCGCGTGAACGGCACCTGACTGCACTAACCACATAACGCGCTGGCGCGTGATTGGCAGCGAATGGGTTAAGACAATTTAACCCAATTCACTTAGTCCGAAAATGCTTCATATGGTAGCTAGAGCTCTTTGAAGATGGCGTCTTGTAACGAGTTTTTCTTAAATACCTCCAGAACGCTTCTATTTAGAAAAAAAAATGGTGCGCGTATTTATCTTCCAGAGATAAATCTATTCCATCCGTTGCGAATTTTTAGTACCGATCATAGGCGTCCGTTTTGGGTAGGGCAACGGTTATTTTATCGCATAACTTTTTTGCCTTTAATTTTTAAGCATTTTTGACTCTGAATTATTAAATTGTGAGGTATTCTAGTACTAAAAGATACTCTTGCTTTAAGTTGATAGGATACACTGTTTTCTAGAAAAATAAATTTGAAAATTTTTCGTTCATTGAATTAAAAAAAAACCTATTTAGAAAGACGAAAACTGGTACATTTCCTTATATGCCACAGATGAATCGATTTCATTAATTGCGAATTTTTAGTACCGGTCATAGGATTCATAGTACCGATTATTTTGAAGAATACAGATATAACTACCAAAGTGTCTAAAACGTAGAGCAAACGTTATGACAAATCTATCTCGCCTGTAACTACATATGGACTGGAGACCATGGTCTTTACAAAGAAAACCTTAGATCAGCTCAGTACAACCCAAAGAGCGACGGAGAGGGCCATGTTAGGGATTAGTTTGAGAGACAGGATTCGAAATATTGACATTCGTGAAAGAACAAAGATTACTGATGTCGCAGAATGTATACCAAGGCTCAAGTGGCAATGGGTCGTGCATGTTGACTGAGATAATCCTGAAAAATGGACACAGAGATTAACAAACTAGAGACCAAACGAGAACAGGCGAGGAGTAAGCAGCAGACTGCAGAAGAGGTGGACAGATCATATCATACAAGTCGCGGGTAAACAGTGGATGCGAATTGCCAAGAGTAGAAATTGATGGAAGAAAATGGAAGGGGTCTATGTCCAGCAGTGGACGAACATAGTTTGAAGAAGAAAAAACAATAATTTTCAATAATTTCATATATTAAAAAATAATTAACAATAATTCAATAATAGAGCAGATTTTATGTTATAAATTGGAAAGCTGTTAGTTTACTTCATATGTAAAAAAATATAGGAAGTGGTGAATCGTCAAAGTGACGGGAGAACTGAACTTTGCTGAGAATGATAATTTTGGGACCTCAAAAAAGATGCAAAGAAATTTGTCACTCCTACCCCCGGGTTTCCTCCTAAACCTTCCCTTGAATGGGGGGGGGGGGGCGCGCGAAAAACATTGATTTAGCAATAATCTGCATGCCGTAGAAAAAATGTTTCAAATAAGAAATGTATCTAAGATAATTTTGGCCAAAAATTTTTACTAGCACTTTTTGTGTAGAAAGTACCGTTCTATCATAACAACGCCCGAAGCGACTGGCGATTTGGAACGCCATTTGCGCACTTGAAATCAATATTTTAAATAATAAATTTTTAAATAAAATGTGTATCCACTTGATGGTAAAAATTCGATATCTTTTGATTAGAGTGTCCTATCGACAAAAATCAAAATGCTTTTTAATACATTCGCGGACACGCTTCAGATGTAGACACATTTTCTTATGGAGTAAGTGACTTCATATGCGTCGTGTCCGTGAATGTGCTAAAGGTGAAAGGGGTAGCTTTTCTATTCAATTTTTGCATTTTGTCCCAAATGAGGTCAGTTTCTATACAGTTAATTAAAAATAAATAAAAATTAAGCGATATTTGATTTTTTACGATTCTTATGGAGGGTTTTGGGGGAAGCCGTGGGTAGGAGTGGCAACCTTTTTTTGCATTATTTTGGAACTGAGTGGAATTTTTTCACGAACTGAGTGGATCTACTACTCTTTTTAGTACATTCTTTCACGGTTTTTGCTTTTTCAAAGAAAAAAGTGATATGGTGCCGATGTGTGCTTTTGCTCTGGGGGTGAGTTTCACCTTATCTCGGAGGTGAAAAAATATATGTCCGAGATAAGTCCCGAAATGGATAAACCGACTAATTTTAAGAGTTCTATAGAGTTTTTTCACCAAATCAATACTTTTCGAGTTATTTGTAAGTGAATATGTTCATCTTTCAACAAAATAACCACGTTTTTAGACGGTTTTTCGCAAATAACTCAAGACGTAAGCATTTTGACAAAAAAAATATTCTTAGCAAAACTATAGCCTATAAAAAAGTGAAAAAACGGTGTATATATTAGGTCTCTATACCTAGCAAAAGCAGAGTTATAGCTAATGAAAAATAGGTTCATATTCGAAAAATTCCAAATAATTCAATGTGAAATATCCAAATAATGAAGCATTCTTGGGGAAAACACATTACAACTTTTTTAAAGTGTTTAAAAAAAAAGCTTTATTTTTGTTTTCATAAAGTTAGTTTTATGCTCAAAATAAAGTTAGTCCCTTTTGTTTTGGCAAAAAAAATCAGGAAGATCACCCCCCAATTAGCAACTTAAATGAAATTAATCGTTACCGCTTCACAAGTTACTTTACTTATGTTGTGTTTATATGATCAGTAAGTTTTATCGATTCAATATGCTTATTTTTGAAAAAATTTGGTTTTAAAGTAAAATTTTTAAAAATTTTTATTTTGAAAAAAAAAATTTAAAAGTTGTTAGAGATACCAAAAATCTTAAACAATAAAAAAAGTAGGCTTTACTTTTCAGAATATTTTGTATTTTTTTGTTTTTCTGTACGACAAAAATTGGTTAAGATTCGGTGTTTCTAAATTTGCATACACTCGTGATAAGTGACTCATTCAAGCCCTTTTAACTACAACTCTTTCAAAAATAAGGACTTTGAACCGATGAAACCTACAGATCATATTATGATCAATACATACGCGAGTAAAAACTTGTGAAGTGGTAACAATTAAGTTAATTTGAAATGCTAATTAGGGGGTGATTTTCCCGAATTCTTACCAAAAAAGGGATTAACTTTATTTTGAGTGCAACTTGTTTACTTTTGATGCTAATTTAAAAAAAAAACAAGGATAAGCATTTTTTAAACACTTTAAAAAAGTTAAAATGAGTTTTCCTCAAAAAAGTGCTTCGTTTTTTGGTTATGGCACGTTAAAATATTCGATTTGGAATTTGACGAATATGAACCTATTTTTCATTAGCTATAACTCTGCTTCTACTAGGTAAAGTGACCTAATATATACACCATGTTTTTCACTTTTTTAGGTGCTATATTTTTGATAAGAATTTTTTTTTCAACCAAATACTTACTTTTAATCTTGGTTATCTTATTATCTTGGTGAAAAAATTTATAGAACAAAAGTTGCTTAGAATTAGTCATTTTATCCATTTCCGGACTTATTTCGAACATATATTTTCACCCCCGAAAGGGGGTGAAACTCACCCCTAGGGCAAAAGCACACATCGGCACAATATCACTTTTTTTCTTTGACTTGTTAGCTATGCGTATGCCAAATTTCATGTCAATCTAAGCGGTTCTTTAAAATTTAGAGATTTTGCAATATTTTACCTTTAAAGAACTTACTATTTACAGATACATAATTAACAAATTCTGATAAGTTCTTGTATGAATAATCTAAACTTGTTTGATGTTACCTGTTTCTGATACTGACTCCACAGGTGGGCAGCATGTAGGACAAAGATATAAAAAATTATACTCTCTATATAAAAAGATGTTTCGATATGTTTCAGTAAGATTAATATCATACAACTTACCATTCTCCTGATCATCATCCTTCTCCTCAGTTTCTGCAATAAGTTCGTCTAAATTCTTAGGTTTCTTGGTTTTCTTCTTCTTCTTTTTACTAAAGTCCATATCTAAATCAAAGTTATCATCCATACCCCCATCATTGTCCCCAGCTCCATCTTGAGTAGTTTCAGCTTTATTATCAGCTGGGGAAGAATCTAAATCATCAGCTGAGAAAGGCTTTTTCTTCTTCTTTTTCTTTTTAGTGAAATCTAAATCAATGTCCACATTTCCATCATCCTGATCATCGTCAGGTTTTGATTCAATATTATCAGCTTCTGCAGCTGGGGCATTCCCTGAATCATTTTCAATGTTACCTTCAGCTAGAGCAGCATCAATGTCGAAAGTGGTCTTCTTCTTCTTTTTCTTTTTTTTGAGGGTTGGATCAAAGATCTGTAAATAAAATTTGAAAAGTAAGGCACAACCATTTCATAATATAATTTGACTACCTATATCTTACAACCTAAGTATTCAAGGAAGCAATAAAGTCATAGCACCTTTTATTGATGAGTATAAAGCTTCTTGTGTGAAAATAAAGACTTTTACATCGTTAGACAAATTAGCAAAAATTAATAATATAATCCAAACATAATAGCCTGCGTATCTATAAAATACATACTGACATGTCTCAAGCACTAGAACACATTCATGGGAATATAAATAGTGGGGTAAAGTAAAATAGCTTGTTTTCAAATAGGGACAGTGTTTTCTCGGTTATTTACCGACAGAATGTCTCGAAATTTGGATACGTTATTCGAAATTATGTTGCCTTTAAAATGATGGTTTTACTTTTTTATTTTTTTGAAAATTCTGTTGAAAAATTATATTATAATGTTTAACGTTCTATTATAACCAAACTTTTTACTCCCATCACTCGAAAGAGTTTTGTTTTCTGTAATCGTTGATTTTTTTTCACCTTTCTGTGTCCAGTAATAATCGAGAAAAGCGTGTTCCCACTTTGAAGAAAATTGCTAAAAATATTGAAATCTAATAATGAAACGTGTTACTCATCATTGGCGCTTAGTTTCATCGTTATCGCCTCCGTGACGTCAAATTTCATGAACGTACGGTCAGTCGGTCAGTTCGCTTGAATCAGAATCCATTCAGTTATTCATTCGTGTATTTTCTTCATCAACTTGCTTAGTGATACAGTTTACAGTATTCTTAGTTATTTTGAAAACATTAAACTTCTTTAGTTTACGGGTATTTTTAAGTAATATATTATTAGTTTAGTGGTATAAGTTACAAGTTCTTTAGATTACGCGTATTTTTAAGTATTACATTAGTTTAGTGATATAAGTTGACAAGATAAGAAATGAGTCCCAGGGTGTTTTAAAATAAGACAGAAAATTATACTACTATTCACGATTTGTGTTTTATTCATCAATTGGATACTTTTCTTATGTAACTGCAACCTATAAATATATTAAAATAATGTATATTTATGTCACCGGTCAAACCCGATTTCAGGACAAACTAGTTTGGCCTAGGCCAAACTATAAACTAGTATGACCTAGGTCAAACTAGTTTATCCTATCACGCGTAGGCTAAACTAGTTTATCCTGATATAAATAAACACACTTCAGCCCAAACTAGTTTAGCCTAGGCCAAACTAGTTTATCCTGATATAAAGACGCACACTTCAGGCCAAACTAGTTTATTCTGATATAATAAAGATTCACACTTCAGGATAAACTTCTTGTAGTGCCTATCCGTTTAGGATGTTGGCGAACATCATGGCAATCTCTACTTTTCACACTGCTGCTCTGAAAAGACTTGTAGTGGTTGTGTTGAACCACGTACGTAGATTTTTCAGCCAGGTGTTAAATGAAAGCTTATAATACAAGGATGGTACTAAAAGTTAGGAATTTGACCTAGGCTGTCTGTCTGTCGGTCTGTCCGACCTCGAATATAACTGCTCCGTCACTATACCAGGTAGAATGACAAATGAGGTGTCAAATGAAAGCTTATAATCCAAGGATGGTACTAAAAGTGAAAAAATTGACCTAGGCTGTCTGTCTGTCGGTCCATCCGACCGCGAATATAACTGTTCTGTCACTATACCAGGTAGAATGAAAAATGAGGTGTCAAATAAAAGCTTATAATCCAAGGATGTTACTAAAGCCCAAACTAGTTTGGCCTGAAGTGAGCGTCTAGAACCGGAAGTCCTAGAACAAAGGACCCCGCAGAAACTTTATGGGAAATGGCTATCTGTCAAATGCTCTGAAACTTTGGATTCTGGTAGTTCTTGATGTGTAGAACAAAAGACTCCATAGACGCGTAGCTCCAAAAAATCATAGTTCTAGTTCTAAGATATAAGCCTCTGAAGATATAGGTATAGTGAGGACGTTTGAGTTGGAATAAATTCATTTTCTCGAGGATTGGCGACTCTGGAGATAAAGTATGAATCAGGTCAATTTCTATTTTTAAATTATAATTTTTTGGCATATATATCATACTAGTGACGTCATCCATCTGGGCGTGATGACGCAATCGATAATATTTTTACATAGGAATAGGGGTCGTGTGATAGCTCATTTGAAAGGCTATTTAATTCTCTCTTCACTAATATAAACATCAACATAATCATTTATACAGGGTGCCCAAATTTTTTTTTGAATTAAATTAATTGAGACAAAAAGAAGAATGTATATAATTTATTTAATTCGAAATATATTTTACTGCTGTCAGAAAACAGAAAAAGATATTGTTTTTCGCTTTAATTCAATATTAAAGCTGCCACCTACCTGCCTCTTAGCAGTTTGAACATTTAATTTAAGCGAAAGGCAATGTTTATTTTTCAAATTAACATTTTTTTCTGTTTTCTGACAGCAGTAAAATGTATTTCGAAATAAATAAATTATATACATTCTTCTTTTTGTCTCAATTAATTTAATTAAAAAAAGTTTTGGCCACCCTGTATAAATAATTATGTTAATGTTTACATTAGTGAATAGAGAATTGAATTACCTTTCAAATGAGCTATCACACGACCCCTATTCCTATTTAAAAAATCACCGATTGCGTCATCACGCCCAGATGGATGACGTCACTAGTATGATATATACGCCAAAAAATTATTATTTAAAAATAAAAATCGAGCTGATTCGTAATTTATCTCCAGAGTCTCCCATTCTCGAGAAAATAATTTATTTCAACTCAAACGTCCTCACTATACCTATAACTTCAGAGGCTTATATCTTAGAACTATAATTTTTTGGAGCTACGCGCCCATGAAGTCTTTTGTTCTACATATCAAGGACTACCAGAATCCAAAGTATCAGAGCATTTCACAGAGAGCCATTTCCCATAAGGTTTCTGCGGGGTCCTTTCTCACCTTTAGTACCAGAATTGGATTATAAGCTTTCATTTGACACCTCATTTGTCATTATATCTGGTATATTGACGGAAGAATTACATTCGCGATCGGACGGAAAGACGGACAGACAGCCTCGCTAAGATTTCTCTCCTTTAATAACATCTTTGGATTATAAGCATTTATTTGACACCTCATTTTTCATTCTACCTGGTATAGTGACGGAGCAGTTATTTTCGCGGTCGGACGGATCGACGGACAGACAGCCTAGCTCAAATTTCTCACCTTTAGTAACATCCTTGGATTATAAGCTTTCATTTGACACCTTATTTGTCATTCTACCTAGTATAGTGACGGAGCAGTTATATTCGCGGTCGGACGGACCGACGGAGACAGCCTAGGTCAAATTTCTCACTTTTAGTACGATCCTTGGATTATAAAGGACGTGATTTGGGAATTCCCCGCATGTAAAAGTCCTTACATGTTCGTCAAATTACTTTCGACTTGGCTAAATTAGTGTAGGCTAGGCCGTACTAGGCGAAGGATTTCCTGGCTGAAAAATCTACGTACGTGGTTCAACACAACCACTACAAATCTTTTCAGAGCAGCAGTGTGAAAAGTAGAGATTGCCATGATGGTCGCCAACATCCGAAACGGATAGGCACTACAAGAAGAAGAAGAAGAAGAAAAAGAAGGCCGTACTAGTTTATCCTGAAGTGTGAATCTTTATTATATCAGGATAAACTAGTTTGGCCTAGGTCTGAAGTGTGCGTCTTTATATCAGGATAAACTAGTTTGGCCTAGGCCAAACTAGCTTGGCATGAAGTGTGTTTATTTATATCAGGATAAACTAGTTTGGCCTACGCGCGATAGGACAAACTAGTTTGGCCTAGGCCATACTAGTTTATCATAACGCGGTTAGGACAAACTAGTTTGGCCTAGGCCATACTAGTTTATCATAACGCGGTTAGGACAATCTAGTTTGGCCTAGGCCAAACTAGTTTGTCCTGAAATCGGGATTGGCCGGTAACATATACATATTCCATTCAGAGGACTTTTTCCTCATAGTGTGTCGCGTCGCCTCGAAATACTTGCCAGATAATAGTATATTACATACCTAGCGGGAAAGTACTCTATTTCAGCCGAGCGGTAAGGTAGTTTACAGAGGTGCGAAGCACCGAGGTAAACTACAGACGCGAGGCTAGAATGAGTTCCCGCGAGGTTTGTATACTATTTTACTCACAATCGGTTAGTAGTTTATGGATTTCTAATACTCACAATCTACCAATAATAATTTCGTTTCAAATATCTGTATCCATTTTCATTATGTGATAGGATGAATTATTTTAAGTAACCTGTGAGATTGTTGCTAGGTAACAAAACAAGTTAACCGTTAATAGTAATCATAATTCCAATGTAACTATTAATATTTATAATTCCAAATAGTTTTCTTTTTGTCATTGTTGTTGTTGTTTCTTAATTAAATAAATGTTGAGTGGATTCTATTCTTTCTAAACCATCTTTTAATCAAAAATGACATTGACATTTGCAGGTAGAAAAGTGGCAGATGCTAGCCGGGAAAGTACTTTCCCGGCTAGCTGGGAAAGTAAAGTAAGTAATAAGTCGCTTCCTGATTACTTCAAAGGTTAGAAATCCATAAATTACTAACCGATTGTGAGTAAATACATTTACTATTATGATGGTTTGGCAGGTACCCATTTTTTATAGATAAATAAAAATATTTTAATTTTTTCTAGGCTAATATCAGTTTTCTCTAACAAATAAATAACTTCTTGAGATAATTTTCAAGCTATAACTGCAAAATTGGTTATGTGTTTGTGACAACAAATTGTAATTTTTTTATAATGATATTTTTATGTTATTTTGAATTTATTATAAATCAACACCATGATGTTTTTTGGACTCACGTTTCACAAATTTTTATTCAATACTATATTTAGCTAAGATATAAATTAAAAATGTGATAATTCTTTTTAAAATATCTACGATAAAATCAATCTAAAAAGGTATTCCCGACAAAACTAATTTGAATGGAGAATAATGCATTTTGTTGTCATTAAAATACTTGTCCGCCGCACAGTGGTTCCAAATGCTGAAAACGTGGTCATGAGGCGAAAAAAGGAGTCCCTATTTAGGGATTTTCATGTTTACAGTTGTTTTCTCATACTATCGTAGAGTCCAAATTCGCAGGTATGAGGATCAGACTGGATGTATTCTGGTTCACAACTCAGGTACAAGTGGGCCATGTCCGGGGTTATTTTGGCCGGCAGAGAAAGTGAAAAAGAACTCGTATATTGAAAACGCTGTAAAACGTTTTGTAGTTTATCAATTTTATCGCTGTAAAGCAGATTCTTCTTTTTTAAGTATGTAGTAATGTAAGATGTAACTTAAATCAACATTTATTAACAATAAATGCATTAAATTTGTTAATGCATAAATAGTGAAAATATACTTGAAATAATTAAAAATTTGTAAAGATGCATTCCAAAAGTACAAAATTCTGCGACTAATGTTTATTAATCTTAAAATATATAGTAAGGAGATACAGAATCTCTTTGGTTTAGCTGCCTATAACTGCCTATGCATTGCTGGCAGTTGTTTGAATACAAAAGTGGGAAATGACGCATATTACATGATTCTGGCGATTGTTGAGTATGTATGGGCAGTTGTATATAAGTAATAGATTCTGAATATTGTACTTCATAAAGAAAATGTATTGGTAATCAGCAGTTTCAAAAGTCCCTTATAGTATAACATTTTAAACAAAAATGCGCCTAAAATAAAATTTTCGAACTTCTTTCGTCCATATTGGATCCGCCATTTTGTTTAAAAAAAAGTAATGTTAGATTTGTAATCAGCTACCTTAACCTACCAAATTTGACAAAAAATTTTCCTTCTTGATTGATATTTTCAATTTCTTTCCGCCATGTTGGATCCGCCATTTTGTTTTTCAGAAAAAATAATACCAGATCCGTAATCAGCGATGCCAAAAACCCTTGAGAACGAAAGTAATTTCAAAACGTATAAACAATATACGCTTTTAAAGGTTCATGACCACGTTTTCGGCATTTGGAACCACTGTGCGCCGGCGCCACTGAGTAAAGATCGAATTGTCGGTCGCACTCCCTACTTCAAATCAATTTCAAGCAGGGAGTCACGTGGGTCTGACGTAAGCAGTCTAGGAAAGTAAGTGATACGCCCATTTCAAATTGCAATGTGCTTCCACTGATAAAACAGCCTTAATTAAAACAACATCACTATATATAATTAAAATAACATCACTATCTATAACTAACAATTTTAGATTATCGGTTTATGTTTAGTTAATATATTACATTCAAATCTTTCCCTTTACCAACCATCCCTCTAGCAAAGTGCAGAGAAAAGTATGATATTGAATACTACTATATTCTTCCCTTATACCGGAAAGTAAGTATATATCTTATACTTGGCATGCTTTTGATTGCCACTGCATATGAATGCGTGCATGTATGTGAGTGTGAGGATTGTACACCATGCGTACATACATGTGGGTATTCATGTACATGCATAAACATATGTACTTTGATATTGGCTGTATCATTAAATTTTATTTAAACCAGACCACCTAACTAACTCTGGTTTTTTGTTGATTGTAGCATTTAATTTTACTTTAACCGGACCTGAGGATGCTGTGAATATTGTAGACAGCGAAACTGGTCGTCAGTTGTAAAATAAATTGTTTGTGAGAACGTCTCTCTTTTCCTTTACTACAATAGTATGGACTCACACATGCAACCCATTCATTATTTTAAAAACATCCTGTTATACATTCTTAACCCGTCACATACCAAGATACATTGCATACCAACGGGGTCCCAGTGGTCCCTAAATGCTGTATTTTAGATAATTTGTAAGAATCAAATTCTGGATAAAAAATCGGCACTGCTTTGAGCACAAACTGCACAAATATTAAAAACAGTAGGAAGAATTTGTTTGATGGCCAAGATGTAGACATATTTAGAAGAGTTGGAAGTTCCTGATATCTGTAGGACAATACATAATAATGCAAAAGAAGAAGTAGCTGAGGAAGATGTTTTGCAATGGCTAGAAGCAGATGAAGGTGACTATGGGTATAACATCATGACTGAAAGTGAAATATCAGATGAAGTTATGAACCTAAAAACAGAATGGAAGTGAAGATAGTGGAGAAGACAAAACAACACTGCAAAAAATATAGTTATCAAAGGTAAGATCGCATCTTGACGACCTAATAACATTTATTGATTATTCATCATCATCAGATAACAAAGTTCAATTATATATTATATTCATTATAATTTGCTAGTCGTCGCTGGGCCATCGAGGTGTAAACATCGTTAAAGCGCTCCGAAAAACCGGTGATTAAGAATTCTAATTATCTTATCAACAACAATAAAAAAACCCATTAGCAATAAGTGAGAAAAACAAAACAATATGTTCCCTTCGGGGAATCTTATTGGGTTCAGAAATGGACAACCAGTTTATCAACAACAAAACATACAGAGTGATCCAATAAATCTACAAATAGCACAAGCAACCAATAACCAACTACAGTGGCAGCCAACAATGATGAACCAACCAGAAAATGCAATGAACATGAATATGCCAACTATGCAACAACAGTATCATACAACTCCTATACAGACAGTAAATACCAACCAGTTCAGCTCTCAACCAGTTCAGCAGCAAATGCCGACATCAAGTAAAAATAGTGCAAATATCGAAGACAGAGAAACTCACTATA
This sequence comes from Diabrotica virgifera virgifera, assembly GCF_917563875.1. Classification (NCBI taxonomy): domain Eukaryota; kingdom Metazoa; phylum Arthropoda; class Insecta; order Coleoptera; family Chrysomelidae; genus Diabrotica; species Diabrotica virgifera. The sequence goes on along the minus strand of NC_065451.1, from coordinate 109,971,194 downwards.
TGACATCAACCAGCGAAGATGAAGAAGAAAATCAGACAAACAGTAAAAACGCTTGGCAAGTCATGGGAAGCAATAAAAGGAAGAAAATACATAACAATAAACCAAATCCAAGCGAAATTGAAACAGGTAACCGATTCCAACCGCTGTCGAAAGAAACAGAAGAAAATATTGGAAACGTCGAAACCAACAAAATACCAAAACCTCCACCAATATTTGTACACGGGGTACAGGATTTCAAAGAGATGACAAAGCAATTAGAGGAAATAGCCAAAAAAGAAGAATACCAGACAAAAAGTTTAATAAACAACGTTGTCAAAATAAATTGTGAAACACCAGAAATATACCGAAAATTGGTTAAGGAGTTCAAGGAAAAAAATATATACCATCACACGTACCAACTAAAAGAAGAACGAGCCTACAGAATCGTGATCAGATACTTACATCACTCAACCAATACTGATGACATAAAAAGTGAGCTATCTCAGTTAGGGCACAAAGTGAGAAACATAGTTAATGTAAAACAACAAAAAACCAAAGAACCACTTAATCTCTTCTTTGTAGATTTAGAACCCGCGCAAAACAACAAAGATGTCTATAATATAACAGGCCTACAGAACAGAGTAGTACACATAGAACCTCCACGAACTCAAAAAAACAGTATAATACAGTGCATGAGATGCCAACAATATGGACATTCCAAATCATATTGTAATAAACCATTCGTCTGTGTAAAATGCGGAGGCTCACACAATACCACCACATGCAAAAAGTCAAAGGAGACGCCAGCCATTTGTGCGTTATGCAATGGAGGCCACCCAGCCAATTACAAGGGATGTGATCACTATAAGAAACTTACCAAAGGAAGCAATAAAAACAATGGAGAGCATCAAAACCCATCAGCAATCTACACAAATGATATATACACAAGAAACACAACAACTATCCAATCCACTGCCCCAGGGCTTGAGCTATGCTGAAGTAACTAAACGCAACCAAACAGAAGATACAACCACTGTGTTAAACAAGTTTTTGGAAGAATTCAAGAATCTATTCAACCAACTAATCCAACAAAATAGCATGGTCCTCAACATGCTTACCATGCTTATGAACAAAATGAAATAAATGGCTAAGTTTCTTCGAATAGCCCAATGGAATGCCAACGGCCTTCCAAGCCATACAGAAGAAGTGAAAATATTTCTAGACATAAATAAAATTGACATATTTTTAATTAGTGAAACACACTTTACGAACAGAACTTATTTTAACATACCTAAATATAAACTATATCATACTGAGCATCCTGACGGCACAGCCCACGGAGGTACAGCAATACTCATCAAAGAAAATATTAAACATCATGAACTACTGAAGTACAAAGAAGAACACATCCAAGCAACAACAGTAAGCGTTGAAGCACTTCCATATAATGTCAACGTAACAGCTTTGTACTGCCCTCCTCGCCATAATCTAAAACGAGAACACTATGAAGAATTTTTCCAAACTTTAGGACCAAAATTCATTGCTGGGGAGATTACAACAGCAAGCATACCTTGTGGGGGTCACGACTTATAACAACAAAAGGCAGAGAACTGGCACATGTTATACAAAATAAGAATTACTCATTTATCTCAACGGGAACACCAACATACTGGCCGACCGATCCCAACAAAAAACCAGATTTATTGGACTTCTTCATAACAAACGGTATCGGTATAACTTATACAGATATAACACCAAGCTATGACCTAACTACTGACCATAGCCCAATAATAGCAACGGTAAGTACAACAGTTATCACTAAAAAACCAAAACTACACCTGCACAACAATAAAACAAACTGGGACACTTACCGACAAATAATTCACGATACTATCGAAATAACAACGAGGCTGAAAAAACCGGAAGAAATAGAAGAGGACTATAACAAATTTATAAACATACTACAGTATGCAGCTAAATCAGCTACCCCACAAAGTAGTCCCAACAGAAACATAAGTAATATACCTTTAGAAATAAAAACTGGTAGCTGAAAAAAGAAAGGCCAGATCTGCATGGCAACGAACATACACACCAGACAGCAGAACAAGATACAATCGCATCAGCAACAAATTAAAATCAAAGCTGCAAGAAGTCAAAAATGAGTCATTTACGAATTATATCACCAATCTTTCAAGACAAGACAACTCTATATGGAAGCCCATAAAAAGTAAGAGAAAGCCAATAACAGCATTACCTCCAATACGTAAAAATTCAACACCACCAGGACCATGGGCAAAAAGTGATAAAGAAAAGGCTGACCTATTTGCCGAGTATTTAGCAGAAGTTTTTACTCCACTAAATGACAACCAAGTACCAGAAACGAACCAAATATTAGAAGAACCACTACAGATACAGGACCGAATAAAACTATTTACTCCAAAAGAAATTAGAGACGTAATTGCCACCCTAAACCCAAAGAAGGCACCAGGCGAAGATCTGATAACCGCAAAAATGTTAAAAGAAATACCCAAAAAGGGCATAGTTAAACTACTGCACATATTCAATGCAATACTTAGATGTGACTACTGGCCCAAAGCACTCAAAATTGGACAAATAATTATGATACCAAAGCCTGGCAAAAACCCTCTAGATGTCTCATCATATAGGCCTATCAGCTTATTACCAACAATCTCCAAGTTGCTTGAAAGACTTATCCTAAACAGAATAAATCCACAAAATTGGATCCCAGATCATCAGTTCGGATTTCGACAAAGCCATTCAACGATACAACAATGCCATCGCATAGTCAACGCCATTAACCAGTCACTTGAAAATCAGCAGTACTGCACAGCAGCCTTTATAGACATCAGTCAGGCTTTTGACAAAGTCTGGCATCCAGGCTTGTTATGCAAAATAAAAAGAATTCTTCCAGCAAGTTACTACAACCTACTGAAAGCCTACTTACACGAACGGCAGTTTAAAGTAAAAGTTAATGAAGAAGTCTCGGAATACAAGCCTATTCACTCTGGCGTACCACAAGGGAGCATACTAGGGCCATTATTGTACATACTATATACATATGACTTGCCTACAAATGATAAACGAACCATCGGGACATTTGCAGACGACACTGCTATTTTTGCCAAGCATGACGATCCTATTGCAGCAACACAAAATCTCCAAGAGCATCTAAACTCACTTGAAATATGGCTGAAGAAGTGGAAGTTTAAGGTAAACGAAACAAAATCATCCCATATAACATTCACTCTCCGGACTGGAACCTGCCCACCAGTAACCATCAATCAAATAAAAATACCACAAAGTAATCAAGTCAAATATCTAGGGCTACACTTTGACAATAAACTCAACTGGAAACACCATATAACAAAGAAAAGAATGCAACTTGACCTAAAAACCAAAGAACTTTACTGGCTCATTGGAAAAAAATCCCATCTTTCAATAGAAAATAAATTGCTAATATATAAAGCAGTGATAAAGCCCATCTGGACTTATGGCATTGAACTGTGGGGCTGTGCTAGCGAATCCAATACTGTGATTATCCAGAGAGCGCAATCCAAGATACTTCGAGCAATAGTTAATGCACCATGGTATGTATCAAACCAAACTCTACACACAGATCTAAAAGTTCCATATGTAACCGAAGTCATCCGAGAAAACAACAGAAAACACCACAACAAACTAGAAGACCATCCTAATCCACTACTTCATCCACTACTGCAACCTGTCCACAATAGAAGACTAAGAAGAAGCTGGCCCTCCGACCTAAGAGGTAACTGAGGAAACATCGCTGGGTGTTTACCTCTCCACGTCACCACATTTACAATAATTTAATTTAATGTAAGACCAACAAATTGACTTATAGATGTTTGTTTTATATCTGATTGTCAATAAAGGGAGATAATAATAAAAAAAAAATATAATTTGCTGTGTTGAAAAAACAGTAAACTTCTAAAGGGCAAACAAAAATTGATTGCATTTTCAAAGCAGAATTATTAAAACAGCATTGATATCACACAGCAACGTCCCTTCACAATGAACATCTAAAGATAATTAAATAGAATTTTGTTTGTGTTTTTTATTTATGTACAGTAGAACTCCTCGGGACCAGAGGAAGCACAGATAATCCGAACATGTATTCCTTATGTATAGTACATATGTACCGGGTGTCCCAATAAGAATGGCTCTCTTCCATATCTCAGGAACTGTTTATAGTACAGCTTTGAGAAAAAAATATTTATAACAAAAGTTGCCTCGGGAAAAGCCTGAAAATCATTTTCATAATTGTAGGTCCACTGCTAGAGGGCGTACTTAAATATCAAAATTTTACAAAATTTACCTAATGAAGGGGCACTGGAAATCCAAACATCGTATTCTTCATAAAATTCTGCGCATATTTGATTTCACAAGTTTAAGTCTACCTTTGCAAATAAGAGGTGGGGATAAGTGGGAACCTTCTTATAAAAAAATGGCTGTAAGTCCGGTTCTGCTAAATCGAATTTTGCATACTTGGTCTTGTTAAAAACAGCTCTTTTTCGTCAATGAAGTGTATTATTTTCAAAATAGCCTAATAAGTAATATGCAAGCTAGGAAGCGTTATTTAATTATTTTCAGAAATCTAGTTTTCTTTGAAAAATATTAAATACAAGTATGCATTTTTAATCCTGTAATTACAAAATTAGACCAAATTAGCAACATAATTCCGAAAACCGCATGTCGATACCTTTTTCTATCTCGAGATATCTCAAGACATGTGTAAATTTTAAACATAACTGTTACTGTCACCGGCAAACGAGGTTAAGGAAAAGTAGTGTGCTATGGAAAAAACAAATAAATATTTTCCAGATTTAAACGTATATAATTAATTAAAACAACAATAAGACAAAAAACACTATAAAATATAACAAAAAGATAAAAGCAACTACTTAGTCTTAGTGACTGCCTAAATGTTCAAATTGTTGCCCATCATTTTCAATGCAAGCATTTACTCTTTCAAGATTTTTTTTTATTATCTCCCTTTATTGACAATCAGATATAAAACAAACATCTATAAGTCAATTTGTTGGTCTTACATTAATTTAATTATTGTAAATGTGGTGACGTGGAGAGGTAAACATCCAGCGATGTTTCCTCAGTTACCTCTTAGGTCGGATGGCCAGCTTCTTCTGAGTCTTCTATTGTGGACAGGTTGCAGTAGTGGATGAAGTAATGGATTAGAATGGTCTTCTAGTTTGTTGTGGTGTTTTCTGTTGTTTTCTCAGATAACTTTGGTTACATATGGAATTTTTAGATCAGTGTGTAGAGTTTGGTTTGATACATACCATGGTGCATTAACTATTGTTCGAAGTATCTTGGATTGCGCTCTCTGGATAATCATGGTATTGGATTTGCTAGCACAACCCCACAGTTCAATGCCATAAGTCCAGATTGGCTTTATCACTGCTTTGTATATTAGCAATTTGTTTTCTATAGAAAGGTGGGAATTCTTCCGGTGAGCCAGTAAAGTTCTTTGGATTTTGGGTCAAGTTGCATTATTTTCTTTGTTATATGGTGTTTCCAGTTGAGTTTACTGTCGAAGTGTAGCCCTAGATATTTAACTTGATTACTTTGTGGTATTTTTATTTGATTGGTTACCGGTGGGCAGGTTCCAGTCCGGAGAGTGAATGTTATATGGGATGATTTTGTTTCGTTTACCTTAAACTTCCACTTCTTCAGCCATATTTCAAGTGAGTTTAGATGCTCTTGGAGATTTTGTGTTGTTGCAATAGGATCGTCCAGCTTGGTAAAAATAGCAGTGTCGTCTGCAAATGTCCCCAATCATTTGTAGACAAGTCATATGTATATAGTATGTACAATAATGGCCCTAGTATGCTCCCTTGTGGTACGCTAGAGTGAATAGGCTTGTATTCCGAGACTTCTTCATTAACTTTTAATTTAAACTACTGTTTGTGTAGGTAAGCTTTCAGTAGGTTGTAGTAACTTGCTGGGAGAATTCTTTTTATTTTGCATAACAAGCCTGGATACCAGACTTTGTCAAAAGCCTGACTGATGTCTATAAAGGCTGCTGTGCAGTACTGCTGGTTTTCAAGTGACTGGTTGATGGCGTTGACTATGCGATGGCATTGTTGTATTGTTGAATGGCTTTGTCGAACTCCGAACTGATGAACTGGGATCCAATTTTGTGGATTTATTTCTGCATTTATTCTGTTTAGGATAAGTCTTTCAAGCAATTTGGAGATTTTTGGTAATAAGCTGATAGGCCTATATGATGAGACATCTAGAGGGTTTTGCCAGGCTTTGGTATCATAATTATTTGTCCAATTTTGAGTGCTTTGGGCCAGTAGTCACATCTGAGTATTGCATTGAATATGTGCAGTAGTTTAACTATGCCCTTTTTGGGTATTTCTTCCTTGGGGTTTAGGGTGGCAATTACATCTCTAATTTCTTTTGGAGTAAATGGTTTTATTCGGTCCTGTATCTGTAGTGGTTCTTCTAATATTTGGTTTTCAACAAGACCAAGTATGCAAAATTCGATTTAGCAGAACCGGACTTACAGCCATTTTTTCATAAGAAGGTTCCCACTCACCCCCACCTCTTATTCGGAAAGGTAGACTTAAACTTGTGAAATCAAATATGCGCAGAATTTTATGAAGAATACGATGATTAGATTTTCAGTGCCCTTTCATTAGGTAAATTTTGTAAAATTTTGATTTTTTAATTTTTGATATTCAATTACGCCCTCTAGAGGTGGACCTACAATTATGAAAATAATTTCCAGGCTTTTCCTGAGACAACTTTTGTTATAAATATTTTTTTCTCAAAGCTGTACTATAAACAGTTCCTGAGATATGGCCGAGAGCCATTCTTATTGGGACACCCGATATGTATACACACACATAATATGTACCTACCATAAAAAGATAACAGAAAAAATAAATCTTTTATTATGAGTCTCTCTTTCATCATATAGAGTTCCCGTCAAGTGATTTACGATGACATTATTTTGATAAAACCTAAAAAATGCAACTTGAGTAATAGAAAATCATAGCATGGATAATCCGCACCCGGATAATCGGGGTTCTACTGTATATCTAAATAAAGCGTACATATTTTCAAACATATGTTTTTTGATTTATTCTAAACCTATTTTTATATAACGGTCTTTTAGCTTTAACGGATACCCTATCCAATTAGTCCATTATATTGAAGTTTTAGTGACATATTCTATCAGAAAATTGTGTAACATTGTGGTAGAGCCAGTAGAAGACTCAGAATTCCAGAGCATCAACTAATACTATACCACTGAGAAAATATTCTAACATTATTACTGCAAATTGGTTGTTTTGAATCCTGTTGTACACACTGCCTACAATACAGCTATGACTGGTGAATAAAATCTATACACACTGCACCCTGGGCCTGACTACTGTGTATATGTTTTATACACATAGTGCTTAACATGTTAAGGACAAAAAAGCAAGTTGATTAGCAGAACTGAATTCACATTTTGCAATTTTGCACATCATATTTAAAACATTATATGGTAAAAACAACATTTTTGTTGGTAAAAGATACATTAATTTGTCTGGACTAAATTACGATTCTGTTGCTATGCCAGGGCCTAGATTTTTGACCCTTCGCTTCTCTATCGAACGCATTCGCTTCGTATACTAAACAGATACGAAACAAATACATTCGATAATGAAGCGAAGGGTCAAAAATCGAGGCCCAGAAGACTTGCCATTCACACAATGTTGCCAAACTAGATTCTGTTTAAATTTTCTAGCTGATTTCCGGGCATACTATACTACAAAACTATTCATATAAATGTACACTATCGTTTATTATATTCAGTATTATATTAATGTTTCTCACATCTCAGCTTTAGCTAAAAATTTGGAGCTAAAGGTTAACAACAACAGATAAAAGAACAAATAAGTAGTGCAGATTATGACTTATGACACATATTTACAAGCCTATTTTTATACTCAAAAATTTAAGTAATTTTTAAAATTTCTATAAAGTTAGGATTTGTACTTCAACTCCACTATAAAATACTAATTTTTAATTTCCAAATTTGGAATCTAAACTGAGGTAGAAAATCTCAAATTATATTTGATCAATATCTACAGAGAAGGGACATTATTAGTTAAAATATTATTCAAAAACCGTATCCCTATTATTCACTGCACTTCAAATTACACAAATTGGTTTAACAAAGGCCAAAAATAAGAGTTATTTTGGAAATTAACCCAGCATATGCAGACTTACAATGGGAGGTGTAAATCAAGATATTTTATTGAAATTATACTTACTGCATCGTCTTCGGCCATTGTAGCTATATGGCTATTTGCTTAAACTTTTTTATTGATGAGTTTAGTCTATTTATAATAATATATTGTAAATTTATAGGTAGAAAACCCTTTTACCAAATCTATTGCATCAGCCAGGTTGTCAAAAAACCACATGGGTATAAAGAAATGTCAAATTCAGTTATCATCTGTCATCAAAGATTTGAATAGTATGTTCCGAAGTTATAGTTATTTTCATTCCAAACCACGCACAAACCATTGAAGAACATAGCCACCTTTACTTAATAACAAGCCATGAAGTTGAAACTTGGCAACATCTAATGGTAGACCGGTTAAGTCTGTAGTCTGTCATACTGTCATACATAGATGGCTAGGAATCAGTCTAGGAATGTAATGTAACCGGGAGTAGTAAATAAAATATAAAATCCCATCCTCGTCGCCAATTAATGTAACCGGGAGTAGTAAATAAATATCAGTATGGCTCTAGATTGCTGTTAAACACTTTATTTCATTTAGTAAAAACAAAAGTTGACTTCTATCTAATATCTAACTAAAAACTAAGGTTATGTCTTTTTTTGCGGGAACCAGTGTGTCGACATCGACAGCTGTCACATGCGTTAAGCCAAGTCTACATGTGTTAAGCCGTGTCTACACTGTTTCTCACGATACTACAGAATGGAACAACAGTTATGTCCACTTTACATCAACAATAAATTGAACAAGAAATTGACAAAGTTATTCAAGGCCAAATTTAACGTGTACAAAATGTATGGTTTGTAAAAGAAAATAAGGAATTTGATGAAATAGAACAATTGGATATGTTTTATTTTGTCAAATTTCTATATTTTCTTTTTATTCACGGCAAAATTGGGTGTTTTGTATAAGTCAAATTTGACCTTGAATAACTTTGTCAATTTCTTATTCAATTTATTGTTGATGTAAAGTGCACTTTACACAGAGGCGGCAGCCGTCATATGCTAGAGAGAGAAAGCTAAGCAGCAGTAGAGAGATAGATAGATAGACCACCGACCCGAACTGCTCCGCGTTACGCTATTTTTCGGAGTTGGCCAAATCTATGTGTATAGATCTTTGAGTCTGTCACCTCTCATTATTTGTTTGTATATAATAGATTTATAATATATCCGCGGGTAGCGGATAGGAACTCCTTTTGGACAGTCCTACCAGGGAAAGTGAATCAATCCCTGCCCTCCGCAGATTCCAGGAGTTTTCTGACCCGGGAAACTAGTACCTGCTTAGGGTCCCTTGTCCAGGGTTACGGATGAAGACCACAACGGTATCCACGGCGGAGAAGAATATCTTCGGTACGGTGTGTATGGCGGAAGTGGCGACCCCCGATTTTAGGGTTCGTATAAAATTAAACATGTAGCGACTGACCCAGAGTGGGCGGCTGCAAACAGCGACGGACCCAGAATGGGCGGCTGAACAAGAGGCCCTCCAAATGGGGGTTATGGCGTTCAGGATTAAACAACCGAACACATGTAAAAACTAAAGGAAATATGAAGAAAAAATGGCAAAATGAAAAGTCGCGGAAAATATCCCCGGGTGGTAACCCACACCTCTCTAGAGGGAGCCCCAACGGATACGGGGGGGGGGGGGGCAATTTTACTATAGATCTTCAGAGTCCAGTTGAAAACGTCAGCAAGGCAAAACAAAAGAAGAAACAGAGAAGAATCAAGATGGGAACATGGAATATTCAAGGATGGAACACAAAATACAGGGAACTCTTAATTGAAATCAGAAAGATGAATGTCGACATATTAACTATAAGTGAAACTAAGAAAAAGGGAAATGGCATAGAGGAAATCGGAGATATAATACACATATGGAGTGGAGTTGATAAAGATAAAAGAGCGAAAGCAGGAGTAGGAATTCTTATTAAGAAAAAGTATAAAAGGAACATCAAATCGTGGGAGCCCATAAATGAAAGAATTATAAAAGTCCATATGACCTTATTCGGTAGAGATATAGTGGTATTAGGAGTATATGGTCCAACAGATGACAGTAACATCAAGGAAAAGGAAAACTTCATGGATACGCTACAAGGTGAAATCATAAAGGTCAAAAAAAGGGAAGAAATAATCATCGCAGGAGATCTGAATGGCAGAGTTGGGAAAAAAGAAAATGACCAAACAATTGGAAGATTTGGAGAAGATGTTGGAAACGACAATGGAGAAATACTTACAGAACTATGTGAGATGAACGGCCTCAGAATCACCAACGGTTTTCTTGAACATAAAGACATTCACAAGTACACATGGACTCAAGAAACAAGAAACCTTAAGTCGATAATAGATTACGTCATACTGAAGAAAGAAACCACAATGCGAATAAGAGACGTAAAGGCCCCGTCTCACCATCAAATAATTGACAGTTATTTGATCAAACTTGACAGTTAGTGACACAAACTATACATACTAACTGTCACTTTGTGTCACTAACTGTCAAGTTTGATCAAATAACTGTCAATTATTTGATGGTGAGACGGGGCCTTTAGAGTACAAAGAGGAGCAGAATGCGGCAGCGACCATAGACTACTGATAGCAAGATTAGAACTACCATGGGTACACCAAAGTGCACAGAGTAACCAAGAACCACATAAAGAATTACCAACAGAAAAAAGACTGAAGATACATTTACTTCAGGACGACTCCATAAGAAACTTGTACCAAAGAAGATTAGATCAGAAGCTAGTGGAATTTCGTTTTGAGGAGAATATCAACAGTACCTACATACGAACACATAAGAGAAAGCATAATACAAGCAGGTCTGGAAGCGCTAGGAAAAATAGAAAATACAAGAGATAAAAATTACAAATGGGAATTCCACGAAGACACCTTAGAGAAAATAAAAGAAAAAAAGAACTATACCATAAATACCTAAGCACAAAAGATCCACAAGACCTCCGTAAATATAGAGATAAGAACAGAGAAGTTAGGGCTATTACAACGAAAGAAAAAAATGAACAATGGGAAAGGTCATGTAGAAGTATAGAACAGAATATGGGAGGAACAAGAAGTTCAGAAGCCTGGAAAATTGTGAAATCATTACGAGCTAACAGGAAAGAGAAAACTTTTATACAATACATATACCAGACGACGAGTGGGAGAACCACTATAAAAATCTAGTGATAGAGCAAAGACCAGAATTCAGCATCGATGGAAACGAACAAAAAATAATGACCACAGAGGAAGAAAAAATAGTCATAACAGACAAAGAGATGAAACAAGCAATAAATTCCATGAAGAACAATAAAGCTGGAGGACCAGGAGGAATTGTGGCGGAACTAATCAAATACGGAACACAGAAATTAAGAAGAATGATATGCTGAATCATGGAAAGAGCAATAAATGGAGAGGACATCCCTAAACAATGGCAGGAAGCCTACATAACATCGATATACAAAAAAGGTAACAGAAAAGATTGCGAAAATTACAGGGGGATAAGCGTCATCGCTACAATGGGAAGACTGTATGGCAGGATCCTCAGGAACAAAATAGAGAAAAATATAGAAGGTAAAATCGGAGAAGAACAAGCAGGTTTCACAGCAGGGAAATCATGTCTAGATCATATCCATACAATACAACAGACAATAGAGAAAAAAACAGCTAAGAACAAAGATGTACACATGGCGTTTATAGACCTTAGGAAGGCATACGACACCGTGCCAAGGAAAGAACTGTACAAAGCAATGACTAAAATAGGGATACCACCTAACCTAACAGAACCAATCAAAAACATGTACAGTGGAAATGAAGTAAATATAAAAATCGGAAACAAGGTAGTTGCTAACTTCAAAACAACAAAAGGATTACTACAGGGATGCCCAACGTCACCGACTCTATTTAAAATATTTTTAGAACACGCACTAACAACTTGGAAGACAAAGTGTAGGGGTATGGGAATACCGATAAGGGACGATTATCTCTACACATTGTGTTTTGCAGACGATCAGGTGGTGATGGCTCAAGATGAAGAGGATATCAGTTACATGGTAAGAAAACTAAAAGAGGAATACAAAAAGGTGGGCCTGGAAATAAATATGAAGAAAACGGAATACTTAGTAATATCGGAAGAAGACGTAAAAAACTTAGAAGTAGAAGAAAAAGTTGAAATAAAAGGAACGAAGAATTTTAAATATTTGGGCTTTATAATTTCGAAAAGCGGAACAACAGAAGCAGAAATAAAAAGTAGATTGGGACAAACAAGATCTTGCATCAGACAACTCCATAATGTAATCTGGAATAAAAACATCAAGGGAAAAACAAAAAGAATGATATACCAGACAATAGTAAGAAGGATCATGACATATTATGCCGCAGAAATTTGGGTCATAAACAACAAAACCCAAAAAGCATTCTGGCAACCGAAATGGAATACTGGAGAAGATGCTGTGGTCTCACCAGAAGAGACAGAATAACAAATGAGGAGATAAGGAGAAGAATGCAAGTGGAAAAAGATGCCCTGCAATATATAGACGAGAGAAGACTGAAATGGTACGGCCACGTACGCAGAGCAGAAAACACTTGGATAAACAAGGTTGCAGAATGGAGCCTAAGAGGAACGAGAAGAAGAGGACGACCTAGAAGATCTTGGAAAAATGAAGTCGACGAAGCCATGTCTAAGAAAGGATTGGAAGACGGAGACTGGGATGATCGAAAAAAATGGAAGTCCTGGCTGACGGAAGGGAAACGGCATTAGCTGTAGACAACCCTTTATATATATATATATATATATATATATATATATATATATATATATATATATATATATATATATATATATATAATAGATTTGTTCTAGGTTCTAGCATTCAAACGGTTTGAAACGTTTGAAACCATCCATCAGCGAATAGTGGACCAGCGCGAGTAGAGGGGATAGCACTGGTGACTGTATTATGTTTTCTCACTGACCAACTGTTTGCTGGCGGTTTCTGATTCTGACTAGTTTGACTGTTTGCTAGAACAAACCTAATATTCACCATATTCAGAGCCCTACCATATTTACAGAGAAACTGAAAATTTTTACAATATTTCGTTTGAAACGTTTGAAACCATCCATCAGCGAATAGTGGACCAGCGCGAGTAGAGGGGATAGCACTGGTGACTGTATTATGTTTTCTCACTGACCAACTGTTTGCTGGCGGTTTCTGATTCTGACTAGTTTGAGTGTTTGCTAGAACAAACCTAATATTCACCATATTCAGAACCCTACCATATTTACAGAGAAACTGAAAATTTTTACAATATTTCGTGCCACAAATTATAAAGAGCTTTAAAAGGTATGTTATTAAGATGATTCTAGTTCAAACAGCTTGTTTTTTGCAGTAAAGGAGAGACAACTGAAGCATATTACTATGATTATTTGCAAAGGGATGGTTTGTGCTTAGCAACGGATTCAGTAAAATGTATTATTATCACATTTGTTCAACATTTGAATTTATTATTAACAATCCCCAGGGCCGCGTTTAGGTCAATTGCCGCCCTAGGCAATTCTCTAGTAGCCGCCCTTCAAACATGTACCATTTTTGCGAAAAAAAAATGCAAGCAGAATTTTTTATTTAGGGAGCGTTCAAGTATTATGTAACACGATTTTTGAAGATTTTTGACCCCCCCGCTTCCCCCCTACGTAACGCAATTTTTGAAGATTTTTTATCCCCTCCCAACCTGCGTCCTGCGTTACGTAATACTTGAACGGTCCCTTAAATAAGAAATGTATTGTTTGGAAATGTATTAAAATGAGGAACATAGAATTTATAAAAAATAATATTTTACACAAGTGAGAAGAACAAAAATCACACTAATCACAGTATGGTATGAATTCACTTTTGACCGGTGAAAATAAACACAGAATGTTTTACATAAAAATGAAAAATTATGATTATGTATAATTTGCAATTTGCACTAGTATAAGATAGGAATGTGTTGCGATAGCAGTAGCCGTTATTTTTTAACTGTTATTTCACTGAAGCCATTTCACACTGTTACATCATTTTCATAACAACTGAAATATTCAGGTAGCTGACTACTTTTTTAATTATTGTTATAGGAAGAAAACCTACCCGTGTCCTGTCTAGAGTTCACGTCCGTTTTTTTAATTATTAACAATTTAATTTGTATGTAATTTCTACATACATTACATATATGCAAGTTTATTATAAATGAATTAATAAAGGGTCTACTTTGTTTAAACATTTCTTGAAAAAATTATTTTTTTCCAAATACCTATTTTCTTAATCATATCATTATATAGTATGGTATAACTGGATCCAAACCCAGACATCCAAAGTGAAAGTTATCCTCCAGCACCAAATTGTTCTATATGGTCTACGTCTACATAATGTTCAGAAAAAAGTCACACCATTTTGAGCGTCGGGTTTGGGGGGACGAGGGGGGAGAAATCGGCAAATTCGTAGTTTTTTAAGTTTTTCGTCAATATTTCTAAAACTATGCGGTTTAACATGAACAACTTTCTATACAAAAATGTTCTACATTAAATTTGAAACAAAAAAGGTCCTCTGCATAATCCGTCTAAAATGAACGGCTCCAAAGTTATGGAGGTAGTATAGTATAATTGGTCCAAAAAAGGCCTAACCCAGACATTAAAAGTAAAAGTTTTCCTCCAACACCAAATTGTTCTATATGGTCCAGATATTATTCAGTAAAAAGTTACACCATTTTGAGCGTCCCGTTTGGGGGGTAAATAGAGGAGAAATCGGTAAATTAGTAGTTTTTTATGTTTTTCGTCAATATTTCTAAAAATATGCTTTAATGTTCTATACAAAAATGTTCTACATAAATTTAAAACAAAAAAGGTCCTATACATAATTGTTATAAAATCAACGATTCCACAGTTACGGAGGGTGAAAAGTCGAGGTTTTCGATACTTTTTATATTTTTTGAGCAATTTATAATATTTTTACTGATTGAAATAAATTTTCTTTAACAGGATTTGCTATTTCAATGGCCGATGGTATGTTAGTGATAATCCCCTGAAGAATTAAACGTCAACCTCACCACCCAAAATCATCTTCAATTGCCCAAAAAATATAAAAAGTATCGAAAACCTCCACATTTCACCCTCCGTAACTCTGGAACCGTTGATTTTATAACAATTAAGGATAGGACCATTTTTGTTTTAAATTTTATATAGAACGTTTTTGTATATAACATTGTTTACGCTTAAACATAGTTTTAGAAATATTGACGAAAAACGTAAAGAAATAACTAATTTACCGACTTCTCCCCCATCTCCCCCCAAACCGGACGCTCAAAATGGTGTAACTTTTTACTGAACAATATGTGGATCATATAGAAAAGTTTGGTGTTGGAGGAAAACTTTTACTTTGGATGTCTAGGTTAGGCCTTTTTTTGGACCAATTATACTATACTACCTCCGTAACTTTGGAATCGTTCATTTTAGAAGGATTATGTATAGGACATTTTTTATTTCGAATTTATTGTAGAACATTTTTGTATAAAATGTTGTTCATGCTAAACCTCATGGTTTTAGAAATATTGACGAAAAACGTAAAAAACTACGAATTTACCGACTTCTCCACTTCTCCACTTCTCCACTTCTCCCCCTCTCCCCCCCCCCAAACCCGACGCTCAAAAAGTGTACCTTTTTTCTGAACATTATATGGACGATATAGAACAATTTGGTGTTCGAGGATAACTTTCACTTTGGATGTCTGGGTTATGTCATTTTTTGAATCAATTCTATCATACTATTAATGATCATAGAAAAAGTTAAAGTATATTTTAATAAATATTAATTATTTAAATATTTTTATTAAATAGTAATTTATTGAACATAATTTATTCATTAAAATATACCTTAACTTTTTCTATGATTAATAATGATAGTATCATTACAAAAAATGGATTTGAGAAAATATTATTTTTTCAAAAATTATTTAAAAAATTAGACTGTTTATTAATTATTAAATGTTTAGACAAATTGCATATTTGTAATTTACACAAAAGTACATACAAATTAAAAGAAGAAATATCAAAATTCATTGAGTAGATCCCAAGATATAGAAAATGGTAGTAGTTTTAAGTTGCTTTTTTAGTTTTTGAACTCGTGCATTTTTCGGCTCCCGCCAGGTAGCTGACAACTGTTTTAATTGTTGACCTATAGGATGAAAACGTACATGTTTCCTGCCTAGAGTTCGCGTTCGTTTTTTAATTATTAACAATTTAGTGCAATCAACACATAAGCTCCTCCTTCACTTACTATGACTAATCATCATTTGAACTACATTTTTAAAAATTCGAGTAAAATATCATCTTTCCCAATACCTATGTAAGAAGATGCTTTCTACGGACAAAATTTTTAAGGTTATTGCAAATGTTTATAAACTAGTATTTTTCACTATATTAGATAATTTTTTATCTTTTCTTAATACATTTTGATAGGATCACTTTTCTACTTTCATTTGGCATACGCTGAATTGTCCTATCTTCATTATTTTCGGTCATTTGTTATTGCAAAACAAAGGTCTCTGGGATAAACAAATAGAATACCTAACTTTTAAACTAATTAATGGATCGGTCTCAAATTTTGGGAGTTTGTTATGTACCCCAATACCCAACTTTGAGTAAAGCGAAACACTACAGTTCTAAGTTAGTTTTAGGAAAACTTATTAATAAATAACGATTTTCAGTTATTTTGCAGTTTATGAAGCTACAAATTAACTTTTTGACTTTCAAAAATCGTTATTTTGAAGGTTTTCAATGTTCTAAAAAAATAAATTTTGTAATTATATGTCAACTATTTAGCTTTTTAATTGAGTGCAAAAAATGGAAAAAATCGCGTTGATTGCACCAAATTGTTAATAATTAAAAAACACGAACTCTAGGCAGGAAACATGATGGTTTTCATCCTATAGGTCAAGTCCACAATAACTAAAAAGTAGTCAGCTACCTTGATATTAATTTCATTGTCCCGAACATGGTCTATTTCTTGCTTATTTCCCTGGCTGGAGTATTATATCAGTGCGACGACACGAATATTATCTCCTTGTAATAATTCAGTTTGAAAATCCCAACTCTAACTCGATCTCCTACTGGTAATCTTTAGTTTCTGCAATATGTGCAATATTGATGTGATCAGTCAATTCACCGTCTTTGCGGAGCTTGTGGCGGCCCAATAATCACTAAATTTATGACTTCCGTTTTTTTGGATGAATAGTGTTAGATTTAAGATAACAGAATGCTATGTTTGTTTTATTTTTGATATGAATGCAATTTCTTTTATTTAGAAACGAACGCCCACTTCTATTTCATTGATGGATGAATGATGAATATACATATTTGTTATTCGATTTTAATTTTTAAATACAAATATTTTTTGTACAGTATTTTTGCCGCCCCAGGGGCGTCATTTGATAGGGAAACTGAAAATGACTGAAATTTACAAAAAATACTTTCAGTTTTCATCATTATATCATATAATATAATGTATTGTATATTATATAATGCTTGCCCCCCCCAATCAAAATTTCAAGCCCCTGTGCCGCCCTCTCACAATTTGCCGCACTAGGCAGCTGCCTGTATTGCCTAATGGATAAAGCAGCCCTGACAATCCCAATCTTAAAAAATTATTTTTGCAAATCAATTATTGTCACCTGATGTTATTATGATCCCCAATCTTAAAAAAATATTTTTGCAAATCAATTATTGTCACCGGATGTTATTATGATCCTTGGTAATGAAAAATTTACAACAGCATGAAAGATTTTACTTAAAGGACCCCGCAGAAACCTTATGGGAAATGGCTCTCTATCAAATGCTCTGAAACTTTGGCTTCTGGTAGTCTTTGATGTGTAGAGCAAAAGACTCAATGGGCGCGTAGCTCCAAAAAATCATGGTTTTAAGATATAAGTCTCTGAAAGTATAGGTACAGTGAGGACGTTTGAGTTAAAATAAATCATTTTCTCGAGAATGGACCACTCTGGAGATAAATTACGAATCAGGTCGATTTTTATTTGTAAATTATAATTTTTTGGCATATATATCATACTATAGTATTTTTACTACAAAAACGTTATTACGTAGGTCAAAATTTTTGACGTAAGAGAACTGTCAAAACATTAGAATGTGACTTTTAATTATTGCCATGTTTTTATAAAAGTCACATTCTAATGTTTTGACAGTTCTCTTACGTCAAAAATTTTGACCTACGTAATAACGTTTTTGTAGTAAAAATACTATAGTGACATTCATATGGGTGTGATGACGCAATCGATGATTTTTTAAATGAGAATAGAGGTCGTGTGATAGCTCATTTGAAAGATTATTCAATTCTCTATTCACTAATATAAACAATAACATAATTATTTATACAGGGTGTCCAAATATTTTTGAAGTTATACTTCTTTAGGCGCGATTTCATTGAGGGTGAAATTTTATTAATCTGCGCGCATGCGCACACCGACCGTATGGTATTAGTCGTTATACGGGCTCTGATTGGGTGTTGAAATGATCTGTCAATAATTGTTCAATATGGAGGTTATCGGTAAACAAAAATATTGTATATATTAGTTTTTATTGTTGTGAGGACAGAAATAAAATCAAATTTATATTTACAGTGACTTTTTAAATAGTTTTGAAAAGCCGCAGGTACGTAATTCTAAATGTTTCAGTTGTATTCCAATAAAAAATTATCTTCATACCTACCCATCTATTTGGAAAATGTAAAAAAATAATGTAGGTAACCTATTAGTAGGCAATGCTTTAATTTACATAATCTGATTACGAACAAACTTTCTACAAATCTTCATCTAAGATATCGTTTTCTTACTCTATATTTTGTTGTATTTTAATTCGACAAAAATCAAACTAATAATTTGATTAAATTCATATAAATAAACAAAATGTCAAAAAGTTTATGGTGTAAACGTTTAGTTTGTGTATATTCCCACATGACGTATACGCGAAGGTGGTGCAGTGGGAAATCGTTTCGACATTCGTACGGCGCGATAGACGTGAAGTGGGTTCAAGCCCCAAAGCAAGTTGTTACTTTTTTATTTTTTTTTATATATTTTATGATTTTAAGTATATTTTTATATAATTTTTTTCAGAAAATACGTATTTAATTAAAATTTTTGGCAACAATTATTGTTCAGAAATCATTTGTGGCATTTTTCAATGTGTTTGTGTGTGTTTTATTCTTTTATTTTTTTAATTTTTGGTATTGTTTTAATAAAAATTTTTGAAAAGTAGTAGAGAAACTGTTTAAAGTATATTGATTTCGTTGAAATCATATAATAGAAGTATAACTTCTTACGTGCGTACAAAGTACACACATTCTTTTTTTTTAATTAAATTAATTGAGACAAAAAGAAGAATGTATATAATCTATTTAATTCGAAATACATTTTACTGCTGTTAGAAAACAGAAAAAATGTTAATTTTAAAAATAAACATTGCTTTTCGCTTAACTTAAATGTTCAAACTGCTAAGAGGCAGGTGGTTGGCAGCTTTAATATTGAATTTAAGCGAAAAACAATATTTATTTATCAAATTTTTTGTCAAAACATTTCGGACAACAGTAATATGTTTTTCGAATGAAATAAATTATATACATTTTTCTTTTTGTCTCAATTAATTTAATAAAAAAAAATTTTGGGCATCCTGTATAAATAATTATGTTAATGTTTATATTAGTGAATAGAAAATTGAATAACCTTTCAAATGAGCTATCACACAACCCCTATTATTATTTAAAAAAATCATTGATTGCATTATCACGCCCAGATGGATGACGTCACTAGTATGATATATATATATATATATATATATATATATATATATATATATACATATATATATATATATATATATATATATATATATATATATATATATATATGTCAAAAATTATAATTTTAAAATAAAAATCGACCTGATTCGTAATTTATCTCCAGAGTCGCCCATTCTCGAGAAAATGAATTTATTTCAACTCAAACGTCCTTACCGTACCTATAACTTCTTAAAACCACGATTTTTTGGAGCTACGCGTCCATTGAGTCTTTTGTTCTACACATATCAAGGACTACCAAAACCCAAAGTTTCAGAGCATTTGACAGAGAGCCATTTCCCATAAGGTTTCTGCGGGGTCCTTTTGAATTTTAGTGCGTGAATGTGGGGAAAATGCCTTCAAAGTTTATTCTGCTGTTATAAAAATTATGTGTAATATTGTTTTAAATAATTATACAAAAATAGCAGCCATCAATGTACTGAATCTTCAAAAAATATAAAAAGAAAAAGAAAAGAAAAAGTTATCTACTCTAAACTCCAACAATGCATATCAAACATTGTGAGCAATTGTTTTTATAGTTATTTCTAGCAATATTTTGTATATAATTTAAAATAAGATATTATTTATTTAAAATTAAGTATTTTACACATATCCTTGTCATTGTTTTTTTTTTTGTATAATAAACGTTACTTACAAGGAATTACTTTTAATTTGATTTTGTAAAAGCTTCTAATTAATATATTTTCCTGTTCGACTCAAAAAATACTATGAATTTTACTTGAATTTGTACTTTAAAATCGTAGTTTCGAAAGCGGTAGTCCGAACTACCGACGTCATCATTTGCGACGTTGCCCTTTTCTTTTCATGGCTTGTAAAGGTGGTTGTGATAAGGACCACAAACCATACATACTCATAGCGTTTCACGTAAATTTTCAAGGTCAAGACAGCAAATTAGTTACCATTCTAATCCAGAGATGTCGCTGTCAGTCAATTCTCTTGTCATATTTAACAACTGACAGTTTACAATTAAATTAATTTGTTAATTTACTTTTTATTTTACAGTTTGTGGCTTAATTATTTTATTATAGTGGTGTTACGTTTTTAATTAGATTTAATCACAATTTTAATCAAGTGTATTAACCTCCTCTCCGTTTTTATGAGTAGAATTTTTAGTTTACATTGATCATCCCGTGTTGTGTTTCTCCACATTAAAAAAACAATATACGCTGTGAGCTTCGCTGGTGTCGCTCCTAGCGGATTACTAATCAACTTTCACTGGTAATTTTTAAATTTATTATTTAATTGTTATTAGTAATTAAATTATAATCGAATTTTTTTAAGATTTTGCTAATCATTTTGACGTTCTATTGATAAAATATGAATTTCTTACTTCGTCATCATCATTCTCTTTGCCTTATCCCTATGCGGGGTCGGCTTCCCTAATTGCATTTCTCCACACAATTCTATCTTGGGCCATATCAATGTTAATCCCCTTTACCAACATGTCCTGCCTTATCGTCTCCCCCCAGCTCTTCTTTGGTCTTCCTCTCCTACTCCTTCCAGGAATCTGCACTTCAGCTATTCTTCGTATTGGGTGGTTAACGTCTCGACGTTGAACATGACCAAACCATCTTAACCTATGCTCTCTCATTTTGGCATCAATTGGTGCCACACCTAGACTTCCCCTAATATACTCATTTCTAATTTTATCCTTCTTTGTCACTCCACTCATCCATCTAAGCATTCTCATTTCCGCCACATGCATTCGCTGTTCCTCTTTCTTTTTCACTGCCCAACATTCAGTTCCGTACATCATAGCTGGTCTTATGGCTGTTTTATAGAATTTTCCCTTCAGCTTCATTGGAATTTTTCTGTCACACAACACACCACTCGCTTCTTTCCACTTCATCCATCCAGCCCTAATTCTACTGCATGCATCTCCATCTATTTCTCCATTACTCTGTAATACCGATCCTAGGTACTTAAAACTATTGCTTTTTACAATCATTTCACCATCCAAAGATACCATTTTATTTGTAGTAGCTCCATCTTTAAATGAACATTCCAAATACTCTGTTTTTGTCCTACTAAGTTTTAAACCTTTTTCCTCCAGAGCTTGTCTCCACTGTTCCAGTTTTTGTTCTAAGTCTCTTTCACTATTTCCTACTAACACGACATCATCAGCATACATTAAGCACCATGGAATGTTACCCTGTATTTTCGCTGTTATCTGGTCCAAAACTAATGAGAATAAATACGGACTAAGCACAGAACCTTGATGCAATCCTACTTTCACATGAAATTTATCAGTCTCTCCCACACCTGTCCTAACACTAGTCGTTACTCCCTCATACATATCCCTCACAATCTTTACATATTCACCAGGGACTCCTTTCTTATTGAGTGCCCACCACAGAATCTCTCGAGGAACTCTATCATATGCTTTCTCAAGATCAATGAATACCATATGAGCGTTTGTTTCTTTACTCCTGTATTTTTCCATCAACTGCCTTATAATGAAAATTGCATCTGTTGTTGATCTACCCTGCATAAAGCCAAATTGATTCTCGGATATTTCGGTTTCTTCACGTATCCGTCTATCAATTACTCTTTCCCATATTTTCATGGTGTGGCTAAGCAGTTTTATAGCCCTGTAGTTTGTACATTGTTGTATATCTCCCTTGTTTTTGTAAACAGGTACCAGTATACTGCTTCTCCATTCGTCTGGCATTTGTCCAACTTCCATAATTCTATTAAATAGACCTGCTAGCCACCTTGTTCCTGTCTCTCCCAATGCTCTCCATACTTCCCCAGGAATATCATCTGGTCCTACCGCTTTTCCTTTCTTTATTTTTTGAAGCGCTTGAGCCACTTCCTCGTTGGTTATTTTGGTGACCATTGCTGCTACTGTCTCCGTTGACTCTACAGGCTGTCTGTCAAATTCTTCATTTAATAAGCTGTCAAAGTACTTTCTCCATCTCTTTTTGACATCCCTTTCGTGAACTAGTATTTTATTATTTTCATCTCGGATACATCTAATCTGATTAAAATCTTTTGCTTTCTTTGCTCTCTGTTTGGCTATTTTATATATCTTCGTTTCGCCTTCCCTGGTATCAAGTTGATCATATAGGTTTGAATACGCTTCTGCTTTAGCTTTTGCTACTGCTACTTTCGCTTTCTTTTTGGCGACCATATAGTTTTGAAGATCTATGTCCGATCTGGTTTCTTGCCACTTTTTATATAATTTTCTCTTCTCTTTTATGTTTCCTTGTACTTCATTTGACCACCACCAAGTCTCTTTATCTTCAAACTTCTTTCCTGACGTTTTCCCAAGTATTTCAATAGCCGTCTCTCTAATAATATTGGCCATTTTTCTCCAAATTGTGTTAGGGCTTCCTTTCATGTTCCAACATATTTTTTCTACTATTCTTTCCCTGAATAGACCTTCCTTCTCATCTTTTAGCATCCACCACTTGATTTTTTGTGGTCCTCTCCGATATTTTTGTTTAGTTTCGCTTTTTACTTCGATGTCCAGAACAAGCAGCTTATGTTGTTGGCTTACTTACTTCGTAATTTCGTAATTTCGTAATTTCTTACTTCGTATACTTTCACAATTATCGTGTAGATGGCGGTAAGATTCATATATTAATTTATAATTAGATATTACGGAACATTAAAAAAACTTAAATTCAGTATTTAAAACGTAAGTATATTTAAGGTAAAAATATATAACACAGCTTTCACAAACTAATATTTTTTATAATTAATGTTTTTAATTTTAATTTTAAATTGATCACTTTGGCATTTATGTCAAATTTCCAGTAATCGTTTACAGACTTGTCACTACTGGCGTTCGCGAATTTGTAAATATCCCTTCTACGTCATAGAGGTATATATTAACATAGAGGGAGCCTACCTTCCGCGCTTCCTGACGACAAGATCTCATGGACTGGTTTGCTGCATCTCTTTCTAACACATTGTATCGAAAATCTATGATGACATTCAGTGTGAATATAGGCACGGAAGGGGAGGACAACTGTAGCAGCTTTACTATGCGTAAGAGTGAAACAGCACTAATCCAAATAAAAAAGATGGTGTCGTCACTTCGCTCTGAATGACACTCTCTCTATGCTAATATATAACTCTATGTTCTACGTACGAGCTCACAGCGTATAAGAGATCCTGAAACAGTTTATTCCAATAGACAAGTGTGTCATCAACATTTCGGACCTATATATTTTTGGAAGTTTGTAAAAGATTATAAGGTAATATTTATCTAAACAATCATCCTACAAGATTCTTTCAAAAATTTTCATTCAACTCGATACACATCAGTGCTTTCACGTGACACATAGCAGTAGTGTTTAGCATTTTGAAAACAAATTGGAATATTTGAAGTTTTCAGTAAAATATGGAATAAAACATTGAATTGTCTTTCTGTTGTTTTAATTTCCTGCGAAATTTCATCAAAAATCCCGCAAAATTTATAATTTGAAATTCTCACGTAACTAAAATTTGTCAATTTAGTTCCCATTCCAATCAAGAGATGGCGTTAATTCGATCCGAAAGATTAACATGGTCGTGAAACGTCTATGAGTATGTATGGTTTGTGATAAGGACCGTGACCGTGCTACACAACGCTGTGTCTAGGTACACGCTAACGTGTACGCAAATAAAAAAGTTAGGTACACGCGAATTAAACTTCATCAAGCCAGTGACGTCATTATTTAGCGTGCGCAGTGACTTTATATTTTGGTACACGCTATTTTGATATGTTTAGGCGCGGTACTTTATGTCTCGATTAACAGCCGGTTATCTAACTGGGGTTTAATCGGGACCACTTTACGGTCTCTTGCGTTGTAATAAAGGCAATTACAAGTATTATTAAATATAATTATAAATAAGGATAATAATAATTAAAATTGCATTTATTACAAAGCAAGAGACCCTAAAGAGGTCCCGGTTAACTAACCGGCTGTTAATCGAGACATAAAGTACCGGGCCTTAGTGTTTTTTGTTTGATAGAAAATATTTTTATTAAGGGAAGGGGAAGGGAAGCAGAATTATTTAATTCAGATGTTTCAAACTTAATTGTAATAAAACAACTCTATATAAAAGTATATATTCAGGTTAGCAAAATAAATATTAGTTAACATGATATTATAAATACAAAATACTGCTAAAGTATTATTTATACGTAAGTTAATTATACCAGTTTATATTGGTGTTTATTTTTGCTGTGGTGTTTATTTTTATTTATACAGGGAGTTGAACTTGTTACGATTTTCATAGAAAATTGGTTATAACTTTGTAAATACCCTGTATAACATAATAAACCTTTATATTTTTGTGATATGGGAGTTAAGAAGATTTCGAACATAAAATAAAATATAGGATGTTTCATTTCCATTTAAAAAACATAAGTTTGGCCTGCCACTATATTATCGAACGCCCTGTAACATTCTAACATTCTAATTTTAGTAATTTTGTAATATGAAGCTCAAAGTTTGCTAAATTTTTTGTTACTAACTTTTATTGCTATCTATTACTATAGCGGATCTACTGAGCTTTATCACACTAATAAATCACCCCGTATATTTTGTCTTATTACTTCTGCTACCCTTAATCTCGAATTTTTGTCTCTTATCTTTTTCATACTGTTTTAGAATGCTGTTAAACTCATTAAAAGAACTAAATAATTGTCCACACTCCATACTTAATTAAAAAAAAACACTAAACAATTAAAAATAAGGAAACTCTTTACAAATCAATATATTATACTGTAAACATAACGCGATTACGCCCGGTTTCATAATCAACTTAAAGTGAACATTAACTAAAGTTCACTTTAACGTTGACATTTTACCCATATGAATTGCATTAACAAAGGTACCAACTTAAAACTTAAAGTCCACTTTAACTGATTATGAAACCGGGCGTTAGACAAATTCTAACCAAACTCTGACATTCGCGATACTTACATATTACAGATACTTAATACCACAGCATACACGTAGCTCAAATTAGCGTGTACCAAAAAACCCAGTCATAGTACACGCTAAATAATGACGTCACTGACTTGATGACGTTTAAGCGTGTACCTAACTTTTTTATTTGCGTACACGTTAGCGTGTACCTAGACACAGCGGCTACACAAACACAGTTTTCGTAGTTTTCTGTTTCAAGAATATTTTTTTGAAAGCTGTCAAAAATTATATCGGGTTCGTCTGACAAGTGACAGTCTGACGTCTGACATTTAATCTGAGTCGGAGGATATTTTAATTTTTAATTTGAAATTTTGTTTTAAACTAATAATTTCTACTTTTTGTTTTTAAACATTTTAAATAATATGTCTTCAAGTGACGGGTTGCCGCCAAAGTCGTACTTGATTCCAAGTCCAATAATTACAAAAAGAACAAGAACACCATCCGTGTAAGTGTAAACATACTTAAACAAACATGAATAATTATTGATGTCGCTATTTCTTTTAGTTGTGAACGTATCGTTAAGACCAAGAATATTTATGGGGTAATCAAGGAATTTTGCCGTCAGAAAGGGCATGGTTTTATCACTCCAGAAGATGGTAGTGAGGATATATTTGTACATGTTTCAGAGTAAGTCCCCAAATAAACATCATAATTCATATTCATATGATTCAAGGCTTTGGACTAACAGCAACGAATAGGTTCATCGATGAATATAGATGTGTTTATACTAAAACCACAATAAAGATGCACTAGAAATAAACAAACCAAGACATGTTGAATGTTAGGAAGACCACTCCCGAATCATGATTTAAAATGTATAAACTTTGTAAATTGTAATTGGGCTTTGCCCGCTTATAAGTAAATAAATAAATCATGATTTGGGATTTACAATCTATATACATTGTAAATTATATGATTTGGGAGTGCTCCTCTTAACATTTTTAACATGTCTTGGTTTGTTTATTTCTAGCACATCTTTATTGTGATTGTAGTATATATTCCTAGCTAATAGCACAGCCACAGCAAACCTCTTACTCATTAGGACTGTTCCAAGATTAGTAGGTACTAATAGCAGATAAATAATGAATCAATTTTTGCCTGGTTGCACAAACAGCTCTTAAGCTTAAGATGTGCTTTTAGCTCAGCTTATGAAACATACACGTTGCACCATTGAGTCTTAGATCAATTTTCAGTTTGTCAACTGGTAAGAATCGAAAATTATAGTGCAACGTAAGTGAGACATAAAACCGCCCTATCTATAAGCTGAGCTGGAGCTTAAAATTTGTTGGTGCAATCAGGCATAAGGGAACATAGCAATATTTAATTCATTAGGTTCTACATTTTAATTTAGGATGTGCCAATAAGGCTCACATCTGATGTTTCTAGTAAGTAAAGACTTATTTATTTATTTATTTATATATGGGATTACCCCCATTACAACACATACAGTATAAAATCAATCTCTGTAATATCTACTAAACTGGAGTAAAATAAATCTTAATTACATATTAAACAAAAACGAAATATTAATCCATTACACATATTACATCTATTACACAAATCAGTTCAAATAAACAAAAAGTACCTGTCAAGCTCTTTTAATCCAATTCTTAAAAGCAGCCAAGGAGACACCAAACATTTCCAAGTTATTCTCGTTTATAATTTTTAGTGTTCGCTCAATGGGCGAATGCATACCATAGTTTGTTCGATGAAAAGGTATATAAAACAAATCAACATGTCTGAGACTTCTGGAGGGAACATATAAATTAATAGATTGGAGAAGTTCAGAACAACAAATTAAACCATTTATTAATTTAAACACAAATACCAAATCAGAGTTATCTCGTCGAGTTTTTAATAAATTCATGTTGAGTGTTTTTAAAATATAGGTATAATCATGATTAGTAATGCGTATGTTTAATTTGTATGCACAATATCTCAAAAATTTATTCTGCAATTTCTCCAACGTAGTAGAATGAACTTGGTATTGTGGAGACCATACAATAGATGCATATTCCACTTTAGATACAACCAAAGCATAATATACCGTTCTTAAAGCCACTACAGATAGTCTCAGACAGTTGCGAATGATAAAGCCCAAAGATTTTGATGCATTTACTGTTACACTATTTATATGTTGCACAAAACGCAACTGCTCATCAAATGCGACTCCTAAGTCTTTTATTGTTTTAACATAAGACAATTCATTTTCATTAATTGTGTAAGAAGTATCATATTTTTTATTACCCCTAAAAAAGCTTATATAACAGCATTTAGCAACATTTAAATGCAAAATATTATTCTCACACCAAATACTCAACCGGTCTAAATCTTCTTGAATTAATGTTACATCAACATTTGAATCTACAGATTTAAATAATTTCAAATCATCTGCAAACATCAGGAAATCGCAATTTCTAAAACATTCTGATATATAGTTCACAAATATATTAAATAACAAAGGTGAACAGTGAGCTCCTTGGGGTACTCCTGATGTCACATGAATTATATTTGAATTAAAACAACCTACTCTCACCTGCTGTGTGCGATCTCTTAAAAAGCTATTGAACCATTGTAAGGATTGATGACTGAAGCCAAAAGCATTTAATTTTCCCAATAAGATGTTATGATCTACTCTGTCAAATGCCTTGGAGAAGTCAGTATAAATAGTATCTATCTGACTTTTATTCTCCAACGCGTTTAATATTTTTTGTTTAAAGAGTACTAAATTTGTTACCGTTGATTTATTCTGAGAAAATCCATGTTGATTGTGTATTAGACGCTCTTTACAATAAAATTTTAATTGATCGTGCAATAGTCTATCAAAAAGTTTTGGTATAGAGGATTGTTTACAAACGCTTCGATAATTTGTTATGTCTTGTTTATTACCTGATTTAAAAATTGGGCAGATATAAGAGTGCTTCCATAAAGTTGGGAAAACTGATGTCTCTAATGATGACTCAAAAAGAAGATCTAAAGGATTAGTTAGTGAATATGTACAGTTCTTTAGAAAGTAATCGGGAATACCATCTGGACCACTGCTTAACTTATTGGGTAGGGATAAAATGTTGTTGAAAATATCTTTCACTGATATTGAAAAATTAGGTATAAAAAGATTGTTGTTTCCCTTTACTTCCAAGTATTAATATTTGATTGTGGCGAATAAACTGTTGAAAAAAATTGACGGAAACAGTTTGCAATCTGTTGTCCGTTTGTTGCTATAGCATTACCATAGTACATACTGTTTGGTAAATCATTTGATGCTCTCTTACTGTTTACAAACTGCCAAAAGTACTTAGGATTACTGCATAAATTATGATTTACTTGAGTCAGATAAGTGTTATAACATTGATTTGATAGATCCTTACATAATCTCCTAAGTTCTGAAAATATCACATAATCCTCTTGATTACAGGAAGCTAAATAATTTTTATGAGCAATTTTTTTCTGTACCACTAAATAACGCAAGTTGGCATCAAACCATTTTGGATAACTAGAAGTTCTAAATCTTTTCACTGGTACAAACAATGATAGTGACATATTAAGTATGTTGTAAAATTCTGTTAAAGCATCATCAACATTTGACAAATTCAAATGGTCTTCCCAAGGTATCATTGAAATATAGTTATTGAGACCTTCATAGTCTGCGTTTACAAAATCATGATAAAATTCAGTATATTCTAATGACTTACCTCGACGTTCACACAAACTAATATTGTAAGTGTAACTTATGTGATGATAACTATTTTTAAAAATCGGATCTGAAGCTTTTGCTACTTGTGAATCACAAATATTTGTAAATATTAAGTCTAAAAACACATTTCTTTTATTTGGAATATTAATCATCTGGAAAAAATTCAAGTACCCATAAAACTCAGCTAAGTACAATGCATGTGAACCTTGAGGACAATTCACCAAGACACCTGATTCATTGTTATCCCATGAAGCTTCCAGAAGGTTGAAGTCTCCAAATATATATGTCTTATGATGATTATACCTTTGGGATATATCTTCAACTGATAAACAGTGTTGTTCATATATTTGTTCTACGGATTTTGGTGGAATATATACCCCTCCAATTATAAAATTTTCTTTACCAAATGAGCATAAAAGAAAAAGTTGTTCAATAGATTTGTACAAGGGTTTCAGCACAGTTACCTTAATGTAGTCTTTAACAACAATCAAAATACCTCCTCCTCTTGACTTATAACTCTTATCACGATCACATCTAAAAGTTCTATATGAAGGTATTTTAATTTCACTATCTAAAATATTCTCGTGTAACCAACTTTCAACAAATATAAAAATGTCATAATCAGAACATAAAATAGAACTAATCAGATCTTGAATTTTTGTATGAAGTCCTCCGACATTCTGACAATAAACCTGTAATGGGGATGAGATTAGTTTTTTCCTTCTTTCTTGAATGATTCAATTTTTGGTACACCATTTCTGTATTTTATGGCAATGTCTTTTTCGCCTTTATTTTGTCTGTCTTTTAATTCTTTCCAAGCTTTACTGAACATATCCCTTTGCATATTTGTTTGATCACTATTTATTTTGATTGTTGAGTTCTGTAGTCTTTTCTTATTCCTTAAAATGTCCTTAACAACACCATTATTGGAAAAAATAGCTCTAAGTGGACGAGACTTACTACCTGTGTTCTTTCCTACTCGAACAACCTTCACTAAATCCTCCAACGCTTCATCTTTTCCCATTTGTTTAATAATTTCCTCGACTTTGGCTTTGTCTTGTTTTATCCTATCTTCAATATTCTCAGAATTCAATTCGGGAACATTGAATAACATGATATTGTTAGATTTTACAATTCTGTCATTTATTTCTATGAACATTTCCTCAAATGGCAAACCTGGCGCATTGGAGTTGCATTTCAGTTCATCAATAGTCTTCCTTAGATCACAAATCTGATTATCCTTTTCGTGTAAGGATTTTTCATTGGCACACTTAAGTTTCTCTACCTCAATCTTTAGATCTTCAACCATAGACTTCAAAATTGGTACTAACAGTAAACCTTGCTCACAATCCTCACAGAAATATTTTAATTTCCTAGTATCTGCTGCCAATTGAAGCCATCTTACTTCTGTAGCTGTTATACTGGCACAATTAATATGTAGAGCCCTCTTACATCCATCACACTTGAAAGAAGTCTTATCCTCTGCAGCATCTTTCTTGCATAACAAGCATTTGCCATATTTGAATATTCAACAAAATGTCAAAAATAAACCCTTTAATAAAGATAGTTAACCCTAAATTTAGGCTGGACTAATAATTATTCTATCAATATAAAAATTAAAATACTAACATTGGGTGTCTAAATCATAAACCTGAAAAAACAGGACACTCCAGAAACAGACACTACAGAAATCAGCTAAAGGGGGTTTGAGGGGCCTCCATCGAGACGGAATCATTGAAACATGCTCTTTTTATCTAACTTGAGACATAAACCTTTTTCAATTTACTTATTCAATTTTTTTATTTATGTAATTTAATTTAAAATTTACTACTATATAGTTCTTCCATTCTAACTTTTCTTATGCGTCACGATTCATTTTCAAACAAATTAAGTCAAAACATAAAGTGAGACGAACGTTGATGTGTATATATATTTTGTATACTGTATACTATATTAGTGTTGGAAAATTCTCGAGAATGAAAAATCAGAGAATATTGTCGATATGGAGAATTTTCTGAGAATGAACCCCATGACGCACTTAAGAGGAAACATTAGCGATCAACAGGTAGCAAAAACGTGTTCCAAGATTGCAGCTGTATTTTTGAATATTTTTTCGAGATATTTGGCACACATATTCGTAATATAATAAAGAATGGCGGTACAGAGCCCAATTTGAGAAATATTTTATATAAATATAATATTTTATAAAAATATAAATGTGGAAATTACTCTATAATTAAATACAATATTAAAAAAACGAGCCTGTACCGCCATTAAGAAGAACAAAAAAATACACTTACTTCAAATAAACTTTTTTATCCGATGCCTAGATTTTGTGTCATTTTGAAACTACTAAAATTTTTTATTTCATTAGTAGTTCCAAAATTACACAAAATCTAGGCATCGGATAAAAAAGTTTATTTGAAGAAAGTGTATTTTTTGTTCTTCTTAATGGCGGTACAGGCTCGTTTTTTTAATATTGTATTTAATTACAGAGTAATTTCCACATATTAATATATTTTTCAAATTGGGCTCTGTACCGCCATTCTTTATTATATTACGAATACGTGTGCCAAATATCTCGAAAAATATTCAAAATTACAGCTGCAATCTTGGAACGCTTTTTCGCTACCTGTTGATCGCTACTGTTTCCTCTTAAGAATATTGTTGAAGATGAAAATAGGGTTTTAAAAATCATGATCTTATATACAAAATTATGAGACGAAACAACAGTGTTCTTTGTATATAAAAAACACAAAAACAACAGAAATCACAAAATTTCTTTGATAAAAAAATGAAATTTTCTTTTTAACAGCAAATAATCAATGTAGTATGATAAAAGATGAGACCTCAGATGCAGAATCTATTTCTATCATTAGCTCATCCTAGTCATCTACAATCTGCATTTCAATGTACTGATGAGTTGTGGGATTTTGTTTTTCACGAGTGGCCAGCTCAGTCATGGATTGGTCTATATCTAACAATTTTAAATTGTGAGCAATAAAAGTTACCTTAAGAGCTCGTTCAGCAGTGAGCCGGTTTCTTTTAGAGGAGTGGATAAAAAAACCATAAGTACTGAAACTTCTTTCAGTCGCTGCACTGGATAAAGGCATGCTGAATATATCAACTACTATTTTAATTAATTTTGTTCCGAAACATGTATGTAACTTTTCACCATATGATTAAGTCTAGTTTTTCAATTGATTTTACAAAGTATGGCTTTCCAAAAAATCCCTCCTTACGCTGATAAAGTGCCAAATCTGCCATTATTTCAGCCGACTTATCACTTATATTTTAAAGCTGCTAATTATCTACAAACTCAGTTTCCTGAACTTGTTCTTCTCTGCTTAAATGAACACCATTATAAATATTTTCAGGTTAATATTGTACCAAAACAATAAATATTGACACTGTGCTAGTGGTTAGTGGGATTGGCAAATCTAGTTTTTATTTTTGTTTCGGTTTTTGAAAATACAGAAAATTTTTGCCGAGATTATTCTCGAGATAATTTTCTGGCCGAGAATATTCTCGTTCTCGAGAATATTCTCTTGAGAATATTCTCTTCTAACATCACTATACTATATACTATACACATCGGCATACGTTTTACTGTATGTTTTCATTTAATTTTTTTGAAAATGAATTACACCACATGGGCAAAGATAAAATGGAACTACTATACTAATAACAACTGTAGGTACTCATACTCATCCTTAAATGCAATGTTGATTTAAATGTTAAAAGTTTGCGTTTTAGGGGCAGACCCAGCCAGAGTTGGCAAAAACCAAGGTTTTTTCCAAAAAACAAAAAAAAAACTGGTTTTTTGGTTTAAACCAGGTTTATTTGATACAAGGTATAATAAGAGTTATTATACCTTGTCTAAATAATTTAAAAAGGAATAAATTATTTTATAAACAACTTTTATTTTTATTTACACAATAGTGTAAGAAACAAAGTTTGAACCTTGCAAAATAGACACAAGTCCGGTTTTATTTCTTTTTCTGGTATATCAAGAGGTGGTTATTATAAGACTTTTTCTGAAAAATTTCGCCCCGGAACCCCCTTTTCACCCCTTTAAAGGGGGTAATTTGTGGTTTTTGCGGAACGTAGCCCTTTATGTACATTTTACAAAAAATTTCTTTTATAGAAATATGAAGAGGACTATATTATTTTCTACGATTTATTTCCCGACAGCATCTGTCTATCATCCATCGTTTAGCGGGGGTGGCGCCCCAAAGTTGACAAGTTTTTAAAAAAGATGTTTTTAAAAAAAATATATTTTTCCCTAACTGTAACGGAAATTAAGAAGAAATCCTGCGGCACTTATTCACAAATAATTGATTAATTTTTTGGTATAGGTCTCACTTAAGGGTAATTGCCCTTTTTTTAATTACAGGGTGTTACATTTTAAAAAACCCCTTTTTATACCATCGTAACCGTTTATGCTAGAGTAATAAGACTTTCAGCGATTACCCATGTACTAGTACTACATATTTACAAATTTGTATCATGCACCCCCATTTTTCCCCGGAACCACCCCAAAAAAGAAGAATTAATAAATAAAGTGATTTTCTTGGAATCCTTCACACACAATGCCCTTTATTAATATGCTTCATATATCATTTTGTGCACGTTATTATTACCCATGCATGGACACCAAAAGCGATTTCCTATTGCAACCCCTGTAGCCAAAAAAAAATAAATAAAATGGGCGGTTGAAAAATTTTTGTTTTTTGCTTTTTGATCCATATGGGCATATGCTTCATCAATAGTGCTTTTCAAAAATATATATGGTTATTGCAACATCCCTGCGGAAACCACCCCTATCCTTGAAAATATACTGCAGAAACTACCCCTATCCCTTGGCGAGCATGTATTTACGATTTTCTCATTACCTATGCATTCTTTTTAAACAAAACGTATACAAGGTTAAAGACCACTATTTACTCTAAAAATTAGGTCCTATTCATTTTTTTTTATATAAGCAACCGTTACAGCACAGTGCGCCGTAAACCTCATATATGCTTTGGCGGGCTCCAGTTTTTGTATTTTTTTTCGTCATCTGTTCGTTTTATTGATAAAGTACTTATGTAAAATAAAACAACACATGGTAACCTACAAATTATGACATGCATATTTTACAATCTGCGCCCCAAAGCCACAGTGGAGCCCAAAATCAATTTTTGCATATTTTCGCCACCTACACGCATTTTATTGCATTAATGCTACCTTAATAGCACAATATTTACCCTTAGGTGGTCGCTAAGCAGTGGCGGATCCAGGGAGGGGTGATGGGGTGATCACCTCCCCCCCTCTCAAACCAAGTGATATTATATTCAAAGACTATAAAAATATTCATTTATTTTTATAGAAATTTAGCCAATTGGCACCCCCCTCTTAACGATGCTGGATCCTCCACTGTCGCTAAAGCATAAAAAGTACGCCATTCTTATTTAAAACGTCATAACTTTATATCCAGATGTTAAACAGGCAGCGTCGCTCATGTATCCTCCTACCACACATTCTTATACACAGAGTCTAGTTTTAGCCTTTCTCACTACCATAGGCGTAACCAGGGGGGGGTTTTGGGGGTTGTAACCCCCCCATTGGGATGTACTTTGAGCTCTATACGCTTAACACCATAGCTCTCAGAGACCTTCCAGTAGTTGTAACCCCCCCCTTTCAGGTAGTTGTAACCCCCCCCTTAGGATCATCCTGGTTACGCCTATGCTCACTACTTTAAGACTATATTAGACGTCATTGTTGCTGCGTATTACTAAGTGGTGCATAAAGTGGTATGCTTTAGCGACAGTTGCGGATCCAGCATCGTTAAGAGGGGGGTGCCAATTGGCTAAATTTCTATAAAAATAAATGAATATTTTTATAATCTTTGAATATAATATCACTTGGTTTGAGAGGGGGGGGCAGGTGATCAACCCCATCACCCCTCCCTGGATCCGCCACTGCTTAGCGACCACTTAAGGGCAAATATTGTGCTATTAAGGTAGCATTAATGCAATAAAATGTGTGTAGGTGGCGAAAATATGCAAAAATTTATTTTTGGCCACCACTGGCTTTGGGGCGCAAAGATTGTAAAATGTGCATAGGTCATAATTTGTAGGTTACACTGTGTTGTTTTATTTTACATAAGTACTTTATCAATAAAACGAACAGGTGACGAAAAAAAAAAAAACAAAAACTGTGCACGTTTTTTGAACAAAAACTGATGCATAAAGGGCATTGTGTGTGAAGGATTCCAAAAAAATCACTTTATTATCGATGCTTAAGAGCGCAGATATAGTATGTCCAAATATCTTAATTGTCGAGGAGAACGTTTTGAAGTTTTCGCGTTACTTTTTGTTTGATACTGCTAATATACCGATATATCATAATGTTTGGGTAATAAGTTCGGGTATCATTATTAGCTTAATGTAGATATTTCTTAAAATATTATGTATTATTGGGTTAAAAAATATTTTTTTTGAAAATGTGTATGGACATACAACATAAGGCGCATGTTACTGCATGTCCGGTCAAATAATATTTACAGCCATGATAAGTTTGATCGCGTGAGCACTAACATTGTATGTCCCAAAACATACTATGTTTGTGCACTTCCAAACGGACATAAAATATCTGTGCAAGTCGGTTTTTAGTACAAATGGGAAATACTATATTTTTGCAAGGCCGTTTAACCCATTTACAATCATTCTGGACTTACAATAATTATGCAGAACATTCATATGATCCTACTGAATATTTTTATAATGTTATCTTAAAATCAGCAAAAAGTGGACATACTATATCTGTGCTCTTAACCATCGTTATTAATTCTTCTTTTTTTTGAGGTGGTTCCGGGGAAAAATGGGGGTGCATTATACAAATTTGTATATAGCACCAGTACATGGGTAATCGCTGAAAGTCTTTTTACTCTAGCATAAACGGTTCAGATGGTATAAAAAGGGGTTTTTTAAAATATAACACCCTGTAATTAAAAATAGGGCAATTACCCTTAAGTGATACCTATACCAAAAAATCAGTCACTTATTTGTGAATAATTGACGCAGGATTTCTTCTTAATTTCCGTTACAGTTAGGGAAAAATATATTTTTTTAAAAACATCTTTTTTAAAAACTTGTCAACTTTGGGGCGCCACCCCCGCTAAACGGTGAATGATAGACATATGCTGTCGGGAAATAAATCGTAGAAAATATAGTCCCCTTCATATTTTTATAAAAAAAATTTTTTGTAAAAGGTACAGGAAGGGCTACGTTCCGCAAAAACCACAAATTACCCCCTTTAAAGGGGTGAAAAGGGGGGTTCCGGGGCGAAGTTTTTTCAGAAAAAGTTAGTCTTATAATAAGCACCCCTTGATATAACAGAAAAAAAAATAAAACCGGACTTGTGTCCATTTTGCAAGGTTCAACCTCTGTTTCCTACACTACAAACAAAAAATTAATATAACAAAAAAAACATCTTCAATATTCAAAATTACTAAGTTCAAAAGTAAAAAAAAATTCTTCATTTGCGGCAGCTGTATTAAAAACTTTAAGGAAAAACACCAGTTTGGAGGCTCAATAAAAAACCAGGTATTTTTCTTAAAAAACCAGTGGTTTAACCAAGGTTTTTAAGCGTGTTGGTTTAAACCTGCCAACCCTGGACCCAGCTAAATAGTTACTGTTTGAAACATACTATAGCCTTAAATACTTTTTAAGTCCCATTGAATGGAACAATTTTATAAACTTTAGACAAATATTGACAACCTGTGGAAACTTTTTATTATCAAGTCATTATCGTAGTGACAAAAGAAAAACAAAACAAAAAAAAACTAAAAAAAAAATACAAAGAAGAATGCATTTATTTTAATATTAACGTTAATATTTTTATTTGTAAAATGTATACGCTATGTGCTCTTGATAAACATTAAGTAGTATAATATATTTATAATATTTATTAACATAGTATGTACATTAGCTGTATTGAGTAGGTAAATAAGAAGTAAAAAATTGTAATATTATTATAATAACCATGTTTCACTAATTGGCAATATCTTTAATACATTTACTTTTGATTGAGACTGGCTAAATGACTATAGTCCAAGCCACAAAAAAAGGAGTCATTAGGAATGTAATTACTTAGTTGTTTTTTTACATCAAGTCAAAAGTAATAATAAGGTGCTCGTTATTATAGAGTTGTTACCCTTTGGAATTCGTAAATATTGGGTATACTGTTACACTGTTGGTGTTGGTTACACTGGTACTGTGTTTCAAAAACTTTAATGGAAGATCAACATGGTTTCATAAACAAAAAATTAAACTCAAACAAATCTGTGCATTTTCAGTCACTATATTTGGTTCATCCATAAATAATTCTGTAAGTTGTTGTTGTTGTTGACAACTTACAGAACCTATAGATATAGGCAGCGGAATAAGAGAGGGAGACTCATTGAATCCTATGCTTTTCAATTTAATCATGGATGAAATCATCAAAAACGTCAACAAAGGAAGACGATATAGAATGGGAAACAAAGAAGTAAAAATACTCTGCTACGCAGACGACGCAATATTGGTAGCCCAAGATGAAGATAGTCTGCAAAGATTAGCCCACAGATTTAACATAAGAGCAAAAGAATTCAATATGACAATTTCATCTCAGAAAACCAAAACAATAGTAATCAGTAAAGAACCAATCAGATGCAAAATAGAAATTGATGGTATCAGTATTGAACAAGTAATGGAAGTAAAATACCTTGGAATTACATTGTCAAGTTACGGAGACCTAGACAAAGAAGTGAGAAATCAAGTACAAAAAGCAAATAGATTGGCAGGATGCCTTAATAACACTATATGGCGAAACCGACATATTAACACTGAGATGAAGTCAAGAATTTATAAAGTCAGTGTAAGACCAATAATGACATATGCATCAGAAACAAGACCCGATACAGCCACAACACAAAGACTACTGGAAACAGCAGAGAT
The DNA here is from genome assembly GCF_917563875.1 of Diabrotica virgifera virgifera. NCBI lineage: Eukaryota > Metazoa > Arthropoda > Insecta > Coleoptera > Chrysomelidae > Diabrotica > Diabrotica virgifera. The sequence goes on along the minus strand of NC_065451.1, from coordinate 109,932,436 downwards.
GAGAGTACTGAGAAGAATTACAGGAAATACACTGAGAGATCGAAAGAGGAGCGAAGATATTAGAAGGCAATGTAACGTACAGTGTATGGACACTAAATAGAAAAAAAGAATGGAACAACCACAAAACCAGAATGGGGGAGACACGTGTGGTCAAAATAGCACGAGATAAATCACCAATCGGCAGAAGAAGTATCGGCCGACCGCGCAAAAGATGGAGTGACAACCTTCCATAGAGGTATCAATCCGCCAATGAACAAGCAGAATTGCTTATAAAGAGGAAGAAGAAGAAGAAGAAGATAAATAATTCTCAAGTTGATGTTATCTTTACTGATTTAGTAAAAGCCTTTGATAGAGTAAATCATTCAGTACTATTAAAAAACTGAGGTTATAATATGTACTTTCTGACAAACTTATAAAATTCTTTAAATCTTACCTTACCAACCGTACTAATGTAGTCAAATTTGGGAACTGCTACTCAGACAGTTTTATAACCGGGCCAGGTGTACCGCAAGGTTCCATCCTTGGGCCTTTACTTTTTATTATGTTCATAAATGACATCACCGATTATATAAAATTTGCCAAGTTTCTTTTATTTGCAGACGATTTAAAATCATTTCTTACAATAAAAAACGAACATGACTGTATTAATTTACAACAAGATATTCAAGGTATATCCACATTCTGTAAAAATAATAATTTGAACTTAAATGAATCAAAATGTAAACTATTGACTTTTTCTAGAAAGCGAGAAATCATAAGAACAGATTATTTTATTAACGAAGTAAAACTTGAAAGGTTAACAAAAATCAGAGATCTATATAGGGGTGTTATTCACTAGCACATTCTCCTTTAATGAGCACATTCTCAAACTAACTAATGATTGTTATAGACAGTTAGGCTTTATCCTAAGATCCAGTAAAGAATTTTATTGTGACACTACAATTAAGCTTTTTAATGCATATGTGAGGTCACAACTCGAATATTGTTGTACCATATGGAGTCCCTCCACCATATCACATAGTGATATGATAGAGAGGATTCAGAAGAAATGTTTAAGGTCTTTATATCGAAAGAAATTTGGGATTTATCCTTTTAAGGTTTCCTATAACTTGCAGATAATGTTTTTTGACACTATTATTGAGCGAAAGACGTAGAAATGTCCAAATCATTTTCATATTTAAATATAGTTATGAAATCATATATTCTCCTACGATTTTTTCATTTATACATTTTAATGTACCAGACCAAAGACTTAGATGTAGACACACACACACACTTTATTTAAAATAACTCCAGAATATGTAAACTCCCCCATGGCAAACTGCTTAATGGCAATGAACGATTCTTATTTATTATTTTAAAGTGTATTTATTTTATTGTATTGTATAAATTGTATGTTCTCATTTCTTTGTATTGACCAACTGTGTGTTTATAATTGGCATCATTGCTGTAAATGTGCAGTATAAATAAATAAATAAATTATTGAAGCACTTTCCAATAGTTAACCCTAAATCACTAAAATTCAGACTTGTTGCTCTTTGGAACTGATGCATCAAATCGTTATCTACTTTCAAAATATGTACAAATATCTGAACAAACTAGTCGTCGTTTTCACGCTACGTCTTATTGTACGTTTTGTGTGTCATGCAAAACGTACGACAAAACGTACGTTTTGTCCAGTGTATAACAAGAAATGAAATGAATCGAAATGAAATCAAGGTCAGATCGAAGATATGATGTGAAAAGCATAAGCGCCGGACTCCACTTGCGATTTGTAGTCGCGCTATTGTTTTGTCTCGAAGATTGAACACATTGTTTGAAAAACGTTAATACATATGTATCTATACACTTGATAAAACGTACGTTTTGTCGTACGTTTTGCATGACCCTTAAAGGGTCGTTTTAACGCTACGTCTTTGTCGTACGTTTTGCATGACACACAAAACGTATAATAAGACCCTTAAAGGATCGTTTTAACGCTACATCTTATTGTACGTTTTGTGTGTCATGCAAAACGTACGTTTTGTCAAGTGTATAGATACATATTAACGTTTTTCAAACAATGTGTTCAATCTTCGCTACAAAACAATCGCGCGACTACAAATCGCAAGTGGGGTCCGGCGCTTATGCTTTTCCCATCATATCTTCGATCTGACCTTGGATTTCATTTCGATTCATTTCATTTCTTGTTATACACTGGCCAAAACATACGTTTTGTCGTACGTTTTGCATGACACACAAAACGTACCATACGACGTAGCGTGAAAACGACGCTTAAGATCCGAATCTAGGTCGACCTTCACCCATCTATTTAGCGGATGACCATTTTTTACGCCTATCAAGATATTGTCATCATAGCTATCCTTTTTTGTGAGTTTTTGAAAGTATGGTAAAATACTTTATTTTTAAATTAAAATAGCAAAAATACCATAAATACAGGCATGTTGAATATCCCTACCTTCGGTAACGTTCAGCAGTAAATGCGTAGTAACGTTTCTTTTGTAAATTACTCCGCGACTCAAAAACATATTCCGGCGTGCGTAACTTTACAAGTTGACAGATAAAAAAGAAATTGAAAATAAAAGTTGACAAAACTTTAAACGCGTTTTTCACAAAACGGCTTTTTTCAAATGTTGTGGATATATTATAACTCAAAAACTACTTAACCAATCCACCTGAAATTTTGTATATATTGTTTTCACCATGTTTTCACCAATTTTAAAAAAAATGTGAATACGTTGAATTATCCACGTCCGTCCGTCTTTCTGTCTGTATGTCTGTCCATGAACTCAACTCCTTTCTCCTTCGTCATTATACAAGGTAGAATGACAAATGAGGTGTCAAATGAAAGCTTATAATCCAAGTATGGTACTAAAGTTGAGAAATTTGACCTAGGTTGTCTATCTGTCTGTCCGTCTGACCGCGAATATAACTGCTCCATCACTATACCAGGTAGAATGACAAATGAGGTGTCAAATGAAAGCTTATAATCCAAGGATGGTATTAAAGATGAGACATTGCACTTCGGTTTTAGAGTTACAACCGTAAGTACTGTTTTAAAGTCACTGAGATAGTATAATCGATATATCATTTGACGTGCCTTGCCAAGATGAGAACAAATGTAAAATTTGGTTTTTATATCATTTCCGGTTAAAAGGTTCTAACCGGAAGTGCCATATTAGAGTCCCAGAAATACATGTAACACATCAATCGAAGCGTATTGAAAAGTTGAGTTTGAATCTTATGTAAATTAGTAGTGGACGACCATATAATCGAACAAGTAATTGATTGTAGATGCTTGGGTGTGGAAATATCTAGCGACAGGCATCTGCGGCAAGAAACAAAACAACAGGCAACGAAAGCAGCGAGAATATCTAATTTCCTGTGGTATATAATCTGGCGGAATAAATATATGAGCACCAAAAGTAAAGTCCGCATTTATAAGACATAAAAAGACGTACTGACATACGCAGCTCAGACAAGGGCCGAGACAACAAAGACCCAACAAATAATGAGAACAAACAGAGATGAAAACCCTAAGATCCATAAGAGGTATCACACTAAGAGATAGAATATGAAACGAAGACACATTGAGAGAGCTAGGCATTCAAGACGTAGAAAGATGGACAAGAGCACGATGACGCATGTGGAGAAGACCACGTAGATCGGATGGACCCTGAACGTATGGCGAAATGGGCGAAGACACAGAAGCCCAACACCAAGCGACCCATAGGAAGACCCAAAAAACGATGGTACGAGAGCTGGAGCTCCGGATCGCAGCAGGAGACTGTATTAGAAGAAACAGGACATAGTCCAATTAAAAGAAGAAGAAGAAAAAGAAGAGTTTGAATCTTCAATTTCGGTTTTGAAGTCATTTCTGTTTAACACTAGAAAGTCTGGCGTAGTGTACCTACCTAGAAAGCCCGAAGGGATCATTTTGGCCATAAGTTCTTAAATTGACAAAAACTCAGTTTAAAGAAAGCATATCAACTCTAGACGACAGAATCTGATTTTATTTTTTAGTTTAATCGTTTAACACATTCGCTGCCTATCAAAAACATTTGGAACACCATACAATTTGCAGTTTTTGACATTTGTCACATATTGCCTTGTTACAGCTCTAGCCCTGATTGGAAGTATGATTTTCCTTTACAAAATATTTTCAACTGATATTTTTTTCGTTTTTGTCTTAGAACCGGTGTTGGTGGGTGTAGTACCAGATTTCGAAATGCAAGGTATGGAGCCCATAATTCTTCACACAGCTGACGAATAAACTTATGAAGACTGAGTCTACTTTCAGCTACTTCTTTATATATAATCCATGCATTTATTGCTCCTAAGTCAAGAGTATTATAAAGCATGTGAATAGACCATCGTCCTGAAGCAACTTTTGTAGTATAATGAAGCGCCAATTGGTCCTCTACACCAACAAATATCGTCGACCTCATATGAAAAGTGCCTAAGTCCAAATTAACAAATTTTACAGGAGACGCAAAAATATGATTTAAAGAACCATTGAGAGAATGAGTTTGTAGAATTCTTTTTTGTGGTTCTAGCGACATCTATTGACTTTTTTGAACTTTTTTGTCTTGCTATGCACGCGTTAGTGATGTAACGAATATTCGCATTCGCGAATATTCGCATGTTTTTGCATATTTGCATCCGCATTCGCGAAATTTGTGCGAATGTTTTGCGAATATGAAAACCAGAAAAACAATAATTTTAAGGTAATATTAGGTTAATAAAATCAAAATGTTCAATCACTTCTCATCTTTTTTTATTAAGAAAAGGTAACTTAACCTCAAACATGCAGCTACTCTTAAATGGAAATCTGCAGGACACAACAACAGACAAAGAGACGGCAGATGGAATGAAGCGATAACTCACTGGAGACCTTGGGACTACAAAAGAGGAAGGGGCAGACCACAGAAAGAGATACGCAAGGACCACATCGACAGCATTAGCACTGAACCGAGAAGAGTGGAAAAATAAGGGGGAGGCCTACGTTCAACTTTGGACAAATGAAGGGCAATAGATAGATAGAACTTAACCTTGTATAATCACATTATCAGCCTTCACTTTTTTTATTATTTGGTATTATGGTATTATTTAATAAAGCTTAAAATTCAGATTGATTTACACTAAATATCAATTAACTTTTCATCAAAAATTTAGGAAACATTACAAAAATAGAAACAAATTTAAAAAAACTGGACATTCGCATTCGCGAATGTCAGTAGCAGATATTCGCATTCGTATTCGCGAATGTTAAAAAAATGACATTCGTTACATCACTAGCATGCGTACCATAAATATTAACATTTTGGGACTTTTCATATGAGACCGACGATATTTGGGGTTTGTTTATAAAAATTTACTGTTTTAGGAAGTTTTTTTCCATAGACAGCAACATAATGTAACGAACTCAACAACATCACATTTTTGTCACTATTTCCTTGGTATTCAGTAAGTGTTATTTTTTCGTCGCTCTGGAATATAAGGCTAAAATACAATTCTCTATTTTCACACGGTTAGAAAATAATTCTTTCTGTTGCGATTCAAAGTATCAACAAGACTTGTTGATTTCATTTGTAATGACTTGGCCAATTTCAACGAAGTGAAGTAGTTATCTGTCGTACCATGTTTGTTTGCCCTTTCCCAGTTGATTTTTCATTATCCGCAAAACAACGTGTTCACTTACAATTGTATCTTTATTGAGTAGATGATCAGTACCAGTATTTTTATTGTTACCCTTTACAATAAACAAACAACAAATATAAATATAATTTTACCCATTCGACAGGAATTTGAAAAGAAAGACTCGTCGAATTTCTGAGAAAACGATAATAACTTACACAGGGCCAATCTGGCCCATTCGGCTATGGTAGATTTGTTAGAAAAAACATTTAATAAATTTAGTAAACAATATTTTTTTGTGTTAAATAAGGCTTTGTATCAAATTATTAAAAGTCATAAAATATGAAATTATTATTGCCTCAAATAAAAAAACTACAATAACTTCAATTCGCAACAGGGACCAAATTGGCCCATCCGACTTCCTGGTGTTAAACAATTATGACCCAAAGTTTAGTAAAGTTGACTCAAAATTAGTAAAATCTTATATCAATCAACGCAAAGTTACACAAAGAGTTCAAATATCGACTTCCAGTTTTACTTTCGATTACTTTGGGTGAAAACCTAGGATTTGCGAAATCCAATTACATGTTTTCTTTAGACATTTCGTGAGGTGAGGCTGTCGAGATATTTATTGTTTTATATTTATTTTTTGTTTAACTGTTCAACATGAATATGTTGATTTTCACCCTTTTTTTGCAAAAAATTCGTAGTTTTGACTTCTGGTTGATATTAAAAACTCAAAAATCGTTAAGACTAAAGACACTCGACAGCATTACCTTGAGAAACACATAAGCTAATAAACTCTTTTTAAATTTTTTGTTTCACATGATCCAATGATGAGTTCTCATGTCCACCTCAACATTTATTGTTTTTGAGGTGTTTTTAAAAACTGGCCACCGTTAGCTTATTTTTCAATATATTTCCTTAAATTTTTTTTAATATTCTTTGAATTGTACTGACTATGCTTATTTAATTTAAAAATAAAATTTGCCATAACCATACCATGCATTTGCCATAACCATACCATAATTTGCTACCATACTTTCGAAAAAAAAAATTCACAAAAATATGCTTGAAATGTTGATTTCAAACCCTACGCCTCCCTTAATCATAGCTATGACAAGATTCTGATAGGCAACCCATGCAAATCGTATTTGTCTATGTATGAAATTTAATCAAAAAATGTTTTATCCGGTAAACAGATGGGTAAAGGTCAATTTAGATTCGGATTCCGTACTACTTTTTCTGCATACAACTAACATTATGTAATGTTTTAGTGTTGAAGATGAGTACGTCCCAATACCAGGAGATCGTGTTAAGTATCAAATATGTCCTATCCCTCCTAAGTTCGAGAAGTTTCAAGCAGTCCACGTGAATATAGTGGATTTGAAGCCCGAAGTGCACAAGAAATGGGAGAACTTATAAATGTCCTTGCCAGAAAATATATAAAGATCTTCAATTCTCCCTTCTTACTGTTATTGAATGTATATTTGGTTCTATTGATTAATGTTCTGTATGTATATATGTAACACTAATTGGATGTCTATACCTTCCCAGACTCGAGTTATTATTTTTTAAGTTATATAATCTTTTTTCACTTCTTTGCATAAGGTAAAACTGTAGATTTGCAGAGTTGCTGTGATCAGTAAACTGTTTAAAACGCAGTATAGACCAGGGCATTTAGCACAAAATAAGTCGATTTTTAAATACAGTACTTAGAGACTTGCAACTTTTTGCATTGTGTTCAGGATGATGTCAGGAAAAAAGTCTACTATAGAGAAATGGGTGGAAATGCATATTAAAGTGCATAAAATACATCCAAAAGTGCATAAACATGTCAAAATAAGTGTATTAAGGGCCAGATTTTGTTGCTCGGGGGGTTTTTTTGGGGTCTCTGAAGACGAATACGCCATCAGAACCGACCAACGGAGCATCTGGTACCCAGGTTCACTGCTAAGGCACGTTATCTGCAGTTTCGACACTCAATTAATGACAACAGATTACTTGGGAGGTTTTTGGATTTGCTGAACAAGAAAACGCCTTCAGAACCGACCCCCGGCGCATCCGGAACCCAAAAACCCTCCAAACTCCAGAAGATGACATGCCTTTGCAGTGAACTTGGGCACCAGGTGGTCTGGGAGTCAGTTCTGATGTCACATTCGTATTCAGCGACCCCAAAAACCGCGTAATAATATATTTGCATGCATTCAATGCCGAAAACCTTCGAAACTCCAGAAAATGACGTTCCTTAGCAGTGACCATAAGTAGCAGGTGCTCCCGGTGTTTGTTCTGATAGCGTATTCGTATTCAGCAACGCCCAAACTCCCTTGTAATCTATTTGTACCAATTTAGTGCCGAAATCACTCGAAATTTCAGAAGATGACGTGACCCTAGACACCAAATCCTCCAGATGTTCTGATGGAATATTCGTTTTGAGCCACACCAAAAACATCCCGAGAAATCTGCATTAATTTAATGCCGAAAATCTTCGAAACTTCAGAAGATGACGTGACTTAGCAGTGACACTGGGCACCAGGTGCTCCGGAGGTCGGTTCTGATGGCGTATTCGTGTTTAGCGACTCCAAGAACCTCCAAGTAATATGCTTGCATCAGTTTAAGATAACCCTCGAATCTCCAGATGACGTGCCTTAGCAGTGACTCGGCACCAGATACGCTGGGGGTCTGTTTTGATAAGGTAGTCATGTTCAGCGACCCCAAAAAGCTCCGAGTAATAAAATCTGGCCCTTAATATGCTTATTTTGACATGTTTATGAACTTTAGAACGCATTTTATGCACATTAACGTGCAATTATGCATTTCCACCAATTTTTGTATATTCTTGTTCTCATGATCATTTTTCAGTGCGTCATTAATTATGACGTCATATACTGTATTCGGTGTGTCGAGACTTATTTCATGTAATTATTGACGAATCTGACAGATGCCACAATCGTACTTAGCCATAGGTGAAAAGCTTGTGGAATTAAACTAATTAGTAATTTAGTAGATTTGATTTTTACACAATATGTTAACATGTAGGTATTTCTTATAAAGGGCAATAAAATTAAAAAGTAAACAATATTGTTAATTAAATTTATAAATATGGAAACATTTAAAAATGACACAAAACTGTCCATAAACTGTGTTTTTATCTTCTTCTCTAGGTGCTGTCTCCGCTTCCAAAGTTAGCAATCATCAGAGAGATCTTTATTTCTGAAACAGCGGCTCTAAATAATTCATTGTTATTACATCCAAACCAGTTCCTAAGGTTCTTCAGCCATGAGTTACGTCTCCTTACTATGGATCTTTTTCTTGCATAATGACCTGGAGTATTAGATATTCATCTCTCATCACATGTCCCATATATCTCAGTTTTCTTCTTATTTGTTAGTTCTCGTTCCTTATGCGTAAGTCTCATTACCTCCACGTTGGCTATTCTATCTACTCATGAGATATTTAGCACTCTTCGGTACAAATCGAATGTCTCTAGTCTCTTCACGCCAATGACTAACTTTTAACGAACTAAATTCTAAACCAAAACACAAAATAATGCACAAAGACGTTGTGAAACACAAGGGAAGTCGAATTCGAAATTTCAAAATGACAGGTACACAAAATACTGACCTGAATAATAACCGTCACTTGACTCTTTGACACTTCTAAAAAATGGCCAAAATGGACAAAGTTTTTGTCAAATGTTCGTAATACGTGTATTTGATTGGCTAGAAAAAACGCGCATTCTAAATATCAACGAATCAAAGGTAGGTTAGGAATAGACATCTTATGTATATAACCATTGTAATGCTGCATTATTTTTGTGTTTAATCACGGAGCTACCGCTTTTTCCGTCTCATCTAACTTAATGCATTAGAGAGAAATCGAAAAACTGTGACGCACTAAAAAATGATCATGAGAACAAGAATAGTAGACTTTTTTCCTCACAACACATCATTTTGAACACAATGCAAAAGTTGCAAATCTCTAGATGCCGTATTTAAAAATCGATTTATTCGAGTGTTTTTAGTCACTAATTGCCGTGGTCTAGTAAAGTTGATATCATAGTCGAAAATTTTAAACATGTTATTTAGGTTCTGTCAATTTTAAACAGGTTGTTGATTCATACAATTCATGGTCAATTTATACGGTATGAAACTTCTTGTAAATAAAAACACTGAAACCAAACATTCCTGTTTCCAAATTTTTTATAAAGTTTATAAAACACAACACTCAAAAATAAAAAAATCCATAATAAACAAAAGCTGTTGAAAAGAAGATTTTTTTGAAGTATTATTGATGTTTGGAGTATAACTGCTTCAAGTTCAGACAATGTATCCAATGTTGAAAAAATGTAAAATGCGCGTTTTAGTCCTTTCGACTGCAGACGCTGCATTTAAGTTCACCCTGACAATAACAAAATTCACAATTATACAATACCTTTGCGATCTGTCATTTAAATAGTGGCAATCAAAATTAATAGATTTAAATTTGATTATCTTTAGTGTTGATATAAATTACTATTTAGATTTTAACTATAAATTATTAAATTTTCATATTTTATTTTGTAAACATTCCAAGATTCTTTACAATATCAGATATCGCCTTACAACTCAAAATTGGTCGTTTTTGAGATGTCTACACTAACATATAGAGGATTTTAAGCTCTATAATCCGCGATGACTGGGGCATTTTTAAGTGCAATACTCTCCGAGTGAGGGCGCAAGGTCCACTGTTACATTCAGAGTGGTAGGAGGTAAACACGACGCGAGTAGTGGGCTAACGCTAAAATCCGTCGTGAACCTTTTTAATTGTCTCAGTGTGTATGCCACAATGATCCCAAAAATATTCATAATAATGAAATGGTTCTTCCAACAATACTGGGACAATTCAAAAATGTTTCAATTAATTGCTAATTATTAACTAGAGTGGTACCAAAAGATTGCCAAAATGAACTGAAAAACAATCTTTGATATCAACTGTAACAAAGAACATAGTTTTAGTTAAAAACGAATATAACTCAAAGCATACAATAGCTGTGCAAAATGACAAAAACTTGCAACTCAATTTTCTCGAAACACGGTTTTTTGAGTTGTCCCGGTATCGTTGCCAGAAGGCGATATGTTTAACAATAATTCTTTATTTCATATGAATTTTATGAGATCATAAAATCTGTTGGAGACGAATGCTACGAATTCCTTGGACCGACCATAGGACAAATAATTCAATTTTAAGAGAGCTAAAAGTTAGCCAACGACTCTCCAGTAAAGTCCATCTCCAACAAATAAAATACTTTAACATACTTTGGACATGTTAGGAGAGTAAACACAGAAAACATAGAAAGACTCGTTATACAAGGAAAGGTGGAAGGCCGAAGATCACGAGGAAGATCTTTAACAAGATGGATCGATCAAATTACCTCTGCATGAGTTAAAAGAAATGACTAGAGACATCACGTCGACCAATACACTCCGAGTATCAGGATTGAAGACAGTATGAGATTGATCCTGCACAGAAATATCCGAAAATTGCAGGGTGAATGAAATTAAGGAATATATTACAAGGGGAACAGAACTAAATAATTGAAAAAAAACAAATTTCTTGGCAATAAAAGATAAGTATGGTATGTTAAACAGTAAATGTTAACAGTAATTAGTTACCACTATAAACAGCCCGGATTAACCGATAATAGTATAAAAGGCCCGGTTTCAGGTAAAATTTATTTTAGGCTTTATTATGGGAGTACCGTCTAGTCAGTGTTAATTGCAGAAGACCAACTCTGTCTACCTTGGTGGCTTATCGCTCCGGGTGGGTCTTAACAATGGGCCAGGTCAGATAAATTTAATAATATTTACGACCGCACTAATTGAACTCAAACCATTTACTGTTGAACAAACCATACCATAAAATTTGCGGATTGTGACATACCACAGCGGGTAAAAATCTTTGGATACAAAATTAAAACACACTGATAACTGAAGATTGAAATAACTGGAAGTAAAAAATAGAAAAAATAGCTGAAACGACAAAATATTGAAGTGTTCTAGAATAAACAGTACTAGACGACAGTAAAATCTGATCAACGATAATTGAACAAAAGAGCACTTAAAAGGTAATATCTCAAAAGAATATGTGATAAACCAAAGTTGCATAGCACCTACTCTCTTTAAAATGTATTTGAATGAGGCGCTCTTAGTGCCATATGGGCATCTTCTATAAAGCTATTCTACTCAAAGACGAGAATGATATAGACCAGTCTTTCTCAATCTTTGTGAGTCATGTACCCCAAAATACTTTTTATTATTTTTGGAACCACCTGAACTGAAATAACTATCTAACTAGGTAATCTAATTAACTATAATAGTGGTGCTGTTTTTGGCTATTTTTGCGTTTTGTGCCCCACCGCAAATAATGATATGTACCACCAGTGGTACATGTACCACATATTGAGAACCGCTGAATAGACTTTATGCTTAGAAAATTGTGAAGTGAGGCCTTACAATTAATATACAAAAAACCGTGTACTTAGTTGCCGGAAAAAATCAGAAAGCCTACAAATTGAAATGGGAACTATAAGTCCACCTATACCTTCAACTAAATAAACTGAAAAGCAGGAAGTAACGAAGAAATACAGTCCAGGATTGGCCAAGCAAGATCAGCCACTAGATAGTTATATGCACCATTGTAATGTAATAAAATAATAAAACAAAATAAAGGAAGATTTTATATAAAACAATAGAAAGTATTGGAGACGATGTTGCCGGCTCACTAGACTTGATAGGGTGAGGAACAAAGATAGGTGGAGAGAAATGGAACTTCATTTAGACTTAATACATAATTGAAGCCAAAATATTATGGAAAACTGCAGAGAATGCCTGAAAATAGATGGCAAAAAATACACTCAGGTGCAAAAAAATCGATCCACTTAAAAATTTGGTCATTTTTGAAGTCTCGAATTTCCTATACCAGTTGTCCGATTTAAGTGATTTATTTACCATGTTATAGACTTATTCATTAACAATATCGCTGTAATAATATTGTTGCTAGAGAGGTCTGTCATTGTATACCGGGTGTACGAATCAAACTGTTTTTTTCTCGTTCGCATCACCCTGTGGACTATTATAGCATTTATAAAATACTGAAATTAAAACCCAACTATAGCCTCAGGTCTTCCTAACATTCCATTTTTAGATTCATTCGCTTATGTTGGATAATAAAAAAGTTAGGTACTTAAACAACTTGCCATGTTCGTCATCAATACAGGGTGTTTCTAAATAAGTGAGACAAACTTTAAGGGGTAATTTTACATGAGAAAATAATGACAGTTTGCTTTATAATCACATGTCCGCAACCGCTTCGTTTCCGAGATACGGGATGTTCAATTTTGTTTACAAACTGACGATTTATTTATTGGTTTAGAACCAGTTGTGATATTGTACATTTTTTGACATACAATTAAGAGTTTAATATTCACCATTGGCGCGCAAATGGGTATTATGACCGATCATATTACCCGTATGCACGCCAATGGTGAATATAAAATTTTTAATTGTATGTCAAAAAATGTGCAATATCTACGTCTTAAAACCCACCAAATTTGATTTGCATATCTCAACTGGTTTTAAAGCAAAAAATAAATCGTGTTTGTAAAAAAAATTGAACATCTCGGAAACGAAACGTTTGCGGACATAGGATTATAAAGCAAACTGTCATTATTTTCTCATGTAAAATTACCCCTTACATTATGTCGTAAAATCAAAAGTAACCTGCCATTTAAATATATAATAACACATAATCAAACAAATTGTCAACCCCAACAAGAAGAAACTTTGGAAAAAAGAAGTTATAATTTGGATAGTTTGACCCAAGAGAGTACAAGAATACTATATCAACAAAGACTGGATGGCAAACTAATGAATATAACTGAAACATCAACAGTAGAGGAGGTATATAGAAACGTAGTCGTTAGCGTTAAAAAAGCTGCAGAAGAAGCACTCGGCTTTAACACTCAAAGACAAAGTGAAAAACTATGGTGGAACAAAGAAATAGAAGCACTCGTAGAAGAGAAAAAGCAAGCGTATATCAGATGGCTGAGCAGTAAACAGCAAAAAGATAGAGATGAATACCTGGAACTCAAAAGAATAACAAGAAGAACAACAGTAAAAGCGAAAAGAGAAATGTAGGATAAGAAGTGCCAGGAAATTAATACCTACCTGGGAGGCATAAAATGTACAGAAACATGGAAGTTCCTCAATAAAATAAGAACTAACGAAAGGAAGAGCACAAACATTCAATTAATATCCACACAAAAATGGGAAAAGTACTATGGGGAACTACTGACAGAAAATAGGGACGAATACTTAACTCAATCACCAACAGAGGTTAACATTGAAGGAGAAGATATAACAATACAAGTGACAGAAATTAGAAAAGCTATAAAAGAACTGAAAAACGGTAGGTCTCCAGGACCAGGGGATATCCCAGCCGAACTAATAAAATGTGGATCACAAAAATTGTTTGAAACCGTCACTTGGTATAATGGTTCTCCCGTACCCGACGAGTGGAAAATTGCTTATATTTCGTCGATCCATAAGAAAGGAGATAAGCTTAAATGTGAAAACTACAGAGGGATATCAGTGACTAGTACATTCAGCCGTTTGTATGGACGAATAATTAGAGACCGCATTGAGAAGGAGTACAAAGACCAAGAGGAAGAAGAACAATCCGGTTTTCGAACAGGAAGAAGCTGTACTGATAATATCTTCTGCCTCAAACAACTAATAGAAAAAAAATTAAGCACAAATCAAGAAACTCACCTCATGTTTATTGACTTGCAGAAGGCGTACGATACAGTTCCTGTAAACAAACTCTGGAACGTGTTACGACAGACGAATATTAGTGTCACCTTAATAAAAGCCTTAAGAAATTTGTATGAAGGGTCAACATCACAAATAAAAACTGGAAACAGATTATCGCAAAGCTTCCTGGTTAATAAAGGTCTACGTCAGGGGTGTTGTGTATCACCGACCTTATTTAAAATATATGTTGCAAAAGCATTGAAAGAGTGGAAACGAAAATGCAGAGGCATGGGCGTAGACCTTGGAGAGATTTGCTTATATACATTGCAGTTTGCTGATGACCAGGTTGTTATAGCAAACGATAAAGATAATTTAGAGTACATGGCAAGGAAATTACAAGAAGAATATAGAAAGTGGGGACTAGAAATTAATACAGAAAAAACAAAATACCTGCCAATAGGTACCGAACTATCGAACATCACATTAGAAAATAATGAAATCATCATGCCCTGCGACCATTACACATATCTAGGAATCGTTTTTGACACAACGGGGAAAGATGATGAAGAAATAAAGAGAAGAATAACACAATCCAGAAAAACAATAGGTTGTCTAAACAGCGTACTGTGGAATCATGAAATAGGAAAAAGAAGAAAACACAATATCTACGAATCTCTTATTAAAAGCAGTCTATTGTACGGAGCAGAAACTTGGCGGATAACCGAAAACAACAGAAGAAAACTGGAGGCAGTAGAAATGGACGCTTTTAGAAGATCAGTAGGAGTGTCACGCAGAGAGAGAATACGTAATGATGAGATAAGACAGCGAATGGGGGTTGACGGCTCTCTAACAACAGACATAGAAGGAAAACAGCTGATATGGTACGGACACGCCCAGAGGATTGATAACTCAAGACTCCCTAAAATAATTATGCAATGGGTACCACCAAACCGCAGAAAGAGAGGAAGACCCAAGAAATCTTGGAGAGAGCGAGTAACGAAGGCGATGAGCGCAAGAGATCTTAGAGAGGACCAATGGGATGATAGAGTGTCATGGAAATTAGGCATCGGACAACGTCGCAAGACGTTTTAAAACCGATTGATATATATATATATATATATATATATATATATATATATATATATATATATATATATATATATATAAAATTACCCCTTAAAGTTTGTCGCACTTATTTAGAAACACCCTGTACTGATGACGAACATGGCCAGTTGTTAAAGTGCCTAACTTTTTTATTATCCCAATATAGGCGAATTAATCTAAAAACAGAATGTTAAGAAAACCTGAGGCTATAGTTGGGTTTTAATTTCAGTGTTTTATAAATGCTAGAATAGTCCACAGGGTGATGCGAACTGTGAGAAAAAAAAAACACAGTTTGATTCGTACACCCGGTATACAATGACAGTTTACCTCTCTAGCGACAATATTATTACAGCGATATTGTTAATGAATAAGGCTCTAACATGGTAAACAAAATCACTTAAATCGGACAACAGGTTTAGGAAATTCGAGACTTTAAAAATGACCAAATTTTTAAGTGGATCGATTTTTTTGCACCTGAGTGTAGAAAAAGACTCTAACTAAAAGGAAACGAGGTAGTTCCAGACGGTCTTAGAGAGAAGATGTAGAAGATGCAATGACCGCCAGAGATTTAAAAACTGAAGACTGTTTCGACAGAAAACACTGAAAATTAGGATGTGAGAAACGGTGCCAACTGTAGAAAACTGTTATATATATTATGTATATAAAAAAGTTTGACAGTACTTGAAACTGCATGTTTAGTGGAATTATATCAGAACAAAAAGCGTTGGACGCGATAGAATTAGAAATAATTAAAGTGCCATATTAGCATAGTCGAATTCTTGCCACGTGACCATACAATCATCATACGAGCAACATCGTCCACTAGGAATCTAACTACAGCGTATTTCAGACATGAGATGCAGTGTAGAAGGATACGGCCAATGTAAACTAGATGAGAATTTTCTTGACAACGTTGCCGCTGTTTCACGGCAGCGGCCGTGAAAGGTAGTATTAAGCAGGTACTTATAGAGGATTATCGCTGTTAACTGCTGTGGAATACAAAAGGAGGATTTATTTATGATAATTCACAGAATGGGCGAAATATACGCCCATTCTTATGGTCGCTTGCAATATACGACCATACTGATTCTAACGTATGAAACGCAGATTAGGGAAGTAATCGAAGCTGTGAGACATGACAAAAGGACAGATGCGTTGCTAAAAGAAACATGGAAACATTAAGAGATAGCAGAAAAGGAAGTAAAGTCAGTCAGTTATACAATTTAACTGAGAATCAAGCGAAATAACTTATTAGAGAATAAATAAACATTGTTTATTGCACATTCATCAGTTTCTAATAATAGGTATCTTCAAACGTGAAGATGTATATACATATAATAGACAAAGGGAAATTATTTTCTTAGTTTAGACTTGGTTTTGTTTCAGACCATTATGGTGACCAATATTTCAAGTTGGTGATCTTTACTCCATTTTTCAATCAATTAGAATACCATTGTTTATTGAACGTTTAACTGCGTTTGACGATGTTGACTGACAACTAGCTAACCATCTGGTACCAATTAAGACAAAAACTGTATTTTCATGTTATAGATAAGAGGTTCTGGGCCTTATAGATCCTTTCACACATATTTTATTCCAAAAGGTCTGGACTTCTAAGAAAGCTTATTAACCATTTCGTACCTACATTTGTTACGTAATCAGGTATTACAATGATCTTTTCCAAGTATTTCCAACGCCAAAGAACAATTAGCTTCAGTTACAGACGATAATATGTCTGGCTATTTCCTCTACATCTTCACAGCATGCGTATGTTACATAGCATCTGTCCAGTTTCTGAAGTTTCAAGAGTATTTTTGCGCAGCGATCAGAAGGTTGTGGTTGTACCAATAATCTTTTTGCTTGCCTTTGGTCTGTAATATCTTCCCAGTAAGTTGCATCACATTTTCGGTTTGTAACACAATGTTTCTAGTCCCGTAAAGAGAGTGCTATAAGATAAACACATTTTTTGGCAATACCATCAGCAATCTCGTTACTGCAATAAATTTATTTATCCTCTGAAGTCCATATCAAAGTGACTTGGTTGTGCATCGCCATGTGCTTAAGGTACTGTTTCCAGTTCCAAGCTGTTAGGTTAGATTTACATACTCACTGCAGAGTTTTTATTGGAACTTGGCTGTCACAACCAATAGATTAGGATTCCCCCTCGAGAGTTCTCTGTAGTGATTTACCCATATATGCGCATATTCATTGCCCCCTATTATTTATAAGTATTCCCTCTTTAATTTTCATTGCGTTTGTTTTACTTTTGTATTTTTTGATTTGTTATATTGTTCGATGCTATAATTAGTAACGACATCAGTGTGCATATTTAAAGATTTTCAAATCTCTATAGAAATCAAGTTGTATAAAAAATGATTTTTTTAATTCATGCCGAGGGTTGATTTCAAACAATTTACATGTTACAGAAAAACTAGATATTAAATAAAGTACCTTATTTTCTTGTTACTTTTGTGATTGGTTTTCATAAATGTTTTAAATGTTCATTAGGCCAATTGGGGCGAAAGTGTTTGTTAAACTCAAATACGTGGGAAGTAACATGTTTTCAACCTTCTAAGGTTAATATTGGATAATTTATAGATGAAAGTGTAAAAATTTTTATTACTATTTAAGATGCTGGGCAATGGGATAATGGGCAATGGATAAACAGTCAAACTAGTCAGAAACCGTCAGCAACAGTTGGTCAGTGAGAGAACATAATACAGTCACCAGTGCTATCCCCTCTACTCGCGCTGGTCCACTATTCGCTGATGGTTTCAAACCGTTTGAAACTGATGCTAGAACAAACCTATTGTTATATTTCCAAAAACAAACTAGATTTGATAAACTAAAAACTGAACGAAACAAGATTATTTTAATTTTAAATTATATGTAAAATTAGACTAACAATAATTTCTTCTTTCCCAAGCATATCTGGTCAAAGTGTCAAAATAAGTCCGGAATTGGATTAACTGACTAATTCTAAGCAAATTTTGTTCTATAGAGTTTTTTCACCGAGTCAATACTTTGCGAGTTATTTGCCAGTGAATATGTTAATTTTACAACAAAAAAAAACACATTTTTAGACGGTTTTCCCAAACAACTCAAAAAGTAAGTATTTTATCGAAAAAATATTTTTAGCAAAATTATAGCTTATAAAAAAGTGAAAAAAATGGTGTATGTATGAAGTCCAGTAAAAGCAGAGGTGTGGGTAATGAAAAGTAGGTTCTTATTCTTCTTCTGGTAGCACTAAAACCCAGAGTAGGTCTTGGCTGACTGCACAACTCGCTTCCATCTCGAACAGTCGCCCACGATAGTTGGGTCAGTGGGTAGCCCCATTGTTCTCAAATCTGACCATAGATTGTCTCTACATCGCATTCGTGGGTGTCGTAAGGGCCTTCTTCCTGTGGGGGCTTCCTCCCAGATCAGCTTGGCAAGGCGGTTATTAGAGAGTCTATGGACATGGCCAGACCATCTTAGACGCTCAGGTTTAATTTCTTGGACTACGCGCTATACATCTGATTGACCTCAGCATTTGTTCTCATTCGGTATTGGTTGCAATTAGGGTCGTGATAAGGTCCAAAGACTTTTCTGAGGATTTTTCTCTAAAAAATCTGTTTTCTTTCAATCGCTTTGGTCAGGTTCTTATTCATCTAAATTCTAAATCGAATATTTCAACGTGAAATATCTAAAGAATTAAGCACTTTTTGGGGAAAACTCATTACAACTTTTTTAAAGTGTGTATTACTTATGTATTGTTTATATAATCTGTAAGTTTTATCGGTTCAAAGTGCTTTTTTGCTTAACCCTTAGTCTCCCAGCACGTTTGGATTTTTTTTTTGAGTTACTTACCAACGGTACTTTTAAATCCAAACTTGCCATGTCAATAATTATATTTGCATCCTACCACCTTAAGAGGAACGTTTTTGATAATCTGTATTATAGTCCTGGATCCCGCGTACATAAAAAAGTTTATTAATAGCAAGCTGAAAATTTGTTTAACAGTGTCTAGTCGGACAAACTTTGATGTATGGGAATACTGGAACAGGGGAAGTTTTAATTATGGAACAGGTTACAGGTTTGGAACGTCAGACTACGGAAACGTCCCATGTATTTTGTCGGACAGAAATTCCTTGATTTGTTACCCTTTCATTAAACTCTTATGCAAAAATCAGACTTTTATTTACCACCACATAACATGTTCGACATGTCGGACTTATCAAAATGCCCAACATATTTGTCGGACAAACATTTTTGCATATATTATAATATATAAAGTTTGCTATCGAATATATTTAAAAATAACCTGCTCGTTTTCACAATCATAAATTTGTCAGGATAACACGTTCCACAATTAAAACTTCCATTGTTCCCGTACATCAAAGTTTGTCCGACTAGACACCGTTAAGTTATTAACACATTTTCAGCTTGCTATTAATAAACATTTTTTTGGTACGCGGGATCCAGGCCTATTAGGGTTTTAAAAATATTTAAATTTTCTGTAAGTCTATAGAACACAATAGTTTAGGACACTTGAACTAAACTGTTATCAAGATCATGTTTGTTTTTGAAGAAAAATATACCAGCAGTAATAAGCAGTATTATATTTTGATGGCTGCTATTAATCCATTCTCCCCTTAATTAAGCCATATGTCATACATGTTAAAGAAGAATATTGTCGAATATTTACTGTAGTGATATAAAAATGTAACACCAATAAAATTATTTATTTCACTTTGTAGAGAATTGTAATCAACTACTCAGAATCTAAAATAACTTATTTATACTTTATTCCAAATTCCAACTATCAGTGAGATCTGTAACCACCTGCATGTACTGTACTATATTTTCCGTTGTCTTGCCAGGCGCGAGAATGAAAAAAATGGATGGTTTGCCTACACCTACAGTTGATCATGAGACAAACAATTATATTCAGCCCACAATCGGATGCCATTCATCGTTATAACGAATGAAAGACGAATCAAATATTCATTAACATTATCGGCTCTACAACCTATGGTGGGCCTTGGCCTGTTCCAGAATCAGCTTCCTATCCTTCCCCTTGATTTTCCAATTTCGTACTCTTAATACTCGTAAATCGTCTTCCACCTGGTCTTGTGGAACTGCTCTGGTCCTGCCTTCTGTTCACTCCATCAGGTATTTGTTTATAAATGTGTTTCGACGGCTCCACCTCATCCATTCTCTCTAAGTGGCCTAGCCACCGTAGCCTGTTTATTTTGATAGATCTATCAATACTAGTCTCACTATAAAGGCGGTAAAGCTCAAAATTATAGCGTCTATGTCATAATCCGTTTTCATGCACGCCTTTATAGATATGGACCCAATTCTTTTTACTGCTACTTCCAATGCCGTCAACGACTGCGCCAAGTCCACCTTTTTTCTTGCTATGATATCAATGTCGTCTGCATACGCTAGTATTTGTACACTCCTATTAATAATGACACCTCTTGTCGTTATTCCAGATTCTCTAATAGCTTTCTCTAGGGCATTGTCGAATAAAAGGCACAATAGGTTATCTCCCTGTCGAAGCCCTGTCTGTGTCTGGAAAATGTTTGATATTCTGTTCTGCACTCTAACCTTACACTCGACTGTTGAAAGGGTTGCTTTCACCAACCTCAATAAGTGTATTGGGATTTTAAATTCTACCATGGCCAGTCTACACTGTTATAGGCACATCTAAAATCCACAAACAAATATAGTGAGTATCAATTAAAAAAATTGTGCGGTGGGGTCACCGGCGACTCCACCTTGTGGTGGTAGTTGTATATGTTCTGTATTACTTGTTGGAATAAATATAGATTTGTCTTTAGATTAAAAGTACTTGAACTTAGTTTGACTTTTTTATGTATACTTACGTTTCACTAATTATTTTCCTAACTAGACACAAACTAACAATAATACTCTCAGGTGCTTTCAGGAATTAAATAATTTACAAGACACAATGTTGCAATACCATTTATTTTGAAATATTTAAAATAAGTTTTCTTAACCACTTTTTTGACAATCACAGTTGTAATATTTTGTTCAAATATATTTTCAAAAAGTAATTGTTTTATGTTTAGTTCCCATGGTTTCTAAGAAGTAGAGAGACTGATATTAATAAAATGGGTTGTAGAAATGAAATTCAGACTTACTCACAATTTGTTTTATTGATTCAAAAGGACGACCGGCAGCAACCCCTAAAATTACGTTATACCGACCACGAAAATCAACTTTAAAGTGAATGTCCAATTTTGGTCATTCTTTATGTTTTCGAGGTTGCTGAATCCGGATATGAAGCTTATTTTTATCTAAAATTGGTGGAACATGCTCAAAAATCAAAGGGTACCCCCCGTTAAGATAGGCAAAATGCCCTCACTCCCAGAATTCAAGTTTATTATTTTTTTACGTTTTATGCAACTAAAAAATGAGATTACGCGGAGTTTTAGCTCGCCGCCCCCTTACCCCTCCTCCCACAGGCAAAAACGTAGATTTTTAGATTTAATTTTTTTTTAGTTGGGTTCCAATTGATTAAATATTTCAAAAAATTCAAAAGTGTAGCTGAGACTTTTACAAAACATGTCCATTTTTTATGGACCCATAGATCGAGTGTACATAACCTCAAATTTTTTTTTCAACTTTTTTAAAACCTACAACTTTTTTTGGAGGGGGCTGCAGGAGCATTTTTTTGCATTTTGTGTATTTTATCAAAAGCTATCTCTCTGATTTTTTTCAGATTTTTCCGTCAAGTGCGCCATCTTGAAAAATCAAGAAAACTGTTTTTTAGGGGGTTTTGGGGGATTTTCTCCATTTTATAGACTGTAGCATAGATCAACTCAAGGTTTTGTTAATAGATTATGTATAATTTAAAATAACTGACTATATTAGGATATTCAAAAATTGGTCGAAACACTTTTAAACCCCCCAAAAACCATGTTTTTAAAGTTTTGTAAGGATTTTTGCGGGTCTAATTATATTTTTTGAGATCGATAGAGCCTGAATATTTTTTTCATTTTTTTACGTTATATGTGATTAAAAAATAAGACTAATCGCATTTTTAGCTCACCACCCCCTCCCCTGTCCCCACAAAAACGTCAATTTTTCTATTTTTTTTTTTGTTTAGTTAAGTTGCAATTAATTTAAAAATGTTATGAGGCTTCTACAAAACATCTATTTTTTGTAGACCCGTAGGTCGAGTGTACAATACATATAACCTCAAAATTCCTTTTTTATTTTTTTAAAACGCATTTTTGACTTACAATCGATATTTTTTTAAAACGTCCAATGAATTTACATCTCTCTCGCGGACGGCCGGTTCAATACGTGCTTAGCGCTCATTTTTAATTAATAAAAATAATAGTAATAAAATAATGACAAAAATTTCTTCAGGCTTCTGCAGGGGGGGGGGGGCTTTAAACTTTGAGTTGGTCACTTTAGGACTTTCATAATAATAATTTTTAATCGAGTTATTAAGCCTTGAAAATGGCCATTTTCGCGTTTTTAAATTGCATGTAACTCGACATGCAACAGTCAATCTTATAGAAAAATCACAAGAGACCTTTTTTGCTCAAGTTGATCCAGAGAATCTAAAACAAATTTGCCCTAAGTGAAAAAATTGATTTTTTGAATTCGTTTAAAAAATTGTTTAACAATTTTCCGATAGCGGTACTGCCTGGCACCATGTGGATTTGTTATAAAGACCTGTTTTTGAATAAGTTTGTGCAAAAAAATGAATCGAAATAATTTGCCTAATGGGGACAAGCACACAGCATGGACTATTTGCATTATGAGCCAAACGAAGATGGTTCGGAAAACATTAATCGATAGATACTGTTGTAGATGTGAGTTGCGCAAACGGCAACATAACCATAGGCTGTTCGCCTGTAGCTGCCATAATATAATATTTATCGCATGGAAGATATTTTACAAAAATAATCAAGCCAGCAGAATATCTTACAAAACTCTTTGACAATACAGATGTTATACCTGTAATAGACGAAGACAGCGATGAAGACTTTAGAACTGAAGTGTTATACTAACGAATATACTCTCCGAATACTCTACGAGTATATACGGAGCTATATATTCTTTGGTAATACTTTCCTTATTCTTTTTATGGTGTTTTACGTGGCAGTAAACGTGAATCAAAATGACATTATAATAGGCAGAGCAGAGATATAGGTTATGTAGAGGGTACAAGCACATGTTTGAATAATTAGAATATATGTATAATGGAAGGTAATATTAGGGTACCTACTAAATACAAACTAACAAAGAACAAAATGTTTTGATTCACAAAACGACAAGAAGTAGGATATATTAAAATAATTATTTTTCTTAAATTGATTATTTTGTTTTATTTTTGTTTTTTGTATCCTACCCAAAAGATACCACAATGACATCTTTACTTTATATAAAAATATTGCAAACATTTGAAATTATTTTGTTAAATGTAGTTTACTTGAGGACAAACTGAGCAACAGATATACTGAGAAAAAAAAATTAAAACGAAAAAATGATGATTTATTGGGAAGGTTGAGAGGGAGGAGGGCTAAAATTGGGCTTATTTTTTAAACACATCAAACGTAAAAAAATGAAAAAATATTCAGGCTGTATTGATCTCAAAAAATATTAGGCCTGGATCCCGCGTACCAAAAAAAGTTTATTAATAAATAGCAAGCTGAAAATATCTGAATAGTTTAACGGTGTCTAGTCGGACAAACTTTGATGTAGGTATGGAAACAGGGGAAGTTTTAATTGTGAAACGTAATTTTAATTGTGGAACGTGCCATCCTGACAAGTTTATGATTGTGAAAACTAGCAGGTTGTTTTTAAGTTTACTCAATAGCAAATTTTATAAAATATCCCTAAAAACTCAGTTATTTCAAATTATACCTACATTACCTATAAAAAAACCTTGAATTAATCTATTTTGAAGTCTATAACATGGAATTAATCCCTAAAAACCGCCGAACAAACCAGTTTTGCGGATTTTTGAAGATGACGCACTTTACGGAAAAATCTGAAAAAAGTCAGAAATATAGTTTTTGACAAAATACACAAAACACAAAAAAAAAATAGACAAATCCATCACCAAAAAAATATACGTATTAAAAAACAAAAGAAAAAGAGGTTATAATATGTACTTTTACACTCAACCTTTTACTCAATGTACTTTTAGAACTTAAAAAAAATAAAAAAAAAATATTCAGGCTGTATCGACCACAAAAAATATAATTAGATCCGCAAAAAATCCTTACAAAACTTTAAAAAAACATGGTTTTTGGGTGGTTTAAAAGTGTTTCGCCCAATTTTTGAATATCCTAATATACTCAGTTATTTTAAATTATACATAATCTATTAACAAAACCTTGAGTTGATCTATGTTGCAGTCTATAAAATGGAGAAAATCTTCAAAAACCCCCTAAAAAACAGTTTCCTTAATTTTTCAAAATGGCGCACCTGACGGAAAAATCTGAAAAAAATCAGAGAGATAGCTTTTGATAAAATACATAAAATGCAAAAAAAATTGGACCTAAAAAAAGTTATAGGTTTTAAAAAAGTTAAAAAAAAATTTGAGGTTAGGTACACTCGACCTATGGGTCCATAAAAAATGGACATGTTTTGTAAAGGCTTCAGCTACACTGGTGAATTTTTTGAAATTTTTAAATCAATTGGAACCCAACGAAAAAAAAATTAAATCCAAAAATCTACGTTTTTGGCTGTGGCGGGAGGGGTAAGGGGGGTGGCGAGCTAAAAATCCGTGGTATCTCATTTTTTAGTTGCATAGAACGTAAAAAAATTAATAAAATTTAATTCTGGGAGTGAGGGCATTTTGCCTATCTTAGGTACCCTTTTATGCAAAAATGCGAAACATCAATTTTGATGATTTTGAAATATTTCCTTTTGAAAAGTTTACTGTGCCATCTCTAAAGTATTTAGTTAACAACGAAATTTTATCAAAATGTTTAAACAAACTAAAAGAGCAGTTGTTAATTTTTAAACATTTTGTCGTCAGATTTCGTTAGTTTCATGTTTGTTTAAAAAAGTTGAGTGACAAACTTTTTAGTTTATAATTTTAACCATCACAGCAATAAAATATAATTCATGAGGAAGTTTTCTGGAAAATTTTAAGTCAAAACATGCAATAGGACAAAAGTTATGTGACTAGACGAGCGGCACACCCCAAAAAACGCTTTTTCTCGAGATACTGACCACGGTGTGGCGAATGGCTAATTTTGATCATACTTTATGTTTTTGATGCTGCTGAAAACGAAAATTTAAAATTTTATTTAAAATTACGTTATAAACAAACATGAAATTACGTTTTTGTTGCGTTTAACTCAATACAACTCTATTCCATTTTAATATTTTTTTTTCTGAAATTTTTATATTATATGTTTCTTACCTTTGTGAAGACAATGGGACCTGTTTCAATATTTCTGTCTTATTATAATAAAAGTTATGAATTGTTTAAAGTAAAAGGTGCAGATTCCTGAATTGCAAAGTTTAATCGCAAAAGTTGAGTGACAAAATTTGAAATTTAGCTTTTTAATTAAGATTATGTTAAAATATATAGAGTACAAAGGACAAAATGTTTTACGAAAAAACTGGTGCCACTTTTAATTTTAAGAAAAAAGTAATTTAATTTTTTCTATTTTTAGGGTAAAATTGCCATTTTGACAATGTTTTCCCATCTAAAATTCAAAATAAACCTGATTCTCGTTTTCAACACCATCAAAACCTAATGTATGATCAAAATTAGATATTCGCCACACCGTGGTCAGTATCTCGAGAAATAACTTTTTTCCTATTGCATATTTTGACTTGAAATTTTCCAGAAAACTTCCTCATGACTTATGTTTTAATGATGTGTTGATTAAGATTATAGAATAAAAATTTTGTCACCCAACTTTTTTAAGTAAACATGAAACTAACGAAATCTGACGATAAATTGTTTAAAAATTAACAACTTCTCTTTTAATTTATTTAAACATCTCGGACAAATCTCATTGTTATCTAAATTCTTCAAAAAGGACACTGTAAAATTTTCAAAAGGAAATATTTACAGCGACCAAAGATACAGCGAGGTAAATATGAAAAATTATTAAAATTTTCCACTTGATAAAAATAAACTTCATGTTCGAATTCAGCGACCTCAAAAACATAAAGAATGACCAAAATTTGCCATTCACCTATCACGGTCCCTTTTTCGATTTCTAAGCCTCGAATTAGGAGTGTGCTGCTTGCCTAGGACGACTAGTGACCGAAACTGATCCGGTTGTTCTTTTGAATCAATAAAATAGATCGTGAGTAAAGGTACGTTTTTACTGGAGCTGCTGTTGCGTTCATCGCTGAAAGATCGTCGCAGACCGATGATAATTATAAGACGATCGTAACCGGAGTGTTTTTACTGAAGCAATGATTGTCTTCAAGCGCGCACAATCCGCCAGCACTTTATTGGTGAAAAAGAAGCGACGTTCCGGACATAAAGTATCTCGGCGATTGGAGCATCACGGCTGAAAAACTTATAGTCTTCTCTGGACTACACTAAAAATACTTACCTCTCCTGTTTCTTACGTTAAATGTGGATCACTTGATGATGAATACGCTCATGTTTTAAGTTTCCGCCGCATAACTTATATCTTACCTAGCAGTGATAATTTTTTCTGCAAACATCGACTACGGTCTCTTTTGATAACTTAATTCACAGAATATTTATATCAACTGATAAACTAGAATGTTTTCTTTGCAAACAAGTTGGACACACTGCAGAGTCATGTCTCGATATCCAAGACAGTGTTGTTACCCATGATCCCCCTTCGATATCAGTCAACTTATCAGATGTAGAACAACCATCCCATGTCATTTTAACTACTTAGTAATACCCTTCTGAATATTTCTAACTTATCCGAAAAAATACATATTCACCTTCCTCCTATCCTGAGCTGAATAATAAAAAAATTAGCGAAAACGACTACGTTCTAATGACAAGAGGTGAGTAATTTCGACTCGCCTCAGCTCCTGTCACCCACTGCTACTCCACCTCCAATTCCTAACTCAATGCTTCCACCCAAGTCCTCCTCATCAACCATTATACAAAAACCTGCCAAAAAGAAATAAAAGAATCCAAATCAACTGATCATGACTGTTGCAATATTAATCAGGAATCTCTCGCTATTATCAATAAACTATACGAAGATGTCCCAGAATCATTTTCACTTCACGTAACCCAACTTACTGCATTTCTTGAAAACTCTTTTGGACCAACGACCCTCTAACTGAAGTCAGCCAGTTTACCACTTAAGTAACCTCCTTAATGAAATACCTCACCCTAATCTACAGGGTGATTGATTAGTGTGATAAAGCTCCGTAGATCCGCTATAGTAATAGATACCAATAAAAGTTAATAACAAAAATTGTCGCCAACTTTGAGCTTTACCTTACAAAATTAGTTAGAATGTTACAGGATGTTCGATAACATAGTGGCAGACCAAACTTATGTTTTTTCAAATGGTACACCCTACATATATTTTATTTTATATTCGAAATCCTATTAACTTCTCCACCACAAAAATATAAAGGTTTAGTTATGGTATACAGGGTATTTACAAAGTTACATATAACCAATTTTATATGAAAATCGTAACAAGTTCAACTCCCTGTATAAATAAAAATAAGCACAACAGCAATGTTTTACTAATGCCATATTTTTTATTTATTGTCAAAATTTAAGAAAATGATTGATATTGTTAATTATCTTTGTATCAAATACAGGGTGAGTCAAAACACAAGTACATTATTTTCCCAGTAATTTTAAATGGAATACCCTTTATTTTATGTCACAATTGAAAAGTGCCATTACCGTACTTTAATTTGTACCTATGCAACATTCCCTATGCCTAAATTTATTAGTTTTCGAGATATTTTCATTTTTCAATGAACAAGTAGCATGGCCACCCAGATCACCAGAATTTAATAAACTGGACTTATTTTTTTTGGGTTGTGTTAAGAATGAAGGTTATAAAATACCTCCAACAACAAGGGATGGAACGAAAAATAGAATACAAAGTGTATTTCGAAGTGTTACTTTACAAATGCTTCGTATAGTGAAAGTAACTCATTCAATGACCGTTTTTAGGCATGCATAAATGTGTTTGTTCAGAGCGAAGCCGGATCAGTGATGCACAGATTAATGCATAGTCATTTACATATAAGCCCGGTGCATGGTGCTGACAACAGAAAGCTAATTGAGGAGCTAAAAGCCGATATTGTGATGGGTCATACCTTTGACAATAAGTTCAAAATTAATATACCAGGCAAGGAAGGTGTACCCACACAAGCTGTTGCTACCTGGTACACTGATGGCTCAAAAACATCAGAAGGTGTGGGAGCCGGCATAGTAGGGACAAATCAACGGATGAATTTCCCGGTAAGACTATCTAAGGATATCACAGTTTTCCAGACGGAAATAGGGGCAATCCATCACTTCGTAGAAGATATAAAAAGGCAGGAAAGAACGTTCAGTTCAGTTGCCATCTTCACGGATAGTCAGGCAGCGCTTAAGGTAGTCAAATCTACAGAGGTTAATTCTAAGCTAATCTGGGATTGTGTGTGTGTCCTAAATATCCTAGGAGACCGTAGCAAGGTTACGGTAGTCTGGGTACCGGGGCACGAGGGTCATAAGGGCAATGAAAAAAGCTGATGAAATAGCCAAACAAGGCTCATCAATGCCATTCGTTGGACTGGAACCCTTCTGCGGCGTTGCAAAGGCAGTAACACTTGCAGTAAGAACGGATACAAGCAAGTTGGTAGCTCACAAATCTTTGGAATAGTGGAGGAATTCAGCAGGACAAAGACAGGCGAAACAGCTCATTACAGATCGAACATTCGCCAAAATTTACGGCAGACTTAATAAGCAAAGACAGGAAAACTGTCAAAACCATAGTAGGTCTGCTAACAGGGCAATATAAGCTGAATAGGCACTTGAAGCTGATGGGATTGTCAGATGTTGACCTTGCAGATTCTGTCACCTGGAAGAACACATTCGATATGTGAACACACAGTCAGTGTGACAGTCTGGCAAATGTGTGGTTCTTTGCATTTGGAGAAGAAAGTCCACCGGTACGGAAGGTTCGGTCTCGAAGCTATTAGACTTTTTAAAAAGGGTCAGGCTAGAGAACGTTATATAGGTCTAGTAGACCACAATAGATCTGAAAAGGTCGCAGTGGAATAGGCCAGAAGGCCACCTGTTTAAATCTATCTATCTATCTATCTATCTATCTAATATCTCGAGAACTATACTTCCATGGGAAAATCCAAAAAACGTGTTCAATATTTTTTCGTGTTTAAACACGATCCCAACTCCATCTCATGGAGATGGGGTGGGGGTAACTTTAAAATCTTAAATAGGAACCCGGTTTTTTATTGCAGATTTGGATTCCTGATGAAAAAATAAAGAATATTTATTCGAGACATTTTTAAACGCTTTTCTTTACTTCAATAGTTTGCATCAAATCTTTAGATCTTAATTTGACTGACTTTTCTTCAATGCAAATGAATGAAAATTTGCAGACATATGCATTCGTGGGAACAATACACGAATAGTCAATACAATTTTTTTTATGTTTATTAATTGTTTATATAAAAAAAAAAACGATTTTAATGGAAAATGCTTAAATTCTCTTGTTTTTTACAATGTAGAACCTTGAAAATTTACGGATTGTAGCTAATGATATGAACTACACATAAGTTCACTTTTTACGTTAATTGTTTACGTTATGCTTCATAAATAAACAATAAAAATTCAAATTTTGAGCGCTCATATATTTGTTCATAATATATAAATCGGCGTTTATTCATGTCAATTTTCAATACGATACGAAACAAAACTTCAACCAAAACTGTAGTCTTAGAAAAACCACCGGTAGAGACGTTTTGTGCTACAATTAACATTTAAATTCGTTTTGTCATATTAATTAATTAAACGCTTTTCTTTAGTTCAATCGTTTGGGTCAAATCTTTGGACGTTAATTTAATTGCCTTTTCTTCAATGCAACTTTCTAAAAATTTGCAGACATATGCATTCGCGGGAACAATACACGAATAGTCAATAAAAAAATTTTTTTATTAATTATTTAAATAAAAAACCGATTTTAATAGAAAATGCTTAAATTCTCTTGTTTTTTACAATGAAGAAACTGGAAACTTTTATAGATTGTAGCTAATTATATGAACTATACATAATTTCACTTTTTACGTTAATTGTTTACGTTATGCTTCATAAATAAACAATAAGGTTCAAATTTTTTGCCGACTCCGACTACGTTTCATGTTTGTGCATCATATGTTTTATACATATTTTAATAAACATGACGATATATTTTAATGTTTGAAAAGTGTAAGGCTAAAAAGTAAAAAATAAAAAAATATGAAAAAAATATTTTTAAGAAACGCTTTTCTTTAGTTACGAGTGACTAAAATTAAACATATTACGAAAAAAATCAACTAAAAAGCAAAAAACAAAAAAAAAAAAAAATTAAAAAATCTAACACATTCGTTAAAGAAAAGGGTGCTGCGAAAACCGTTTATTCGATGAAGACGCGCCACGCTTTTCTTTGACGAATATGTTAGATTTTTTCAATTTTTTTTTATTTTTTGCTTTTTAGTTGATTTTTTTATAATATGTTTAATTTTAGTCACTAGTAACTAAAGAAAAGCGTTTCTTAAAAATATTTTTTTATTCAGAATTGTTTAAAGATGGCACGATAATTGGAAAAATCCGATTTATTAGCGGAATCTGTCAACAAATCTAAAAACTGTCTCAAATAAATGTTATTTACTTTTTTATGAGCTATTCAAATCCGCAACAAGAAATGGGAATTCCTAAATAGTTGTATCCGACTATAGCGCCATCTATCCACAATTCGAAAAAATGTTTCGAATAAAAGTTACTTACTTTTTTATCTTTTTTATGAATTATTTAAATCTGCAATAAAAATGTGGGTTCCTATTTAAGATGTTAAAGTTACCCTCCACCCCACCTCTAAGGTATGGAAGCGGGTGTCGCGTCGTGTACGGTGTCATTCGATAGATTTTTGAAAATGATTAAAAACGTATTTTTCAGTTTTTTGATGCGATGTATAGTTCCCGAGATATTCGATCGTCCCATTACTTTTGGGACACCCTATATAATTATTACTATATTTATCTATTTTTTAATATAGTAAACATCTATTTTTATGTAAAATCGTTTAATAAACACTATGGTTTAATTATTTTTGAGCTAGCTACTGTAATTGTCGAGAAAATTGCAGAAAATCTCTATTTCACGATTTTTCCGGATTTCCCGGCGTTTTCTCGCAAAAAAACACATGTATTTTTATGCAAAATCATCCAATAAACACGATGGTTAAATTATTTTCCGCTAGCTACTGTAGTTTTCGAGAAAATTGCGAAAAATATCTATTTTACGATTTTTCCGGATTTCCCAGTATTTTCTTGCAAAAAACAGATCTATTTTTATGTAAAATCGTCCAATAAACACGATGGTTTGATTATTTTTCCGCTAGCTACTGTAGTTTTCTATAAAATTACGGAAAATATCTATTTTACGATTTTTCCGGATTTCCCGGCATTTTCTTGCAAAAAAACACATCTATTTTTATGTAAAATCGTCCAATAAACACGATGGTTTGAATATTTTCCCGCTAGCTACTGTAGTTTTCGAGAAAATTGCGAATAATATCTATTTTACGATTTTTCCGGATTTCCCGGTATTTTCTTGCAAAAAAACAGATCTATTTTTATGTAAAATCGTCCAATAAACACGATGGTTTGATTATTTTTCCGCTAGCTACTGTAGTTTTCTAGAAAATTACGGAAAATTTCTATTTTACGATTTTTCCGGATTTCCCAGCATTTTCTCGAAAAACTAATTTCAGATTCGGATTTCTGAGGGTCGAAAACATATTTGCAAAGGGTTTTCGTCTTCTTTGCCAATTTTGAGCAGTTGAGAATATTTCAGTGGACTATGATAAGCAAAAGAGCAAAATCAGTTATTTTTCTTTCGGCAGCAAGACAAACAATTTTTTTTTGGTGGGCTGTGTAATCATTGATTATCAAAATATTTGAGAATTACCTCTTAGCACACAAGAGATGAAGGTTGCAAATATAATGAGCTTGAGGCACTTTTATAAAAACGAAGAATGTAGGTATCGTGTAGCCGCAATATCAGTCTACTAGGACTCGTGTTCTCAGATGTTATGTAAAGTAAACACACAAGTACTAAACCAACAAAAATAGTACACAAGAAAGTTGTCCTGAACAATATACTGTATATCACAAAATATCGAGCTCTTTATACTCTCATTATACAGGGTGAAATTGATAGTAATTGAAGTCTCGGTGGTATCAGAACTTACGGCAATGATGGAACCAACACATCATTTTTAAGAAAGTAGGTGGATGAAGCCCAAATACATTGCCAATGTTTTACAAGATACGGCAAGAAGAAGAAATAGTTGATTGGTAGTAAAACAACTACCTACTACTGACTGTCATCACATGATCTATTCACCATCCTCTCACACTTAGCTTGTTAACTCTTGTCTCTTTTGATTATCTCTTCTTATGTGGATTAATTACACATATATATGTTTTTCCTTCTTCTTCTTCTTTAGACGCCGTGTCCGTATTCAGACGTTGGCCATCGTCATGTTTACTAGTTCCTGAAACCTTTCTCTATCGGCTGCTGCGCTAAATAATTCTTCTATTGTGGAACCACACCATTGTCTAATATTACGCAACAACGAAAGCTTCTTTCAACCAATCCATCTCTTTTCCTCCACCTTTCCTTGTATTATAGGGCTAAGAAGTAGGTCCTCTAATTATTATAATATAGCCGACGTATTCTGTTTTTTCCTTTTTATGATGTTTATAAGCAGACGTTCTGAATTCATCATTTTGGAGAACATCTTCAAATGTGCGAAACCCACGCTATCTTTAGGATTCGTCGATAGCACCACAATTCTAATGCTTTTAATTTGTTTAGCATTGTGGTTTTTAAAGTCCGTGTCTCACAACGATACAAATAAAATAGACCACACATAACATTTCAGGATCTTGTTACGAATATTCATTGACAGGTTTCTGTTACATAAAACCAGTGGCGGATCTAGAAATTTGCCTTAGGAGGGGAACTTCCAATGAGACACCCACCAACAGACATATAAAAAAGATAAACTCAAACTACATAAAAGACATAAATAATAACTTAATTCCGTTCATTAAGTTTACTTAACATTACTAATTACCGTGTTTATTGGGTTGAATTTGTCTGTGTGTGGTTTAAGTTACATGTCTGCTATTATTATGATTCAACAATTTTTTTCTCTAATTTTGAAGTTAGGGGGAAGTCTTGTTAGGGAGGAAATTTCCCAATTTTCCCTCCTCGTAGATCAGACACTGCATAAAACTGATTTCCAGGTCATAAAAGTCTTACGTGATATTTCCATCCTGTTTACTATATCTTCATCAGAATCGCAATTTACATTTAATCAATTGCCAAGGTATTTAAAATGGTAAAAGCACACCTTGATCTACATTCATCTTCCCAACTGCCATCCAGTTTGTCTTTGAGATATTGATTTTTAGGCCTCTCCGATAACTTGCTTCACTGACTGGATTTACTAATGTTTGGAGATCTTTACATTATTTGCAAGAATTGCTGTATCGTCAACGTATCTGATATTGTTGATTACTTATCCGCTCAGTATTACTCCCTCTTGTTTGTCGTCCAAAGCATCTCTAAAGATTTCTTCACAGTACAGATTAAAAAGACTGGGTGACAAAACACAACCCTGTCGTACTCCACGTTTGATGAGTAGTTTTTCAGTGCGACTATCTCCAACTTATACAGTGGCTTCTTGATTGTAGGTAATATAAGTATTTAGCAGTCTCTTATATCCTAGTGGCCAAGTCCTGCTGCCCGAAGGGAATCGAAAACTGTATCGTGTTGTTCTTGAAGTCGATGAAACAAACATAATAGTCTAGTAAAATAAAATTACACTACATGTAAATCAAAATGTAAATTCGTACAGGTTGAAACAAATTTTATATCAAAGTTTAGGTGGGTACAAAAGATATTTTCAAAAAAGTATCCAAATCATACAGGGGGATCATTGTTTAAATAATTAAAAAGGGGTCATTTTTGCAAAAAAAATACTTTTTTAAATACTGAGGTCATTCAATTACTAATGAAGGTCTATAGGATAATTTTCTACAAAGTTAAAGGGTAAATCTTTCATATAAGACTTACTAAATTAAATTCGACCCCCTATTTATTTAAATGATTGTACATAAAACTTTAAAAACAAATTTGCAAAATATTATTTTTAGCGTTTTAAATAAGCACTATAAAATATCTTATTTTACAGGAGAAGTTGCGCTATGTTACCAGTATTAATAAGAAAAAAATTGGTTAAAAAATATTTAATATTTTTTGAGATATTGAATTTGATTATTAAATGTTACTATATTTTCAATTGCAAAAACGCGGGTGTTGCCAAAGACCTATTTACCTGTATTAAATCTTATTATTTTTATTTTTATGTATATTTTGGATAAATGTATTGATAAAATCAAATTTCGATTAAACTTCCCCCTAAAATGGCATTTGAAAATTATTCAAATTTGTTTATAATTTGTTTTTTTAATAACGTCGCGGGGATTAAATATTTTGAAATGCCGTTTCGATAATTGAGTTCCTGGGAATTTTTCACTAATTAACAAATTTTTTTGTCTTTTTTTTCTCTTCTTTTTTTTTCTTGGAGTTATACAGGGTGTAACAAAAATACAGGTCATAAATTTAATAACATATTCTGGGACTAAAAATAGTTCGATTGAACCAAACTTACCTTAGTACAAATGTGCACATAAAAAAAGTTACAGCCCTTTGAATTTATAAAATGAAAATCGATTTTTTCCAATATATCGAAAACTATTAGAGATCTTTTATTGAAAATAGACATGTGGCATTCTTATGGTAGTAGTATCTTAATAAAAAATTATAGCGAAATTTGGACACCCCAT
Source organism: Diabrotica virgifera virgifera (assembly GCF_917563875.1). Lineage (NCBI taxonomy): Eukaryota > Metazoa > Arthropoda > Insecta > Coleoptera > Chrysomelidae > Diabrotica > Diabrotica virgifera. Next base: position 109,896,815 of record NC_065451.1, on the reverse strand, counting down.
AAAAATGTTATGAGGGTTTTGTTCCTTTAAACCCCCCCAAACTTTTGTGTACGTTCCAATTTAATTATTATTGTAATACCATTAGTTAAACATAATATTTTAAAAACTTTTTTGCCTCTTAGTACTTTTTCAAAAGTCAGTTTTTATGGAGATATTTTGAATATTTGTCAAATCCACCACATATTTGTATATGGCTAAGTACGATTATGGAGACTTGGTAATAATATGAAAATCTATTTATGATTTACATTTTTAGGTATTTTGAACCATACTAAAAAAGAAGTAATATCTCGATAAAAAGTGCCTTCTCGGAAAAATACAAAGAGGCAAAAAAGTTTTAAAAACACTGTGTTTAACTAATGGTACCGCAGTAAAAGTTTAATTGGAACATATACAAACATTTGGGGGGTTTAAAGGAACAAAACCCCCATAAAATTTTTATGTAAACATATTAAAAAAGAAGCCGCATCTCGATAAAAACTGCCTTATCGAAAAAATACTAAGAGGCAAAAAAGTTTTAGAAATATTGAATTTAACTAATGGTACCACAATATTAATTTAATTAAAACGTACACAAAAGTTTGGGGGGTTTAAGGGAACAAAACCCCCATAAAATTTTTATGGGGTGCACAAATTTCACTATAATTGTTTTTTAAGATGTTCCTGCCATAAGAATGCCACAGGTCCATTTTCAATAAAAAATCTCTAATAGTTTTCGATATATTCGAAAAAATCGATTTTCATTTTGTAACTTCAAAGGGCTGTAACTTTTTTTATGTGCATATTTGTACTAAGGTAAATTAGGTTCATTCGAACTATTTTTGGTCTCAGAATATGTGATTTAATTTATGACCTGTATTTTCGTTACACCCTGTATTACTACGGGCCCTTTTAGGGTTAAGTTTCATTAAGCATGTCGACTCTCTAAGTTGTAGATTATAGACCTAAAAATATTAAGATTTAACAAAAATCTCTTTAATAATAAAATGTGTCTACTTACTGAGTTACAGGGTGTTTCATTTAAAAATTTAAAAATTATTGTTACCAAGTACTTTAAAACTATTTGACGTATCCTTATCATACTTGGCAGAAAGTGTGGCTATTATACACTCTACTAAATTGTGATTAATAAACGTTTCTAGCTAGTGCCAGAGGCATACAACAGGGGATAGTGAATGATTGACCCTTCCCAAATTCTACGCCACTGAGTAAATAATATACTCTTTACTGGTAACGATTAAGTCATTAGTTTTCGAGATATTGGACGTTAAAAATTAAATGGCATAGTTATTTTGATTTATTCATTCATTCATTTTAAACTTCCAATATCTCTCAAACTGATGACTTTATCGATACCAATAAAGTTATTTACATACAAAGTATTGGAGAATCGAAAAATTTCGCTAAAATAGTAATTCACTCAGTGGCGTAGAATTTGGGAAGGGTCAATCATTCACTATCCCCTGTTGTATGCCTCTGGCACTAGCTAGAAACGTTTATTAATCACAATTTAGTAGAGTGTATAATAGCCACACTTTCTGCCAAGTATGATAAGGATACGTCAAATAGTTTTAAAGTACTTGGTAACAATAATTATAAAATTTTTAAATAAAACACCCTGTAACTCAGTAAGTAGCCACATTTTATTTAAGAGATTTTAGTTAAATCTTAATATTTTTAGTTCTAGAATCTACAACTCAGAGATTCAACATTCTTAATAAAATTTAACCCTAAAAGGGCCCGTCGTAATATAACTCCAAGAAAAAAGAAGAAGAAAAAAACAACAAAAAAATTTTGTTAATTAGTAAAAAATTCTCAGGAAGGCAATTATCGAAACAGCATTTCAAAATACTTAATCCCCGAGACGTTATTAAAAAAAAATTATAAACAAATTTGAATAATTTTCAAATGCCATTTTAGGGGGGAGTTTAATTAAAATTTGAATTTATCAATACATTTATCGAAAATATACATAAAAATAAAAATAATGAGATCTTAAGCAGGTGAATATTTTTTGGCAACAACCGCATTTTTGCAATTGAAAATATAGTAACATTTAATAAACAAATTCAATATTTTCAAAAATATTAAATATTTTTTGACCAGTTTTTTTTTACTTAATACTGGTAACATAGCGCAACTTCTCCTGTAAAATAAGATATTTTATAGTGCTTATTTAAAACGCTAAAAATAATTTTTTGCAAATTTGTTTTTAAAGTTTTATATACAATTATTTAAATAAATAGGGGGTCAAATTTAATTCAGTAAATCTTATGTGAAAGATTTATCCTTTAACTTTGCAGGAAAAAATCCCATAGACCTTCATTAATAAGTGAATTACCTCAGCAGTTTAAAAAGTATTTTTTTTTTTGCAAAAATGACCCCTTTTTAATTATTTAAACAATGATCCCCTTCTATGATTTGGATACTTTCTTGAAAATATCTTTTGTACCCACCTAAACTTTGATATAAAATTTGTTTTAACCTGTACGAATTTAAATTTTGACTTTTTTTATTTTATTAGGCTATAAACGTTCTATCGGAACTCACAACTTTTTTGTAAGAGAACGCACATGCAAAATAGTGCCTCTGCATTTCCTAGACATAGACCATCTCTAAATCCAAATTGCTTATTACCCATTCTACTTTCACACAGAAGGAATACCCACTCGGTTTTGTACTTAGAGTATTTTAGGGTGAATTTGACGAGTAAAATTATCCCTACTCTAAGATTTTGTATAATTCGTAAACGTATCTTAAGTGCGTGACTCATCAAACTGATTAGTCTAAAATCGCTGCATTTGGAGGGCCTGGTTTTTTTGGTAATGTTAACAGCGACTCCAATCAATCATCTGGTATTTTTACTTTGTTGTAAATTTTGTGAGAGAAAGTGGTTAAGTAGGTAATATTTTTCTCATCTAAAAGTTTAAGTAGCTCAGCAGGCATTTGATCTGGTCCAGGTTCTTTATTGTTTTTGGATTGCTATATTGCTTTTCTGACTTCCGATTTCACAGGCAACTACTTAGGCACCTCTAACTGGTTGCCACAGGTAGTATAATGTGGAGCACGTTCTCGAGAAACATCGTCAAAAAGTCACTGATGCCTCTTTCCCATTCTTTGCACTGTTGTTCGTGATCACAAATGTTTCCATCTGCGTTTTTAAGTATGTTAGCATTTTTCTATTTTCTACATCTGGAGGTATATTTAAGTTTATTGTGGAGGTTGAAATTCATGTTTTTTAAGGTCCTCTATTTCTTTATATGAATTCTCGAGCCAGGATTCTTCGGCTTGTTTAATTTTTCTTCTTATGAGTTTGTCAGTTCTAAAATTTCTTGTGTGCTTTTCCAATGTTTTGTTTGTAGAATTGCTAAATCTGTATAAACACAGGTCCGGAAGAAGAAATAACGTAACTGCAAATTTTGTCAAATCTTGTTTATTGCGTAATTAACTTCTAAAATACTGTGTACAGATGATACAAAAGCGACAGACCTGTAACTATGTGATGAGCCACAACAGGGTAGTTGCGTCGTTATTGAAATATGCCCCATTTTAGACCGTGTTTCAGATAAATAATGACGCAACTGTAAATAGGGTTGAAAATGGGAGGAATTAAATTAAGATAATGAAATTCGGGCGAATAGGCATCAAAATAAAAGCCATCGCTGTAAGAATAAACGGCATACTAAATATTTAAAAATCAAAGTAAGTTATCAATCGAAGTAGCACAGAAAACGACAATAAATATCGTTTCCATACCACCAGATTGACAACAGGTGGAATACTTTCTTTGGTTACACCTCCTGAGATTTTCAAAATTTATAAATCATACAGGATGCCGAGGAAATTAAGATGAGAGAATTTTAAATAATTCACAACTCATCTGCTCAGCTCAGCGTGGTAAAAGCTCCAACAAGAAAGATTCCTTAATACTGAAACAAAAGAGTAAATGAATTAAAGATGTATAAACATTCTCAATTTCTTTGCAACACGAAAATGCAGCAGCTGCATAATACTATGGTGAAATCTGAGAGTGCAGGAAGAGTCTATACCGGTTTCGGGCCCTGTTTCCCCCTTATCAGTAGTCCCATATCCTCTTCTCTCAGATTCTTCCACGTACCACACTTTAGGCCTTTCTGAATTGCAAATAAAGAAATGTCACGGATGAACTAGGGCCATCTACCGAAAAACAAAGTAAGTTAGCAATCGAAGTAGCACAGAAAACGACAATAAATATCGTCTCCATACCACCAGATTGACAACAGGTGGAATACTTTCTTTGGTTACACCTCCTGAGATTTTCAAAATTTATAAACCATACAGGATGCCGAGGAAATTAAGAATAGAGAATTTTAAATAATTCACAACTCATCTCCTCAGCGTGGTAAAAGCTCCAACAAGAAAAATTCCTTAATACTCAAACAAAAGAGTAAATAAATTAAAAATGTATAAACATTCTCAATTTCTTTGCAACACGAAAATGCAGCAGCTGCATAATATATATATATATATATATATATATATATATATATATATATATATATATATATATATATATATATATATATATATATAAAAAACAAAATATGCTCAAGGTGGAATGCAACCATAGACACGTGTTTCTGACTTATTAGTCGTCATCAGTATGATATAGCTAAATAGTATAATAGACTAATAAGTCAGAAACACGTGTCTATGGTTGCATTCCACCTTGGGCATATTTTGTTTTTCATACTTATTGCGAGCCATGCCGATATTTATTAACTCGCGCTAACCTCTCCTTGTATATATATATATATATATATATATATATATATATATATATATATATATATATATATATATAAAGGGTTGTCTACAGCTAATGCCGTTTCCCTTCCGTCAGCCAGGACTTCCATTTTTTTCGATCTTCCCAGTCTCCGTCTTCCAATCCTTTCTTAGACATGGCTTCGTCGACTTCATTTTTCCAAGATCTTCTAGGTCGTCCTCTTCTTCTCGTTCCTCTTGGGCTCCATTCTGCAACCTTGTTTATTCAAGTGTTTTCTGCTCTGCGTACGTGGCCGTACCATTTCAGTCTTCTCTCGTCTATATATTGCAGGGCATCTTTTTCCACTTGCATTCTTCTCCTTATCTCCTCATTTGTTATTCTGTCTTTTCTGGTGAGACCACAGCATCTTCTCCAGTATTCCATTTCGGTTGCCAGAATGCTTTTTTGGGTTTTTTGGTATATCATTGTTTGGTATATCATTCTTTTTGTTTTTCCCTTGATGTTTTTATTCCAGATTACATTATGGAGTTGTCTGATGCAAGATCTTGTTTGTCCCAATCTACTTTTTATTTCTGCTTCTGTTGTTCCGCTTTTCGACATTATAAAGCCCAAATATTTAAAATTCTTCGTTCCTTTTATTTCAACTTGTTCTTCTACTTTTAAGTTTTTTACGTCTTCTTCCGATATTACTACCCTAATAGCACAAGGACGTCCATTGGACGTCCTTCACGGACTTTAGGGACGTCCGTTTTCGTCTGAGGAACGTCCTTTATACGTCCTATTTTGGTCCAAATGTCGCGCTACCGAACGTCCATTGGACGTCCATCTAAGGTCCGAGGGGACGTATATTGGACCTTAATCGGACGTAATTTGGACCTTGATCGGACGTCCTAGGGGACGTAAATTGGACCTTAATCGGACGTAAATTGGACCTTAATCGGACATAAATTGGACCTTAATCGGACGTAAATTGGACCTTAATCGGACATACATTAAACCTTAATCGGACGTAAATTGGACCTTAATCGGACGTAAATTGGACCTTAATAGGACGTAAATTGGACCTTAATGGGACCTTAATCGGGCGTAAATTGGACCTTAACCGGACGTAAATTGGACTTTAATAGGACGTAAATTGGACCTTAATCGGACGTAAATGGGACCTTAATCGGACGTAAATTGGACCTTAATCGGACGTAAATTGGACCTTAATCGGACGTAAATTGGACCTTAATAGGACGTAAATTGGACCTTAATCGGACGTAAATGGGACCTTAATCGGACGTAAATTGGACCTTAATCGGAAGTAAATTGGACCTTAACCGGACGTTCTAGGGGACGTGAATTGGACCTTAACAGGACGTCCAATTTTGTTCCAAATGCTACGTTACCAAACGCCCAATGGAGGTCCACTTAACATCCGAAGGGACGTTCGGTGGACGTCAATTGGGCCTTCATAGGACGTCCCAGTTTGGTCCAATGTCTTGCTGCCGAACATCCATCTAATGTCGTGGGAAATAAAAAATATATTTTTTAAGGAACTTATATTACATCTTATATTAAATTACATACAATTATTGGATATTACATTATTTACATTAAATTACAATACACTTCTCCAAGAAATTAACGCACCACCTTAAATATGGGGTATTTTTTATGTCTCGTATTTCCTAAACCTGTTGTTTCATCTAAGTGATTTTTTTATAATATTATAGCCTAGGCTATAGGTTACCTCCTTAAGCTTGTCATGCACAGGGAGCTATGCTGTAATATATGTACATTATATCATATCGCTCTCTATAGTAATGAGTGAGCCTGCAGACAGAAAACAAATGGTTCCATATGTGCAGGCTCACTCATTACTATAGAGTGCGATGTGATATAATATATATTACAGTATAGCTCCCCGTGCATGACAAGCATAAGGAGGTACTTAACCTATAGCCTAGGGCCTAGGCTAGAATATTATAAAAAAATCACTTAGATGCAACAACAGGTTTAGGAAATTCGAGACATCAAAAATGCCCAATTTTTAAGGTGGTGCGTAATCGGCTGTATATACAGGGTGTAACAAAAATACACGTCATAAATTAAATCACATATCCTGGGACCAAAAATAGTTTGAATGAACCTAACTTACCTTAGTACAAAAATGCACATAAAAAAAGTTACAGCCCTTTGAAATTACAAAATGAAAATCGATTTTTTCGATTATATCGAAAACTATTAGCGATTTTTTATTGAAAATGGACATGTGGCAGTATTATGGCAGGAATATCTTAAAGAAAAATTATGGTGAAATTTGTGCACCCCATAAAAATTTTATGGGGGTTTTGATCCCTTAGATCCTCCCAAACTTTTGTGTATGTTCCAATTCAATTTTATTATTGTGGTACCATTAGTTAAATTCAATATTTTTGTTTCTTAGTATTTTTCAGATAAGGCAGTTTTTATCGAGTTGCGACTTCTTTTTTAACATGTCTACATAAAAATTTTATGGGGGTTTTGTTCCTTTAAACCCCCCAAATGTTTGTGTACGTTCCAATTAAACTATTACTGAGGTACCATTAGTTAAACAGAATGTTTTTAAAACTTTTTTGCCTCTTTGTATTTTTTCGATAAGGCACATTTTATCGAGATCTGGCTTCTTTTTTAATATGGTTCAAAATATCCCTAAAAATGTAAAGCATAAATAAGTCTGCATATTATTACCAAGTCTCCATAATCGTACTTAACCATATACAAATATGTGGTGGATTTGACAAATATTCAAAATATTTCGATAAAAATTGACTTTTCTAAAAAAGCTATAAGAGGCAAAAAAGTTTTTAAAACGTTGTGTTTAAATGGTACTGCAATAATAATTAAATTGAAACGTGCACAAAAGTTTGGGGGGTTTAAAGGAACAAAACCCCCATAAAATTTTTATGGGGTGTCCAAATTTTACTATAGTTTTTTCGTAAGATACTGCTGCCATAATAATGCCACATGTCCATTTTCAATAAAAAATCTCTAATAGTTTTCGATATATTGGAAAAAATCACTTCATCTTGTAACTTCAAATGAATGATAAAGGCACAGAGACTTAGATGGCGAGGTCACATTGAAAGGATGCCAAACACGAGGACTCCAAAAATGGTACTAAACTACACTACAGCTTCAAGAAAGAGAAGAGGAAGGCCGAAAAATAGATGGAAGCAAGAGGTCGAAAAAGATTTGGAAAGAATGGTGCTACAGGGTCAGAAAAGAAAAATGAATAACAGGAAGGAATGGAGAAAAATCACATATCAAGCCAGAGAAGATCTCAGTACATAAAGAAACATGAAAATGAGGAAAAAAAACAAACTTTTCAAGCCATGGGCCTCTAAGACCCTTGGTGCTATTATATATATATATAACTTCAAAGGGCTGTAACTTTTCTTGTGTGCACATTTGTACTAAGGTAAGTTAGGTCCAATCAAACTATTTTTGGTCCCAGAATATGTGATTAAATTTATGACCTGTATTTTTGTTACACCCTGTATATATCTACATACTTCGTCTAATTTACTAACTGTTGCGCGTCATCCGCGTCGTAGCCTGTGAGGTTGCATGATACCAACACGAAATATTTAGGCGGTAGGTGTGTTCTTTTTTAGAATCACTTTGCCGAGTACACTGGAATTACAGCCACTAGACATATTTTATTATATACGCGTAGAAATAATATTTGAAGATTTCTATTAATGTTAACCTAAAGAAATACACAATAATATGTTTCATTTAATTTGTATAAATGGATTATAAAGCGTTTTTATGAAGCAGATTTGTTCGGATCACACTGTAACTGTAATCGAACGAAGGTGACATTTTAGAATAAATTGGTAACATTTATTTGACAGTTACGGTGATGACACTTCATATTTGTTTATATTCTTTACTATAAGTATCTGTTTTATTTATTATATTTACTGTTTTTATTATTTACTTTACTATAAAAAGATCCTCCACTATAAAAATATAAATTTCACCTAATTTTATAACGACTTGGAATAATCGAGGTATCTGACAACTTTTTTAGTTGTTATTGTAGACATACTTATACAAAGAAACCTACCGGCTTTTTGCCAAGAGTTCGGAGCCGTTTTTTAATTATTAACAATGCAGTGCAAAAACTCTTGCACTGCAAATCTTAAAAGATTATAACTTAATTCTTGTTCTCTATTTCTTAAGTTTTTACTTATTTACATTGAATATTAATTTGTTTTGTTGTATAATCCACGTTTACAATAATTATGTGACATATTTGATTTAAAATGGATTCAGGATCTTTTTATACTTTGGCAACTATGTCAACTTAGATCTCTGGCGTAGATAATGACGTGCAACAGTAAGTAAATTAGATGGACTGTAGGTTATATTTGGTTCTTGGGACATCAAAGTATATTTTTTAGACATTCTTAGTCACTGATGTGACATACCTACGATTTGTTTTTTCATGAGTTTTGTAAGAGAGACTAAAAACTTTTTTTATAGTCACCTCCTGTTTTCATATATTTTTTGACATGTTTTGTAGTAAATTCAACTATCTATTTACTACAAAACATGTGAAAGCAGATGATCCTAAAAATGGTTTTTCGTCTCCTACAAAATTCATGAAAAAGCAGATAGGAGAATTATTGTACATTACAATTCTCTGATGTTTGGGAAAAAGGGCTTAAGTCAGAATTGCACATCGATAATGTTTTGATGATTTCTACAGTACTGTAGTAGATTCTACTGTACATACAGTTTACATCTACAACAGTTTTTTTCTGGTCCAGAAATCATCAAAACATTATCAATGTGCAATTCTGACTTAAGTCCTTTTTGCCAAACATAAAAAAACAATCTGGTCATAACTGACCAATGAGCAATTTTAATTTAGCCTAAATTACTACTGTTTCTTAAAATGAAGAGCTTACCCCATAGCGTCTCTTATCTAATCTAACAAGATCGTGCACTATTCTAATATACACAGGCACAGCACACAAGCACTATGCTCCGTTTTTCACTATCACCTATCACTCAAACTAGTTCAAAAGGATTTGTCCTCTTCAATCTTCTAGTTTGCCCAGTAGTATCGAGGAGCTGGATTTCCTCGATATTCTTGAACTCATGAAGTTGATGCTCGTGACCCTGCTATCTTCTTGATATTTGTTGATAATGTAATAACTTATTATGCATGGACAATGTGGACTTTCTTCCAACTAGCCAATACACTTTTTATATCTCTCTTTTGCCTTTCATAGCCACAAGGCTATACATTTCCTTCTTGGTTTTTTTTTGTATGCCACTTTCAGCTGATTCTAAAAAAAATTAAAATGAACGGTAATTTTTCTATTCTTTACAATTAAAAATCAAAAGAAATAGGTACCTATTTACAGGTAATAATATGCATGTATAAATGATTCGTTTCATAAAGAATAAAGAAAATTGAAAACGGATTTTATAATACTTACAAAATTGTTTAAACAAGAGATCTAGCCAGTGCCCAGAGCAAAAACTAGCAGACAGTACAGCAAAAAAGCCACTAATTTCCATTTCCCACATCCCCTTATCGATGCATTTTTTTCCAATCAAAATTTTTACTTTTTTACTAAATTTTTAGGTTATCGGTTATGTTATGAAAATGAAATGTGATGACCAATGACCACGAGACGCTACATAGATACTCGCGCGGCAAATTTGAAAATGAACGCAAATTGAACAGTAATTACAATAAATGGCCTCTCTTAAAATCTTGTAATGGAAAATTTTACCCCTCCAGGAAGACATTGTACTATGTTCATAGAATCTTGTGGTAACTTTCCACCCATAATTTAATCAGATAGATGTTCACGGAATAGAACGGTAGTACCTACATTCCTGGAATGTTTTGTGTTGTTAGGATTAAACTTTTATTTTATTTATTCTTGAATATTTCCTATTGTTAAACATTGTAACCAATAATTTACATTTCATTACATTACATAAAATCAAAAACATTTTTTGGATATTAAACTATATAGTTTGTTTATAATTGTAATAATTGTATATACAATTTTGAATTAAGATTTAATCTTTTCGATTTAAACTACAGTAAAACCTGTGTTACCGGCCCCCTGCAAACACCGGCCACCTGTACTAACGGTCAGTTTAAAAATTCCCCAAACCAATTACAGTAAAACCTGTCAGTAACGGCCACTAAAAATGAAAAAGCTATTGGCCGATATAGAAAGGTGACCGGTATTGCCAGTATTTGTAGTCTATTAGATATAATTGGTTTGGGGAATATTTAAACTGGCCGTTAGTACAGGTGGCCGATTTTATCAGGTGGCCAGTAACACAAGTTTTACTGTATATCTAGACTACAAAAACTGGCAATAACGGCCACCTTTCTATATCGGCCAATAGTTCTTTCATTTTAGTGGCCGTTACTGACAGGTTTGACTGTATTTCATTAACGTAAAGTTAACGCGTAAGTTAATATTTTATTGAATTATTTTGCTATTTGATCCCGTAATTGGTATAATGTGTCCAATATAATATATACGCGTTCATAGAACGTCCGTATTTCGTCCAGTATGGACGTCCAAAGGACGTTCAACGTCGGAAGTCCAAAGGACGTCCATATTTATTCCGTCCGAAGGACGTCCAACGTCGGACGTCCAAAGAACGTCCATATTTATTCCTTCCGAAGGACGTCCAAAATGGGACGTCCAAAGGACGTCCGTTTATAGTCCATGGACGTAAGGACCAAAAATGGACCTATTTTGGACGTCCAAAGGACGTCGTGTGCTATTAGGGTAAGTATTCCGTTTTCTTCATATTTATTTCCAAGCTGCATAATACTATGGTCAAATCTGAGAGTGCAGGAAGAGTCTATACCGGTTTCGGGGGTTGTTTCCCCCTCATCAGTAGTCCCATATCATCTTCTCTCAGATTCTTCCACGTACCACACCTAGTGTACCTAGTTCATCCGTGACATTTCTTTCTTTGCAATTCGGAAAGGCTTAAAGTGTGGTACGTGGAAGAATCTGAGAGAAGAGGATATGGGACTACTGATGAGGGAGAAACAACCCCGAAACCGGTATAGACTCTTTCTGCACTTTCAGATTTGACCATAGTATTATGCGGCTGCTGCATTTTCGTGTTGCAAAGAAATTGAGAATGTTTATACATTTTTAATTAATTTACTCTTTTGTTTGAGTATTAAGGAATCTTTCTTGTTGGAGCTTTTACCACGCTGAGCAGATGAGTTGTGAATTATTTAAAATTCTTTCATCTTAATTTCCTCGGCATCCTGTATGATTTATAAATTTTGAAAATCTCAGGAGGTGTAACCAAACAAAGTATTCCACCTGTTGTCAATCTGGTGGTATGGAGACGATATTTATTGTCGTTTTCTGTGCTACTTCGATTGATAACTTACTTTGTTTTTCGGTAGATGGCCCTAGTTCATCCGTGACATTTCTTTCTTTGCAATTCGGAAAGGCCTAAAGTGTGGTACGTGGAAGAATCTGAGAGAAGAGGATATGGGACACTGATGAGGGGGAACAACCCCCGAAACCGGTATAGACTCTTCCTGCACTCTCAGATTTGACCGTAGTATTATGCAGCTGCTGCATTTTCGTGTTGCAAAGAAATTGAGAATGTTTATACATTTTTAATTAATTTACTCTTTTGAGTATTAAGCAATATTTCTGTTGGAGCTTTTACCACGCTGAGCAGATGAGTTGTGAATTATTTAAAATTCTCTCATCTTAATTTCCTCGACATCCTGTATGATTTATAAATTTTGAAAATCTCAGGAGGTGTAACCAAACAAAGTATTCCACCTGTTGTCAATCTGGTGGTGTGGAGACGATATTTATTGCCGTTTTCTGTGCTACTTCGATTGATCACTTAATTTGTTTTTCGGTAGATGGCTCTAGTTCATCCGTGACATTTCTTTCTTTGCAATTCGGAAAGGTCTAAAGTGTGGTACGTGGAAGAATCTGAGAGAAGAGGATATGGGACTACTGATGAGTGGCAAACAACCCCCGAAACCGGTATAGACTCTTCCTTCACTCTCAGATTTGACCGTAGTATTATGCAGCTGCTGCATTTTCGTGTTGCAAAGAAATTGAGAATGTTTATACATTTTTAATTCATTTACTGTTTTGTTTGAGTATTAAGGAATCTTTCTTGTTGGAGCTTTTACCACACTGAGCAGATGAGTTGGGAATTATTTAATATTCTCCCATCTTAATTTCCTCGGCATCCTGTATGATTTATAAATTTTGAAAATCTCAGGAGGTGTAACCAAAGAAAGTATTCCACCTGTTGTCAATCTGGTGGTATGGAGACGATATTTATGGTCGTTTTCTGTGCTACTTCGATTGATAACTTACTTTGTTTTTCGGTAGATGGCCCTAGTTCATCCGTGACATTACTTTCTTTGCAATTCGGAAAGGCCTAAAGTGTGGTACGTGGAAGAATCTGAGAGAAGAGGATATGGGACTACTGATGAGGGGGAAACAACTCCCGAAACCGGTATAGACTCTTTCTGCACTCTCAGATTTGACCATATAGTATTATGCAGCTGCTGCATTTTCGTGTTGCAAAGAAATTGAGAATGTTTATACATATTTAAAAATCGTTTTTTTGTACCGAAAAAATTTAAGATGAAAAATGACGCAGCTGCAGATAGCGTTGAAAATGGGGGGATTAAATTAAGATAATGAAATTCGAACCAATAGCCACCATTGTAAGAATAAACACCATATACCGATGCTTCTGGGCGATTACTCCTCATTTATTCCCTATTTTAAATAATATTTAAAAATAGTTTTTTTACCCTCCTGAGAAATTTGGCTTTTTGCAGTTACGTCATTCTTATTCCGGACCGGCGATATGTAGTAGCACGTAGCGAAAGGTACTGTGTCCAATGTACACTATACAAATGTTTACACTGGTTTGGCAATTCTACCTGCCACTGGGACACCACGCCCATGGCCGTAAGTATGATGTTAGGGGCCCCAGGGCAAACGTGATCTGGGCTCCCCTACCGGGGGATCTCGGTGGTTTACCCAAAGATCTTACACACATAGATTTGGCCAACTCCGAAAAATAGCGTAACGCGGAGCAGTTCGGGTCGGTGGTCTATCTATCTCTCTCTACTGGCGCTTAGCTTTCTCTCTCTCTCTTCGTTCCATTACTCCCACCTCTTGGTAGATACGCTCACACTCGCACGACAGACAAAGATAGCTAGACCACCGTACTTGAAATCGACGTTACACCCCGATGCATTGTTTAGCATATCCCTAGCCAGATCTATTCTTGACATATCTCTGGGTTTACCCCACAGCGAAACGGGGGTAAACTCCCCATCTCTCATCTGGAATCATCTAGAAAACGTTTTACTAAGTTGATTGCTTCGTTTTGAAGGTCTTATTCGTTTGCATTCAAAATATGTAAAGTCAGGGTGAACAATTCGGTACGTATCTAACACTGCTTTCATTCCTTGAAAGCGAGTGTCTAGCTGATGGCATAATTTGTCGATCAGTGAGTAAAACACGGTTACTCTAAGGGTGTGCTCACTACGGAGACCAAAGTAATAAATACATTATTTTAAATGCGAGAATTCACGAATATAAATACCAGGGAGCGAGGATACAATCCTTTGGTTTCCGTAGTGAGTCTAGCTCTTAAAGTCTTTCATCTTCGCACAGTTTATCGATATGTTTTTTCGTCTTCTGCATTCTTTTTGGAGCGAACCCTACTGGTATTCTCCAACGTTGACACATATTCAAAGAAGGTTTCAAATTGTCCTCTCATTTCAGTTAGCTTTAAGAGGCAGTGGCGTAGCTGACAGGCCCGCAAGGCAGGGCCTTTCTTTAAATTGGGGACCAAAACATATTTTTCTAATAAGCATCAAAATAGGGAACTTGGAAGGAAGTAATGAAACGGGTAATTGAAGTAACTCTTACTCTTTCCGGGTGCAATTTAGCGTCTCGTGGACATATTGGTAGCTTAGATGAAAGTGAATTCCAAAAAGGTAATTTTTTGTCGGCGGTTCTTTTACTAGATAAATATGATCCTGTTTTAGCTAAATTAATCGATAAAAACAAATTACTTGAGCCCCCAAATACAAAACGTAGTTATAAATTTGCTGGTATAAGAAATTGAAAATAAATTGATTAATTTAATTAAAAAAAGTTGTTTTTATTGAATAATTTTTTATATCACTCAAGATATTTCAAAGCACGATCAGCTTAATTTATTTTTCGATATTTAAAAATAACTCGCGATGGAAATAATTTACCTTCCAAAGCAGAATATGCTGACAGTTTTTTGGGATTTATTCACATATACCAATGTGCAGAAGGTCTTGTAAATGAAATTTTAAAATTTATACAATCAAACTGCAGAGGATTTCGTACACAACTGCAGAGGAAAGGGGTATGATGGGGTAAGCGTTATGAGTGGTGTATATACAAGTGTACAAAGGCGCATAACTGGCATTGAAAAAACAGCTTCATAGTTCATTGTACATCCCATAATCTCAACCTAGTGTTGAATGATGCCGTTGCTGGTGTACAGGAGTTGCGTTTTTTTACGATATAATTAATTAAGAGATTATATGATTTTTTTAGTGCAAGTATTAAAAGATGGGATCTACTATGTACTATTACGACTTTCGATTCATCGCGTTTGCCAACACTTAAAAGATTATGTGAAACCCGGTGGTCATCCAGAAATGATGCTGTTATGGCTTTGCGTCGAGCTTTCCGACAAGTAATGAAATCTTTAACGAAAATTTCATTGCTATTTCAAAAAACGATGAAAAATTAGAAGCTAATACATTACTATTCAATCTAAAATACTTAACTTTATTAATCTAACATCAAAATTTTTGCAATCTGAAACGGCAGCGTTAACCGTCGCCCTTCAACTTTTTGAAAAAACTCGTGTTAATCTTCGAGAAATGAGAAATTCGTTTTCCGAAACTTTAGCAGAAGCAGCAGGAATAGCAAAATAGTGGGGTATTATACCGGAATTTAAATAAAAAAATTTTACGATGAGCTCAGCGGCGACGAAAAGATAACTTTTCACGGTTCTTTCACGGTTCTAATTCTTTCACGGTTTTTGCTCTAAATTTTAAAGAACCGCTTGGATTGACATGAAATTTGGCATACGTATAGCTTACATGTCAAAGAAAAATAGTGATATTGTGCCAATGTGTGCTTTTGCCCTGGGGGTGACTTTCACCCCCTCTTGGGGGTGAAAAAATATATATCCAAACTAAGTCCGGAAGTGGGTAAACTGACTAATTTTAAGTAAGTTTTGTCCTATAGAGCTTTTTCGCCAAGTCAACACTTTTCGAGTTATTTGCAAGTGAATATGTTCATTTTTCAACAAAATAACCACATTTTTAGACGGTTTTTCGCAAATAACTCAAAAAGTAAGTATTTTGTCGAAAAAAACGTTCTTAGCAAAAATATACCCTATAAAAACGTAAAAAAAAATGGTGCACGCGTTAGGTCTCTGGATCTCGTAGAACCAGAGTTATAGCCAATGAAAAATATATTCATATTCACTAAATTTCAAATAGAATATTTCGACGTGAAATATCCAAAAAATTAAGCACTTTTTGGGGAAAACCTATTATAACTTTTTTAAAGTGTTTAAGAAAAGCTTTATTTGTTTTTACAAAAAGTTTCTAGCATTAAATTGAAGCAAGTTGTATAGCTTACATGTCAAAGAAAAATAGTGATATTGTGCCAATGTGTGCTTTTGCCCTGGGGGTGACTTTCACCCCCTCTTGGGGGTGAAAAAATATATATCCAAACTAAGTCCGGAAATGGGTAAACTGACTAATTTTAAGTAAGTTTTGTCCTATAGAGCTTTTTCGCCAAGTCAACACTTTTCGAGTTATTTGCAAGTGAATATGTTCATTTTTCAACAAAATAATCACATTTTTAGACGGTTTTTCGCAAATAACTCAAAAAGTATTTTGTCGAAAAAAACGTTCTTAGCAAAAATATAGCCTATAAAATCGTAAAAAAAATGGTGTACGCGTTAGGTCTCTGGATCTCGTAGAACCAGAGTTATAGCCAATGAAAAATATATTCATATTCACTAAATTTCAAATAGAATATTTCGACGTGAAATATCTAAAAAATTAAGCACTTTTTGGGGAAAACCTATTATAACTTTTTTGAAGTGTTTAAGAAAAGCTTTATTTCTGTTTTTACAAAAAGTTTCTAGCATTAAATTTTAGCAAGTTATGCTCAAAATAAAGTTGGTCCCTTTTGCTTTTGCAAAAAAAAAATCGGGAAGACCACCTCCTATAATTAGCAACTTCCACAAATTATTTTACTTATGTTGTGTTTATATGATCTGTAAGTTTCATCGATTCAAAGTGCTTGTACAATAAATATATTATACACGGCTCACTAAAATAATTAGTTACGCCCCTGTACTACTGATTACTTAAAATTCAAGTAGTATTTATGTAACCTTTCTGGAAACTCCAGGTTATTGTTGAGACTCGCATTTGAACCCCTCGCCGGGGCAGATCGTCAAAAGCTTCCTAACGAGAATCATCTCTAATCTATCGACGCTCCCGCTATTCGTAAAAAGGCCGCATTTTACCGGCTTTTTTTGCTATCGTTTTATACCGCTCAGATAATTCAATCTGCTCAGTATTATCGACGATGATTTATTTAGCGTATTAGTGAGTGCCTTACAAATGAACCAAATGGATTATGGAATTCAATCAGAGCTCTGATGTGACACGTCATCAAGGAATAAAACTGTAAGTACTCTACATGTATGTGAACATAACTTATTAGTCGTGATACTGTATGCATTTTGAACCATATACCTCTCGTAGCAAATATTCTTTGTGCCATTTATGCAGATAATACTTTAAATTACATATGAAAAATCGTTATCTACTCTTAACCAGCTTACCTATGGGAATATACTCTATAACCGTACAATAAGTATAGGTTACTATTGTTAAGGATACTTTACGTATTGCCTAAACATTTCTGTTCCATCGAGCCGTATCATATTAATTATTTATTAATTAAATCCTCAAGGTCCTTCGTATTTGCATATTTTGATAATCTCTATTCTGAGAATAACGGTTTTTCATTTATAGTGTCTTTCTGTTGCATTTGGAAATTTCCAAGCCACGCCGCCCCGGCACAAAAATAAAATATTCCTCTCTTTCTGCACTCAAATTCTCAGTATTTAACCCAGCACGTCTCTACAATAGCTGGTAGGTTGTTAAGCCCGGTCTACACGTGCAATTTCAGAAACTACTTGCTTTGTTCAAATAAAGGAGTCGTTTTGTTTGTATGAAAAAATATTTGCATATATTACATTATTTTATTTTCGTAAATATATTTTTCTGTTTATAGTATACAAAAAGTGTACTCATTTCTTGGCTGATAGTACGGGTGTTATAATTTTAACATTGTTTGTTCAACCTTTTGATTTAAATTAAATTTATAATTTTGAATCCGATTAAGCCTGGTTCACAGGTTACAAAAATTATTAAAAATAATTTTGTTTTCTTGCATAAATTGTAAGTTTTTGCTACATTTAGCTTCGCTTAAGCTCATTTTACACTTCTAGAAAACTATAGAAAATAAATAATTGTTTTTTCCTTCAATTTAATTAATTTAAATACTTGTTAAGGGTGTCTCACACTTGCTGAAAAATACCCATTTTGGAAAATTGCATATATTTTGAAATTTTATAGTTTTGCATTTCATATACTAATCTGCGCTCATACAGGGTGATACTATTAAGCCAATCTCACACTATTAAACGTGTAATATATAATATATTGTACATATTCTCTCATTTTCGCATCGATTTATAGGTTTAGACATTTGCAAATAATCTATCTAATCTCACATTCTCGCAACATGGCTGACCGATCAAAATATAACCGACAGAGGCTCACCGCAAAACTTGATATAACCAAGTTGGCTGATTCGGTTCCCACAACTCTTAATTCTCTAAACAAATATAAAATTCGTGAAATAATTTCACAACTCAAACATTCTTACGGACTTTTCCGCGATGCTCAAAATGTGCTGGAGACGATCCCCGAGGAACCTACCCCCTCTACTGATTCCTCTGTGGTTTTTGATAAATATTTGGATACAATTTCTCTATTGGAAGAAAGGTTAGAGGTCATTGAAAGTTCTAATGTGACTGCTACCCCCTCCCTCCAATTTGACCCTAATTCTTCTCTAACCTCACAGTCTATGGCTAGGCAACGAACAGTAAACCTCCCTCGTATTCAGTTAAAACCATTTAGTGGCTTAGTTACTGAATACAATTCATTCATTGAGACCTTTGATACAATAATAGGATCTGATACTACATTAAGTGATCTGGAAAAACTCATTTACCTCAAAAGTTTTCTAACTTCCGAGCCTTTGACGCTTCTCGAGCATATCCCACTCACAGGTGACAATTACAAAATAGCCCGGGATAACCTGACACAAAGGTACGCCAACTCTAAATCGCTTATCAAAACTCTCATCTCTCAAATTCTTGATGCGCCTCCTATTTCTGGAAACGCAAATCACTCACAATTAAGAAATTTTCATACGGTCATGTCAAATAATTTCAAGGCCCTATTGAACTTGAATAGGCCCCCTTCAGATCTCTTGCATTTACTTCTCATACATATCGCTACTCAGAAACTCGACGCACCTACCATTAGGGCTCTTGAGTTCCAATCCGGTGGTAGCCAAGCTACCCCTGATTTTGTCCATTTTCTAGGGGAAATCGAGACACGCGTTGTTCATCTTGAGAATATTCAATCTCAATCAAAACCAAAATCGACTACTACTTCCAGACACTCTTTACACCTAGCCTCAGACACTTCTACCAGTAACCTTTCGCCTCGCTTAGGTCCTAAGAAATGTTCCTATTGCAACGACTCTCACTCGATCTACTCTTGTCCTCAGTTCAAGCAGTTGAATTCTAAAGAACGTTTTAGTTTTGTCAAACAAAATAAATTTTGTATTAATTGTCTTGGGTCTCACATGCTCGATCAGTGTAAATCCAAATTCTCTTGCATAGTTTGTAAATCTCGTCATCACACGTTGCTCCATTTCGACAAAACGGGTCATAGTAACCCTTCCGCGGCTGTTGGCCAACACAACTCAAATAATCATAATAAAACCGCTATCTCAAATAACTCCCATACACAGGGTAATTCACAACAGGGGCCCTCACATGTTAGAGCTCCTGAAACGGAAGTTAATCTTCAAAATTCGACTCCACATTCAATGGCTCTATCTGCAGCCTCGCTTGATAATCATTTGGTGTTATTAAGCACACTCCAGGTCTATCTTGTCGCTCCTAGCGGCAAGAGGGTCTTCGCAAAGGCACTTTTAGACTCGGCCTCACAGGTTTCATTTATTAGTGCTGACCTCGTAAAGGAACTGTCACTCACCACTAGAGATGGAAAATTACGGATCAATGGAATTAACTCCACCTCATCCTCGTCTCAATCTATTGTAGATACAACAATTTTCGCTGTCGCTAACGACGTTCCTTTTGACATCTCGTGCTCTGTACTCCCAAAGATAACAAATCCGCTTCCTCAAATTTCTATTTCGGCGAGCAAACTAAACATACCCTCAGAGATACCATTAGGTGATCCGATGTTCCATGTAACATCCCCAATTGGTATCCTGCTCGGTGCAGACCTGTATAACGATATCATTCAACCTGAAATAATTCGTTTGGGAAAAGGTCTTCCCGTTCTTCAACGCACTCTACTCGGGTACACGATATCAGGGTCAGTTCCAGACTTTGCTCTTAAGTCGAAAAATACTAAAAAGGCTTTGGAATTTTATTCAAACTCTCTCGTTACTTGTTGTTCTCATAACACTCCTTCCGCCGTAAATGAGCCGGTAGTGTCCAACGAGGAACTATCCGATCATTTACAAAAATTCTGGGAGCTGGAAGAAGCCGCTCCTCAGAACACCGATCTCATTAATGATCACCCCGCTGAAATTAATTTTGTAAAACATGTTAATGTTCTCCCCAATGGACGATATGAGTCCACACTCAATCTCAAACTCCCTATCGAAGATATAGACATGGGAAATTCGTTTCTCTCGGCAAAAAGACGTTTTCTCAGTCTCGAGAAACGTTTTCAACTCAACCCTGATTTATTGGAAAAATATCAGGACATTATATCGGAATATCTCAATAACGGACAAATAATTCAAGTGCCGTTAAAAATGCTAAATGACTCAGGTAAACCTAATTACTTTCTCCCTCACTTTCCCATTTTCAAATCCAACTCTACTACTTCCACTCGTATAGTTTTCGATCCAAACAATAAATCGTCTACGGGAATCTCCCTCAGTGACGTCATAGACAAAGGTTATGTCGTCCAACATGAACTTTTTGACATTCTCGCTAAGTTTCGTCAGTTTAAATTCGCACTAGTAGGCGACATCAAGGCTATGTTCCTACAAATCGCCATTTGTCCCACTGAAACATTTCTGTTAAATTTTCTCTTTAGGGACAATATTCAGCAGCCTTTACGGTGCTATCAATTTCAAAGATTACCCTTCGGGCTCCCAAGTAGCCCATTTATCGCTCAAAGAGTTATCAAGCACATCGCTGACAACAACAAACATACCCACGAACTTGCTACTAGTGTTCTGCAAGAATCTATCTATATGGATGACCTGATCAGCGGTGCTGACAGTCTTCATGAATTAAGTTGTCTTTTCGAACAATTAACTTCTTTGCTAGAAACCCATGGTTTCCTCCTCCACAAGTGGAACTGCAGTTCTTCAGAATTTCTGTCTCAACACAATTTAAATCCCGTCTCTGAAGTCAGTCTTAACTTCACGGGATCTGATAAAGTCTTAGGCATATTCTGGGATTCAGAACGCGACCACTTTTCGTTTAAAACTCCTATCTTCAAATTGGCTAATGTTGTTACTAAACGTACTATTCTCTCCTACATTGCTACTTTGTATGACCCGCTAGGATGGTTATCCCCTGTCCTTGTGAACGCTAAGCTCTTGATACAGGAAATATGGTCCCAGAAATTGGACTGGGATCAACCCATTGACTCACCCATCATTATGAAAAATTGGCAAAACCTCTTATCGACATTCAAAACTATAGAAGAGGTCAAGGTACCTCGATGCTTACTTTTACAAAAGAAAGTTGTTGATGTTCAATTAATTATTTTCACCGACGCATCGGAAAAAATATACAGCACTTGTGTGTATCTCAAAGCGACATACTCAGACTTTTCTGTATCGTCGCGGCTTATCGCTTCTAAAAACAAAATTTCTCCGCTAAAAAATAAACTCACCATCCCCAAATTGGAACTTTGTGGAATAGTGTTGGGAGTCACTCTGGCTCATAGACTTTTTCACATCTTCAAGAAAAATTTGAGTATATCTTCATCTCATCTCTTTGCTGACTCTACAATTGCCTTGTCTTGGATACTTTCTAAAAAACACATTTGGAACATTTTTGTACAAAACAGAATTCAAAAGGTCAATTCCTTGTTGGAAACTTTTCCTTGTGATTTCCATTTCGTCAGAAGTCACGAAAACATCGCTGACCCCGCTTCCAGAGGGATAAATGTCTTTGATAATCCCCAGACCACCGAAGACTGGTTATGCGGACCTAGCTTTATTAGAGACAATCCCATCGATTTTTCTCTTCATCAAATTCCTCATTTTCAGGATGATCTTCCTGAATTAAGGAAGTTAGTTGTCTCAAACATAGCAACAAATCACGAACTCAACGACACCTTTGAAAATCTATTCGCTAAATCTTCTTCTTTTCGTAAAATTCAAAGAATTGTCGCTTATCTTTTTAGATTCATCAGTAATATTAAAAAGAAAATAAATAACTCTCCACGAGATACGGATATATTGACGCCACCCGAAATGGAGATCGCTGATCACGCGATCATCAGGTATATCCAAAGTATCTACTTTAAAAAAGAGATTCTTGAATTGAAAAATGCTAAACTCGTGACCAATAAAGCCATTCGTAAACTCAACCCCTTCCTACAACATAATGATGGGCTGATTCGTGTGGGAGGACGTCTCCGACACGCCCCCATATCGTATAATCAAAAACACCCCATTCTACTTCCTTCTAAATGTCGAGTTGTAGAACTAATCTTGACTCAAGCTCATCATAAGTTATTACATTCAGGCGCGCAAACAGTACTTTCGTATGTCAAAATGAAGTACTGGCCAATTGACGGATTAAGACAGATTAAACGCTTAATTCGTAAGTGTGTAAACTGTTTCCGATTCATGACACCCAATTCTGTTCAACAGATGGCAGATATGCATCCCGATCGTGTACTCCCCACTAGACCCTTCCAAGTCGTCTCAGTGGACTATGGGGGGTTCTTCTTAATTAAGTCCTCACATTTGAGGAAGGCACCGCTTTACAAAGCATACGTAGCCTATTTCATTTGCATGAGCACTAAATGTGTTCATATCGAACTCGTCACAGGATTAAGCGCAGAAGCCTATATTCTTACTCTGAAAAGGTTTATTGCCAGAAGATCCACGCCCAGTATTATTTGGAGCGACAATGCCACAAATTTCCATGGGGCAAAAAATGAAATGCGCGAATTCTATGATTTTTTCTTAAATCAAAATAATTCGGAACAGATTAAGGAATTCTGTACTCAAAACTCCATAACTTTCAAGATGGGTGTTCCCCGCAACCCCCATCAATTCGGCCTCCATGAGGTAGGAATAAAGAGTGTGAAGTATCACCTCTATCGAATTATAGGAAATTCCCACTTCACCTTTGAAGTGTTTAACACAGTATTATGCCAAATCGAGGCTATTCTAAATTCGAGACCCATCACTAGGATGTCGTCTGACGCCAATGACTTCGCTTTCCTATCTCCAGCTCACTTCCTAGTTCAAAGAAGTTTAACCGCGCCCCCTGAACCAAGTGTTTCAGAGATACCTGAAAATAGGTTGAATCTTTTTCAGCGTATTAGTAAAATTCAACAGCAATTTTGGAAATTGTGGAAAAAAGACTATCTTTGCCTCCTGCAGCAAAGAAATAAATGGACCGACCCTACTGACCCTGTCAAGATCGGGGATTTGGTTCTGTTGAAGGAGGATGGTACTCCTCCACTCTTATGGCCAACTGCCAGGGTAATAGATGTATTGCCTGGTAAGGATGGTCTAGTTCGTACTGTCAAGATTCACACTACTCACGGTGATTTTCTTCGTGGTATTACGAAAATCGCTGTGATTCCCCTGGAAGATTAAAATCTATCCCTAGGGGGAAAACTTATCGTTTCCTCCATTTTATCGTTGTTACCCCTTGTGTATATAAACTCTAATTTCTTCAAACATTTCTTATCGTTGTGCACATCTTTGCCAATCCCCTCTCTTCGAGGTGATATAGGCCATCTCTCTCGCCTGTCGCCCCCGGCAATATGTACAATAAATATATTATACACGGCTCACTAAAATAATTAGTTACGCCCCTGTACTACTGATTACTTAAAATTCAAGTAGTATTTATGTAACCTTTCTGGAAACTCCAGGTTATTGTTGAGACTCGCATTTGAACCCCTCGCCGGGGCAGATCGTCAAAAGCTTCCTAACGAGAATCATCTCTAATCTATCGACGCTCCCGCTATTCGTAAAAAGGCCGCATTTTACCGGCTTTTTTTGCTATCGTTTTATACCGCTCAGATAATTCAATCTGCTCAGTATTATCGACGATGATTTATTTAGCGTATTAGTGAGTGCCTTACAAATGAACCAAATGGATTATGGAATTCAATCAGAGCTCTGATGTGACACGTCATCAAGGAATAAAACTGTAAGTACTCTACATGTATGTGAACATAACTTATTAGTCGTGATACTGTATGCATTTTGAACCATATACCTCTCGTAGCAAATATTCTTTGTGCCATTTATGCAGATAATACTTTAAATTACATATGAAAAATCGTTATCTACTCTTAACCAGCTTACCTATGGGAATATACTCTATAACCGTACAATAAGTATAGGTTACTATTGTTAAGGATACTTTACGTATTGCCTAAACAGTGCTTATTTTTGAAAAAATTTAGTTTCAAAGTAAAATTTTTAAAAATTTAAATTTTGAAAACTATGCTTTTTTTTAAATAACTTAAAAATTGTTAGAGATACCAAAAATCTCGAAAAACAAAAAAAGTCAGATTTGCTTTTCTGAATATCGTGTATTTTTTTGTTTTTCTGTTAGACAAAAATTGGTTAAGATTTGGTGTTTCTAAATTTGCATACATTCGTTATCAGTGACTCGTTCAACCCCTTTTAACTACAGCCCTTTCAATAATAAAGACTTTGAACCGATGAAACTTACAGATCATATAAACAATATATACACGAGTCAAGAAACTTGTGAAGTCGTAACGATTAAGTTCATTTAAGATACTAATTAGGGGGTGATTTTCTCGATTTTTTTACCAAAACCTGAACAGAATGCAAAGAGTTGCAAGTCTCTAGCTGCTGTATTTAAAAATTGATTTATTTTGGTCTAAATACCCTGGTCTAGTCTGACAAGGCAGTCTGTTCCATGACAAAGTTAATGTAGTAAAACAAATGGGTACATTTTAATATATTTATTATTAAATACTACAAAAGTGTAAATACAAAATGTAAAAAATGGACGGATAGTAAACTAGAGATTCATAAGTCATGTTAATTTTATTTTAGAATATCTATATCCCATAATAGATTACATTACCTCATTCTAAAATTAAGTTTTTCTAACATGGACTTTATGTAATTACTTAAATTACAAATGCAGATAAAATATGTTTAAAAATGAGGTAATGCCACCTTTTTGGGACTGAGTTTCGAGTAATTGAACTATACTAGATTGTTCAATAAGTTTTGCGGTTCGACAAGAGAGGGAGTTGCTACCAGGGGCGGTTTCTCCATTGGTTCACTTGCGCAGTGAACACCCAATCAAATTTCATTAAAATACATATTTTTAAAAATCTCATAAATATCATTAAAATATTTTTTCTTAAATCTCATAAATATCATAGTATCATTAAAATATAACTGTATTTATTAATCACATAATTTGTTTGCAAAACACCGCTACGCTAGATGCACGTGGTAAGTGCAGAATTCAAATTGAACCCAGCCACTATACAGTAACCCTATAGAAGAACGAGAGCTCTTAAATCCGTGAACCAGGGATTCTCATATCTTAAAACATTGACGATTTGTGCACTGCACACAGAGACCGGGGCGAAGCGTTTCGATTCACAGTTTGGCATTTTCTGTTGTGGGATTTTATTAAATACAATATTGGTAGGTAGTTTTTTTTAGGATAGTGGAGCCTTATTCAGTGAAGTTTATAAAAGAAAATGCAAATAGTTTTGAAAATCGACTTTTTATAAAAAGAATGGACTAACTTGGCCGGAGATAAACTTGGTACAAGAATGCGCAATAAGAAACAAAAAGTTTAAACATTGTTTTAAAGTTAAACAATATAGAAAAACTTAGTGATTTTGTGGGTGTGATAAACTACATTCTTTATTTTGTTTTCCATGTTTAGTATTTTCAAAGAATAAAACTATAATTTCAATCTCGGTCTTTGGATGCCGTTAAAATAAACGGATTTTTAAACAGTTTTGACAAAGCCATTTCATTATTCGTAACTTCTGCCTCCACCTTCACCACCGAAGAAGCGCCATCATTCAGTAGGTATCATATTCTGCACAAAACAAAAAAGTGTGTGACATCCTGACTAATCGGGTCAAAGATAGGTTTCATTTTACAGAACATCTTTTCGCGAGGCCCCAAAAATTTTTCGCCTACGGCGCTTATTCACCGTTTGTATAATTACATTCTTTAATTGAACACCCTCCTTAAATTACCACGAGCCGCCAGTGGTTGCTACTAGCCTAATTGCACTCTTCATATGAACGTGTGTGGTTTCATTTCAATCTGTCAATGCATTTTTTATTTGAAATTTATGAACGAAATTGAAAACACAACTAATTCGAATGTGAGTTTCTCAACAACATTCAGAGCGTTTTCGAAAGGATAAAGTAGATTTTGTGTATCAATTCATCATTATGGATGATATTTGAGTCTATCACCGTGATGCTGAATCAAAACAAGAGACTAAAGTGTGGTGTGAACCTAGTTCCTCGGTTTCGAAACAAGCGTGTCCAAGAAGGTGTTAACATGAATTTTGTGAATCTGTTTGTGAATTACTTGCAAACTGGTAAAAGAATAAATTCTGAATATTATTCTAACCGTTTACATCAGCTGAAGAAAAAAATTCGTCCAAAAAGACCCGGTTTGCAGAAGAAAAAATCCTTTTTCATCAGGACAATGAAACGTGCCATATGAGCATTTTAAAAATGGCTAAAATCCATGAATTGAACTTCGAAATGTTGGAGCTACCATCTTAATCAGATTTGGCCGATAGCAACTTCCATCTGTTTCAATATCTATAAAAAATCATGGATGAAAAGCGTTTTTCATAAAAAATGGTGAGGTCATAACAGCTGTGGAAGCGTATTCTACAGTCCTTTCAGATTCTCACTTCAGGGATGGAATTTATAAATGGGAATCTGTTTGGAACAAGTGTATTGATGTTCAGAGAGACTATACTGAATAATAAAGTGTATTTCAAACCATAAATTTGTGTTCTTCTTATCGAACCACAAAAATTATTGAACAGCCTAGTATAAGCCTAATCCTTTAAAAGGTAACTAATACTTTAAAATTAACTACATACTATGTTTGTGCACATATTATATAAGCACTGTTGAATAACAACGTAGCCTTATTAAGGCACTGAGTAAAAATATTACATCTATCAAAATAATAAAAAAAAATACTTTGTACCTATAAAGTTCATAAATATTATTATCTATACTTCGAAAGAAAAATGACACATCCGAAAGAAAAGTGACACAACTCCACAAAAGGCATCAATCGAGTTATCTTGTTAAATTGACTCCAAATATCCTACACTTTTATCAAGAAAAATGTCACATAGATGTTTACTTATAACTTCGAAAGATGGCGGTAGTGTCATTATTCCGTTGGCGATAAAATGAATATTTTTATTCCGGAACAATGACACCCTTCAGTTATGCTCTGATATTCGACGTGGACTTATTGTTATTTATCATAAAAACCGTTGTATTTCAAAAAGTGTCCTGGGTATTTTTCGTTACTTTTAAAAAAGTGACCAATATTTTAAAAGAAGTGACATAACTCAAAATTTTATCTTTTTTCTGTATAAATCAGATATCATAGTTTTTTTGTTGTTTTTGTCTCTTACACAATTAGAAACATTCACTTATCCATATTCTTAGGTTTTAATTTATAAATTTTAGCAGTTACCGTTTAAAACTTATAAATTAAGATATAAAAAATCTATTTTTGTTGTTTATTTTCCCCCGAAAAAAGTTGTTTTTTTTAGTTGGGACACTTTTCTTCTGGATGAGTGAATTGATAAAACGCTTAAAAGAAAGAAGTTGAAATATATTTTTTACCTTGTTTTATATTTTATAACATCAACGGCATAATTTTTTGTGAGACAAGGAAGCGATCCTTCTACAAATGGTATATAAATTGAGGCTTAAAAAAATAAGTTTGTTACCCTCTGGAACCACACAATGAGGTTTTAGGAAAGTCTTTAGAAAGCATACAAATGTGGACATTGGAGTAACCAAAACCTTTTAAAAAGGAAGGCTCTTAACAACAACAATATCAATTCTAATTCGGAATACCAAAAGACTTGAAAATGGAATTTACACAATTTAACATTTGGTAATATAAAAATAAACTGCTAAACTATCTATAGCAGATGCATGTCGCTCTTCACTTGGGAGAGAAATTTCTATTTAAGTTTTTGTTATGTGTTGTTCACAATTCTATCATAACCCTCTATAGCAATTTAAGAGACGTGTAGCTCTCCAATGAATTAAAATAAAATATTCTGACACTAATGCCTTGTTGCGCCAACAGATTTTAAGCTTAAGACTTGCTTTAAGCTCAGCTTACGAAACATACATGTTGCACCATTGAGTCATTATTAATTTTCAGCTTGCCACGTGGATTGTATCTTAAACTTCGTCTCAGTTAAGACGTGCTAGATAAGAAAAAAAAATATGGTGCAACATAAGTCAAACTTAAAGGCGGCCTTCTCTATAAACTGGGCTGGGCTAAGCTGGAGCTTAAGGCTGTGGCCTCCAATATATGCTGTACATTGCGTACAATGTCACGCTGTAGGAAAATTGTTAGTTTTCAATTACTTTTAATAAACTTTGAAGGACAAAAACTATCTTATAACCTAAAATAGTTAAAAAAAGAGTAATTCTAAAACAAATTCAAATTACGGGGTGAATTGAAGTGACCACCGACTTACCTGGTGGATAGACTTACCCAACAGAAGCCATAGGCTGCGTACAGCGTGTACTGGAGATCAGATTTGTTGTCGACTTTGTTGGTGCAATCAGGCATAAGAATTTTATTTGTTATATAAAATATTCTACCCTGCACATATTAATAATAGGTTTGTTCCAACACAACTAGAAACCGTCCTGCGCAGTACCATGGAACGTATTATTTCGTTCGCATGGAACCCATGAAAAGTTAATTATCTAGTAACATGATCGTTATATGACGGTTCTTCATCGTGTTTGAACAAACCTAATATTGTGCATACATATAAATACACAGTTTTCTAAAACATTAACTTCCTATAGTGAAGCCATTCAGAGCAATATAAGATGCTAAATATTGTTTCCTCGACAATAAGGCTTCACTATCATAAAGTGTAAATTTCCTTTCAATATTCAATATCGGTCGACAGATAAACAGAACAGGAAGAAGTTTATTATAGGCGGTTGATTTTATTAAAGCACTATCCTTTGTAACCGCACAGATGTTGCGGATTTCTGTACACAGGTAGTTGGGGTATTTATTTATAGCCATTACAGAGCTAAAAACAGATAAAGATGCATATTTTTCTTCATTTTTCCTCGTTATAACCAAATATGCCTCGTTATAGAGCTGTCACAGTTCAATAGGAATTTCATGGGACATCTAGCGAACCTCGTTATAAGCGAAACCTGGTAATAACTGTGTTCGTTATAGAGAGAGTCTACTGTACTTGATGTAGCGAAGTAATGCAGGGTTTAGATGCTGCCATAAACCCCAGCAATTTATCGATGTCGATCGAGTTTTTTCAATTTATCGTCGTATGTACATTGCAGCGATTTACCCTACTAAACAAATCGATAAATCGTAGCGATTTATTGTCACGATAAATTGCTTGTATTTATCGCAGCGTCTAAAGAAATTAAGATTGCTAACAAAGTAACAAAAATTACTCCTCAGGGTTGAGAAATTAAAATTCATAAATGAAACTTTATAGGTATTACAGTTTAGGCATAAGATATGGGCTGCTCATAAGTAGCATGCTGCCAAGTACCTCTATCTGGCAATGCAGTATGGCGGAGCTTACATAATCTTGGACCCCATTTTAGCATAACCATAATAACACCAACTATAAGAAAGAGTGTAATTGCACAAGTTGCAGGCCAGTACATGTGAAACATTTTGGAATATTTTTAGCTGCCTGTTTAGATAAAAAAAAGCTTGTTTAGATATCACTTTCTCGTTTCTGCAACTCTAGATATTGGGGTGGTGGTTTTTGAGATGTGGACGCTAGTTGTGGCTCTTCTGGAGGGTAGTAGACTACTCTGGGACCTTGGTTCTCTATTTGGACGTGTTGAAGTTCTGTGTAATCTAAGGAAGGTTGCTGATGAGGAGTTGAGGTCCACAGAGAGACAATCCAGCGATTACCTAAAACAAGAAATATTTAATAATGTGCTGAAACTGTTGTCTTGTGGTATATGTAAGTTAAACTTTATGAGGTCAAAGAACTGCATCTACAAAATACCTGGTGAATCCAACAACTGCAAACTCATTAAGCTTCAGGATTAACGAGCATGAAACATACATCAAAAACAGGGATTTTGACAAATCACGGATATGCAAACATCTGGGACAATGAACACAGATCACAGTAGAAAGATGCATTAATAATCATGAAGAAAACAGACATGAAAAGATAAAAATCAAAGAAGCAGTCCTCATCTTACTAAATGAAGAACAATATGTAGCAAATCCATTAGAAGAATGCAACAGACTTTGATTCTAATACTTAAAGAACTGAACAACAAGAACGTACCAACAATAGAGGATAGAAAAATGTAAAACACATTGTTTCAATCATATACTATACATATGCAACACACAATACACAAAAATACAATTTACAATTTTTATATCCCAAAAACTCATTATTTACGAACACTCCTAAACACAGTCTCACATAGAATTATTGCACAAATACAGAGAATAATCAAAAGTTGACGTATCATAGGTCATAGAGCATAAAACATCCACCCTTATTTATCTTTCCAGCAAAAGCTGGCTGTTATCTATAACCAACAGAGGTCAGTACTCAAACCTCAATTTGTTGACTTTGATATAACATAACCTCAACAACAAGTAGTGGTTACACCACACCATAGACATAATAAGAATAGATAAGGCATCCTGAACAAAATAGTATAACGCATGAGCAGTCTATCAATGGTTTATCTATCTTTCTTTACCACACGATCCCACTCATGTGACAGACAAAGATACCACTCGAAGTTAACATTGGCCAATGACGTCCTTGACGTCCATGATTTTTTGGCATATATACTAATGATGTCCTCCATCTGGGTGTAATGACGTAACCAACGATTTTTTTTTAATGAGAATAGCGTTGGCTAGTTCATTTGAAAGGTTATTCAATTCTCTTTTCAGTAATATAAACATTAACCCAATTATTTATACCAACAAAATTGTTTTTGAATTAAATTAATTGACACAAAAAGGAAACTGTATGTAATTTATTTAATTCAAAATACATTTTACTGCTGTCAGGAAACAGAAAAAAGTGTTTTTCACAAATAAACATTGCTTTTCACTTAAATTCAACGCTCAAGCTGCTACGCTCCTGCCTCTTGGCAGCTTGAACATGTGATTTAAGCGAAACGCAATGTTTATTTATTAAATAAACATTTTTTATATGTTTTCTGACAGCAGTAAAATGTATTTTAAATTAAATAAATTACAAATATTATTCTTTTTGTGGCAACTAGTTTATTTTAAAAAAAAAAAATATTTTTTGGACACCCTGTAGAAATAATTATGTATGTTTATATTACTGAACAGACAATTGAAAAAACCTTTAAAATTAGCTAGCACACGATCTGTATTCTCATTAAAAAAATCATCAATTAGGTCATCACGCTCAGATGGATGATGTCACTAATAGTATGATAATACTGTCAGTGATGTGACAATACCTCCTATTTGCTTTTTCATGAGTTTTGTAATAGAGACTAAAAACTTTTTTTATGGCCACTTCCTGTTTTCGTTTGATATTTGTTTACTTGTTTTGTAATAAAAGCAAATATTTATTTATTACAAAACAAGTCAAAAGTTACAGTATGAAGGGTACAGTCAAAGAAGGTGCTATGTCAATTTTTGCAGAAAATGAGTTTCTGGTCTCCTCTGTTAGCCAGCGACCTCGACTACCATTCTATAAATATAAATCAATCCCCGCTATGAACGTGTTCAGTCAGGAATAACAACATATTTTAATTTCTAGTCTGGCTAAGAAAAGAAGGTGGCAAGACTGCGCGGTCCTGGCGAAAAAAGTGTTATGGTCATGTTGTACACATAGGCGGATGCCATCCTGTAATTCCAGCAAATTTAGTAAATAAACGAGTTTCCATCAGCGCACAAATAAGAAACAAACACCAGAGAGTCTTAACCTTTAAAACCAATTTTCTCGAAACTTATTATTTTGACAAAGCACCTTCTTTGCCTGTACCCTTCATATGAAAACAGGAGGTGACTCTAAAAAAGGTTTTTCGTCTCTCCTACAAAACTGCAGATAGAAGGTATTGTCACATATTATAATATGCCAAAAAATCATAATTTAAAAATTAAAATCGACCTGTTTCGGGATTTTTCTTTAACATTTAACTACACGCGCTGGCGTATTTTGTATGATAGATATAATAAGAATTCTACTGCAAATATATTTAAAAAATTAATTTTTGACCTTGTTTATCTTTCTAACCTATCCCTGCAATGAGCTTTACAATTGGTTTTAGTTTCGTTATAATCGGCGTTCTGAGAAGATCGTAATTACCAGTTTATTATTTGTTGTTTCCAGTAGTGTACAAAATACGCCACGATTGTAGTAATGTAATTACAGTAGAACCCCGATTATCCGTGCTCCTCGGAACCGGACGTGGCACGAATAATTGAAAAGCACGGATAATCCGATCATTTATATATATGAAACATATGTGCCTATCATAAAAATATATAATATATATTATGATACATAATATGTGCCTATCATAAAAAGATAACAGAAAAAATAAATCTTTCATTATGAGTCTCCTTTTCTACATATAGAGTTTCCGTCGAGTGATTTACAGTGACGCTATTTTGATAAAACTTTAAAAATTCAATTTGAGTAATAGAAAATCCGCACACGGATAATCGGGGTTCAACTGTACATATTTTAATTGTTTTTTTTAGTCATTATGGCACAAAATATATTTTTCTTTATAAACAATACTTTTTCTTATGTAAAAAATCACATTTCTAACATTTCTGTAGGTATGTTGTCAGGACCAACGGCTTTCTTGTTTTTTGCTAATTTTATAGCATGCAGTATTTCTGATTTTAGTATTTCTGGTCCTTCACCTTCATCTAAAGTCTCCAGTTCTTCGGGTCTATCACCATTATACAGTTCATTTATACAGGGTATCCCGAAAAGAATGGTCATAAATTATACCACACATTCTGGGGTCAAAAATAGTTCGATTGAACCTAACTTACCTTAGTACAAATGTGCTCACAAAAAAAGTTACAGCCCTTTGAAGTTACAAAATGAAAATCGAATTTTTTCAATATATCGAAAACTATTAGAGATTTTTTATTGAAAATCGACATGTATAATTCTTATGTCAGGAACATCTTAAAACAAAATTATAGTGAAATTTGTCCACCCCATAAAAAAATTATGGGGATTTTGTTCCCTTAAACCCCCCCAAACTTTCGTGTACGTTCCAATTAATTCATTATTGTGGTACCGTTAGTTAAACACAACGTTTTTAAAACTTTTTTGCCTCTTAGTATTTTTTCGATAAGCCAGTTTTTATTGAGATGCGGCTTCTTTTTCAATATATTTACGTAAAAATTTTATGGGGGTTTTGTTCCTTTAAACCCCCCTAATGTTTGTGTACGTTCCAATTAAACTATTATTGTGGTACCATTAGTTAAACACAGTGTTTTTAAAACTTTTGTCTCTTAGTCTTTTGTTCATAAGTCACCTTTTATCGAGATGTAGCTTCTTTTTCAGAATATACCTAAAAATGTAAATTATAAATAAATTTTCAGATTATTAACAGGTCTCTATAACCGTACTTAACCATATACAAATATGTGGTGGATTCGACAAATATTCAAAATATCTCGATAAACACTGGCTTATCGAAAAAGTACTAAGAGGCAAAAAAGATTTAAAAATAATGTGTTTAACTAATAGTGCCACAATAATAATTTAATTGGAACGTACACAAAAGTTTGGGGGGGGGGGTTTAAGGGAACAAAACCCCCATAAAATTTGTATGGGGTGCACAAATTTTACTTAATTTTTTTTTTAAGATATTGCTGTCGTAAAAATGCCACATGTCAATTTTCAATAAAAAATCTCTGAGAGTTTTGGATATATGAAAAAAAATCGATTTTCATTTTGTAACTTCAAAGGGCTGTAACTTTTTTTGTGTGCACTATTGTATATAGGTAAGTGAGGTTCAATCAACCTATTTTTGACCCCAGAATCTGTGGTATAATTTATGACCAATCTTTTCGGGACACCCTGTATAATTATACCAGGTAGTTCGAATTTCGTGTTCGTCTATTATCATTTTTCCCGACGAATCGGTTATAGCAGTGATCGGCAAACTTTTTAGCCAAAGAGCCAAATATGAACATTAGGTATAATTTAAAAAAAATTGGGAGCCAAATCTGCTTGTTCAGCAAACTTTTATTACATCAAATAAAACTAAAGGGTCTAGTCGGTTAAGATAGTGAAAAATGCTCCCAGCGATATTCCAAAAATAAAAAACATCACATGTTCTACGTCAAAAAGTATTCAACCAAAAAATTTTTTAAACCCCTAGCCTTATCCACTGGTTTTTTGGCGATATCTTCGTTTCGAACCATCGCAGAAACTTTCGTTTTGTAAGGTTTTATTTTACTACAACACTGTATTTTTTAAAAAATTTTTGGCACAAAATTCATTTTTTTAAAATGTTGATATGTAGAACCAAAAAGGGAAATAACAGTAAACGTGAGCTTTTTCAGCTGATCATAAGACCAGGAATACTATTCCAAGCGTTGAAAATGATCATGTCTTCCTTCTCCAGGTGATTCAAAGCAGACGTGTTGTGAACATTTTTTTTTCTTCTCCAATATTTCCAATTCAACACAAAGTCGTTCGTCTATGTACCGTTCTTTGGTTTTCGCCATAGTTAGTCAATTTTCTCAATAATCTGCTAGGATCGTTCCTGACATTGTTATGAGGGAGTGTGTGTGTGTGTGTGTTCACAAAGAGGGGATGGCATTAGATAAACTTTTTGCCACAGATATTTGAAAGTTAAAGATGTCATATTAAATTGTTAGACCTCACTTGGAATACTGTTTGTAGTATTTGGTCACCTTACTATAATGTTTACGCAGAAAAAATTGAAAAAGTTCAAAATAAATTCCTTAGATTTTTGGGATTTAAAATTAGAGCTATTAATGGGAGTAACAGGTTTTACAGTTATGAAGAAATTAGATTATATATAAATATCAATACTCTGGAAGAACGTCGTTATCACCATGATCTTAAAGTCAATAATAGGGTTATCAGCAGATGCAATTCACACAACGAAATTCTTAAACTTAACCCTGGAAGCTCACACTTGCGTGTGAGATACCCATCGCGACACTTAACTGCATGTAGCTTGCGCAGCTGCATTTCAATGGTAATGCTGCTTTATGTAAATTCAGTCTCTAGTCTGCCAAGTACGGGTGTGTAGTTACGGTCTCATTTGAGCAATATCTCCAATCACGAGAATTTATTGAATACAAGCTAGGGTATGTAGCACCCATGTGTGAGGTTTGCGATCAAGTGTGCGTTCAAGTTAATGACCTAACAACACAACATCCCACAAATTTAGTAAAGAAAACTAGGTGTTATTTCTGCAAAGGCAAAGATGGAAAAGCAAAGCGTGCATGCTCGGCTTGCTATAAAGCATAATTCATGGAGCATAGAGCCACACTGTCTTATGAGTGTAGTTACTAAAATGATTGAAACTGAAATACCTGGCTAAGAATGAATATGAGTTCTATAATCAAAAGGTGTTATATTTTAGTTAGAAAGACCATTTTGTTGTTAAATTAAATTAAAATATTTTGAATTATGTTTCCGGTTTTTTAGAAAATGTTTTTTAATTATTTTTAGGTATTTTTAATATTTTGTTCTTTTGTGTTACTACAATTAAGAGAGAGAAAATAAAATTATTGATTTAATTATTCGTATGTATTCAATAGTGATTAGAGAGTCTCTGAAAATCATAAAATATTTACTTTTTTTTTATTTCTTCACAAAAAATCATTGGGTATCTGACACCCATGTGTGAGGTTTATGTAAAAAAATAGGTGTGATCTTCCAGGGTTAAATGAAATAAGCTGATAAACACTATCCTATATAACTACGTCGAAGGAGAATCCTACGATTTTACAAGTAAATCCTCGAGAGTGCGTGCCTGTGTAAAAAGATGCGGATTTGTACGGCTCCCGCAGTAAAGTATAGCATTTTTAAAGGTACTGTAAATTTGGCTATAACATGCCTAATTGTCTTCTATAGGCAACATACAATACGCAAACAGTATGTTATTTATACGGTTGCCGCAGCGAATGCCGAAAATGGTTACGCGTATTTAGCCGGTTCCCGTTGTACGGGCACGAAATTATTTTACGTATATGTCCGGTTCCCGCAGTGAAAAGGTTAATTGTTTTGTTTTGTCCACCCTTACCAGTCTGTTTCTAATTTGTTCTGTATGTAATTTATTTCCTTTACCTATTATAATTGATGGATTCGACCGTTACTTGATGGAAGTTCATTTTATCTCACAATAAAACACTGAAAAACGTTTGTTTTTCTATACTTCCACAAAATTTATTACAACTATGTTATTACTACAGCTGTTTCGGCAAAGTGCCTTTCTCACTTGAGAAAGGCACTTTGCCGAAACAGCTGTAGTAATAACATAGTTGTAATAAATTTTGTGGAAGTATAGAAAAACAAACGTTTTTCAGTGTTTTATTGTGAGATTTAACTATTATATATAATTTTATGTGTTTTAAGCAAATTAAATTCACTGGCGTCCAATAATTTTTTCTTCTAGTTTTCAAAGATGTCTGGTAAATGTTGCAATTGTTCTACCAAATGTATTTTTAAGGAACCTAAGAATAATGGGGAGGTTTTTGGTTATCCATGTGATTTTTGTAAAAAAGTTTTATGTAAAAGTTGCTCAGGTGTCAGTGCTACAAAGATTCGTTGCCTCGTATTATCATCACGCATTTTTCCTTACCTTTTTGGAGATTGTGTGTCGGTAATAAAGTCAGCAGTAAGTCTTGATAAGAGTCAGAGCCCTGGAGGATGCCTTAAGTGAGGTCAAAATTGACAACAGTGACAAGTGTCTGAGAGGCAAAAGAGAGCATGTAACTTAATGATGTTTAATTTAATCCAAAACAATGAGGAAGACGATTTATCTAGAGCCAACGACATCCTCTTGGGTCTGTCAGACTCCCCAGTCAACATACTGAGCTCAGCCAGAATTGGGAAACGCAATAAAAATGGACATCAATCATTACGCCTAACCCTTGAGTCTCCTGAGATTGTTCGTTCAATCTTGAGGAACAAAAGAAGACTCGATAGAAGCTTAAAAGCGTTTATTAAAGAAAGGCAGCGTAATGGTGAACCAAATCTCATTCTAACATATGTAAACGGTATACCAAAATTGCTCACAAAAAACATAGAAAATCAACAGAATTAAAAGTTCAAGCCACTTCGTTAATACCTGTTTATTTTCAGAACGTCAGAGGTCTGCGAACAAAACTTAATCTACTTTATGAGAATATATCATACTCACAATATGACATTATAGTGCTAAATGAAACATGGTTGACTAGTGACATTAACGATTCTGAACTACAAATGTTTAACTACAACATCCACCGAAAGGATAGATCTTTATCAACAAGCATTTTTTCTCGTGGAGGTAGGGTGCTTATAGCTGTCCGTAAAACAATATCTAGCATAGTTTTGTTAGCAAGTAACAGTGTTGAACATTTGTTTGTTAAAATTGAAGTTGGAAGCAATAAGATCATCATTGCTACTGCTTATTTTCCACCACGAAGTGAACCAGAGAAATATTGGAAGTTTACAGAGAATGTGGAGAACGGATGAAAATCCGGATCACAAGCTCTGTATCCTTGGGGACTTTAACCTTCCTTACTGTAACTGGTCCAAGGATGGAATGTCTTCAGTGGGTACCCCTTTGACAGGAGCTTCAGCTCGTTAAGTTGAATCCATACAGATTCTTTCAGCTTCATGCTCATACCATAACTTTATCAAGTCAACTCCGTTAAAAATGCACACAACAATTTGCTGGATCTGATTTTCATGGACGATGGCGAAGCTAAGATATCAACAGCAGAGACAGTCCTACTTCCTTTGGATATTCATCATCCACCTATATCTTTTGAATTTAAGTGTGAATCATGTGTTAAAAACCCTGGACTGGCTGGTGACACTTTTTATAGAGATTTCCATGCGATGAACGTCCTAGATGTTACAAGTTTTCTTTCTCAATTTAATTGGGATATTTTGTTTAAAAATAAGTCTCTTGATGACACGATCAGTATTTTTTACGATATTATATACTTAACAATTGATCTCTATGTTCCTGTTAAAAAGTATTCAGCAAAGAAATTTCCGGTGTGGTTTTCTCCAGATCTCAAAGTTACAATTATTCAGAAAAATAAAGTTCGCAAAGAATATCTGAGAACTAAATCCCCCACTCTCTTTAATGAGTTTTCTGTATTAAGGGCTCAATGTAAACGCTTAAAACAACAATGTTATCGTGATTACATTGCATTAACTGAGTCATCTCTCAGGGATAATACTAGAAATTTTTGGAAATTTGTTAGTAATAAAAATAGCAAACCTAATATACCATCAGTTGTACACTAGGATAATATCACTGGTTCTAGTGGTACAGAAATTATTAATTTGTTTGCTGAATACTTTTCAAAAACTTATAGTGATAGAGATTGTGTTTTGCAGGATAATATTTTAGATTCTGGTGACATCAACTTATCACAATTTACTATATATCAATTTGGCATTTCTATTTCGTCTATATATGAAAAACCTTCGATTTTGGATAGCAACAAGGGGCCAGGTCCAGATGGTCTTCCACCTTCTTTCCTTAAACACTTAAGCTTTTTTACTTTCTAGACCTCTTTTTCACATTTTTAACCTGTCATTAAAGACCGGGATGTTCCCAGCCTACTGGAAAACTAGCTTTATTACCCCAATACTAAAATGTGGAGATAAGTCTCAAGTGAACAATTATCGTCCGATTAGAGTTCTAAGTTGTACTCCCAAAGTTTTTGAGAGTCTTGTTTGTGACTATTTGTCAGCAAGTTTAAAATGCTGTTTTATCAACCAGCAATTTGGATTTCTCTCTAGCCGCTCCACTGAACTTAATTTATTGACATTTACCGACTTCCTTGTGGAATCTCTTGAAGGTGGCTTTCAGGTTCATGCTGTATACACAGACTTTACAAAGGTGTTTGACCAGGTAAATCACAAGATTTTAATCAATAAGTTGAGAGGTATGGGTATCCAGGGTGAACTTTTAGAATGGTTGTTATCCTACCTATTTGAAATCGTTTGAAATTAAGGTACCTTCAGGAGTGCCACAAGGGTCACATCTTGGACCCCTTCTATTCAATATCTATGTTAATGATATTGCCTCCTGTTTCCACTTTGCTTTTTTCCTGTTTGCTGACGATTTAAAATTATATTTGAAAATCGAGAATGATGGTGACTATCAAAAATTACAATCTGACTTGGATCGGTTGAGCTACTGGTGTGATAGCAACGGAATGGAACTTCAATGTTAAAAAGTGTCACTTAATGGTTTTTGGTCGAAATAGAACTCCTACAAATCATATCTATACTATTAAGGATTGTCCTTTACACTCTGTATCTCAGATAAAAGACCTAGGTGTTGTGCTTGATTCCAGCTTATCTTAGATCCCCCATATCTCATCTATTGTCTCAAAATCACTTCAACTTTTAGGGTTTATCAAACGTTGTGCAAAAGACTTTCTAAATATCCCATCCATAAAAGTATTGTATTGTTCACTTGTGAGACCTCACCTAGATTACTGTTCATGTGTTTGGTCTCCACACTATAACACCCATATTCTAGCTATTGAGAGAGTTCAGCACAAGTTCTTAATATTTGTTGCATTTAAACAAAACCAGAGGGTTGATGAAATTAACTATTCTAATATAGAAAAGTCTCTTAACATAACCTCTCTCCAAATCCGACACATGCATAAGGATCTCACAATGCTTTATAATATACTGCACTCCAATAATTTTGGTCCTCAACTATTGGAGAAAATTAGCCTCCATGTTCCCAGTAGACAAACGAGGCTAAATCAACCTTTTTACATTAGACCCCATCGCACTAACTACGGACACAACTCCTTCATGTCCAGAACACCTAGGTTTGCTAACAAATATTTGGAAGGTTTAGATTGTTATAGTTTTCCAAATGAATTTAAAGCTCAGCTTAAAAACTGTGTGTGATAACTTGATATCCTTGTGTTTTGTACATTTTTTGTTAATGTTCGTTATTTATTTAATGTTCCTAGTTTGTATGATTAAAATTTTTAAATTTACTTTAGGTTGGGTTATAAATCTCCTATGATTAATGTTTATATGTATTTTAATTGGGTGATTGCCCGTTGATAAATAAATAAATAATATATGACTTTTAGTATCTACTAAATTGCTCAAAAATTTGTGACTGTATTGGGCTTGTCCCATGGAAATAAAAAAAAAACAAAATAAATTTTTATTTTAGAATTTTTAAGAAATTGTATGATAATATCATTAATAGTTTTGGCGTTGATGCTTAGTGGGTGTGAAATATTCAGTAGTAAACTTACATTCTGCTCTTGAAGTCTAGCAATTAGTGCTTTCGTATGGTATTTATTAAGTTCACAATTAAGATTATATGATTTAAATCTGCAGTAGAGTAGTTATCAGTAGTAATTGCACAAGAGCTCTAAAATTATTAAATTTTTCCCGAGTGACACTTTGACAGTTTTATGTCAGTCTCACGAGGGCAAAAATTCTATATTAATTTTAGAGATCGAGTGCAATTTGTTGCAATTATTTCGTGAATAAAACTGTTCAAAACCAAAATTTTATTGTAATTTATTTATGTAAGTACAAATTAGTACAATTAAACACACAGTTGTTATAAATATTTGACGGTTGAAAGTCATCACTTTTATAATTTTTTAAAACATTAATTGTCCATTAATGTCACTGAATGTATTTTTTCATAGCAACGGAGGGCATCTGACGTAATATACTTGACGACGGGAAATTATCAAAAATTATCAGTTTAATTTTTATTTCTGTAGCTTTCTATTGGTCAGAATCTCCTATGAATGAAATAATCACATGAACAGAGAGAGCTGATACGTATTCCAATTTTAACTAAATGTGCAGGAAAGTTGCCATGGTTTAATCTTAAGCGACTTAGGGATGTGGAATAAAATCGAGTAACGTGATAATCAAATATATGTGGGATGCTTTGCGGAAGTGGTGGGTATACGTAAGTGTATGGATTCCTCGAAGTTTGTACATACTTGAACCAAATAGGGTTTCCCATTTCTATCTTAAATTTTTTATGCAATTCTGGAATGTAATCGCTGGATATTGTTAAATTTACTATTTTATTTAAAGTTGCTGAATTCTTTGCCATTTCATCCACTATCTCATTTTCTTTGATTCCAGCATGCCCTTTTACCCAGATAAAGACCAAGTTATTGCTATTTTTAAATTGAGCGATTGTCTTTTTAATATGGCACAACTCGTTGTGATTTTTGGTTATTGGTTGTGATATTGCCTCAAGAGCAGATAAAGAATCTGATAGTATAACTGTGTCTCCACAGTTCTGTTCAACCATGTAAGTTAGAGCTCTTTCAATAGCATAAAGTTCAGCATTGAAGATAGATGTAAATTTAGGTAGTCTAAAAGAATTACCCCTTTTTATATTAGAAACATAATAAGCGCTACCTACACTATTACATGTTTTTTAACAATCTATATAGATGTACTTATAATTGAATCGGTCATTGCGAAAACAATCCAAGTCCGTATTTTGGGTAAACTGACTTTTCGACGCCATGATGTTTTTAAGATTTAAATCAACCATTCCATGCAAAAACAACACCAGTTACTGTTTATATTGTATGTTTAAATATTGTATGGTAGCTTGGA
Organism: Diabrotica virgifera virgifera; assembly: GCF_917563875.1. NCBI lineage: Eukaryota > Metazoa > Arthropoda > Insecta > Coleoptera > Chrysomelidae > Diabrotica > Diabrotica virgifera. The sequence continues at coordinate 109,854,223 of NC_065451.1, read as the reverse complement.
ATGTTTTTCAGTCAGTTCAAAAACAACACATGTACTTTACATGTGTATTTGACTGTTTCTTTCTGACAATAAAGAAAGTTTTAGTACAAACATTATAAATTTTCATTCATTTAGAAAACAACATAAGTGCACAAAATTAAAAACTTAATATCAGAAAAACAAAGTAACATTTAGTCTTTTTCTTGTAAATACATACATAATATATCTAAATTTCTGTGTGTTTTGACTGTTTCTTGCTGAAAATTAAGAAATGTTGTTCTGAAGCTATTTCCTTGTGGCATTTTTATGATTAATTATTTATATGGGAAATAAGCCACAATTAAAATGAAAAAAATAATTTTATTAACGTTTCGACGCCCAAATCGGGTGCCGTTGTCAAAATACAAAATATTACTAAAATAAACTAAAGTGTTGTTGCTAAGCAAAAAAATTCTTCTAATAATTTATTTAATCTCACTCATTTATATTGGCAATTCAGACATATATTATACATTTTAAAGTAGAAGACTTTAAAATGATATTGCCAATATTTATGAGTTGCGTTCCTGGGACGACTTACTGAAAGATAGTTCATTCGATTACATGAAATTAACCCCAACTCAAGAATATCCGTCATAAAAAATTTATAGCATGTGATATGTCTTTAAAAAGACAACCAAATGCAACGACAGTAAAATTCTCGCGTTAGAGACTTCATAGTAAATCACAAGGGAAAACCAGGAAAAACCCTGTGATACTATCCCGACATCGTAAGTATTTGGTCTTACATTAATTTACTCTCAAAAAATAATACCAAATTCTGACTTGTAACATGTTTAAATTATAAATAATATTAATAATACTAGATATATAAGTAATACTAAAATATAAAATATGTATTAGCTCGATATTATTGACTTACTAATCTTGGTATTTTCTTTCTATTGACTTCCTCTTTCAGTATGGGTAACCACATCCTACTGCATTCTACCGAGGAATTTGCGACACAATTGGTTTCATTTAGCATAATTAGAGCCGCTTCTTTGATTTTTTTTTTTTCTCTTTTTACTATCTGATTCTTTCAGGACTATACTTGAATCTCTCCACTGAACTCTATGTTCATTATCCCATGCGTGTTGACATATTTGAGATCTCTCAAATTCTCTATTTTTAATATAAGATTGATGTTCACTTATTCTAACGTCTAATGGTCTTGATGTCTCACCTAAATAAAATTGTTCGCATTCACAAGGTATTTTATAAATGCAATTCTTTGTTCTTTCTTGATCATTGTTAGGTTTAGTTTTAGATAGAATAGATCTCAATGTGTTTGTTGTTTTGAATGTTGTTGAAATGTTGAATTTATTTCCTATTGTTTTAAGTTTCTCGGATAGTCCTTTTATATATGGTATTGATATTTTCCTCGTATTATTTCTGGTGAATGTTGTAGGATCCCGTTCTAAGTTGTTCTGTTCCATTCGATCCAATCTTGACAATTCCTTATTTATAAACGATAAAGGATAATCATTTTTTAATAAAACAGATGTTAACAATTGTTTTTCTGCTAAAAAGGAATTTTCGTTAGAACAAGTAATTTTGGCTCTATCATATAAGGATTTAATGATTCCCTTTTTAACGTTGATGTTGTGATTTGACTTGTAATTGAGATATCTGTTGGTGTGTGTTGGTTTTCTATACACTTGAGTCTCATATCCAATATCCTTCTTTGAGATCAAAACATCGAGGAAAGGTAGGCTGTTATTGTATTCCTTTTCCATTGTAAATTTTATTGTCTCTTCTTGATCGTTTATAATATTCAGGAACGTATATAATATTCAGAATTTGGTATTATTTTTTGAGAGTAAATTAATGTAAGACCAAATACTTACGATGTCGGGATAGTATCACAGGGTTTTTCCTGGTTTTCCCTTGTGATTTACTATGAAGTCTCTAACGCGAGAATTTTACTGTCGTTGCATTTGGTTGTCTTTTTAAAGACATATCACATGCTATAAATTTTTTATGACGGATATTCTTGAGTTGGGGTTAATTTCATGTAATCGAATGAACTATCTTTCAGTAAGTCGTCCCAGGAACGCAACTCATAAATATTGGCAATATCATTTTAAAGTCTTCTACTTTAAAATGTATAATATATGTCTGAATTGCCAATATAAATGAGTGAGATTAAATAAATTATTAGAAGAATTTTTTTGCTTAGCAACAACACTTTAGTTTATTTTAGTAATATTTTGTATTTTGACAACGGCACCCGATTTGGGCGTCGAAACGTTAATAAAATTATTTTTTTCATTTTAATTGTGGCTTATTTCCCATATAAATAATTAATCAGAAAATTAAGAAAACACAATAAAAATTATGGTTCATTTCGAAATCAACGTAAGTCAACAAACTTAAAAACTTAATATCAAAAAAATACGCAACATTTAGACTTTTTTTGTCTTTCAGAAAGATGCATTTATAACCCATAATACTTATATAAATTATAGTGTTACCTCAGAATATCCAACTATTAATTTAAAGATTTTTAAGTTTCCTGAAAAATTTACACATTGTAACATATATTGTTTTCACAATGACCGATTCAGTTAGAAAATTCAGATAAAATTATTTTATAATTTTATTATTTTGCCATGGTAAGTTTCTGTATGATCTTAGCAAAGATTGCGATTTCCTTATTAGAAAGGTTATATTGTATGGGTAATATTTGTTTAGTGTTAATGCTAAAGTTGTTAGTTTCTAGGTAAGCATCTGTAAGAGGGGGAGAAGTTTTTTCTCCATTAAGAATTTGTTAATGATAAGATGAGGGAGTGGGAGATTATATACTGTAAAAAATCTGAGTAACATAATGGTTAGATCAGGAGACAGTAACATCATAAATGAAATCAGAGATACCTAATGGATGATGATTTCTGACCATATGGCATGCAGATACAAGTCTAAAGTACCTTTCAAACTGGTCATTAGCCCACGAGAGGAAAGGAACTGAGGAATATTCAGTAATTGTGGAAATTTAAACAATTCTATTCCACTAGAAGAATAAACCTCTGTATTTTAGGCAGAGATCTTTTTAATCTTGTTAACGCTTTTGACACTATTATAGAGCACCATATTATTATGCAATATATGATGAGCGCCATATTATTACACAAATTAATCTCCATAGTTGGATAGAGTTATTCGAAAAGGAACCAAGCGCCTATTTAGTAGTTCGGAGAAAATTATGTTAGAAGTTTAGTTTAAAAAATAAGTTGCTGGGGTTGGCGCTTGGTGTTCCTGTTAATAGATGTCGTTATAGTCGTTCTGGGACTTAGATATTTTTAGAATATTCAATATACTCCAGTAGAAATCAGTTGGTGGTAATTTCTTAAATATTCATGAATTTGTCACGAATGAAAATTACGTTAGAAGTTTAGTTTAAATTATAAATCGTTGTTGTTGGCACTTGGTGTTCTTGTTAATAGATGTCGTTGGAGTAGTTCTGGGGCTTAGATATTTTTAGAATGTTCAATATACTCCAGTAGAAATCGGTTGGTGGTAATTTCTTAATATTCTCGAATTTGTGGCTTGGTTCTTTTTCGAATAACTCTATCCAGTTTAGGTTCTGTCACAGTACATTTACCGCAAATTCACCATACTGATGCTATACATATACGGTAGAATTTTCCTGATACCTCTACTAGTCCTAACTACTCCTAATGGACTATAAGAGCCCCAAGGTCCTTAGGTAAAAGTCATAATCAACTCCAGGCTAAAGTAGGAATGCTGAGAGAAACTTTATAGACTTGCATTGAAACTAAATAGATTCCATAGCCCTGATTATAACTAAATAAAACTAAAAGTATATTTTAACACCTTGGTTGCTTTACGAGACAAATAGACCTCATATTACACGAACAGTTGGCTAAATCGACTGTGTCATAAAGCACAGTGGCAAAGGTTCACTACAGAACATATCGATGCATCCAACGAAGACTGTACTAACTCAATTTTTGGCGTTTTTGAGTTACACCCCTGACAAATTAGATAACCGTGATGTCTTTCACCGAACAAAGTTCTATATTAATCTGTTTACGTTTAGGCAACCAATTTTGCACTTCGATATTGTACTAACTTGTATATCTTTACATTATCCCACGAAAACTATCCTATCTCCTATCTGAGATAGGTAATAAGCTATCTCAATCAAAGTTAGTATAGTCTTCCTCGGCATTCCGAACGGAATAGTCATTGTCTCGTGAGTTAGTATAGTTTTCGCATTTTTAGGTTAAGTAAAATACGCCTACATGAACAACATTGTTTACGTTTTAAAAGTTGTACAGCGTATAAACTTCTATTAGATAAAAATAATACATGTGAATAGAAGGTGCATTTTATAAGTATACATAAGTATCCAGGATGTACTATCCAGGATATTCCCGATTTTTTCCAGCGAATACTGTACTAACTCATTCAAAAACCATATAAAGAAAAAAAATTGACATGTTCAAAAGCACAAGTGGAACAATACAGTAAACACAATGGATAAATATAAAAACAATTTAGTAAACAGGAACCCCTGATTTTATGCGTTAATCAAAACTTTAACTTGCTTTATTCGAAAACTTTAAAAAATGAGTTAGTACAGTCTTCGGTGAATGCGTCGATATAGTATGCCTCGTAAAGCATGTAATATATGTTTATAACTATCTCTAAACGCAGCCAAGGTGTTACCTTTGAATTAAATATTAATTATAGATCATATGCAATATTTACCTGTGTATCTATCTTGCCAATATTCAGAATGTCTGGAGCAGCAGCCCAAAAACAAGTTGATCAAAAATATTGTAAGTGCAAGAATGGAGCAGATAGTAATGGTAATATAGAATGGTGTGAAGTCACCGTATTCGTGTTTCCTGAAGTATTTATTGTTTAAATATTCGTATCTGTGATCGAGGATAGAAGACATTGCCGATCATCTATGAAGTCTTAATTTTTCGTTGGCCTAAAATTTTTTGAATATTACTAGAAAAAATATAATACTTTTAAAATTGAAGTTTTCCTTTTCAATTGTAATGACTAATCACCCAATTTTTAATTAGGTTTAATATACAGTTTCTATTAAAAGTGGGTGCGGTTTAACATGAATCAGAATTATTAATTAGAAATTTACTTACGTTATACCAATTTTACGGGTTAGATAATATAATACACATGTCTAGTATTAATACTATGTTTTAGTTATTTCCCGTAATCTATTTTTTCTTATTTGAAAACAAATATTTATACTTACGCTTAAAATCCTACAACTTCCTTCCAACAAAATAAACAAGCTTTTACCAAATGTCAACGTCAACTATCAATAAATCAATAGGCCATTCCAACATGCTGTCAATAGGGCTTTTCATCGATCGTCATTTGTTTCGAGCTTCTGTCATATGTTGTATAATCTGTGTATAATAACGCTGTGTCTAGGTACACGCTAACGTGTACGCAATTAAAAAAGTTAGGTACACGCGAATTAAACTTAAAGTTTGTTCCAACACGACCGAGAACCGTCACGAAACGGTAACGCTTCTGCGCAGTAAACAAAATCCGTTCCAACAAAAATATGATCGTCATCGGATCGTCCTTCCCACTGTTCCAACAAGAATTGTGATCTTTCGGTGACGGTTTCGTGATGATCATTTCAGTAATCGGGCAAATGCATAATGTGCTGGTTGGACTGACTTGCGCACTAGGATTTAATTCTTTAAAGTTTTTGAGCCTTTGATCGACTAAAAGCACACAAGCTGTCACCAACAAAAATGACAAATATAGATTACCGTCATGGGACGATAACTGGGCGATACAATTACGAACATGCGCACAACAAACGGTACAAGTAGTTTCGTGACTGTTTCTGGACCGTCCAAAAGTTCATGTTGGAACAAACCTTTAATTAAGCCAGTGACGTCATTATTTAGCGTGCGCAGTGACTTTATATTTTGGTACACGCTATTTTGATATGTTTGGTGTTTGTTGTTTGTTTGATAAAAAATATTTTTATTAAGGGAAGGGGAAGGGAAGCAAAACTATTCAGATGTTTCAAACTTAATTGTAATAAAACAATATGCATGTATATAAAAGTATATTCAGGTTAGCAAAATAAATATTAGTTAACACGATATATACAAAATACTATTAAAAGAATTATACCAGTTTATATTGGTGTTTATTTTTGCTGTGGTGTTTATTTTTATTTATACAGGGAGTTGAACTTGTTACGATTTTAATAGAAAATTGGTTATAACTTTGTAAATACCCTGTATAACATAATAAACCTTTATATTTTTGTGATGTGGAAGTTAAGAAGATTTCAAACATAAAATAAAATATAGGGTGTTCCATTTAAAAAACATAACTTTGGTCTGCCACTATATTATCGAACGCCGCTGTAACATTCTAACTAATTTTAGTAATTTTGTAATATGAAGCTTAAAGTTTGCTAAAAATATTGTTACTAACTTTTATTGCTATCTATTACTCTAGCGGATCTACTGAGTTTTATCACACTAACCAATTGCCCCGTATATTTTATCTTATTACTTCTGCTACCCTTAATCACGAATTTTTGTCTCTTATCTTTTTCATACTGTTTTAAAATGTTGTTAAACTAATTAAAAGAACTAAATAATTGTCCACACTCCATAGTTAATTAAAAAAAAACACTAAACAAGTAAAAAAATAAGGTAACTCTTTATAAATCAATATAAACATAAGGCGATTATGTGTAAACATAACGCGATTAGACAAATTCTAACCACACTCTGACACTCGCAATACTTACAGATACTTTACCACAGCATACACGCGGCTCAAATTAGCGTGTACCAAAAAACCCAGTCATAGTACACGCTAAATAATGACGTCACTGACTTAATGACGTTTAAGCGTGTACCTAACTTTTTTATTTGCGTACACGTTAGCGTGTACCTAGACGCATCGGTATAATAATGCAAATATTTTAGCACAAATATCAAAACAAAATAAAAACACAAATAATCAACCTCAGTCAACGTAAAATTCTGGTTAACATTAAAATGTTAATTATATAAAAGTTTATAAATTTTATAAAATATTTAAAATCAGCTGTGTCTGTAGATGCAGTACTACCAGAACGTGACAGGGTGACAAACAAAATTTCGACCAATCACGTGCCGAATTTCATACAATTTTCGATACAAGAACTTGCATAGTGTCATACAGGGCACAAATGTACGTACAAGAAATGATACAAGAAAATGTATACAAGAAACGATATCAGAAACGATATTAGAAATGATACAAGAAAATGCATAGTGTCATACAGCCTTAAATACATGGATTATACGAGATATGACAGAAGCTCGAAACAAATGACTGTGAATGAAAAGCCCTATAGATCGAAAAAGTTTGACGTTTCATCCCCACTGCTATGTTTCCATTCCAGTTTAATTAAGACCCTTATTGCCATATGATATAAGACCATCACAAATTGTTTTTTCAAAATTTTGACTTATTTTGAAGTATTTAATTGATGTAGTATTCTTTTTATGGTTCTATAATTATGTTTAATTAGTTCTATATCTTCCTTTTATGCAAATAATATTGGAAATTAATTTAAAAAGGTAATAAAAAGCGTATCAGACGTACGTCGCGATTTTTGTTTGGTTTATCCATAGGACTCATAGAAATGTATAATTTCTGTGGACTTAACACGTCCCTTTTTGTGTTCTGTGGGTTTTAAATATTATTTGTGACATTTGTCATATTTCCATTCCAGTCTTGTCGCCTTGTGCTTGTGTACTTGTAGAGGGAATTTTAAATTTTACTGACAAGTAAAAATTTACTGAAGATTTTGAATATAACGCATATTTTAATTTTTAGTTATAAAGTTTTTGTTCTAGGTGTAGGGTTGTTATTGCATTATTATACAGTTTTTGTCTTTCGATTCGAAGTCATTTTCATATTTCATTCTTCAAACAGCTGTTTTCAAGACTAAGGCGGCTGCACAATTGACCGGGAACGGGAACGAGAACGGGAACGAGAACGGAAACTGAAAGCATCAGCAGATTCACAATTGACCATTCCAAATCACGTGATAAAATATGGCCGGCAGTGGGCAAAAATTTAATAATATAGGGTTTACATAAGTTTTTGTAAAGAATATCCTGTTTGGTTTTGTTTTTTATTGTTAATTGTGCACCGAAATTGTGATAGCAAATAAATATAAACTAGTTTATCGCCTACATAACTGAATTATCCCATAGTAGTTATTGACACAAACTGGTAACTAATATGGGATAATTCAGTTCTGTAGGCGATAAACCACTTCATATTTAATTTGTTATCACAATTTCGCAGATTTCCCTATACAATTAACATAAAAAAACAACCAAGCAGGATTTTCTTTACAAATTAATGTCGATGTAAGGTTAGATTTTGCCCACACCCGGCCATGTTTGACGTTTCATTGGAATGCCTAATTAAATGGTAAACAGCTGTTTTGTGTCACTAGTGCTATTAATTATTTTTCTTCTCAAAATAAATTTTGTGGAACGATCTTTTTCTAATTTTATTAAAAGAACATGTCTGTGAACTCTAAAAATATGGATTTATTTGATGACGAGCTTTTATAATATTTTCGTTTTTTATAATCTTGGAACTAATTTACACAATATGTGTGCAATCGCAAAGGTTTGTCAGCATAAAGATAAAAAGCATATCATTCAAATATTTATATTATTATTGTATCTAGTTACCATATAAGTACACGTACTATGATCTATATCAATATCATACGGATGAGGACATTTTTCCAATAAAGAAATCAATCGTCGTTCGTCATTTATTTTAATGCAAAATGTATAAAAATTGTCAATAAAACTTGATCACACACTTCTAATAACAAATTTTTATTGGGCATTTGACAGTATTTTTAATACTGCCTTCTGATTGGTTCCGGGAATACAACGGGAACGAGAAAGTTGAAACATGGTCAACTTTCCCGTTCCCGTTACCGGACAGCTTCTCGTTCTCGGTTATTGTGCATCTACAACATTAATTTTCATAGAGGTTAACTTTTTTCCCGTTCCCGTTTCCGTTCTCGTTACCGTTCCCGGGCAATTGTGCAGCCGCCTTAATTATCTGGAGTTTTTAAACGCTATAATTTACATGAAATCCTTATTTTTCTTTGTGAAAAATAGTTATTTTGGTAAAACATAAAAATGTACTCCAAAGTAGACGAGGTTAGTAATCAAATCGAAATAACTTTTTTTACTTGCTTAAATAATCCAACAGAAAACAAGATCCAGATCCTACTAAGTACATAAATTAGAAAACTGGATACACTTAATTATTTAATAAAACTTATTACCGACTATATAAACAAAATATGAAAATACAAAGTCCTAATCCTACACAAAATCGTAATTTATAAATCTATGAAAATACAAAGTTTTTTTCAACACATAAACTCAAAAAACAAAAAACCGAGAATCAACTACACTAACGACAACAACAAATAAAAATAAGAATTTCATGTAAATTAGCGATAAATTATTAAAATATGCTTACGATAAAATTGGAAATTCCGGATAATTAGCCGTGAAAACAACTGTTTGAATAATGAAAAGGAATTAGAACTAGAAAGGCGAAATCTGTATAACAAAACAACCACAATAACAACAACATACTTTAAAGGCGGCTGCACAAATGACCGGGAACGGGAACGAGAACGGAAACTGAAAGCATCAGCAGATTCACAATTAAATGGTAAACAGCTGTTTTGTGTCACTGTCACTTGTGCTATTAATTATTTTTCTTCTCAAAATAAATTTTGTGGAACGATCTTTTTCTAATTTTATAAAAAGAACATGTCTGTTAACTCTAAATCTATGGATTTATTTGACGACGAGCTTTTAATATTTTCGTTTTTTATGATCTTGGAACTAATTTACACAATATGTGTGCAATCGCAAAAGTTTGTCAGCATAAAGATAAAAACATATCATTCAAATATTCAAATATTATTATTGTATCTAATTACCAACATCAATCATACGGATGAGGACATTTTTCCAATAAAGAAATCAATCGTTCGTCATTTATTTTAATGCAAAATGTATAAAAATTGTCACTAAAACTTGGTCACACACTTCTAATAACAAATTTTTATTGGGCATTTGACAGTATTTTTAATACTGCCTTCTGATTGGTTCCGGGAATACAACGGGAACGAAAAAGTTAAAACATGGTCAACGTTCCCGTTCCCGTTACCGGACATCTTCTCGTTCTCGGTTATTGTGCATCTACAACATCAATTTACGTAGAGGTTAACTTTTTTCCCGTTCCCGTTTCCGTTCTCGTTCCCGTTCCCGGGCAATTGTGCAGCCGCCTTAACTTAACCCGTTGATTGAAATATTAATACCCCCAGTCCCCAATACATCAACCAACGCTTAACCACAGGCTTAATCATAGAGACAGAGAAATAAAGTCGACTTTGCATTACATGATTTATCATGTGATTTGTCATATGATTTGATCATGGAGTGAAATTTACATGTTTACACTGTGTGATTTGTCAAATGATTTTGCATTGTTTATACGGCTCGTTTTGTCATAAGCATTGTCATGCGGCTCGTCATGGGAAAATCATATGACAAATCACATGATAAATCATGTAGTGTACAGTCGACTTAATAGTTATTTATGTACCAAGTCAGTAAAGTTATATGGTATATCATGGAATATGAAATATTGTCTTTACCTGGAGCACTACTATTTTGTTGACTAAGTACTCGATCTAACTCCCACAATTTAAATGGCTGTTCTAAGCCAAACTTATCTCTTGAAACTGTTTCGCTGTAACCTGCAAAATATTGGGAAGGTACCCACTGAGGAGATATTTTATTATGAAATTCATCTAGCCAGCTTGAATTTGGATTTATTGGAATCTTGTTGGACTGTTTGCGGGTTTTACAGGTATTTACTTTCTTCCATACTTCACTGATTTGTGTTTTGGAATTTAGACTTTCGCAGTACTCTATCCAATTCTGGTTTTTCTATTGCTTGAAGAATTTTTTTGCGACAGCATCAAGTCTCTTAAATTCAACTAAATTATTCCTTGTAGGGTTTTCTTTATATTTTCCATATGCAATTTTACGGTTAGTTATCAGCAGCAGTTTTACAACTTTCGCACCACCATTGATTTGAATTTTGTCTCTTATGTATGACGTTAGATGAAAACTTCGGTATTGCTAAATTGGCTGCTTTATTAATGTTTGCTATTAATTGTTGATAATTACCGGGAGAATTTTCAGCTTCTAGTGCAGAGGTGTATAAGTTCCAATCGGCCTTGTTAAGATTCCAGATCTTGTGAAAGTTTTGAGTTGGAAATGAAGTTGTATTATCTGTTTCCATGTTTATGATAATCGGAAGATGATTGGATCCATGAGGATCTTGTAAGACTCTTCAAGTTTGAAGCAAAAATTTGAAATATCTTGAGTACAAAAGGTCAATAGCAGATGGACTGTTACTAGTTGCTAATGTGGGCGACCCATCATTCAGACATATCAAATTACAATGATCAATACTTTCTAAAAGTTTTTTATCATAGTTGTCTTCAAATTCAGAGCCCCATGCGATACTATGGGCATTAAAATCCCCACCAATAATAAACGGTTTAGGTATATCTTTAAAGAATTCCAACCATTGTCTTTCAGATATCTGGGTTTTTGGTTCAATTTAAACCGAGACAATAATAATAGGATTTTTGTTTCGAAAAATTTGAACTGAAATACATTTATGAGTGAAAGGATATCTATTTTTAAGATTGATTTCTTCACATCTTATGTTTGATTTTAATAAAATGGCAGTTCCACCATTCCCGTCTGCACGATCTGATCTAAAGCAATTATAACCTTTAAAATTATAATAGTATTTTGATTTAAACCAGGTTTCTGAGAGTAATGCTATGGAAATTTGATTTTAATATAGCAGATAATCTAAATTTACAATATTAGCTACTGCTGAACGACAACTCCATTGCAGCAAATTCATGTTTGTGATAATGTTTGCGAATTTGAAGACAAGGTTTGGTTTACATGATTACTAATTAAATTTCTGATTCTGATACATTAAAATTGTTTGTATGTTTTATATTATTTATAATATTGAAAACTACTAAAACTAAACTTATTGTTGAATTTAATTCCTCTGATTGTGATTTTACTCCAATTGAGTTTTTTAAATAATGTTGACTATTAAAAATTCCCCCAGAGACAAAAGAGGAGTTTGGTTGAGTGAGTATTCCTTTTCTTGAAATTTCAATGGGATTAGGGCTAATTGGCCTGTGCCTTTTGCTTGGGTTTGAATATATAGGGGAAGAAAACATGTAATTAGTAAAATTATTTTTATACGACTTGGGTTGTAAATTCTGGGTCTGTGAGAACTGGGGTTGAGAAGATTTAGACTGTATTTTGCTAGATGGGGCAAGTCCAGATTTAATCCGTTGGGGATAACTTGTCGAGGATATTACACTATTTTCCATGGCAGAGGTATTATGAGCGACTATGTTGGCGTACGTATTTCTTGGAACTTGTTTATTTGCATCAAAGAAATTAATGTTGCAAGAGCTCATGGTCTCCTTCACCATTTTTTGTCTTTTAAATTCTGGACAGGAAGACAAATTAGTTGTAAGGTGATTTCCTTGACAACTAAAACAACGTGGTACGTAATCTGTACTATTACAATCTTTTTTTGTGTGGGATTCCTGACATTTGCTACATCTCGGTCTACTTCTACACTGACTTCCCAGGTGGCCGAAACAAAGGCAGTTGAAACATAACAATACCTTCTGTTTATACGGTTCTGTATGTATATATCGGTTTTAGAACGTCTTTCGACGTTGTCCGATGCCTAACTTCCACGTCCTTCTATCATCCCATTGGCCATCTCTAAGATCCCTTGTACTCATTGCTTTGGTTACCCCTTCTGTCCATGTCTTTTTGGGTCTTCCTCGTTTTTTGCGGTTTGGTGGTACCCACTGCATGATCTTTTTGGGCAATCTTGTGTCTTCCATTCTTTGAACATGACCATACCAAATCAACTGTTTCCTCTCAATGTCTATTGTTAAGTAACCATCTATTCTAATTCGTCGTCTTACTTCCTCATTTTGAACTCTTTATATATACCTAACGATCTTCTAAACACATCCATTTCTACAGCTTCTAATTTTTTTCTGATGTTCTCGGTTATTCTCCAAGTTTCTGCTCCGTAAAGTAGTCTGCTTTTAATAAGTGTTTCATAGATATTGTATTTTCGCTGTATTCCTATTTCGGAGCTCCAAAGTATTCCATTTAGGCAGCCAATTGTTCTTCTAGCTTGTGTTACCCTTTTCTTTATTTCCTTATCGTCTTTTCCCGTTCTATCGAAGATTACTCCCAGGTATATGTATTCACTACAGGATGTGATTTGTTCATTATCTTCTAGTTGGATATTGGATAACTCAGCTCCTATGGGTAGGTATGTAGTTTTTTCCACATTAATTTCCAAGCCTCATATTCCTCATGGAGTTTTCTTGCCATATACTGTAGGTCGTCTTTATCATTAGCTATGATGACTTGGTCATCAGCAAATTGTAAGGTATATAAACAAACCTCTCCGAGGTCTATACCCATACCGTGGCATTTACGTTTCCACTGGTTTAGTGCTTTTGCAACATATATCTTAAACAAAGTTGGTGAAATACACCAGCACTGGCCAGACCCTTGTTAACTATGAACTTTTTAGATAGTGTGTTGCCAATTTTTACTTGTGATGTAGAATTTCCATATAAATTTTTTAAGGCTTTGACTAGAGTGTATCTGATGTTAGTTTCTTGTAGTGATTTCCACAATTTAGTCACAGGAACGCTGTCGTATGCTTTACGCAGGTCAACAAACATGAGATGGGTCTCTTGATTGGTTGCTGATTTTTTTTCAATTAATTGTTTTAGGCAGAAAACATCTGTGCAAGTCCTTCCAGCGCGGAAACCAGCCTGTTCTTCTTCTTCTTGTTCCCTATACTCCATCTCAATGAGATTTCTAAGAATGCGCCCGTACACCCGGCTTAGTGTACTAGTTACCGATATTCCTCTGTAATTTGAGTAATCCAACTTATTTCCTTTTTTATGAATGGAAGAAATATAAGCTACTTTCCATAAACTGGGTGGTGTGACACCGTTTATATACATATATACGGTTCTACTTCCTTAATAACTTTATTAATAGAAATATATTTTGGTAAAATTTGGGATTTAAAAGTAAAAATGCAAGACTTAGTGGGCACATATTCTACTGTTTTACCTTCATCCGTATTTCTTTCAACCTTCCGATTTATTCTTTTGACATTCGATACTTCAAAAGTGCAATGTTGATCAAATTGTTTTATTTTGTCTTTTATGTACGTATCTGAAAAGTCTGGTTCAATATCTTTAATAACGCCCTGTCTATGAAGTATAAATTTTGGAATATATAATACAAAGTTATTTTTAACAAAAATATTTTCGTTTTTATGACTTATTAGAAAATTAGCTGATCTATAATCTTTTAACTTTATTCTAATCCTATTTCGACCTATAGAATCAATACTAGCAATTTTGTTGTCTATTTCCGGGAAGTTAGATAGAATTATATCTCCGATTTTAAGAGCATTTAATTTACCTTTGAATTCTGTTGAATTATTTTCAATATAAATATGATATGGGCCTAAATCTGTGCTTACATACAAAAACTCCTCTCTTTCCTTCGAAATATTGTCGATTTTATGATTTTTTGACGAACTTTCATTAATTAATAAATTATTTTGAGTACTTACAGGATAGTTTTCGTTAGAAATGTTATGTTTATTTAGGGTTGTCACCTGTCCGACTGGAGAAATATCCATGCTTATATCCAGTGGCGTAGCCAGGAATTGGCTTTGGGGGGGCCCACCGAGGGGTCTGGGGGTATGGAATACCCCCCAGGCAAAAGGGGGGTCCGGGTCCACCCCCGGAAATTTTTTGAAAATTAGACCTTGAAATAGGCATTTGGGACTAATTTAAGCATCAAAATCTTAGGTTACAAATAACTTTATTATAGTTTTCAATTCCTCTCGAAAAGGAAAAATCAACGACATTTTATTTTGTTGATTAAAACTTTAGGAAAGATGTAAAGTTGTATTTTAATGATCCTTGAGTCATAATTTGATTGATGCTCTGTCATACTGTATACTCTACCACTTTCTTATTGAAAAATACTCATATTTTAACAGATCAAAACCCATAAATATTACAAGTAATGTTCATAGAAAGGTTTCAAAACTCAATACAATTTTTTATCCGTTCATAACATTTATTATGTGCACAAAATTAGCAAGTTTACTTTCAATACAATCCTGAATTGGTAATACATATGAAGATGTGCCCTACTAATGGAACTGCAACCTTCTTGGAGTTCTTGTGTATTGGCAGATGATTTCTTCTGTCTTCACTCGCAAATCTCGATGTATGGATAAGAGTGCAAGGGAAGTGAGCCTTTCTTCACCTATTGAATTTCTTAAATAGGTCTTCAGTCTTTTCAGTGTTGAAAATGTTCTGGAAAATTAAAAAAAGCTGGAATCTTTTGAACTTTAAAGTGAGGTAATGAGTAATATTACTGACAAGCTGTCTAGTATTATTAAAAATTGTTACAACTTCAATAAATTACAATGAAGAAAACATATTACTAGAACAACTAAAAAGAACGATATTAACTATTTATAGTTCAAAGTAAACTCATCAAAGTTTATAGGAAATATTGTATAATAATTTACCTTTCAACTGATGCTGTTGTGACAGGGAGGACTGCCAATATACCAAGCAGAATCTTCATGTTAGGAAAAGAATCATCTTCGTCCTTCAAAGCCCCCCTTTCGGGAGGGGCCCGGCCCCCTTGGGCCCCTTCCCTGGCTACGCCACTGCTTATATCTTTACCCAATCCTATGTTTTTTTGAGGTATATCTGGGGGTACAGGGTCAGGGGGTTTCCCCCCGAGTTGCAGGTCCATTTATTTGAATTTAAACACTCTATTCAAATGTCTTCTTATACAATTCTATTCAAATAATTATAATACACAATTTTAATCGGATACTGTGTAATCGCTCTTGCCAATAAACACGTCCGACTCGTAAATGAATTACAGCAGAACTTTTGTGAAAAGAAAAACGTTGAAAACTAATATTTTTTTCAGGAGAGATTTAAAATATAAGTTTTCAATTTTGACGTTTTTTTTGACAATCTTCATTATAAAATATCATTATTACATATTTTTAATGAAATTTGGAATGATACGTCACAAATTCCAGAGAGTTGGAAGGAATATATTCTAATACCTATTAAAAAAACCCGGAAAATCAGAAAATTGGTGTAGATCATATAGACCAATATCCCTAGCTTCTTGCTTTCTCAAGACGTTAGAAATATTAATAAAAAATAGAATTGAACACTGGTTAGAGCAAGAACATATTTTCCTAAAATCTCAGTATGGATTTCGAAAATCAAAATCAACTCAAGATGCGATAACTTCCTTAGTCTCATCTATACTAATAAACTTTACTGATAATGCGTATACTATGGCTGATTTTCTAGATGTCTCTTCTTCATTCGATACCGTTAATTTGGACATTATGTATAAAAAGCTAGTAGACATCGGATTCCCCATCAACTTAGCTAGATTTCTGAGGACACTGTACACTAATAGATCGACAGTTTTAAAAATCAACAATTCCATTTCGACTCCACGTCTTACAAATATAGGACTACCACAGGGTAGCATATTAAGTCCAATGTTATATATCTTATATAATATTGATTTAGAAAATTGTATTAATAGCACAACAAAAATTATTCAATATGCTGATGATGTAGTAGTTTCCACATCCCACAAATCATTGGATATATGTAAAAATAATTTTAATGTCTCAATTAAAGCTGTTCTTAATCACTATCAAAATATTGGTTTAGCAATATCAGAATCTAAAACAGAAATTTGCATTTTCTCCAGAAATCGTCAAATTCCACAAGGTCATTTGGCAGTAGGTCAAATTCAATATCCTATTAAAAATTGTATAAAATATCTCGGTACTTATTTAGATAGAAAACTTCTATGGAAGGATCACATCCATCATGTCATAAAAAAGTCTGAAAATTCAATGAATATTCTAAGAGCTTTTTGTAGAACAAATTGGGGTGCCGATCCAAATATAGCACTTTATTTTACCGTACTATGATTCGTCCTATTTTTGATTACAGTTGTCATTTGTATGGAACTGCCGCAAACCCACATTTGAATAAATTAGAAATAAAAAAAAAAATAAATGCCTTCGAATTTGTCTTGGATATTTGAAGTCTACACCCGTTAATGTAATGGAAGTTGAGGCGATAGTTGAGTGCCCCTGGAATTTCGACGACAGTTTTTAAGTGATAAATTCATTACTAGAACCATAGGAAAAAATACAAACTATCTGCAGGATATACATAAGTTATCAATTTTAGATCTAACTCATAAATATTGGACAAAGAAAAAATGTTCACTTCTTGTAGATAGTTACTTGAAAATATCTCCATACCGAAGTACTTTCTATACTTATGAAAATCAAGTTTCACCTATGTATTCCCATGTATTAGAAGATCTTTTCTCAAAACAAATTAATACTTATTTTATGAATATTAATTTAAATCCAGCCGTTTTTCAATCATTTATACTTTATAAATGGCCACATTATCAGTTTTACTATACAGATAGATCCAAAATACAAAACAAAGTAGGATGTGCAATAATAAATATTCAAAGTGGATTTAAAAAATTATTCAAATTGCCATGTGAATCATCGATATACACTGCTGAAATGATAGCGATAACATAAAATCCTTTATAAAAGGTATATTTGTTAAAATCCCTATACAGGGCTACATCAAAGACAGAACTAGTTTTCGATCGGTTGACCGATCATCATCAGTGCAATCCTAAAATGTGTACAACCAGATAAAATGATGCAAAGTATTTAAAATGTTGACTAAGGTTATAAAAAGTTATAGGTTATACTCACTTAGAATCTACATGCAAGCCACTAAAGTAAAAATAACAGGGTAAAAACCCTTTACAATTGATCCGTCATCGGAACATATGACAAAGATGTGAATTATAACATGGATGATTAAGATATCCAATGTTTTTCGCCCGAGGTACCAATGAGCTCTATCTGACAAGTTCACATCATGACTGTACGGAAGCAAGTGATTTTGATAACGGAAATTCTGAATGGTGACATGACAGGAATGACAGTTCCACAGGAAGTTATAATTTCCCTGTTGTTTTGTGGTATTTATTGTAAAATTTGTTAAATTAATAACAATAAAAACAGTCGTTCCCACTGTGGTAGATGTCTGTAAAAATGGAAATAGACTTGATGTAAATGTTAAAATATTGTAATGGAGGAAGTAGGCAAACCACATTACACATAATACAGAAAATTTAATAAACATTATCAAACCCTTTATATGTGATATCTAGGGCTTAGAAAAGCAGTTGTGTGTTTATTTAAAAATTATCAATTATATTGCAATAATTGGAAGTTGTTATAGTATGTGGAAGTACCATAAAAATCACTGTGTGGGTGACAAAGGTGTAGAACTGTTTTCTGATCTGGGAGGGATATATAATACAAGCTAAGATACATGCCACCATTTCTCAAGATCCCTGCATATCGCCTGGAACTCTAAGGGTTCGACAAAACAGACCAATATATGAGATAGCTAACATAGGGGAGAGGGGTGGTGTTATAAATTTATGAGAATATAATTAAAATGTAACATGAACGGGACCCAGAAAGAGTAGTGAGACTATTAAATTTAGTTGCAGTATGATTATATAGGGTGGATATAATTAAATTATTGATGAAAATTTAGAGATGAAACGGTTAGCGTATCGGATAGCGATACTTTTTGCTTTAAGACACATATATAGTAACGAACCCTATAGCTGCATAATATTTACAGACAGTAAGAGTGTCGTTGACAGACTAATAGTCGGAGAGATAGAAGCGGATTTTGTGCGTGATAAGTAATATGGAAAAACTATACGGGGATATGTTGAGTTAGTTGGGTACATGACTTTCACCAACGGCCGGAAACCAGAGTGGGGCTGAGGGTAGTTATAAGGGGTCAAAGTCGCGGTTTTTATTATTTTTTTTGTGACGCTCATGATCGAAATAGTGCACCAAAATTTGGGAATAAGTAGGTCATGACGTAACTAAGTAAAATCTCTAGGGCGGAACGCTGCGTGGCCTACAAATGGGTGGGGGTAGGGGTGAATATAAAAATATATAGGGTTTTTTGCGACGTTCGTTATTGAGATAGTGGACCGAAATTTGGGAATAAGTAGACCATGACATTACTAAGTAAAATCCCCAGAGCCGGAAACCAGAGTGGGGGACGAGGGTAGTTATAAGGGGTCAAAGTCGCCGTTTTTATTATTTTTTTTGTGATGCTCATGATATAGATAGATTCCCAAACTTTGGGAATAATTAGGTCATGACGTAACTAAGTAAAATCTCCAGGGGTGGCACGCACTCTCCCTGGGTCTGTATTTTTTCCTCGACGCTGGTGGGAGGGCCGAGTAATTGATCTTGGTCCCTGAATTCTGTGAGGGGAGCACGACCAGTGAAACCAAACACAGTCCCAGCGTCCAGCGTCTGTGCACCGGGTGGTCGCCGGACACCGCCGCTGGACACTAAAAGGCGCGGCAACTGAACAGATTGCGAACAGTTGCGGCGCCTTCGCCTTCAGCAATTTTAAGTTATACATTCCAACTTCCCGGAGGCTACTCTATCCCCAAATTCTAATCGCCACTTTCAACAAACGTTTTTGTCGGGGTCGGGCTGGGGCCTTTCGCCGGGGTGTCTGCGTCGTGCATCGCGCTTTGCGTCGTTGCGGGGGCTCCAGTTTCGACTTTCGACAAACACCTTTTTCATTCTTAGAATGATCCCAACCCATTTATAAAGAGTGGCCGAAATGTCTCACCCCACCTAAATACCTTTATCCCATATACACAAATCCCCATCTCAATCCCGCGTAACAGGGGAGGCAGCAGTTATGCGGAAATTCCAAGTAGCCTGCGAATACAGACTGCCACTGCGTCCGGAGGCAACCGTGAAAAAAGCCTAGAGGTAAACCTCAATAAAATAATCCCCATTATCACGGTGGAAGGCATCGTGCCCAAGATATGAGAGATGCGAGGGTTAGAGCATCGCAAACGATCCCTTCGGGATACCTGGCGACGTATAGTACGTCCCAACTCGTGGGATTTGTATGGAACCATTAAAAAAACCAAAGGAACGAAAAAAAAAGAGGACGACTACAAGCAAAAGAAACAGGACGAAACGAAGACTAACAAAAACTAAAAATGGGGAAGAACTGTCGCACGACGGCAAAATGGAAGAAATAGAGGAGCGAAAGAAGTTTGAGGAAGAAATGTTAAAGAGGCATCAGAATCAGCCAAAAATAAACAGGTCGGGTCCCATAACACACTCGACATTTTTGGACAACATGCTAGAAGAAACTAATAGAGAAGACGAAGAAAGAAGGAGATACAGAGGAGGGAGAACCCTCGGCGGAAACAATAGAAGTGGAAGGAGAGGAAAATAAAAGAGAAGAGCAAACGGAGACACACTGGCAAACAACTGGAGATAGCATTCTTCAAGCCTTACTGTTTGACGACGAGGATTACGAAGCAATACAACAGTCCAAAAAAAGAAAAGGGGATAGCCTAGAGGAAAATGAGAGATTCAAAAAAGAGAAGAGGGAAGAGACCGCCGAATACCCAGAGGAGACAGAAAATGAAAGGATCCTGAGAAAGCTAAAACAAGTATTGGAAATATTAAACAATAAAGGTCCCATACAGGGGAAACACAAAATAATAGCTAGAAATCTGATTGGGGAAATATATAATCAGAACAAAACTAGCCTAAACCAAAGTAAGACGACACAAGCGGAGGAGGAGAGCATTAGATGCGAACAATGCAAAATAAAAATAGAGCGAGAAAAGCAAAGAAAGGAGACTGAGAAGCTAATTGAAGTATTAAACAAAGGGGGGGACATAAATGACTTCAACCAAATATATGAAAAGAGGTGGGAGGAAACAGTCTACGAAAAAACAAAATGGGAACAAGGGGGCTTGCAAGAAACAATAGCTAAGAAAGAATGCCTGATAGTAACAAAAAATGAAATAAAAGAGGGTGGAATAGAAGGGTTTAGGACATTTCGCCGTCGCCGTTTCGCCGTTGCCATTTCGCCGTCTCCGTTTCGCCGTCGAGCAATTTCGCCGTCGCCGTTTCGCCGTCGAGCCATTTCGCCGTCGCCATTTCGTTGTTAGCATTCGTACTTATAATTTCGGGATGATCATTACTTGTGTATAATTTTTGAATGGTTTTCGAACGATTATACAGGGTGTCCCGAAAAGAATGGTCATAAATTATACCACACATTCTGGGGTCAAAAATAGTTCGATTGAACCTAACTTACCTTAGTACAAATGTGCTCATAAAAAAAGTTACAGCCCTTTGAAGTTACAAAATGAGAATAAATTTTTTTCAATATATCGAAAATATTAGAGATTTTTTATTGAAAATGGACATGTAACATTCTTACGGCAGGAACATCTTAAAACAAAATTATAGTGAAATTTGTCCACCCCATAAAAAATTTATGGGGATTTTGTTCCCTTAAACCCCCCCAAACTTTTGTGTGCGTTCCAATTAATTTATTATTGTGGTACCATTAGTTAAACACAACGTTTTTAAAACTTTTTTGCCTCCTAGTATTTTTTCGATAAGTCAGTTTTTATCGAGATGCGGATTCTTTTTCAATATATTTACGTAAAAATTTTATGGGGGTTTTGTTCCTTTAAACCCCCCAACTGTTTGTGTACGTTCCAATTAAACTATTATTGTGGTACCATTAGGTAAACACAGTGTTTTAAAACTTTTTTGCCTCTTAGTCTTTTTTTGATAAGTCGCCTTTTATCGAGATGTGGCTTCTTCTTCAAAATATACCTAAAAATGTAAGTTATAAATAAATTTTCAGATTATAACCAGGTATTATCATAGGCACTTAACCATATACAAATATGTGGTGGATTCGACAAATATTCAAAATATCTCGATAAATACTGGCTTATCGAAAAAGTACTAAGAGGCAAAAAAGTTTTAAAAACATTGTGTTTAACTAATGGTGCCACAATAATAATTTAATTGGAACGTACAAAAAGTTTGGGGGGTTTAAGGGAGCAAAACCCCCATAAGATTTTTATGGGGTGCACAAATTTTACTTTAATTTTTTTTAAGATGTTGCTGCCATAAGAATGCCACATGTCTATTTTTAATAAAAAATCTCTAAGAGTTTTCGATATATGAAAAAAAATCGATTTTCATTTTGTAACTTCAAAGGGCTGTAACTTTTTTTGTGTGCACTATTGTATATAGGTAAGTGAGGTTCAATCAACCTATTTTTGACCCCAGAATCTGTGGTATAATTTATGACCAATCTTTTCGGGACACCCTGTATACTATCACTTTCGCATAATGAAGTTTTTCATTATAATTTCAATGCCGATGGAGATATTTAGAGGACTTGCCCATAATTATGAAATGTAACTTTTTAAATATTCTTAATACTGTAAATATTTTATTTTTCAAACGAAAACAATGTATAGTTTAATACGAAAATATAACTTGGTTTTACTAGCAACATCAGCATTTTATTTACACTGACATTTAGTATAAAAAAAAGTTAGTATGTTTTCACGTTCTTGCGACATTTAGTATAAAAAAAGTTAGTATGTTATCACGTTCTTGTATCACGACGATTTTGGCGTCCACGTTGGGCGCCAATTTTGTCGTGTTCATATTAACAATGATATATCGAACCTATCTCCAAAGTCAACATTGGACCAAGAAACAAATTCGATATAACATCACCAACACCAACACGGCGAGCATGAGACTTTATGTGGGTCCTTACATCCTACTCCTCTGCATTCTCCAGGCATACGGTACACTATCAGTAAAAAGGAATGAATTTCGGTATAAATGCTTTATTTTCTCATTTCTTTGGTTATAATTTAGGATCTACATCATTGTGAAGTTATTATGAAGTTAATTTATATAAAAAAAACTGTCTCTGCTGACAGGCAAATATAAGATTCTAAGGAAGACTTAACTTGTGGTGTGAAGGCTTCTTCCGGTGCTGTCCTAGGTTATCCACACCTCATGATCTTCTTCGGGAGGCGTCAGGTTTTGATGTACTGGTCTGATGTACTGGTGGATCGGTTGTTGCCTCCGGAGTTGTCTAAATGTTCGTCGAACCCATGGGTCTTGAGGAGCTGCTATTTACCATTTACTTGATTTACTTTCTGGGGGCATTATATTCTCTGGGCCAAAACAGATGGTGTAAAAGCTAGGGCCACGCCCTTCTCCTGGGTGCCTAGAAGAGAAAACAAGATGTAGACAACCCGCAGCATAAATTTATGAAGGGCCCCCACCACCCCAGTCAACAAAACCCCAATATTCCCCACCAGCAGCACAGAAAATCTTGTAAGTGACTTTTAAACCAAACAGTAGACACCAAATGTGTTAATGTGAACACCCCAATTAAAAAAATACAATAAAATAAATGAAGAAAAATAAATTAATTTAATCCCAAATTTTTCTATAAAATTAACGTAATAAATTAAACTTGAGAATAATTGATATTTAACACAACCGCTGATGCTAATGAATTAGCATTCACGGAAAATAAGTAAATAAATACCCCAAAATTATTTTCTTATTGGATGAATCAAATTTACAATACAAATACGTAAAAATATAAATATATCCTGCAAATTCGAGTTAGTCAATTAACAAAAAAAATATTATCGGAAAAGTAAATGATAAAACCCAAAAACAACTTACCAATTAGGTCTGTAGCGCTCGCTGCTGACTACTTGGCGAAGAATATAAAAATGAGCCGGAAAGGCACCAGCATGGTATTTATAAAGGTAAAAGAAATTAATTGAAGGTCAGTATTAGCTGATAACGAAAAAGACACTCTCATTGAAATTGACAAAGTTGAACGTTTTAAAATTACAAAAAATTAATGGCTTGATAAATAATTTTGCTACGAAATAAAATATTTAGAAAGAACGAAAACTGGAAATAATTAAACTGTTTAAAATGAAAATGGCAATAATATTTTCTCAATAAGTATTATTCGAGATGATGGAAATAACTTTTCTAATTTAAATCAGGCATCACTAATTTAATTATAGAATTGAAAATGGATATACAGGGTGCACGAAAAGAATATAAATGGACCGACTAATAAATATTTGCTACAAATGAAAATCAGCAGCTACCTGAGAGGACCTCTAAATGCAGACTGGGTCTTATTAAAATAAATTCTACAAAGTAGCGGGTTTGCACGCTACAAACTTAACCAATGCCGGGATGGCGACGGCGAAACGGCCGACGTTGACGGCGAACTGGCTCGACGGCGAAACGGCGGACGGCGAATTGGCTCGACGGCGAAACGGCGACGGCGAAATGGCGACGGCGAAACGGCGACGGCGAAACGTCCCAGTCCGGAATAGAAAGCGTAATACGCACTATCAGAGAAGAAGTGCATGAAATCATAGAGGGCTGTCAAGAGGAAAACGTAGAGTACATAGAAAATGGGAACAGAAGCTCCATGGCAACTGTAAGGAGAGAATGGTATACCTATGTCGCAAAAATTAAGGATCAAGGTATATATGAAGTGGCGGAGAAGGCCCTAAAAGAAATTAAAGAGAGGAAGGAGCCGCCCGAAATAATACGGGTAGCAATTAATAACGAAATAAACAAAGAGAAGGTACGAAAGCCCTGGAATTCGTGGGTAGGAGGGAAAAAATAACGTGGGAGATAATTATACGAGGCAAAGAAATGGATAAAGAAGTTAAAAACGAGCAAGAGGAAGCCCTCCTAATTAAAACCGGGAGCAAGTCATATACAGACGTCTTAAAGGAGATGAATGCGAAAATAAATATAGGGAAAATAGGAGTGAAGGTAGATGTACTTAAAAAAACCGAAGGGGGGACATCCTCGTGAAGCTTAAAGGAAGGGGAGCTGCAGAAAAGCTAAAAAGGGAGATGGACACGAAGATGTCCGGTATTAGTATGGCAGTAAGGCGCAAAGAGAATTATTTCACAATAACTGGTCTGGACCCAGGGGTCACGGAGAAAATCCTGCATGAAGCAATACAAGCATACACCGGAATATCACAGGACGAGGTAGACATAAAAATGCTACGAACAAACCAGCACGGAGAACAAGTGGCAACCATAGCCGTGCGCCCTACGAAAGCGGAGGAATTGAGACGATACACTACGATAGCGATAGCCTGGGTGTTCTGTCCCATTATGGAGAGGAACACCCGATGAGGTGCTACAAATGTCTCCATTATGGGCATAGCACATTTGAATGTAAAGGGGAGAGCAGGGTAGCGTGTTGCTACAACTGTATGAAAACAGGGCATACGGCAGTGCAGTGTGGTAACACTGCATTCTGTCTCACTTGTAATGAAGAAGGTCATCGCATGGACCGCATGCAATGCCCAGCCTATCGGGCGTGGGTGTACGGCAGGGGAAGGGAACCCCCAAAGGGTGCATAAGAAAAAAAATAAAAGTAAGAATGTGAGAGATGGTTTCCTGGAGAACAGAAATGGACCCCTATACAGCCCACCTGCGAAACAGGAGGCCACCTCTCACAAAGTTTCACGGAAAACACCTTATGCACACCACTATTTCAATTTAATAAAATTTATTTATACAATGTCTATTAAGCTAGAAAGACCATTTCATAAGGGAGCCATGAGACACACCCCATATTTTTTTGCTATTTTATTGCTAATTTATTACGCAAATTAAAAATTTATTGCTTCATCCCCTTCAGAGAAACAGGTGGCCATTCCAGCTTAATATTAAGCTAGAAAGGCCAACATTCATATATCCGGAACGAAAGTAGATAGAGAGTTGCTTCCGGTGGCCTATTTTATTGCTAATTAATTGCTAATTTATTACGCAAAACAAAAATTTATTGCTTCATCCCCTTCAGAGAAACAGGTGGCCATTCCAGCTTAATATTAAGCTAGAAAGGCCAACATTCATATATCCGGAACGAAAGTAGATAGAGAGTTGCTTCCGGTGGCCTATTTTATTGCTAATTAATTGCTAATTTATTACGCAAAACAAAAATTTATTGCTTCATCCCCTTCAGAGAAACAGGTGGCCATTCCAGCTTAATATTAAGCTAGAAAGGCCAACATTCATATATCCGGAACGAAAGTAGATAGAGAGTTGCTTCCGGTGGCCTATTTTATTGCTAATTAATTGCTAATTTATTACGCAAAACAAAAATTTATTGCTTCATCCCCTTCAGAGAAACAGGTGGCCATTCCAGCTTAATATTAAGCTAGAAAGGCCAACATTCATATATTCGGAACGAAAGTAGATAGAGAGTTGCTTCCGGTGGCCTATTTTATTGCTAATTAATTGCTAATTTATTACGCAAAACAAAAATTTATTGTTTCAACCCCCTCAGAGAAACAGGTGGCCATTTCAGCTTAATATTAAGCTAGAATAGCCAACATTCATATTTCCGGAACGAAAGTAGATATAGGTTAGCTTCCGGCGGCATATTTTATTGCTAATTAATTGCTGAAAGATTGAGTTTACAAAAATTTACAAACTCACCCCCTTCAACCCCTACCGATATCATCATTCCCCGGTATCCACAAAACGTGAAAATAACCAGTTTAAAGAGCTAAAACCAAGTACGTATTTTTTGCTTATTCATTGCTACAGGTCTAAGCCAAAAATGAATGTTTTGCTTCCTCCCCTAACGAGCCACAATGGCTCCTGCGGTTTAATACTTAAGGCTACAATACTCAACACTCCTATTTCAGGAAAGAAAGCAGATAGACGGTCGCTTCTGGCGGAATATTTAATTTTTAATTAATTTCTAAAAGATGGGTATACCAGAATTTACAAACTCACCCCCTCCAACCCCTACCGTTATCATCGTTCCACGGATTTCACAAAGAGTGAAAATAATCAGTTTAAAAACTTAAAACCAAGTGGGTATTTTTTTGTAATTAATAGCTGCAGGTTTACGCCAAAAACCAATTTTTTGCTTCATCCCCTAACGAGAAACAATGGCTACTGCGGTTTAATCCTTATGCTACAATACAAAACACTCCTATTTCAGGAACGAAAACAGATAGAGGGGCATTTCCAGCGGCATATTTTATTGCTAATTAATTTCTGAAAGATATGGTATACAACAATTTGCAAACACACCCCCTCCAACCCCCCACCGTTGTTGTCATTCCCCGGATTTCACAGAAAGTCAAAATTACTAGTTTAAAAACCTATGACCAAGTGGGTATTTTTTTCCTAGGCAACTGCTGCAGGTCTACACCAAAAACGATTTTATTGCTTCATCCCCTAACAAGCAACAATGGCTACTGCGGTTAAATATTTAAACTACAACACTCAATTCTCCTGTTTCAGTAACGAAAACAGATAGAGCGTCGCTTCCGGCGGCCTATTTTATTACTAATTAATTACTTATTTATTACGCAAATTAAACCCCTTCAGAGAAACAGGTGGCTATTCTAGCTTAATATTAAGCTAGAAGAGCCAACATTCATATTTCTGGAACGAAAGTAGATAGAGAGTAGCTCTCGGCGGTATATTTTATTGCTAATTAATTGCTGAAAGATTGGGTATACCAGAATTTACAAACTCACCCCCTCCAACCCCTACCATTATCATCGCTCAACGGATTTCACAGAAAGTGAAAATTACCAGTTTAAAAACCTAAGACCAAGTGGGTATTTTTTTCCTAAGCAACTGCTGCAGGTCTACGCCAAAATCGATTTTATCGCTTCATCCCCTAACCAGCAAAAATGGCTACTGCGGTTGAATACTTAAGCTACAACACTCAATTCTCCTATTTCAGTAACGAAAGTAGATAGAGGGTCGCTTCCAGCGGCATATTTTATTGCTAATTAATTTCTGAAAGATATGGTATACAACAATTTAAAAACTCACCCCCTCCAACCCCCACCGTTATCATCATTCCCCGGATTTCACAGAAAGTCAAAATTACTAGTTTAAAAACCTCTGACCAAGTGGGTATTTTTTCCCTAAGCAACTGCTGCAGGTCTACGCGAAAAAGGAATTGTTTGCTTCATCCCCGTAACGACCAATAATGGCTACTGCGGTTTAATACTTATGCTACAATACCCAACACTAATATTTCAGGAACGAAAGTAGATAAAGAGTCGCTTGCGGCGCTATATTTTATTGCCAATTAATTACTGAAATGTGGGGTATAGAAGCATTCACAGACACTCACTCTCCAACCCCTAATGTTATTTTCATCCCCTTAATTTCACAAAATGTGAAAATACCCAGTTTAGAGATTTAAATCAAGTGTGCATTTTTTTGCTAATTAATTGCTGCAGGTCTACGCCAAAAATGAATTTTTTGCGTCATCCCCTTACGAGCAAGAATGGCTACTGCAGTTTTATAATGAACCCACAGTACCCAACACTCATATTTCATTTATAATTTTCTTAAATGCTCATTAAGAATATCTGTACAGTTCAATATTGATTTGTAGAGTTTTTTATACTTTAGAGTCCATGTTAAATTGTCGATATCCATTATCACATATCTGTAGCACGTGACCCAATGCTCAGTTTTTGTATATCGTTTTTTAATAACTAAATGGTAATATTGGCAGATTCTCTAAAATCTGTACATTTAAAATAAAGTATGCAACGTCCTTAAAAAACGACTTACTAAGAGAGTTGACCATAATTTTTGCATTTATGCGTGCTAATAATAAGCTGCGAAAGAATTTAAGCATAGGTACCAAAAAATTAAAGCAAGTGTTGTTTATTTAATTTTGATTTATTTTATCTTTAATGTACATTAATAATCTGAGCGCTATTTTTTTTCTTTAACGAAAAATGATTTTTCTAGTAAATCATCGAAGCCCATCCAAGATGTGTTTCCTCTTCGATAGGTATAGATTATATAGTGACCACCTCGATTTTCATTAAAATCAGACAAACGGGTTCCTCCTACACCAGTGTATCCGATAGCACCCATTAATACTACCCGATGATCGTCGTCGCGGGGTATGTTTAAATTTTTATGGAGTGTCTTTAAGGGTATGGTTTTAATTTCTTCATGTTCATTACAGACTTGAAAACCACAACATCCCCTGCAATGAATGTAAATTAATTAACTTTTGTTTTTTATAAAATACCTGTAGAGAATTTGGAATGAAATTCAGTACAAAAAAAGACAAAAAGGGTGGTCATTAGCAAGCACCTAAACAGAAGTGTGAAGGTCAATGTCGACAAAACATTGACCTTCACACTGTGACAAAACAAAGATCTGGAAGGAGTGAGGAGTAACAAGAATAACGTACCTTGAAAGCAACCTTGATGAAAGTTTGTACCACTCACTGGAAGTAAGAACACATCTGGAAAAGGAACGTACAGTGTTTTACAAAATACAAAACGTTCTATGCAACCTCCAGCTGGATATCTCATTGAGAACTAGAATACATGTGCTATGTTTTCTACATCTTCCTCTATGAGGTTGAAGCCTGAGCAATGACAGAAGTAACACAAAAAAAATCCAAGCATTCGAACTCTGGTGCTACCGTAAAATGCCCAGAATGTCCTAAATGAGCCATACGACAAATGCGGAAGTCTTTTGGAGGGTGAACAAGGAAACAGAGCTTATGCTTATACCTTATACCTACGACAATGGACGAATATGACCTCCACAGGACTATTCAGGATGGCTGCAAATAAGATTAAATGGGAAAATGTAATGGTCAACGTCCTTAAGGATAAGGCACCGTAAGGAGAAGATAAAATATATGAGTAATTCCACATAAATTCTCTATATTTCTGTCACAGATTGTGGATTTTTTGAAATTTAGGGGCATGCTTCTGAAACCACTCTTTGTTCGTTCTTTAGGACCTGAAAGTCAAACTGTTTTGGGAATTGAAATCGAAACTTATGTCATATGTCCGAATTATCTTTCCTATCGTTGTTTGCATTCATTAAATGCTATTTTGTAAATTGTTTGGTACAATATATCAACACTGTCGATATAAACGTGCACGTTAAAGAAGATGGCCTTAACAGAATTTGTCTAAAGTCCAAAGTAACGTTCCTATTACCTATTTTTGAAAAAGAGACAAGTGTATTTTAGCATGTTTTTAAAGCGAAGGAACATTCCTACTAGCTATATTTTTGAACAAGCGTATTTTAGAATTTTTTGCGTTTTTCTGTACTCCGACTATAATTGCAACACAAAAAAAGATACAAGAAACATTTCCATATGGTATTAACAGAATTTGCCTAAAACCGTAAGGAACTATCCTACAAGCTATTTTTTAATGAGAGATTAGAGTATTTTAACATGTTTTTTTTTTCATTTTTATGCATTTATTTGTAATCTGACCATAATTACAACGATAAAAAAGTAACAGGTCGGTAACATTTTCGATGTAAAATTTTACACTGAAAAACGTGATACTAACAGAATTTAGCTAAAGCCTGAAGGACCTTTCCTATAACCAATTTTGGAAGGATAGATTAGAGACAAGTGTAGTTTAGCATCATTTTTCATTTTTATGTATTTATTTGCACTCTGTCCATAATATCAACCCTAAAAAAGTATCAGGTAACATTTTGGATTTAATATTGCAGGATAAAGAAGATGACACTAATGGAATAATTAATACAATGCTCGTAGGAACATTCATATAAGCTATTTTTAAAGTAGATGTTAGTGGATTTTTTCTATAATCCATCTTCATGTGCCGTTCTCGTGATGAATTGATTAAAAATAATACTTTTATACTTAAAAGTAATTTAAGAGAATACCCTTACTGTTCTTAATATTGTATTCAGATAAAAATCTCAAACTAAATCACCACCAAAATGGCGCATCAAAACGGATTGTAGAAAAAGTAATTAAGCTTAAAAAACATCTTAAAATCCACTAACCTCTCCTTCCAAAATTGGTTATAGGAAACTCCTTTCAGGCTTTAGCTAAATTCTGTTAGTATCATGTTTTCAGTGTAAAATTTTACATCGAAAATATTACCTACCTGTTACTTTTTATCGTTGTATTTATGGCCAGAGTACCTACAAATAAATGCATAAAAATGAAAAAAAAAACATGCTAAAATACTCTAATTTCTCATTAAAAAAAGGGCTTATAGGATAGTTCCTTACGGTTTTAGGTAAATTCTGTTTATGCCATATGGAAATATTTCTTGTATCTTTTTTTGTGTTGAAATTATAGTCGGAGTACAGAAAAACGCAAAAATTCTAAAATACACTTGTTCAAAAATAGCTAGTAGGAATGTTCCTTCGCTTTAAAAACATGCTAAAATACACTTGTCTCTTTTTCAAAAATAGGTAATAGGAACGTTACTTTGGACTTTAGACAAATTATGTTAAGGCCATCTTCTTGAGCGTGCAAGTTTACATCGAGAGTGTTGATATATTGTACCAAACAATTTACAAAATAGCATTTAATGAATGCAAACAAGGATAGGAAAGATAATTCGGACAGATTGCGACATAAGTTTCAATTCCCAAAAAAGCTTGACTTTCAGGTCCTAGAGAACGAACAAAAAGTGGTTTCAGAAGCATGCCCCTAAATTTCAAAAAATCCACAATCGGTGACAGAAATCTAGAGAATTTATGTGGAATTACTCATATATTTTATCTTCTTCTTAAGGTGCCTTATCCTTAAGGACCTTGACCATTACATTTTCCCATTTTATCTTATTTGCAGCCATCCTGTTCATACTCGTCCATTGTCGTAGGTTTTTAAGCCAAGAGTTGCGTCTTCTTCCTGGTCCCCTTTTGCTATTAATTTTGCTTAAGATTATGTTCGTTAAGTTGGAGCAGTTCATACTTTTGATTTCTTACGATGAAAAAACATTGTATTTTCCTTTTTTTTATTATAATCATAAGCTCTGTTTCCTTGTTCATCCTCCGAAAGACTTCCGCGTTTGTCGTATGGCTCATGTAGGACATTCTGAGCATTTTACGGTAGCACCAGAGTTCGAATGCTTGGATTTTTTTGTGTTACTTCTGTCATTTTCCAGGCTTCAACCCCATAGAGGAAGATGGAGAAAACATACCACTTATGTATTCTAGTTCTCAATGTTGCGGTTTTTCAAGTCTATAATGAACATGAAGAAATTAAAACCATACCATTAAAGACACTCCATAAAAATTTAAACACCCCACGACGACGATCATCAGCTAGTATTAATGGGTGTTATCGGATACACTGGTGTAGGAGGAACCAGTTTGTCTGATTTTAATGAAAATCGAGGTGGTCACTACATAACCTATACCTATCGAAGAGGAAACACATCTTGGATGGGCTTCGATAATTTACTAGAAAAATAATTTTTCGTTAAAGAAACAAAAAAATAGCGCCCAGATTACTAATGTACATTAAAGATAAATTAAATTAAAATTAAATAAACAACACTTGCTTTAATTTTTTGAAACCTATGCTTAAATTCTTTCGCAGCTTATTATTAGCACGCATAAGTACAAAAATTATGGTCAACTCTCTTAGTAAATTCGTTTTTTTAAGGAAGTTGCATACTTACCCTCTATCTACTTTTGTTCCGGAAATCTGAATGTTGGCTATTCTAGTTTAATATTAAGCTGGAATAGCTACCTGATGAAACAAAAAAATCATTTTTGGGGTAGACCTGCAGCAGTTACTTAGGAAAAAATACCCACTTGGTCTTAGGGTTTTAACTGGTAATTTTCACTTTCTGTGAAATCCGCGGAATGATAACGATTGGGGTTGGGGGGTGAGTTTGTCACTTGTTATATACAACAAATTTCAGCAATTAACTAACAATAAAATATGCCGCTGGAAGCGACCCTCTATCTGCTTTCGTTTCTGAAATAGGAGTGTTGGGTATTGTAGCTTAAGTATTAAACCGCAGTAGCCATTGTTGCTCGTTAGGGGATGAAGCAAAAAATTCGTTTTTGGCGTAGACCTGCGTAGAAGTTAATTAATTAGAAAAAACACCCACTTGGTTTTAAGTCGTTAAACTGGTTATTTTCAGTCTTTGTGAAATCCGGGAAACGATGATAATGGTAGGGGTTGAAGGGGGTGAGTTTACAAATTCTGGTATACTCCTCCTTTCAGCAATTAATTAAGAATAAAATATGCCGCCAGAAGCGACCCTCTATCTGCTTTCTTTCCTGAAATAGGACTGTTGGATATTGTAACCTCAAGTATTAAACCGTAGTAGCCATTGTGGCTCGTTAGGGGATGAAGAAAAACATTCATTTTTGGCTTAAAACTGTAGCAATTAATAAGCAAAAAATACCCGCTTCCCTCTATCTACTTTTGTTCCTTAATATTAAGCTGGAATAGCCACCTGTTTCTCTGAAGGGGTTGAAGCTATAAATTTGTAATTTGCGTAATAAATAAGCAATTAGTTAGCAATAAAATAGGCCGCCGGAAGCGACGCTCTATCTGCTTTCGTTACTGAAACAGGAGAACTGAGTGTTGTAGTTTAAGTATTCAACCGCAGTAGCCAATGTTGCTCGTTAGGGGATGAAGCCATACAATCGTTTTTGGCGTAGATCTGCAGCAGTTGCTTAGGAAAAAAATACCCACTTGGTCATAGGTTTTTAAACTAGTAATTTTGACTTTCTGTGAAATCCGGGGAATGATGACAACGGTGGGGGTTGGAGGGGGTGAGTTTGCAAATTGTTGTATACCTTATCTGTCAGAAATTAATTAGCAATAAAATATGCCGCTGGAAACAACCCTCTATCTGCTTTCGTTCCTGAAATAGGAGTGTTGGGTATTGTAGCTTAAGAATTAAACCGCAGTAGCCATTGTTTCTCGTTCGGGGATGAAGCAAAAAATTAGTTTTTGGCGTAGACCTGCAGCCGTTAATTAGAAAAAAAATACTTACTTGGTTTTAAGTTTTTAAACTGATTATTTTCACGCTCTGTGAAATTCGTGGAACGATGATAACGGTAGGGGTTGGAGGGGGTGAGTTTGTAAATACTGGTATAACCCATCTTTCAGCAATTAATTAAAAATTAAATATTCCGCCAGAAGCGACCCTCTATCTGCTATCTTTCCTGAAATAGCAGTGTTAAGTATTGCAGCCTTAAGTATTAAACCGCTGTAGCCATTGTGGCTCGTTAGGGGAGGAAGCAAAACATTCATTTTTGGCTTAGACATGTAGTAATTAATGAACAAAAAATACGTACTTGGTTTTAGCTCTTTAAACTGGTTATTTTCACTTTTTGTGGATTCCAAGGAATGATGATAACGGTAGGGGTTGAAGGGGGTGAGTTTGTAAATTTTTGTAAACTCAATCTTTCA
Source organism: Diabrotica virgifera virgifera (assembly GCF_917563875.1). Taxonomy (NCBI): domain Eukaryota; kingdom Metazoa; phylum Arthropoda; class Insecta; order Coleoptera; family Chrysomelidae; genus Diabrotica; species Diabrotica virgifera. The sequence goes on along the minus strand of NC_065451.1, from coordinate 109,819,663 downwards.
GCAATTAATTAGCAATAAAATATGCCGCCGGAAGCTAACCTATATCTACTTTCGTTCCGGAAATATGAATGTTGGCTATTCTAGCTTAATATTAAGCTGAAATGGCCACCTGTTTCTCTGAGGGGGTTGAAACAATAAATTTTTGTTTTGCGTAATAAATTAGCAATTAATTAGTAATAAAATAGGCCACCGGAAGAAACTCTCTATCTACTTTCGTTCCGGATATATGAATGTTGGGCTTTCTAGCTTAATATTAAGCTGGAATGGCCACCTGTTTCTCTGAAGGGGATGAATCAATAAATTTTTGTTTTGCGTAATAAATTAGCAATTAATTAGCAATAAAATAGGCCGCCGGAAGCAACTCTCTATCTACTTTCGTTCCGGATATATGAATGTTGGCCTTTCTAGCTTAATATTAAGCTGGAATGGCCACCTGTTTCTCTGGAGGGGATGAAGCAATAAATTTTTGTTTTGCGTAATAAATTAGCAATTAATTAGCAATAAAATAGGCCGCCGGAAGCAACTATCTATCTACTTGCGTTCCGGATATATGAATGTTGGCCTTTCTAGCTTAATATTAAGCTGGAATGGCCACCTGTTTCTCTGAAGGGGATGAAGCAATAAATTTTTGTTTTACGTAATAAATTAGCAATTAATTAGCAATAAAATAGGCCACCAGAAGCAACTCCCTATCTACTTTCGTTCCGGATATATGAATGTTGGCCTTTCTAGCTTAATATTAAGCTGGAATGGCCACCTGTTTCTCTGAAGGGGATGAAGCAATAAATTTTTAATTTGCGTAATAAATTAGCAATAAAATAGCAAAAAAATATGGGGTGTGTCTTATGGCTCCCTTATGAAATGGTCTTTCTAGCTTAATAGACATATTTATACACTCTATTTATTTAACTTAATTATTGAATTTTATTTATTTTATTTATTCATCTATATATACTATTTATTGAATATTTCTATTTATATACATTTTATCTATATACATTTTATTTCTTTTATTTATTTATTTATTTTATCTATACCTATTTATTTATTCACCTTAGTTTTTAGACATTTTAACCTAATAATAGGATGCGAATCCGCTGCAGAGGAGACCTCAGGGAACTGAACCTAAACGGACCTCAAGGATCAACCTGGTATAAGGATACCGCAGGTGAACGTGGGCAGAGCGCGCAGATCGCACGATCTTGTCCACGCAAAAGCCTGCAAGCTAGAAACAGATCTGCTCATCGTCCCCGAACCAAATAAGAAAATTACATCGGTCGGTGGGTGGGTACAAGATAGCCAGCAAAACGTGGAGGTGCTCATTAGGAATGGGGATGTGGGAGTTCGTGCCATTGTCAGGGGGTAAAATCATGTCCTCATCAGACTTAGGGACTTCAGCCTCCTGGCATGTTACGTGTCTCCGAACATCCCTCTACCTAGATACAAAGACATAGTAGATGAGATAATGAGTACCGCCGCGAACGAAAAAGAAATTATGATCGCCGGGGACATCAATGCAAAATCTAGGTTGTGGGGTTCCCCCATAAACGACAAAAAGGGGGAACTCTGGAATGAGTGGATAGCCCAGACTGGCCTCCAAGTTCTAAACAATAATAAACCTACGTTCGTAAGGGGGGCCAGTCAAACACATATTGACGTTACTATTGCAAGCGAGAGGCTATCAAGAAGAGTCCACGATTGGGATGTTCTCGACGATCCGTTATTTACCTACCACCGATACATCAAATATGAAATAAAGGTTAAAGGGGGAATAAGGCGGCCGATAGGACACACTAAAACACATGTTAACACAAATACGTACCTATCGGAGGTCAGAAAAATAAATGAGGAAGAGATTTCTGACCTTGGCCAACTGAGAGGTGTACTCGAGAGCGCAGTAAAGTTGGCCACCGTGAAAAGGAAAAACAACCAAAAAATCCCTACCGGTGGGCGGATGAAATTGAAGATCTACGGGAGAAATGCCTCAGAGCTCGAAGGAATTACACGAGAAGCCAGGGCAACCTCGAGCTCAATGAAATATACAAAGAACAGAAGAAAAAATTAAACAAAACAATAAAACAAAGTAAAAAAGAAAAGTGGCAGACCCTGATTAAAGCTTTAGATGAGGATATATGGGGCGACGCATATAACATTACCATGAAGTCCTTGAAAATAATGGCCCCATATAAACTTGACGAGGACCAGCGGATGGAATCAGCTGAACTCCTCTTCCCCACGAAGACAGTCCAAAATTTTGTCAAGATTTTTCCAACAATGGTAGAGGAGTTCACGGAAGATGAAATTAAAACCGCTGGTCAGGAGATGAAGACGGGGAAAGTTCCCGGCCCCGACGGGCTGCCTCCAGAGGCAATCAAGATAATAGCAATAGCAACAGAGAAACCAGGTTTGATCAGAAGAATATGTAATGACCTACTGCAGAAGCAAGAGTTTCCCAGGGACTTAAAGCAAGCGAACTTAGTTCTACTCCTGAAGCCTGGGAAGCCCCCCGATTCAGCAGCCTCTTATCGGCCAATATGCCTCCTGGACTGCCTTGGTAAGTTCTACGAAAGACTTATCAAGAAGAGACTGGAAGGCATGTTGGAAGATGAGAGAGCGTTATCTAATCAACAGTACGGATTCCGGAAAGGCAGATCGACAGTAGATGCCGCAACCTGGATAAAGGACTCAGCAAAGGCAAGCAAGAAAAGGTGGGTAGTCCTTGTTCTGTTGGACATAAAAAACGCTTTTAACTCAGCAAACTGGGGCCTCATTGTAGACAGAATAGTCGAATGTGGAGCTCCGGAATGTTTGTCCAACATAATAAAGGACTACCTATCTGAAAGAGCCGTATTCATATCAAAGATAAAGAAGATGAAAATGACCGCGGGAGTACCCCAGGGGTCAGTCCTGGGACCCTCACTATGGAATATATTATATAACGGGGTACTAGAAATAAACAAAGAGAGAGGAGTAAAAGCGATTGCATATGCGGACGATCTGGCCTTAATAGTCGAAGGCGATTGGGGCATAATAGAAAAATTAAACCAAGCAATAAAGAGAACCGCGGAATGGATAGAAGAAAATGATTTAAAACTTGCAGTAGAGAAAACTAAAGCGATAATCTTGAGGGAACCGAGATACAGAAACAACATAATATTCGAGTACAATGGCTCCGAAATAAGACCCCAAAAGACCGTAAAATACTAACCCGTTGTCCTAGGTGAACGACAAACGCGACAACGCGACACGACGCGACGCGAAAATATCAAGTAATGGTTGTATTTGTGTATGGCCTACGTTTTCGGGTTAATCAGTCTACGACAAGACGCGACGAAGTGCGAACTTGATTTGTTCGCGACGAGACACGACACAGTGTAACGCCCCATTGCTTTTTTCAATTCAAATTATGCTACCCAATAGTTTATTAAATAAATAAAAACTAATAATAACTATATAGTACCAGTGTTTTTTCATTAATGTAACTTAAAGTCAGTAACAGCCTCTCCTCAATAGAATTTGGTTTTTGAAAATTACTTATTGATAGCTCAGTTATTAATACTGAGTTTGACAGCTGCAATGATATAATCGAAAGTGAATAAGCCACAATACTCTTTAAACCAACGTGGATTATTTTATTAATTTCGGATATAAATGATTAAACTCTCCAAATTAACTCGTTCTAAATATATGACATTTGTTGTCTTTCTTTTTCGTTTATGGAATTTTTTAGCTAAGTATTTAAAATATGAATTTTCTAGTAACACTGCCGTATACTTCCCCACACTTAAGAATAGGAATGAATAATTGACATCGTCACGTTTGTCCTGGTTTGAGTGATGGAAAGCGACGCGATGCGACGCTACATAAGCCACACGTCGCGTGAATTACTGGTCGCATCGCATCGCGTCGCGTCGTTTTCCGTCGCTCACCTAGGACAACGGGTTAGGAATCAGGTTAGACGATAGACTAGCATTCGGACAACACGTTCAGGAAGCATGTCGAAAGGCTGAAAAAAGGACCTCGTTACTAAACAAGTTAATGCCAAACATAGGGGGCCCAGGATCACAGAAAAGAACAGTTATGTTACAATCCATTCTATCGATAGTATTATACGGGGCCCCGGTATGGTACGAGGTCCTCCGGATGAAGAAATATAAAGACATGCTTCTCAGGGCACAAAGGAAACCTCTGATCAGGGTGTGCAGCGCGTACAGAACCGTATCACCATTGCGCTACAGGTGGTGGCTGGTTCTGTGCCGGTGCACATCCTGGCTGGAGAGAAAGTCCGAATGTACCAACGGAGCAACGGGGCAATAGGTTCAGGACCATTAGAAAGAAAGAGAAGTATAGAGTTGTGCCAGAGGGAATGGGCAGCCGAAGTCGAGAAGGCGGTCTGGACGAGATCCTTGATCCCGGATGTGGTGAGGTGGTGCGGGTGTCGGCATCGGCGCGTCAACTACTACTTCACACAGTTTTTGACGGGGCAAGGATCGTTCAGAAAATATACCCACCGTATAGGGAAGACCGCTGACGATCTATGTCCCGAGTGTGGGGTGGTTGATGACGCGCGGCATGTCATGTTCGTGTGCCCTGCGTACCATGCGGGGCGTGCCGAGCTGCAGCTGAGTCTGGGATCCCCTCTAGGTGAGCCACACGAGCTAATGGACAAAGCCATTAATAGCAAGAGAGACTTCGACCTGGTCATTGCTTTTGTCACCAAGACAATGAAACACAAGGAAGAGAAGGAGAGGCGTCTGCAGACGGGATGACCACTATATTTATTTATTTAAAAATGTGTTTGTGTCGTGGCGGGCAGTCAGCGGGGGAGGACCCTTTACATTCAAACCACACTGACTGTCTATTTTTATTCTTACATGGTTTTATTTATTTATTTATTTATTTAATTATTTATTTTATTGTAGTTTATTTATTTACTTAATTTTATCTATACAAGTAATCGTTCTTTGAACAATTTTATCTTTCTATTTCCTGTTTATGTTCTCTATCTTTACTTTTTCTTTTCCCTTTTGCTTCTTTCCTATTCTTTCTTTTCTGTTTCTTCTCTCTTTTCTAATTCTATCTCCACTTTCTCTTTTCATCTCCTTTTACTCTAGTTCTTTCTTTGTATGTTATACCATGTTTTGTATCGTTTTGGGACAGTCAGTGGGGAAGGACCTTTTACATCCAACCTACACAGACTGTCCCATCTAAATGTCAGAATGAATGGGTGGACGAATAAGTGTGCATAGATGAAAGTAAGGAATGTTTGGGGTTAAATGAAAGAAAGTATGAATGGGTGGATGAGACAACGTGGATAGATGAAAGTATGAATGACTGGAGTTGCTCGTAACTGCCAACTGTCATTCTCTGGTTAGTTCCATCCTGGGCTGGGGACACCCCGGTCGACCTACTCGCGCACGGGTTGAGCTAGGCGGTCGCTTCACCGGCCTGTCTGGTGCGAAGCGTGTGCGGAGGGGCGGCCGAGCGGCCAACCAATCCATGGAATGCACGCTAGAAGTGCCGGAGGGGAGCGATGAGTAAGGCAGATATGCTCGCTAAGAGCGGTTCCAGACCCGTCGGCTGGAGAAAGAGGAGGTGGGTTTAGTCGGTAGGCGGCTCGTGATACAGAGAGGGCGGGCCAAATCCGACACACCTGGGACACCTTCCCAGACGGTCTTAAGAAGATTCCCACCTCAAAAAAGGGGTGGCACGCTGCGTGGCCGACAAAGGGGTGGGGCAGGGGTGAATACAAAAAATATAAGGGGCTTTTGCGACGTTCGTGATTGAGAGAGTGCACCAAAATTTGGGAATAAGTAGACCATGACATAACTAAGTAAAATCCTCAGAGCCGGAAACCCGAGGTGGGGGACGAGGGTAGTTATAAGGGGTCAAAGTCGCTGTTTTTATTATCTTTTTTGTGACGCTCGTGATCGAGATAGTGCACCAAAATTTGGAAATAAGTAGGTCATGACGTAACCAAGTACAATCTCCAGGGGTGGAACGCTGCGTGGCCGATAAAGGGGTGGGGTAGGTGTGAATATAAAAAATAAGCGTTTTTTTGCGACGTTCTAGACTAAGATAGTGCACCAAAATTTGGGAATAAGTAGACCATGACTTAGCTAAGTAAAATCTCCAGAGCCGGAAACCAGAGTTGGGGATGAGGGTAGTTTTAAGGGGTCAAAGTCGCAGTGTGTATTATTTTTTTTGTGATACGGCACAACATTTGTCCCCCAAGCAGCGTTCCGCCCCTGGAGATTTTACTTAGTTACGTCATGACCTACTTACTACCAAATTTTGGTGCTCTATCTCCATCATGAGCGCTACAAAAAAATAATAAAACAGCGACTTTTACCCCTTATAACTACCCTCATCCGCCATACTGGTTTCCGCCTCTGGGGATATTACTTAGTTATGTCATGGTCTACGTATTCTCAAATTTTGTTGCACTCACTGATCTCAATCACGAACGTCGCAAAAACTTCTTACATTTTTTTATATTCACCCCTGCCCCACCCCTTTGTCGGCCACGGAGCGTTCCAATCCTGGAGATTTTACTTAGTTACGTCATGACCTACTTATTCCCAAATGTTGGTGCACTATCTCGATCATGAGCATAACCAAAAAAAAAAAATAATAAAAAACGGGACTTTGACCCCTTATAACTACCTTCCTCCCCCATTCTGGTTTCCGGCTCTAGTGATTTTACTTATTTATGACATGGTCTACTTATACCCAAATTTTGGTGCACTATATCAATCACGAACGTCACAAAAACCCCTTATATCTTTTATATTCACCCCTACCCCCACCCCTTTGTCGGCCACGCAGCGTTTCGCCCCTAGAGATTTTACTTAGGTACGTCATGACCTACTTATTCTTAAATTTTGGTGCACTATCTCGATTATGAGCGTCATAAAAAAAAATAATAAAAACCGCGACTTTGACCCCTTATAACTACCCTCGGCCCCCACTCTGGTTTCCGGCCGTTGATGAAAGTCATGTACACAACTAATTCATCATATCCCCGTATAGTTTTTCCATATTACTTATCACGCACAAAATCCGCTCCCAGCTCTTAGACTATAACTTACGTACATAAGTCCCAACAACTAAATCATATAGAACTGGAAATTATGACTCTTTATAATAAAATTGCAAATTTAGAAAAAAACATCATTATATCATGGATAAAGGGACACGCGGGAATTAGGGATAACGAAATAGTAGACAGACTAGCCAAATCCGCCCTAGAAATAGGCGAAGAACCTCCCCTGAACTTATTACCCATTTCGGATATTGATATTATTAGTAAACGACATCAAAAAGAAAACTGGCAAACGTATTATCGAAACACGAGAACTGGAAGTAATTACAAACAAATGCAGCCTGAAATTCCCATAAAACGATGGTTTCATTCTGTATCAAATCGCCATTTCATAAGAGTTATAAATAGATTCTCCTCGAATGTTTCCATCAATCAGTAAATATAAACAAATTTTATGATAATCTTAATACTTTAAAAATTCCACTTCCCGTCTACCTAAACAATATGATTTTTTCTGAAGATATTAATACATTAAAAACAATTTACGAACATATCAAAAACTGTAAATATAAATTGTAGTAATATAATCAACCCTGTATTTAAGTAATTTTGTTAAAACAAAACAGGCATGTTTGTTAAAACAAAACAAACATGTTTGTTTTGTTGTTATTTTTTTAACCCTGTAGATTTAAGTAATTATTGTATATTATAATTGAAAAAAAAGAACAAAAAAAAACAAAAAAAAAAGAAAAAAAAAAAGAGAAAAAAAAGGAAAAAAACTAAGAAGATGTAAACCTCCGAGAAGTTGAATCTGGTTTATGTCTTAGCGTAGTAAAAAAAAACAATTAAAAAAAAAAGAAAAAAAAAAACAAATTAAAAATATAATAAAAAAATATACAGTGAGCACGTAAAGGTTGGAATAAATTCATTTTCTCGAGAATGGACGATTTTGGAAAAAAAGCCCGAAAGAGGTCAATTTTTATTTTTAAATTACGACTTTTTGGCATACATATCATACTAGTGACATCACCCATTTGGGAGTGATGGCGTCATCGATGATATTTTTTAAAGAGAATAGGGGTCGTGTGATAGCTCATTTGAAAGGTAATTCAATTCTCTATTCAGTAATATAAACATTAACATAATTATTTATACAGGGTGTCGAAAAAAAATTTTTAATTAAGTTTATTGACATTATAAAAAGAATACATATGTGTAATTTATTTAATTCAAATTACATTTTACGGCTCTCAGAAAACAGAAAAAAATGTTTATTTGAAAAAAAAAATCATTGCTTTTCGCTTAAATTAAATGCTCAAATTGTCAAGAGGTAGGTGGGTGGCTGCTTTAATATTGAATTTGCAAAAAACAATATTTATCTGTCAAATAAATATATTTTTTTTGTTTTCTGATAGCAGTAAAATCTATTTTGAATTAAATAAATTACACAGGTTCTTCTTTTTATGTCAATAAATTTAATTTAAAATAAAATTTTGGACACCCTGTATAAATAATTATGTTAATGTTTATATTACTGAATAGAGAATTGAATTACCTTTCAAATGAGCTATTACACGACTCCTATTCTCATTTAAAAAAATCATCGATGACGTCATCACGCCCAAATGGGTGACGTCACTAGTATGATATATATGCCAAAAAATCGTAATTTAAAAATAAAATGTTCTGAAGCTATTTCCTTGTGGCATTTTTATGATTAATTATTTATATGGGAAATAAGCCACAATTAAAATGAAAAAAATAATTTTATTAACGTTTCGACGCCCAAATCGGGTGCCGTTGTCAAAATACAAAATATTACTAAAATGAACAAAAGTGTTGTTGCTAAGCAAAAAAATTCTTCTAATAATTTATTTAATCTCACTCATTTATATTGGCAATTCAGACATATATTATACATTTTAAAGTAGAAGACTTTAAAATGATATTGCCAATATTTATGAGTTGCGTTCCTGGGACGACTTACTGAAAGATAGTTCATTCGATTACATGAAATTAACCCCAACTCAAGAATATCCGTCATAAAAAATTATAGCATGTGATATGTCTTTAAAAAGACAACCAAATGCAACGACAGTAAAATCCTCGCGTTAGAGACTTCATAGTAAATCACAAGGGAAAACCAGGAAAAACCCTGTGATACTATCCCGACATCGTAAGTATTTGGTCTTACATTAATTTACTCTCAAAAAATAATACCAAATTCTGACTTGTAACATGTTTAAATTATAAATAATATTAATAATACTAGATATATAAGTAATACTAAAATATAAAATATGTACTAGCTCGATATTATTGACTTACTAATCTTGGTATTTTCTTTCTATTGACTTCCTCTTTCAGTATGGGTAACCACATCCTACTGCATTCTACCGTTAAAAAGTTGTTTAGCAGAAAAACAATTGTTAACATCTGTTTTATTAAAAAATGATTATCCTTTATCGTTTATAAATAAGGAATTGTCAAGATTGGATCGAATGGAACAGAACAACTTAGAACGGGATCCTACAACATTCACCAGAAATAATACGAGGAAAATATCAATACCATATATAAAAGGACTATCCGAGAAACTTAAAACAATAGGAAATAAATTCAACATTTCAACAACATTCAAAACAACAAACACATTGAGATCTATTCTATCTAAAACTAAACCTAACAATGATCAAGAAAGAACAAAGAATTGCATTTATAAAATACCTTGTGAATGCGAACAATTTTATTTAGGTGAGACATCAAGACCATTAGACGTTAGAATAAGTGAACATCAATCTTATATTAAAAATAGAGAATTTGAGAGATCTCAAATATGTCAACACGCATGGGATAATGAACATAGAGTTCAGTGGAGAGATTCAAGTATAGTCCTGAAAGAATCAGATAGTAAAAAGAGAAAAATCAAAGAAGCGGCTCTAATTATGCTAAATGAAACCAATTGTGTCGCAAATTCCTCGGTAGAATGCAGTAGGATGTGGTTACCCATACTGAAAGAGGAAGTCAATAGAAAGAAAATACCAATATTAGTAAGTCAATAATATCGAGCTAGTACATATTTTATATTTTAGTATTACTTATATATCTAGTATTATTAATATTATTTATAATTTAAACATGTTACAAGTCAGAATTTGGTATTATTTTTTGAGAGTAAATTAATGTAAGACCAAATACTTACGATGTCGGGATAGTATCACAGGGTTTTTCCTGGTTTTCCCTTGTGATTTACTATGAAGTCTCTAACGCGAGAATTTTACTGTCGTTGCATTTGGTTGTCTTTTTAAAGACATATCACATGCTATAATTTTTTATGACGGATATTCTTGAGTTGGGGTTAATTTCATGTAATCGAATGAACTATCTTTCAGTAAGTCGTCCCAGGAACGCAACTCATAAATATTGGCAATATCATTTTAAAGTCTTGAGATTAAATAAATTATTAGAAGAATTTTTTTGCTTAGCAACAACACTTTTATTTATTTTAATAATATTTTGTATTTTGACAACGGCACCCGATTTGGGCGTCGAAACGTTAATAAAATTATTTTTTTCATTTTAATTGTGGCTTATTTCCCATATAAATAATTAATCTTAAAAATAAAAATCGACCTATTTCGGAATTTTTTTTAAAATTGTCCATTCTCGAGAAAATGAATTTATTCCAACCTTTACGTGCTCACTGTATATATATATATATATATATATATATATATATATATATATATATATATATATATATATATATATATATATGTACAAAAAATATTTACATCCAAAACAGTGTATTTATTTAGATAGTATGTAGTATGTTAGTTTCTTATGTACAGTTACGGTCATTGAATAGTTTACAGGCTTACGTATCTAGGAGTCGATTTTTTAAATTATTACCTCGTTTAAACGCACATTTTACGTCAAAGTGACGTTACCAGTGGTGTACCTAGAATAGGTTATTTAAAATTAAAAAATAAAAACAATATAAATATATTTTACAAAGTTTAACAAAATGGAAAGTAAAGAAAGAAATTTTTTTGAATAGAATGGATTATGGTCTTAATAATGAAAACAATGAAGTCTGGTTTTAAAATACCGATTTTATTTTATATCTATCCCAAATTATCCAATCTTTGTTTGATTTTCCATATGCATATATATGGTTCACGTCCAAATCTGCAGCAACTTGTCTTAAAGCCTCTCTTAAAATCTTAAACCTTCTTCGAGTTTGGCAATTGCTCTTGCTTTTGCGCATCATTCAAATTCATTATAACCATTTTGGATGAGTTTGATATCGTTATTTTATTTTTCAACACTTTCAAAATTTTTGACAAGCATTGACTTTTTGAAATTTTTTTACTTTGACATTTATCAAATCCGTACGACTCTGCAATTTTACAGTATTACAATATAAAAATTAAGTTGTAAACTATTCAGTGATCGTAACTGTACATATATTTAGAGTTAGAAATACAGAAAAAATTCCTCTGATTGATAAAAAAAAATGTTTGTTTTTAAAATAAAATGTCTGGCTAATTGGCTCAGCCAAGGCCATCAAATTCACACAAAAAAAGGGAGTAAAGTTACTCTTTATCGAACGAGTCTGATATTATGAGCAAAGCGACCTTTAGCGAGCGAGGCGAATAACAGACGAGTTCGATAAAGAGTCTTTAGACACGTCCAAACCAAATTTGCGGTTCGCGAACAGCTCGCGAAAGGACTCGTTCCTGTCCTCCTTGGATCTGCGACAGCACTCCTCCAATTCCCACATTGCTTGCATCCGTATCTAAGATGAACTCTCCTTCTGGCAGTGGATACCCTAATATTGGCGCTGTAATTAAATGCCTCTTCAAAGTTTCAAAGGCCGTTTGGCAGTCTCCATCCCAGCAATAATCCCTTGCTTCCTCTGTAAGTCGCGTTAATGGCTTAGCAATATCTGCAAACTTCTTAATGAATCTCCGGTAGTATGTACATAGTCCCAGAAAACTTCTCTCTTGATGTTTATCAGTTGGTTCAGGCCATTCCTTAATGGAATCGATTTTTCCTTTATCCACGGCCACTCCTTCTTTGCTGACTATATGACCTAAATAATTGACTTTACTTTGAAATAACTGGCATTTCTTGGGATTTAACATTAACTGGGCAGCTTTAAGTCGATTAAAAACATCTTCTGAATTCTTCAGGTGGTCTTCAAACGTCTCCCCCAAAACGATTATGTCGTCTAAATACACCAGGCATGTTTTCCAAGATAACCCTCTCAACACATTTTCCATAAGTCTCTCAAATGTCGCAGGAGCGTTACAGAGTCCAAACGGCATAACGTTGAATTCCCATAATCCAGATCCTGTCGTAAAGGCCGTCTTCTCTTTGTCCACTGGATCCATTTCTACCTGCCAATATCCAGACTTCAAGTCCAACGTAGAAAACAATTTACTTCCAGCCAATGTGTGCTCTTCCTCTTTCACGATCCTAACTTTACTGTACCCGCCAGAGGCCTGGGTAGCTGATTCGTATTCGAGGGCGGCAGACAAGACATCGACCAGCGTCTTGTGACGAGCTAACCGCAGTGTTCTTTGCATTTCATGATCACGAAGGCCATCAATGAATGTTTGAACAGCCAACTTTTCCATCATGTCTTCGGGAGCTGTTGGATATGCATACCGTACTAACCTGGCAATATCGACCTCGTATTCTTGAAGAGCTTCATTTTTCTTTTGTCGTCGATTTTTAAGCCGCGCCTGATAGACATACTCCAAATGTTCCTGCCCATAGCGCATGTTTAGTCTCTTCATAAGTTGTTCATAATCATTAGTTTCCTCTACTGCTATGGTACTGCTCAAGTACATCTAAAGCCTCTCCTCGAAGAGCAATAACCAGGTTTACAGCTTTGTCTTTTTCAGACCATCCGTTCGCTCTTGCACCTGCTTCGAACTGTTTCACATAACTGTTCCAGGAAGACTTTCCGTCGAAATTTGGCACCTTAACACGAGCAAGACTCACACTCCCTTCAACTATCGACCGTGGCTCCAATTTGTATTTGGTTTCATCATCTTTAATGTCTGTTAAGATGGGTTCCATCCCTTTGTCTGCTTTTTCCGTTTCCTCCATTTTCTTTTCTAATTCCTTGATCTTTTCCTCAAAAGTAGATTTTATGGACGATATCCTGTCGTCAAAATCCGAAGTGACTTTAGAGATCTTGTCAGTCATCTTGCATTCAAGGGATGAAATATCACCCGAAACTTTCAAAATATCATTAGAAACTCTATGTTCTAACGATGTAATGTCTGTCGAGACTTTGTTCTCTAGCGATGTAATGTCTGTCGATACTTTCAAAACATCCGAGGAAACTTGGGAGATTTCACTAGAAACTTTGCTCTCTAACGATGTAATGTCTGTCGAAACCTTCGAAATCGACGAGATCACAGCAGCATGCTTGTCTTCAAACAAATAGGTTTCTGGATCTTTACCCTCTTCCTGAAGAGCGTTCTTTAGACGTTCGACCAGATCAGCCTTTTTCTCAGTAGAACTCAGATCCCTTTCTTCCAATTCAAGTCTCAGGTCTGCAATTTTTAGCTTACACAAGGTAGACATGATCACACACTTTATTTATTACGATTTATATTTAGTTATTATTAAAGATTCCACACTGTATTAAACCGAGCTTATTTACGTTGATATTTATTTCAAGTATCCTCACTTCTGCACCATTTTGTTACGCGATTGACTCTACTATTTTATTTATTTATATCTTTAGGCACTAAGTTTAATTTAAATAAAGGAAGACTTACTTATATTATTTTATTTACATCACTTATTTATTTTGATAATTACAAATAACACCAACTAACACATCTAATTTATTTACAACTCAAATTTATGATTTAATTAACTAAACATAATAACTTCGATAACTAATATATACATTTCATTAAATCCGACTCGAATACAATTATATCACGCGTCGCGGCTCGTTCATTGACTGACTCCCTGCTGCTTAAAATCATCCGCTTATATAGATACGGCTCTGCTTCGAGAACATTTGGAAGGCCGGAGGCACGTCTCCGCCTATCATCGGGAAACTTCTGGATTAGCGGAGACATTACTCGTCGATGACGTGTCGCTGTTGTTTGTTGACTGCTAGGGGCAGGACCGGCCTCAGTTAGAAATTCGTCACAATATATTCCATTCTTAAATGTCAAATTACTATTGTGTAAATCTCTTTGATCTTGTTGTATCTCTGCGATATCTATTAAGTTAATTTTTCTTATGGATTCACTCATTTGTAAATCACTATAATAGTGGTTTACAAACTGAAGAAAATCGTCCAAATTTTCCTCTGGTTCTAATACTGGATTTCTGCTCAGAAAGTCCGCTTCTTGGTTTGTTGCCCCTGGATTATATTTAACCCTAAAGTTGTACTGTGATAAGTAGTAAGCCGAATCACCTAATTCTTCATCAGTTCTAGCTTTAAAATTCATATTTTTTAAGGGTTTATGGTCAGAATATACCTTAAATTCTTTGCCCATTAGCCAATGTTGCCAATATTTTACAGCTTCTTTTATGGCTAAGCATTCTAGATATATTGCTTTTTTCTTCTTTTGTGCTTCTGTTAATTTTTTTGAAAAATATGGCACTGGTCTACTATTACCATTTTCATCGTCCTGTTTTAGCACAGCTCCCACACCAATCATGCATGCATCTGTGTAGATTTTAATTGGGACGTTTGGGTCAAATATCTTCAGAATTGGTTGTGAACACAACCAATTTTTTATCTTATCGAAGGCTTCTTGACATTCTTGTGTCCAGATGAACTTAACATCTTTCCTTTATAGGTTATATAGCGGTTCAAGTATAACTGCTCTGTGTGGTATAAATTTTTGATGAAAATTTATTTTTCCCAAAAATTGACGGATATTTTTTCTCTTTTCCGGAACTGGAAAATCTTTTACAGCGGTCAGGTAATCTTTTAATGGTCTCACCGAATTCTTTTCGATTATATGACCCAAATATTTTGCACTATTTTTCGCAAATGAGCATTTTGAGAATTTTAGTTTAAACCCTTCTTTCATAATTGTTTCCAATAATGTAGATATATGTGAAATGTGATCTGTAAATGTCTTTGAGAATATTATAATATCATCAATAAAGTTTATTGCAAAATCTGACATTTTATATTTTCTTATTATGTTACTCAGTATTCTTTGGAAAATGGCTGGTGATGTCTTCAATCCAAATGGTAGACAGGTCCATTGGAAGTGTCTCTCTTGTGTTACAAATGCTGTTTTATGTTTATCTTCAATTTTCATTGGAATTGACCAGAATGCAGAGTTAATATCTAATGTTGTAAAGTAATTACAGTTTACTGTTTTTATTATTAAATCTTTTATCAATGGAAAAGGCTGTGATTGAGGTGTGACTATTTTGTTAAGTTCTCTAAAGTCTATACACAGTCTTGATTTTTTCCCCTCTTCTTTTTTATATGCCAATGTAACAGGAGCAGCAAAAGGACTATATGATTCTTCAATTAAACCCTTTTCCAATAATTTTGCTACTTGATTTTCTATCTCTTTTCTGTCCTCCATTGTGCATCTGTAGGAGCGTTTGTAACAGTATTTTTCTACCATTAGATCAATGTGGGCTTCATAATCTTTAACTGTACCAACATCATATTTATCCTTGGCAAATACCGTTGCATATTTATCAATTATTTCTTCAATTTTAACTTGTTTATCTAAATCCAGATGATTTTTTTCTATTTCAAATTGATCACTATTTAAATTTTCATTGAAATTAATTTTATATTTTTTGTTGTTTATGTCACCTAGTACATCAGGAATTTTGACATATTTACCTTTTTCTGGTGATTCTATATTTCTATCATTGTTATGTATAATCTCTAGTCTCTCATTGTGACTTCTATTAAATTTTAAACAACAGTCCAAACCAGCTAAAAAATCATACTTAAATTCTTCATTTTCTATAACAAAAACATTCATTTCTTTTTCAACGTCTAAAATTTTTAATTTTAATGTAACCATACCTTTTGTTTTTGAATTACCATTAATTGTGTTTAGATTAACTGAATGTTTATTATTCCATTCCTTCTGTTTTATTTTCAATATTTTTGAATTTATCAGTGACACATTGGATCCTGGATCATACAGTGCATTCACATTCAGTATGTTGTTTATTTTTA
Source organism: Diabrotica virgifera virgifera (assembly GCF_917563875.1). Lineage (NCBI taxonomy): Eukaryota > Metazoa > Arthropoda > Insecta > Coleoptera > Chrysomelidae > Diabrotica > Diabrotica virgifera. The sequence continues at coordinate 109,803,407 of NC_065451.1, read as the reverse complement.
CGTTGAACACAATTAATGGTATTATTGTAAGTTTTTTGGATTCTCGTTGCTCAATTCCACTTCTAACATTGCATTGTTATTTATTGTCCTCACTTGACCAGCTTTATCTTTTTTTTCTTTAAACCAGCAATTCTCCTCAGAATGGAACCGTTTTCCTCTATTTGCATTTTCACATATTTTACAAGGAGTTTTTTCCTCTGATTGTTTGAATTTATTTTCTGCATATTTTTCCTTTTTCATTAGACTTCTAGTTGCAAGGTGTTCAAGTTTACCTATCTCATTGTACAAATCTTGGGTACCTTGTAATATTTCTCTATCAATTTTATCTGCAACATTATTTGGTAGGCCAATGGCTATTAAATCTATTAATGTGCTTGTGTCAATGGATTTACTCACCTGCAGTAGTAGCTTTTCCTTTTTTATTGCATATTCTAATAAGGAACCAGTCTGGTATTTAAATGTGTGAGCATATCGGATTTGAGACCACCCTTTACTTCCAAAAGTTTCACAAAAATTATTTTTCCAGTCTTCCCAATCTGATTCTACTGTAAATTTTAGTATCATACAGCTGTACCAGTCTATACTTGCCTTTTCAAGGAAAAATTTTAAAATTTCAATCTTTTTCTTTTCTTCTAGTATTAAACAACGTTCGCATTCTCTTTCAAATTCAGATAGCCATTGGTTTGCGTTTATATTTTTTCCATCAAATTTTTCAATCATAAAATCTTTTGCTATCTTGCTTAAATTCTGAATTTCAGATGTTTGTTCTTTATTTTCCATCAGTTTTTCCAATAGTTTTTGTATTGTGTCAACTTGAACATCTGATGTGGGTTCACTATCACTCTGTCAGTTCTTCTAAATATTGATTCTCAAAATATAAATTTTCATCTTCATCTAGATAAATTTTTGATAATTCTTCGGTTAAGGTTATCCACACTTTTCTAGATTTATTTCTTTTCTTTATAGAGTTTTTTATTCTTGCATATACCTGTGTTTTGCACACTTCTTTGTGCAAATTCGCTGGCTGAAACTCATCTGGTAATAAAAAGGTTTTTCCATCTGGTGTGCCAATTGAAGTTATACACATCATATTTGTTTTTCCATCTTGTGCTCCTACCATTTTAAAGTCAAACCTTAATTTTTCCATTTTTGAGTGTACTTAAGCAAAATTGTTGTTTTGTAATATGTTACTTTTTACACCACTATAGACTGGGACTTGGGACTTTTGACTTTTTTTAAACTAAATTGATGTTGCTCTGAAAATACAAAGTTTATTAATTTTACAATATTTACAAACTTAAAATTATACTACCTGAAAATACAAAGAAACAACAATTTAAGCTAATTATTCTACGTTAAAAAATTCTTAATCATTTATGACATTGTAATTTTAAGAAAGTTTATTCATGACATTTTGCCACTGTCACTTCACTTTATCTTGCTACTTGGCTAGTGTCTCAGCTACTTGCTTCAAACTTAAATTAAAGAGAATCTCGACAGCAGATATTGTATGTCGGGATTTCTCTTTATATATACAGTGTTCCCATACATCAAAGTTTGTCCGACTAGACACCGTGAATTTTCAGCTTGCTATTAATCAACTTTTTTTGGTACTCGCGATCCAGGTCTATTATAAAAATAGATGAAATACAGAAATAAAATTAAAAAATTAAAAATTTAAGAAATTATATAAAGTATCTACAAACTAAAAACATATTTGTTGTTTTTAGGTAAAATATGTATTATATCACCTTTATACTTTATTAAAAAATCCAAATTGTATAATTAGTATACAAATCAGTACATTCATTTGTCATTTTTAACCTAAAATATTAAATAATTTTTATTTTATTGATTACACACTACAATGTACTGTATAATGGTTGCGCTTCAAAAAATAAAGAAAGGAAAAGCGGTAGGACCAGATGATATTCCTGGGGAAGTATGGAGAGCATTGTGGAAGAGACAGGAACAAGGTGGCTAGCAGGTCTATTTAATAGAATTATGGAAGTCGGACAAATGCCAGACGAATGGAGAAGCAGTATACTGGTACCTGTTTACAAAAACAAGGGAGATATACAACAATGTACAAACTACGGGGCTATAAAACTGCTTAGACACACCATGAAAATGTGGGAAAGAGTAATTGATAGACGGATACGTGAAGAGACCGAAATATCCGAGAATCAATTTGGCTTTATGCAGGGTAGATCAACAACAGATGCAATTTTCATTATAAGGCAGTTGATAGAAAAATACAGGAGTAAAGAAACAAACGCTCATATGGTATTCATTGATCTTGAGAAAGCATATGATAGAGTTCCTCGAGAGATTCTGTGGTGGGCACTCAATAAGAAAGGAGTCCCTGGTGAATATGTAAAGATTGTGAGGGATATGTATGAGGGAGTAACGACTAGTGTTAGGACAGGTGTGGGAGAGACTGATAAATTTCATGTGAAAGTAGTATTGCACCAAGGCTCTGTGCTTAGTCCGTATTTATTCTCATTAGTTTTGGACCAGATAACAGCGAAACTACAGGGTAATATTCCATGGTGCTTAATGTATGCTGATGATGTTGTGTTAGTAGGAAATAGTGAAAGAGACTTAGAACAAAAACTGGAACCGTGGAGACAAGCTCTGGAGGAAAAAGGTTTAAAACTTAGTAGGACAAAAACAGAGTATTTGGAATGTTCATTTAAATATGGAGCTACTACAAATAAAATGGTATCTTTGGATGGTGAAATAATTGTGAAAAGCAATAGTTTTAAGTACCTAGGATCGGTATTACAGAGTAACGGAGAAATAGATGGAGATGCATGCAGTAGAATTAGGGCTGGATGGATGAAGTGGAAAGAAGCGAGTGGTGTGTTGTGTGACAGAAAAATTCCAATGAAGCTGAAGGGAAAATTCTATAAAACAGCCATAAGACCGGCTATGATGTACGGAACTGAATGTTGGGCAGTGAAAAAGAAAGAGGAACAACGAATGCATGTAGCGGAAATGAGAATGCTTAGATGGATGAGTGGAGTGACAAAGAAGGATAAAATTAGAAATGAGTATATTAGGGGAAGTCTAGGTGTGGCACCAATTGATGCCAAAATGAGAGAGCATAGGTTAAGATGGTTTGGTCATGTTCAACGTCGAGACGTTAATCACCCAATACGAAGAATAGCTGAGGTGCAGATTCCTGGAAGGAGTAGGAGAGGAAGGCCAAAGAAGACCTGGGGGGAGGCGATAAGGCAGGACATGTTGGTAAAGGGGATTAACATTGATATGACCCAAGATAGAATTGTGTGGAGAAATGCAATTAGGGAAGCCGATCCCGCATAGGGATAAGGCAAAGAGAATGATGATGAACCTAACTTTATATTTTCTATTATACCCACAGACAGAGACAGAAAAAAGTATATACAAACATATAGAATGGACAGAGATAGAAATACAGAACTGAAACCAAACGTGACCAAACGTTGTTTTGCGACAAACTAAAGATCCGACATGCGTTCCACTATTCAACTTATTTTACTATTATTTCAATTTAAAGCAGCTTTTTATTGTATTCCATCGATGCAAACGTGAGATAAGCTTATTTACTTTCATAATAAATATATTTCAATAGTTATCTCGGATCTACGTCACAACTTTTTCGGTCCATTTTAAAATTATTCTGACAGCAGGAGGCAAACATAAATGTCATTCTCTATCATAGTCGAGAGATTGAAGGATTGAAGTGTCGATTTTTTTGAAGTAAGACGGATTTTAATGCGGATTGGTGCGTTGGATTCGTGAGAATGTCAGGAAATTTTGTGAACTAATGTAATGAATAAGAAATCTTAAATTGCATTTGTGCATAAGAAAAATGCATTTCAAAAATGCATTTCGGTAAATAGTGGGAAAAATTGACTCAATTTTCTTACTCGGGGGTTTTTGGGGTCGCTGAAAACGAATATGAGGTCGGCGAGAGTGGGCAAACTACCTGGTGCCTGCAGCGGGTGTAATAAACGTCTTCCTCTGGAGTATTATGGTAATTTGTTAAATAATTGGCCCAAACTTGTAACTCGGGGGTTTTTGGGGTCGCTGAAAATGAATATGAGGTCGGCGAGAGTGTGCAAAGTACCTGGTGCCTGCAGCGGGTGTAATAAACGTCTTCCTCTGGAGTATTATGGTAATTTATCATATAATTAGTTTAAACTCGTTACTCGGGGGTTTTTGGGGTAATCTATTTTCTTCGATGTAAATATGTAGGGGAAGGGCGGGCACAACGGGGTGGACGGGCAATACGGGGTACCGCGATTGAGAACGAAACCCCCAACTCTATCTACTTTGCACCGTCACAGGTACTTGCAGGAGACGAGCCTCTGTAATTTGATCGAGTTTTAAACCGGTAGTGCAAACAATACCGTTGTAGGCGACCGAAGTGTATTATGTGACTAACGGATGAGTAGTAGTTGTAATTGTTAAGAGCGATTTAAACTAAGGTAAGTACTGTTAGGTTATTTGCAAATTATTTTTTTTCATTTCAGCTAAACATGTACTATTTTGAGCGTAATATGTCGTAGCGGTTGTTCAAATAAACAATGTTTTAAGAACTTTTTAACACTTAACCTAAAAGTAGTGCAAAGCGGGCTAAATGGGGTAGAGTAGGGTAGGGTAAAATGGGGTACCCCATTTTGCCCTTCCTTAAATTAGGTACTTTGTTTCAGATGGTGTTTAAATACAAACGTGTCACCCAGAGGCAGAGCTGGTCTACACAGTCTATGGAAGGGGCGGTCAGAGCTGTAATCAACGGCGAAATGGGACATTACCGTGCATCGGTTCAGTTTAATGTCCCGCAAACCACACTCGAACGTTATGTGAAAAAACGAAAAAATGATCCAGATGTGCCTATTTTAAAAACTATGGGAAATTACAAGCCAGTTTTTACACAGACGCAGGAACAGGAAATCGCTGGTTACCTAAAAAATATGGAAGAACGATTATTTGGGTTTACGATGGAAGAATGCAGAGGTCTCGCCTTTCAGTTAGCTGAATTAAATGGTGTTGATTATCCATTCAACAAAAGAACTCGAATGGCTGGAAAAGCTTTCCACTGTTTCACAGTTTTTTACACTACTGGTAGAAGTAGTTGAAAAGTATAATTTTTCAGCCGAAAAAATATATAACGTCGACGAAACCGGAATTACAGTGAATCCAAAGTGAAGTTTCAAAGTTATAGCTACGAAGGGTAAACGGCAGGTGGGGAACTTAACATCCGGAGAACGCGGAGAGTTAGTAACTGCGGAGATATGTTTTTCAGCAGCAGGTGCTTACATGCCTCCTATGTTGATTTTTCCTCGCAAAAGAATGCAGCAAGGGTTCATGGATGGACTGGTGCCTGGTGGTTGGGTGGAGTTGAATCAAAAAGGGTGGATAGACATGGAACTCTTTTTTTAATGGTTTAAGAAATTCGTAAAATTTTCTAAAGCGTCAAAAGAAGCACCGGTGCTTCTTTTATTGGACGGCCACTCTTCCCATACAAAGAATTTGGAATTAATAAATTATGCAAGAGATAACGGTGTAATTCTCTTATGTTACCCTCCTCACACAACTCATCGGCTGCAAGCTCTTGACGTCTCATTCATGAGGGCCGCTAAGCACTTATTACGATGACGAAGTGAGAAAATGGCTGAGAACCAATCCAGGTAGAGTAGTGACATTTCACCAACTCTCATCATTATTTAGTTCTGCTTTTATAAGGGCGGCTACAATGACGACAGCTATAAATGGGTTTAAAAAAACTGGGGTGTGGCCTGTAGACTTAGGTGTTTTGTCTGACGCAGATTTTTTGCCTTCTGCAACAACTGAGATTGAAAAAAGAGAGAGAACTCCTGAACAAAATTGTGAGGTCTATCGAACTAGCAGTAAGCCAAACCAGCAAACAAATAATAATCCGACGTTTTCTGATGCAGTGCCATCAACTTCAAAAGCTATTACTCAATTCGAAGAAATAACACCAAGAAAGAAAACGATTCCCACCGTTAGCCCACAACCAGACACATCAAGAGCTACTGTTCCATTCGGCGAAAGAACCCCTGAAAAGAATACAACACCAATCAGCAATGCGAAGCCAGGTACCTCTAGTTCCAATGATTCAGCTTTTCCGATAGTATCACCAACCGTTTTTATGCCTATTCCGCGAGCCAGTGCTGCAACTAAACGGAGTTCACACAGAAAGGGAAACACTGCTATTTTGACTTCTACTGCTTACAAGAAAGAGCTGGAAAACGCTTTAGAAAAAAATAAGCCGAAAAGAATGCCAATGCTTGGGGCAGTAAAAAGAAAAAAAGGAACCATCAAACAAACCGAGGGTATTAAAGGGAAAACTATCACGAAAAAAGTAAAAGTTTCTAAAAAGTGTGATTCTTCAAGTGATAGTGAATCATGTGCTAGTGACGCAGAGTGCCTTTATTGTGGAGATCTTTATTCTACATCCTCTGAAAAGTGGGCTTCATGTTCCAGGTGCATTCGTTGGGCGCATATGTCATGCGCTGGGATTGAAGAAGATGACTAAGAGATTTTTGTTTGTGAACTCTGCAAATAGGTAGTTTACGTGTTTATTGGGTTATTATGCCTTATTTTGATCCTACCCCATTTTACCCTACCTGACGGGCAAAACGGGGTAAAAGGACTTTTCTTAATTTTTTATTGTTTTCATGTTGTATTTGTTTTTTGTTAGGAATAATATATGTTTTTTTGGATGTCCAAATATGCTTTTATTAATAAAATCATATGATGTTATTGTAAATATACAAATTTTTTTTGTACTGATCTTTCAACCTTAAGTACCCCATTTTGCCCGCCTTTCCCCTATAGTGATCAAAAAGGGTGGTATTTTTATTATAAATAAACATAAATTTTTAGTATTATAATATATTTATGGTTAAAAAAGTTCATTATTCTAAATTTATCGTAATTTATCTTTAAAATTCATTTTCTTCATTATCATCTTCTTCTCCATTATTGCCATCTTCTCTCGAGTCCAATGCAATATTTGTGCAATCAGAGCCTGCACAATTTTTACAGGCTAAATTACAAACTAACCATGCTTCCTGCACCCGCATGAGTTGCCGCAGTCTGACTTACAACTACAGAATTTTAAACTTAAAATGTTTGGAGGACCAGGTGGCTGAGTTAACTAACTGAGGCCTAATAGGAATTAATACATTATTTTGTAATTCACATCCCCAATCGGTTGGGTTCATGTTACTATCCTCTTCATGCAGCCAAATTTGTGTTTGTAAATATACCCTTTTTAAATGCTGGGTAAATGCATCAACAGATGAAAGAATTTTTCCAATGACAATCTTTTTATTTTTGGCAATAGCCATTAAGTACATTCTGTATCTAGTAATTTTCTCTCAAGACAAAACCACACCATCCACTTGTGCCTTAATTCAAACTGCTTTAAATGATATGAAATTAGAATTTAGTCGTTGCGATATTTATTTTCAGTGACCCCAAAGACCCCGAGTATCAAGTTTGGGCTAATTATTTAACAAATTACCATAATAGTCCAGAGGAAGACGTTTATTACACCTGCTGTAGGCACCAGGTAGTTTGTACACTCTCGCCGACCTCATATTCATTTTCAGCGACCCCAAAACCCCCCAAAGTAATGAGTTTAAGCCAATTATATGATAAATTACCACAATACTCCAGAGGAAGACGTTTATTACACCCGCTGCAGGCACCAGGTAGTTTGCACACTCTCGCCGACCTCATATTCGTTTTCAGCGACCCCAAAATTTCCCGAGTAAGAAAATCGAGTCAATTTTTCCCACTTTTTACCGAAATGCATTTTTCTTATGCACAAATGCAATTTGAGATTTCTTATTCATTACACTAGTTCACAAAATTTCCTTACATTCTCACGAATCCAACGCACCAAACTGCATTAAAAACCGTCTTACTGCGCCAAAAATCTACAGTAAGGCCTTTTTTGTGCTTCAATGCCTCGACTATCAGTTGTTTGCTTTTATTTGTAATTTTGTTTTGTACAAGGATTAATTTAACATTTTTACTGGAATAATCGATAATATGCTTAATTTCTGATGTGTTTTGAACGTGACCAGACATCTCGTAACGCGACAGTTCGTAACCGGACAACTGGTAACGGACAGTTCGTAACAGCGAAAGTTCGTAACGGCGACACTTCGTAACGGCGACAGTTCGTAACTATACAAATTCGTATTAACGGACAATTCGTAACGTTCAAATTGAATTATTCTGTTTATTTTTGTTAACGTGGAAACTAACTGTTATTATAGGTCTGGGTCCCGCGTATGAAAAAAAAGTTGATTAATAGCAAGCTGAAAATTTGTTAATAGCTTAAGGGTGTCTAGTCGGACAAACTTTGATATATGGGAACACTGGAACAGGGATAGTATTAATTGTGGAACAGGTTAAAAATTTGGAACGGTCAGACCACGAAAACGGCATATTAATTTTGTCTGACAGAACAGACAAACTCTCCGAACAGAGATTAAACTCTCATGAAAAAATCAAACTGCTATTTATCACCAAATGGGCGTTATTATGAGTGGAACATGTAGAATATGCCAAATGACAGGTGATAAATAGCAGTCTGATTTTTGCATGAGAGTTTAATCTCTGTTCGGAGAGTTTAAGTCTGTTCTGTCGGACAAAATAAATGTGCCGTTTTCGTGGTCTGACCGTTCCAAATTTTTAACCTGTTCCACAATTAAAACTGCCCCTGTACCAGTGTTCCCATATATCAAAGTTTATCCGACTAGACATCCTTAAGCTATTAACAAATTTTCAGCTTGCTATTAATCAACTTTTTTTTCATACGCGGGATCCAGACCTATTACAGTTATAATTAAAGTTATGTTTATTAATTTAACGAATCAGTACCGGGATAAACATGTTTAACACATTTTATGTTTCGTGTTTCAGAATATATTAAACGTCTTTAAACACAAACAAATATTTAAATACATACAAACAAATTTTAACAATATTTTATCTTACAAGTTTATCCCTCTTATTGTTCCTTAAATTTGCATATACCTAGAGAAAGGAATAATGAAGTAATTCGTGAAATATTTAAGCCAACAAACGTCTTTAGACATTCCCAATTTTCTAGTAAACATTTTGTTTTACCTGAAAGATTATAATTACCTGTTATTATAATAAACCTTGTGATTGGTTATAGTGTTGGGGTATTCAATCAACGCAACGGTTTTAGTTGATACGAGGGATGGCTTTTAATACTTGGTTTAAACACTTTTATTATATTCTGAAACACGAAATGCCTTAAAAATGTTTATCCTGATACTGATTCGTTAAATTGATAAACATAATTTTTACTTTTAGTCATGGCATGCTGCACTTATCGTCGACTAATCCCTGACTGTCTCTGCGAATACACTTATTAATTGCCTCCTAGCGGTAACGTAAACGTCAAAGTCCTGAAATGCTCTTTTGCCAACTGTAATGCCACCTGGCAGTTTTCAAAAATATGTTTAGCTCTTAGTCCCACCAATTTATATCTGTTTCATCGATTTTCGAAAAGTTATTTCCAGGATTAGAAATTATAAATTTTATTACTGGAATCGAATCTTATGATTGTATTCTTTTCACCCAATTTTGAAAAAAATGTGAAAATGTTGAATTCACCATGTCCGTCTGTCCGTAAACTCAACTCCACCGTCGTTATCATAGACATATTAAGCTTAGACAAGGCATACTCAGTAAAAAACGTAACGCGGAAATAGTCGATCTATCTGTTTTAACCAAGCGAATCCGCGCATGTGACAGACAAAGGGTTTGTTCCAACACAACGATGAACCGTCATGTAACGATCAAGTTACTATATCATTAACGTTCCATGGTAAAGAAATATTACGTTCCATGTCAGTGGCGGCTCGTACCACTTTAAGAACGTAGTGCTAGAATTCGGACAGCCGCCAAAATTTTTAGTGACGGGTTCACGATATTGTCAAAAAAGATATAAAACAAAAAAAAAATAGGCCCTGATACTTTTAGCTTATGTATCATATGTATATTTATCTCAAGTGCCAAGAAATTGTTCAAAATTTATCAAAACAGTTCGGTAAATTCATTAACAATAAAAAACTCAACTTACAACCATTATTTACTGCTAATATTACTTAGCTTGTATTACGATTTAGTCTCTATTTTCAAAATTATAAAAATAATACTAATTCATTATTTACACACATGCACAAAGTTGTGTTAATACCACTTTTAAAGTTTACGATACATCCTTCTTGTTTTTTTTTTTGGTTGCAAAGTTTTCAATGACTTTATTACTAAAATTATCAATACTATTTACAAGATGCTTTTCTGCAGATAACATACCTACATAAGTCGTTCTTCTTTCATTGTATTTTTAACTAATGTTTTAATTCGTTTTAACATCGAAAAACAGCGTTCTGCTTCAGATATTGATATAGGAATGGTAATTAAAATGCTTAAAAGTTTAATAGTTTTTTCCAATGTGCTTTTTAAACCTTCCTCATTTAATAAAACTCATAGCGGAACAGCCCCAGAGGTAGTACTTAATTCGTCTCACTAATACAGTATTTATAATTCAGTTTTAAACTGAGTTTTGTTTGAAAATTAAAATTGTATCCATGTTTCATTAAAAAATAATTCGGGGAACCGACGCTTGTAAGCAGAAAACTTCTCCGACATAAATAAATTAGAAGCAACTACATGTCAGGAGACGGTAGACCTTTGAAAGATCTGGAACTTTAAATATTATGAACCTTTAAGTCGTTGTCTAATTCGGCGCTAAAATTGACCAGTTCCTTAAATATACCTCTATTTTGTGAATTTTTTTTCGTCGTGACCTCTTTAAGCTAACTCGAAAGCTCCACAAAACCTTATAAAATTTGTAAAGAAAAACCACCAAAACAGTTTTTTAAGATACTAATCTGATTCATTGTCAATTAATAAATTAAACTTAAGAAATAATCAAAATATTATTTATACTACACCCATGATCACGATGCACTAAAAGTTTAATAATAATATTATAAATACAAAAACTTTAACAGAAAATAGACATAAAAAAGCGACAAGCCAGCACTTAAAGAAACTCAGAATAAATAGATATCCTTGAGCCCGGCACGAAATTCTCATTTAAGGTATACTAAATAGTCCAATATAGCTGTTTCTCTGTCACTTATATAGGATGCTTGTAAAATCTTTCTCTTTACAGCCGTGCCCAGTACCAATTTTGGCTCAAGATTCTCCAGCCGAATAATCTCAGCTGTAAGTGGCAGCGATTGTACTACGAGCACAGTTAACAGATTTTATATAATTTCCTCACGGGCCGCCACTGTTCCATGTTACTACGCAGGACGGTGATAGTTACATGGACGGTTTCTTGTTGTGTTGGAACAAACCTTTTAGGTTGGCTAGACCACTCAATCCTTAATATTAGCGTTACACCTCGATGCACAGAGCCGCCCATACCTTGCTTAAGCTATGGTCGTTATATAGGTATGATATAGTCGAGTGTCGAGTGGAAGTGAAAGCTTATAATCCAAGGATGGTACCTTGATGATACTAGAGGTGAGACATTTGACTAGGACTTACGGTTTTAGAAATGCAACCGGAAGTTTTATTTTAAAGTCACCGGAATAGTAAAAGTGATTATTCGACGCGCCTTCGCAAGACGAGAACAAATATATACTTCCGGTTTCATGACTGTCCGTCGACAAATGAGGTGTCGAATGACATATTAAACTAGATAATTGAAGTAAATTTTCATCAACGCAATTTTAAAATGTTTAAAGACACAAGGGTATGTACACTCAACCATACAACATCAACCTGTATGCGTCCACTGCTAGATATAGGTCTCCCTCAGCTCTTTCCATCTGTCTCTGTTTTGTGCGGCTTGCATCCAGTTAGCGATAACATGCCTCAGATCGTCGGCCCATCGGGACCTCGATTTTTTAGCCTTCGCTTCGTTATCGAACGTATTCGCTTCGTATCTGTTTAGTGTACAGATAACGAATGATCGATAACGAAGCGAAGGGTCAAAAATCGAGGTCCTGGTCGGTTGGCGTCCTCTGCTCCTTTAAAGGGTCGTTTAAACACAGCGATAAATCAAACAACTTATCAAGGTCAATCGAGTTGTTGCAACTTATCATTGTGTGTAAACGGTGCATCGCACAACTTATCAAAGTTGGAGTTGGGTTGAAGGTGGTATCGCATTGAATCGCAGCGTCTAAACAGCGTTTCAACTTGTCATCACAACTAGTTGCTGTGACTTATCGTTGTGTTTAAACGACGCTTTAGTGCCTCTTTTCTTCAACCATACACTCTACAACAAACATGGTACACCCGAAGATGGTAAACCCTTTCTGTTGACTTGTCGAAAATATTCCAGTTAAAAATTAGGGGCAGTAACTTTTCAAGTGCTTTTCGGCTTCGTTTTCTGGGATATTTTTCTACAGTGTGCATTGTTTAAAAATGTTTTTGATTAGGGTTTTAAGTTAGTATAAATAAACGCACAAACAATTTTTTGATGAGTTTAATAAAAATTAAAAGATAATATGACGCTAAAAGCTTGACAATAAGGACCGTCTCACACAGTGCAGATGAACTTAAAACTAAACAATTTATCCAAGAAAATACTTAAAGTAAGTATATAAAGAACCACGTGTGGTTGCTCACAAAACGATATAGCTATTCATGAAGGTAAAATGACACACTATGTCATTTTATAAACAAATCTATAATAATATTTTATAAACTATCATTTTTGTTTTTTTTTTAGTTACATTATGGTGAGTAAACGTGAGAGAAGATCAACCCGACAATCGTGGGATGAAGCAGCAATGGAAAATGCTATTGAGATTGAGGCTGTAAACAGGATGGTTAAAAGCAAGCAAACTCTTCAAGCTCTACTCGTGCTGCATACCACGAACGGACCCAGAGCACAAAATTGGACGTTCAATAAGGTCGAATATTTCCATCCGAAAACGTAATGCGCAGGCGATCTCCCTCTTGGTAAGTTCAGGGTACGTTCAGGGCATGCTCCACGAATAAGTCTAATGTTCCCCAAGCGACGCGCGACGTTAAGACGAAGAGCAAATGACGTAAACAAAAGCGCCAAAGGGTGCGTAAAAGTTTTGGGACGTTTTTCATTTTTTCAACCACGTTTAGTGACGACCAAAGAATACATACCGAGAACACATACAAAGAACTGACACGAACGGCGATTTTTTTGTTCGTATGTACTTAATTTTAGTATTGAGTTGCCAAGAGCATACCCGAGTACACTGAGAAAAGTCTCACACATTTTCGTTGTGTATCACTAAAATTTTAGTTGCACTGAGAAAAAAGTTGCATGCAGGGCCGGATTTTGTTGACATTCTTATTAATAATGGTGGAATTATTTTTGATTTACAAAAGGTTGCAAATACAACACAAAATAATGGTGAGAATTATATTGATTAAAACCATGGATAATAGTTATTTATGTATTAAGTCAGTACCCATATAGCACACAACGTCCGATGGACGTCCATATAACGTACATTTAAAGTCCAAACGTCCATGGACCAAAACTGAACGTACTATGTACGTCCATTAGACGTTTGATTTCAACGTACATTGGACATCCATTTGTGGTCCATGGAGATTTTACACAAAACGCGACTATTATTATGAGTAATTATATATAGCTTCTTGTTTTAATCAAAGCAATATTATTAGTAGAATACAAGAAGCTTCTAATAAATGTAGTCACATATTTTTTCATTATTGGATTAAAACACTGAACCACTAAAATTCTTTTAATTAAACCTATATAATATTAGATGATGATAAAACGATGGTGAACTTTTTCAGAATAACGGAGCTACATCGCGCATCGGTAATAGAACTTACAATAATTAGACACTACCAATTTAAATCTTAAATGTGCATTTTGTAACTATTAAATTTCACGCCAAACTAAATGAGAATCTTCTTGACAACGTTGTCGCTCTTCACGCTATCGGTCGTAAAAGGTAGTATTAGGCAGGTACTTTTAGGGGATTATCGCTGTTAATTGTTGTGGAATACTGAAGGAGGATTTATTTATGATAATTCACAGAATGGCAAACCCGCTTGCAATATACAACCGTACTGACTCGTAAAGTTCTAAGAAATAATGTTTGGAAGGAACAGAACAGAAATAAACATCTTTTAATGTGCGTGCATGCTTCATATAGGGCGCCATTATCTGAATTTTGTCTTTATTAAGTTATTACATACAATTACATCCTGTGATATCTTTGTGTTTGCTGTTTATCGTGCAAGTGCAGTCATGCATTAATGAAGTTTCTATAATAAAGTTATAATAAAGAGAAATAAAAAAGGTATTTTGTGTAATATTTTAAAGTATAAGTTTCGTATTATAGGAACTATTTCCGATACCTAAAGGCTTTTTGCTATGTATGTATTCAAAAAATTATGGACACTAGATTGCTTTCTGAAAAGTCCCCAACAAAAATGTCCATAAGACGTACATTGAATGCACATCAGATGTACATTGAATGTACAGAAGATGTACACTGAAAGCTTCAACAACGTACACTGTACGTTTGTAGCGGACGTTCTATGGACGTCCAATTTTGTGAACTCTGGACGTTCGTTGGACGTCCATTGTACCTTAGCGGGACGTCCATTGGACGTTCCAATGTACACAGGTGTACGTCCATTGTATGTCCATAAAACGTACTTGTGCTATCTGGGTAAAGAGTCTTTACTGACTAAAGACAAAATTTTATCGCCAATCATAAAAAACATTAACACTTACTTAATTACATCCTTCGAATGAAAAAAGAATGTGTGTACTTTGTACGCACGAAAGAAGTTATAGTAGCTATTATCATGATTTCAACGAAATAAATATTTCTTAAACCGTTTTACCGTATTTATATTTAAATAATATACTAAAGTAAAATACCAAAAATTAAAAATACCGTTAATAGTTACGTCATTGTTTATGAAGTGTAGCTTCCCTCAGCGAAGTTTCTTTTCCCGCGATGAATAGTAGAAAATCTAAATAAATATATTTGCTAACAAATTATCAGTACCTACATATTTATCACCGTCCTATATATAATCGAATTAACAAAAACACCATTTCATACTATATTTGCATTAATACGAAACTTAAAAGATTTAAGAATTCTTTTACTTTTACACGAAATAAAAATTTCGTATGACAGTAATGACAGAAGGCTCTTGCATGATGGCCTATTTCGATGTTTAATCGATAGTTGTTAGGTATCAATATTGAATACCTAGTTACTAAATCTGTAAAGTTTTGATTTATGTTTTATAAATATAATTGCAAAATACTACAGAATTTCATTTTCTGACATAAATTTAATTAATAATAACGTAAATTTTGTACAATATTTTTAATAATTAAAGTAAATAAATTTTAAGGTCACTCAAATAAATAATCGATTACTGCCATCGACCACTTACATTCAATCTCAGTTAATTTGATTAATCGCGGCAGGTAAAGTAAAATTATTCTTTCAGTACAATAAAGTGTTATTTTACTGCCGTAAATGGCGTCAAACGAGTACAATAATCAATGACTTTAGTGACGGTTGGCGATAAAATAACTTTTTTATCCTGATTTTAGCATTGAAAGACCAATAACAAAATATAGTATAGTAGGCGTGACATTCACTAATTATTATTTTTGGCTTATATTGATACATCGATACAAAATATCATTTGTTGTTTTTACCAATTTTGAACAAGTTGGTAAGAATTTGAACGAGTTAGTGTGACCTAGGCTGTCTGTCCGTCCGACCACGAATATAACTTCTTCGTCACTCGAATGACAAATGAGGTGTCAAATGAAAGCTTATAATCCAAGGATGGTACTCAATTTGACCTAGGCTGTCTGTCCGTCCGACCGCGAATGTAACTCCTCCGTCACTATACCAGATAGAATCACAAAAATTAGGTTTCGAATGAAAGCTCATAATCCAAGGATGGTACTAAAGGTAAGAAATTTGACCTAGGACTTCCGGTTTTAGAAATGCGACCGGAAGTACTCTTTTAAAGTCACCGCAATAGCACAAGTGATATATTATTCGACGCGCATTCGCAAGACGAGAACAAATATATACTTCTGGTTTCATGACTCTCTGTCCGTCCGTCCGCGAATACAACTCCTCAGATATTAATACAGATAGAATGACAAATGAGGTGTCGAATAAAAGTTTATAACCCATGGATGGTATTAAAGATGAGAAATTTGACATCGAACTTCGGTTTTAGAGTTGTAACCGTAAGTAATGTTTTAAAGTCACTCAAAATGTGATATGAATGTAAATAAAATGACTCAAAATTAGTAAAATCGTATTAGTCCAGGGCGCATCTGTTTTGAGATGGACGTTGAGAGGTGACTCAAATTTTTTTGCAGAAATTTCTTGAAAATAACTCAAATAATAATATTTGAGTTATCCTCCCACTCAAAATGGTCCGGAACATTGTTTAAATATTCAAAATGTCAAAATATGAAGGAAAAATTCGATTTTTTTATTGGTTTTTTGATTATAACTTTAAAACTATTCATTTATGAGAAAAGTTGTACTGACATAAAAGTTGCGTAATTAAATTTCCTACAATACAGAATTGGTTAAAAATTTAAAAAATAGTCACTCTTGTTGCCAAATAGCAATAATTGCGAAAAAAACCATATAAAAACAAGTATTCGCATTTTACCTTTTTCAACCATTTACGCTACACTAAGGACCTTCATATTTTACACAGAAATACTTTATAATATAGTAAAATAACACTGTACATTTCATTAAGATCGGTTTAATAGATTTTGCAATCCAGCTTTTGCAAAAAAATTCATTTTTTTAAAATGTTGCAGGACTGAAAATAAAGCAGATAGCAAGTTGAATTTTTTTTGCTTGTAGAAGTATACTGTACCTTTCATTTGCAATTTGCAAAATTAAAATCGATTAATTACCACGGCGTCAGGACATTTTTTAAACTAACATTAATTTTTGGTGATACGCGCAGGACAGCGGTGTTCGATTCACACAAGTTGATTTCAACCAAAATTTCTTCCAATCTTTATCTAATGTATTATTTTCTTACTCTATATTTTGTTGTATTTTAATATTTCAATTCCACAAAAATCAAACTAATTTTATTATTGTTTGTGAAATATTGTTTAAACAATTGCATATTATGTTTAAAAATAATAAACTTTTATTCTCCAAAAATAAAAATGTATACCATTTTTATTCATTCAGTTGCGGTGCGAAACCAAAACTGTCTTAATTTTTACTCAGATCAGAGAGTGCAGCCAGCACCCTTATCGACGATTTCACCTCTTGTTAGAGGTTCATCAGAGACTGCATAGGCTGCTTTTCTCTGGCCCAGGTAAAAATCTTCGACATATCCATCTCCCACCGCAACTGACGAGATGGTAGTAGGTGCCTAGCGGCATCTGCTAAGATGCCTAGCGGCATCGGCATTTGGCTTGCATATTGTAGAAGCCTTGGAGGTTGTCACCAGGAAATGGGCCAATAAAGTTTTTCAATTAAAAATCTTTTAAAAATATTTAATTTACAAATATTTTTATTAGGTTGAAAAACTTAGTCTTTTATTCTCCAATTTAAAATATATGAACAAAGAAGGTTTTTGATAAAAAAGTGTTATTTCAAAAGATAGAGTATGTGTTTTTATTTTGCAATAAACAAATTTATTTATTTATATCGAAATGTAATAAAAATTAAATTGTATCAATTATTATCAAAGGTCATTCGAATGCCCAATTAGGGCAAACTATCCGCTGTCCTGCGCGTAGCACCAATAATTAATGTCTATTTTAAAAAATTCCTGACGCCGTAGTAGTTAATCGATTTTAATTTTGAAAATTGAAAATGAAAGCTACAGTATACTTCTATACGTAAAAAAAATTTCAACTTGCTATCTCCTTTACTTTCCGTCCTGTAACATTTTAAAAAATGAATTTTTTTTTGCAAAAGCTGGATTGCAAAATTTATTTTGCAAAATCTATTGAACCGATCTTAATGAAATTTACAGTATTGTTTTACTGTATCATAAAGTTCTTCTGGCTGAAATATGAAGGTGCTAAGTCTAGCATAAATGGTTGAAAAACGTAAAATACGAATACTTGTTTTTGTATGGTTTTTTCGCAATTATTGCTATTTTGCAACAACGGTGACTATTTTTTAAATTTTTAACTAATTCTATATTGTAGGAAATTTAATTACGCAACTTTTATGTCAGTACAATTTTCTCGGAAATGAATACTTTTAAAGTTATAATCAAAAAACGAATAAAAAAATCGAATCTTTCCTTCATTTTTTGACATTTTGATTATTTAAACAATGTTCCGGACCTTTTTGAGAGGGAGGATAACCCAAATATTATTATTTGAGTTATTTTCAAGCAATCTCTGCAAAAAAATTTGAGTCACCTCTCAACGTCCAAATGTACTAATATTTTTAGAGATGCGCCCTGGTCTATATATCAATCGACGCAAAATTACACGAAGAGTTCAAATATCAACTTCAAGTTCTACTTTCGATTACTCTGGGTGAAAACCTTGGACCAATTACTTGTTTGTCGAGGTATTTCCTAATTCATTATATTTCGCAAAATAATCGAAAAATAACACAGCCTTTGTAACCGCCACGGAATCCAATTCTTTTTGGGTGACAAATGTTCGTGATCAACAACAAGAAACTTTATGATAAAACCGAATGTCAATATTTTTAATTTTTATTGTCTTGAACACCAGCCAAAAGCAGGTACAGCTGGTTCCAAAAAAACTGATATGACTCTTAGGTATAGCATATTTTGTAGAAAAATGAGCAATGTATTTTGAAGGATAAATACTTATTATTTACATACTGTCACTGTCAAATCTTAAAATTTGCCAGATAACTTATTCTGTTCAACCTCAAAAAATGACTCCACATGCTAGCAAAGAACTAAAAGTAAGAATTGTAACGAAATTCGAACATGGTTGGTCACTATCTGCCGTAGCGAACCATTTTAACGTAAGCAGAACAACAGTTTTTATTATTAATAAAAGATGGAGAGAACAATAAACTCTCGAAAGATTAGTTGTCGAGGCATTACCTAAATAAAAAAAAACAAAAAACTCTTGAAAGAAAGCAAGGTTCTGGAAGACCAAAAATATCTACCGCTCTGTAATGTTTTATAATTAACCATTACAATTTATGAATTGGCATATGTACGTAATCAGGTGTTTGTTTATTTTACTACTTGTCTGTCGTAATAAGTACTATAATATAATGTCAGATCAATCAAATACACTGCTCAAAATGATAAAATCTTACTTAAGAGTCATATCAGTTTTTTTAGGAACCAGCTGTACATTCTTTAAAGTCGAATATTGGGGTAAATAAATAAAAAACCAAGAAGTATTTTACTATTTTATTTCTATAAATATAAAGATGTAATAACTTATACAAAAGTATAACGAATCATTACAATTATACCGATTTGAAAAATTACATAATCTATTTACTACAAAAGCACACTTATCTCAGCTTAGACAGTTTTCCAAGCGTAAATAACATGGACATACGTTAGTTATTTATTATTTATTAGTTAGTTATGTAGCATTTTTATAGGACGTTTTATAGCATTTAACCATTGTTTTTGTCTCTCAGATAATAATTTATTTAGTTGTTTCATGTTTTTGTCTCCAAGATGACAACTTATTTAGTTTTATGCTTAAAATGTAGCATTGACGGTAACCGATAAAACTGAACTTTATGATGAATACTTCGCATTCCACACTTCAAAACACAACAGATAAAGAATAAGGTATAACGACATTGCTACATACCTTTCCTGCTTTTTTGGAATTGTAAATACGCTTAAACTATCCCCTGTTGTTCTTGTCTGACAGCCTCGATATATACATGAAAACCCTCGTCGTTTCGCAGCCATTCCAACAGTAAATAAACCACTCTACTATGTACACACGAATAAATACTGCTCTAATAAACTAATACACTATACACAAATAAAATCAAAACTAAACTTAAAACATAGAAAATAAGTCTATACAAAATATTAAGAGCTACAAACTGAAACAAAAACAAAACACTAACGCCAAGCCAAGCCAAACAAACAACAAACGACGATCATATGTACAAGACAAAAGTCACCAAAATTATTTGCTATTGAGGCAAATTGAGAAATGGCCGATCTCACACATGCGCATAAAAATGTAGTTCATAGATAATCCGTCCGTGTCGGTTCTTTTGGTGACGACGAAGAAAAATAATTTGTTGAGCACATACTGTTGTTAGAGTCTAGATTGTTTGGGTTGGGATAACTACTACAAACATAAAAAACTTACATTTTAATTTGCCACTAAAAATGACATTTGAAATATATTTAAAGATGGCAGCGCTGGACGAGAGTAGCTGAGAGAATTTCGTATGCGACATCCTGAAATATTCTTGAGGCAGCCTGAAGCTGTGTATGCAGCTAGAACTATGGCATTTAATAAGCCTCAAATACAATTTTTTTTAATACGTTGCAAATGACCCTGGAAAAATAGAAACTTGAAGTTCATTGCATTTATAATATGGACGAAAATGGTTTGTCCAGAGTACAGAGGCCTCCAAAAATTTTTGAAAAAACTGGAAGAAGTTGGATCATTGACCAGCACCTAAAGAGACCAGCATGTAAGATGTGTCTGTTGCGTGAATAGTATAGGTAATTTCGTAGAGCCAGCTTTCATTTTCCCTAGGAAAAATAGAAAAGAGGAACTTCTAGACGCTTTGCCTCCAGGGTCCTTGGGATTATTTCTCAAAACTGGATGGATGACAGATGATAACTTCATTTTGTGGTTGGAGTATTTCCTGAATTCGGCAGAGGTATCTCTCGAAGCAAAAGTTTTATTGCTTCTGGATGAACACATGGGCCACAAATCACTGAAAGCATTGGCATTTGCCAAAAAATGGAATACTTATTTTATGCTTCCCTGCTCACTGTACACATCGTATCGAGCCGCTTTATGTTTCTTTCTTTGGTCCCCTGAAAACATTTTATAACCAGGAATGTGCATTATGGTTAAAAAACTATCCAGAACGAGTAATCACACAGAATCAAATCGGCGAACTTTTCAATTATTCTGCTTACGGAAAAGTAGCAAAAATAAAAAATGCTACAAACGGCTTTTTAAAAACCGACATTTACCCACTTAATCCAAGGATTTTCCCAAACGAATTTTTCGAACCAGCTGAGACTACAAATAGAATATTAGAAACAGTCAGTACAGAAGAAAATACGTCTAATCTACCAGTAAATTTGGTCAGGAAAGAAATAGAAGAAAGTAGTGTAATGGAAAAAAACGGTCAAAAGGAGCAAGATAACACTCACTGTTAGGAATTACATGTCATATTGTAGGTATGTGTGTAGTGTTGGAACAGACCTATAGTAGGTAGTGTGTACAGTGACAGTGTCTAGCGCGCACATTGTTCAGGGTCAGCGTAATAGGATAGGTAGTCGGTAGAGAGACATGAAAGAGTACACATCGAACATGGCAACGTGAAGCATCGCATAGTGTATCGTAGTTAGTATATAGAAGTTAGCATGTACTTAGTTTATAGGAAATAAAGTTATTTGAAACTAAAGCCGTTGAGATTAATAACTCGATCCACAATCATCCCTCTTAAATAAAGAAAATGAGACCAGGAGTGATCAGAAAGATAAGAACACGAAAGCAAATATACTTTCAAAAAAATTATAATCACACTGCACGAAATTTCTCCAGTGCCTGTAGCAAGTGAAATTAGAAAAAGAAAGTCACGACAAACAATCTGCGGAGTTTTCACAACTACTCCTAATTTGAAGGAACCCAAGCAGAAGGAAGAAAAGAAAAGATATGAGAATGTTCATCGATTTAAAAGGAACATTTTTAAGTAAGCCAAGTTCCACTGCACAAACAGAAAGTGAAGAAGATCTGTTTGCAGCCGAAGATGATGAGGATGATGTGGCTTGTCTTTACTTCAATGATTTATTTAGAAATTCTCGGTTTAGGGAGTACTGGATTAGTTACATAAAATGCAATAATTCAGCACATTGTGAATGTGCCGGGGTGTCTGCAGAAGTAAAAAAGTTTATTTGTAAGCTTTGCCAAGACTGATTTCTGTATTTCTTAATTTACCTACCTATTTTTTATGTTTTCATGTTGTTACCATTTTTACCTTGTGTTTTGAGCATATAATATTCCGTTTTACACCCCTATGATTGTGTCGTTCTAAATGATAAATGTTTGTAAAATGACATAGTGTAAGGTTTTTAAAAAATTCTTTAAAACGTATTTAAAGGAATGTGTTACATTTTTTTCAGATCAATATTTCGAATGGTATCTGCAAAAAAATGTCACAAATAAAAAGTATGTCATTTTAGGACACCTCCTATAAAAATGTTTTTAAACCTTACAGTTTCAAATATTAATAGTAAATATAGTTTTTCTAATTAAATTTTTTTTAACACGTTGATGTGTAGTGCGTCAAATGTATAAGCAAGTTGTGACTATATGTATGTATTTTGCAAAGTAGAATAGAGAAATTACTGTTTTTTTGGCGCTTATAGTTTATGGAAACAATGAGTTTTTTTACTGTTTTTTTGGCGCTTATAGTTTATGGAAACAATGAGTTTTTTTTAATATTTTTTGTAAACATTTGGACGACGACCATGAACGTCGCGTCGTGTCACAATTACCTGTCAATATTACCTCCGAATTCTATCCTACTGCATGGATTTTAATAAAATTTTGGGAATAGCCTCTTAGTCTGGGCTGATTATCGGAGAATAGGCCATTTTTGGGAAAAGTTATTTACCAGCAATTTTATTGCTGGAATCGAATCTTATTATTGTATATATTGATAATATAGATATGCAAAGTCCGCAGATAGTGTACTACTTTTTTTATAAACAAAATGGCGCCCGAAAATCGTGTTTTTTTCAATTTTTGCTCTATAACTCCAAAGATTTTAACTTTAGACCAAAAATACTCAAATAAAAATTCACCGCAATTAAATTCTGCATAGAGACGTGTTTTTTTCGATTTACTTCGACGAAAACTTTCCCCGGAAAAAGCGGGTTTTTCCAACAAAATATTTAATTTTCAACTAAACTTTTAGATAAGTAGTTGTTAATCAATAATTAAATAACTTGGTAACGTAAACGCCCTTTCCGCGTGTATTATAATTCCAGAAGGCGATGAAAATTGAATGAACAGTTTAGCAGAAATTGAAATGTTAATTAAAAAATTACGGTCGCTATAATAACGACAATAATTATGATGCATAAGAATAACTATGATTTTTTCATAAAAAGACACTATACCTATCTAATGTACTTTACAGAATTGAAATTGGAATATTTAAGCGGTCTCAGAAATATTTTAAATTTATAAACAATTTTTTGGCTTATAAACAAATAGAATATCTCGGGAAATATTAAACTAAATTAAATTGCGAAAACGGTATTCGAAAGACAGCGGGAGGACGCTTCTTTTAAAAGAATAAACGTTTAATTGTGACGAGTTGTTCCTGACATACAACCGGTCAAAGTTGACCGAAATTTACGGCAAAGATATAAACAATAGGATCATAATTTTCAAACCATCACCTTTTTATTTTTGTCCTCTTTCTCCACACCAATTTTCATACCTTTAAAGTCCTCATAACATATATTATTATAATAAAAACTATCGATAATACGTGTGAAAATTGCCAAAAATAGCAAAATTCCAATCAAAAATTAAGTTGGAGAAAATGTAACCCTCAAAGTTCAAAATCGGTATACGTTAAAAAAATGCATTTTCTCGGCTTCCCATGGAGCAATTTCCTTCATTCTTTTTTTGTTCCCAAGTAACTCGAGTAGAGCCATCGAACTAACGCATCATTAAATGTCAAACTTGCTTTTGTTTTGTTATAATAAATTAATTTATTTATTATAACACAATATTTTAATTTGTTTAAATAAAAATTGTTTAAATAACTATACAGCTTTCAAATGAGAATATTTATGTTTTTAACTTTAAAAGGTACACTTGCAGTAAGTGTATCTAAAAAAAGCCTACAACTGGAAAAAATATGTAATTTTCTGTTCTTATAAATAAATTAATCTATTATAACAAAACAAAAGCAAGTTTGACATTTAATAATGCGTTAGTTCGATGGCCCTACTCGAGTTATTAGGGAACAAAAAAAGAATGAAGGAAATTGCTCCATGGGAAGCCGTGAAAATGCATTTTGTTAACGTATACCGATTTTGAACTTTGAGGGTTACATTTTCTCCAACCTAATTTTTGACTGGAATTTTGCTATTTTTGGCAATTTTCACACGTATTATCGATAGTTTTTATTATAATAATATATGTTATGAGAATTTTAAAGATATGGAAATTGGTGTGGAAAAAGAGGACAAAAATAAAAAGGTGATGGTTTGAAAATTATAATCCTATTGTTTATCTTTGCCGTAAATTTCGGTCAACTTTGACCGGTTGTATCTCAGGAACCACTCATCATAATTAAACGTTTTTTCTTTTAAAAGAAGCGTCCTGCCGCTGTCTTTCGAATACCGTTTTCACAATTTAATTTAGTTTAAAATTTCCCGAGATATTCTATTTGTTTATAAACCAAAAAATTGTTTATAATTTTAAAATATTCCTGAGGCTGCTTAAATAGTCAAATTTCAATTCTGTAAAGTACATTAGATAGGTATAGTGTCTTTTTATGAAAAAATCATACTTATTCTTATGGATCATAATTATTGTCGTTATTATAGCGACCGTAAATTTTTAATTAACATTTTTAATTAACATTTCCATAGACTTCTGGAATTATAATATATACGGAAAGGGCTTTTACGTTACTAAGTTATTTAATTGTTGATTAACAACTACTTATCTAAAAGTTTAGTTGAAAATTAAAGATTTTGTTGGAAAAACCCGCTTTTTCCGGGGAAAGTTTTCGTCGAAGTAAATCGGAAAAAACACGTCTCTATGCAGAATTTAATTGCGGTGAATTTTTATTTGGGTGTTTTTGGTCTAAACTTAAAATCTTTGGAGTTATAGAGCAAAAATTGAAAAAAACACGATTTTCGGCCGCCATTTTGTTTATAAAAAAAGTAGCACACTATCTGCGGACTTTGCATATCTATATTATTAATACATACAATAATAAGATTCGATTCCAGCAATAAAATTGCTGGTAAATAACCTTTCCTTGTATTTTGCTAATTAGCCCAGAGTGTCTGCTTATCTCCTAATTCAAAGTCTACTCTATATACTATGGCGCTGTTGTCCTGGGAGCGGTTCCCACTTCTTCTCGGAGGTGGAAAATATTTTGTTTAAAATAACCACGGAAGTGGCTAGAGAACCTAATTCTAAGCAAAACATGTTATATACTTTGTTTTTTAAACTCAATACTTTTTGAGTTATTCGTGGTTGAAAATTGGCCATTTTCATTGAAAGATGACACCTTTTCGGGCGGTTTTTTGCGAATACCTTGAAAACTATGCATTTAAGTAAAAAAAACTATGTATATAAAAAATTTTTGCAGCTTATAAGAAAATCAAGAGGTTCGTTCCTTCATAAATCTTTTAGTTATAATACAAAAAGAGATATGGTAGGTGAAAAGAGTATGTTTTTTTGGTGCATGCTCAGATAGGTGTATTCAACTTGAAATAACAGACAAACGGTCGATTTTAGGTGTATAATGCTCCCAATACCTTTTGTAGTGGTTGAAAACGCCTTTAAAATAAGCAATATTAGATGTCGATTACATTCAAACTAAGCGAGATATGCTGCAAAACAAATTGATCACTAATGCATTTTAAAAAAAATGAGTTTATTTAACCCCTTATCCACCAAAATTTAAATGCATTGTTTTCTTTCTACATTACCTTTTATTATAGTGTTATTTCTATGTTAAAAAGGTTAGACGGGTTTAAAATAAATGGTTCTTGAAAAAACAAGATCAAATTATAGAGCGAATTTTTAAATTTTTTTAAAAATCCTCTTTTTTCTCCATGTAACTTGAAAATGATAAGAGATACAGTAATGAAAAACAAAAACAAAATGTTTATCTAAAAATCCTACATTTTTGTATGGTACGTATCTCTTATCAATTTCGAGTTACATGGAGAAAAACGAAGATTCTTAAGAAAATGTAAAAATGCGCTCCATAATTTGATCATATTTTTTTGAAAAAGCATTCATTTTAAACCTGTCCAACTTTTTAGAGAAATAACACTATAATAAAAGGTATCGTAGAAAGAAAACGATGCATTTATATTCTGGTGGATGAGGGGTTAAATGGACTTCTCATTTTTTCTTTTTTCTTAAAATACATTAGCCATCAATCTTCTTTACAGCATATCTTGCTTAGGTTAAATGGAATCGATATTTAATATTACTCATTTTAAATGTCTTTTAAGCCCTACAAAAGGTATTTATAGCAGTATACACCTAAAATCCATTGTTTCTCTGTTATTTCAAGTTGAATACCCCGATTTGAGCATGCAACAAAATAACAAATTTATTTCACCTACCATATCTCTTTTTGTATTATAACTAGAAGATTTATGAAGGAACGAATCTCTTTGTTTTTTATAAGCTATAAAAATGTTTTATATATACAGTGATGAGCGCGCTAATAACCGGCAAAATAGCACAAAAGATGGAAAACGTATAAGTTTTGAGATAAAAAGAAATGAAACTAGGCGAGCTGGGAAATTTAGCGATATTAACCCATACATTTACATTATATTCATTCTTTCCCACCTTTAAACGTATCGCACAAGTTTGGCAACTGCCACTGTCACAGTGACAGTTTTAGTTTACATAATCCTCTGATACGTGTAAAGGTGGGAAACAATCAATATAATGTAAATGTATGGGTTAATATCGCTGAATTTCCCGGCTTGACTAGTTTCATTTCTTTTTATCTCAAAACTTAATACGTTTTTTATCTTTTGTACTATTTTTCCGGTTATTAGCGCGCTCATCACTGTTATGTATATATTTTTTAGTTAGATGCATAGTTTTTTAGGTAGTTGCCAAGAACCGTCCGAAAAGGAGTCATTTTTCAATGAAAACGGCCAATTTTCAACCACGAATAACTCGAAAAGTAAAGAGTTTAAAATATTACCAGAGAACGTCAGTTCTCGCCAGTGGCGCACAACCATCCTACATGCGACACTATATATACACGAAATTTTCGATTTTATAAATCTGACTGAATTGAAAATTGAGCCAAATCCCATCTTAAAGTTTAGGAAAAGACTCGCCCATCCATATGTCAATCATACATTTTGGTCCAAGGGTGTGGATTTTACGGCCCTTTCCATTTAGCGTCTATTTTTCGTTCTCGTCCCCAAAATAGTATGATAAAATTGATCCAAATAATGGCATAACCCAGACATCCAAAGTGAAAGTTATCCTCCAACACCAAATTGTTCTATATGGTCCACATAATGTTCAGAAAAAAGTCACACCATTTTGAGCGTCGGGTTTGGGGGGAGAAATCGGTAAATTCGTAGTTTTTTACGTTTTTCGTCAATATTTCTAAAACTATGCGGTTTAGCATGAACCACCTTCTATACAAAAATACTACATTAAATTTGAAATAAAAAAGGTCCTATGCATAATCCTTCTAAAATGAAAGGTTCCAAAGTTACGGAGGTAGTATAGTGTAATTGGTCCAAAAAAAACGTCTAACCCAGACATCCAAAGCAAAAGTTTTCCTCCAACACCAAATTGTTCTATATGGCAAACATATTGTTCAGTAAAAAGTTACATCATTTTGAGCGTCCGGTTTGGGGGGCAGATGGGAGAGAAGTCGGTAAATTAGTAGATTTTTTACGTTTTTCGTCAATAGTTCTAAAACTATGCTTTAGCGTAAACAATGTTCTATACAAAAATGTTGTACATAAAATTTAAAACAAAAAAGGTCCTATATATAGTTGTTATAAAATTAACGGTTCCAGAGTTACGGAGGGTGAAAATTGGAGGTTTTCGATACTTTTTATATTATTTGGACAATTGATGATGATTTTGGGTGGTGAGGTTGACGTTTCTTCAAGGGCTTATCACTAACATACCATCGGCCACTGAAATAGAAGATTTTATTTACAAAAAGATTTCTTTCATCAGTAATAATATTATAAATTGCTCAAAAAATATAAAAAGTATCGAAAACCTCCACTTTTCACCATCCTTAACTCTGGAACCGTTGATTTTATAACAATTATGTATTGGACCTTTTTTGTTTTAAATTTTATGTAGAAAATTTGAGTATCGAACATAATTTACGCTAAAGCATAGTTTTAGAAATATTGACGAAAATCGTAAAACAACTACTAATTTACCGACTTCTCCCCCATCTCCCCCCCAAACCAGACGCTCAAATTGGTATAACTTTTTACTGAACAATATGTGGACCACATAGAACAATTTTGTGCTGGAGGAAAACTTTTACTTTGGATGTCTGGGTTAGGCCTTTTTTTGGACCAATTATAATATACTATCTCCGTAACTTTGGAACCGTTCATTTTAGAAGGATTATGCATAGGGCCTTTTTATTTCAAATTTTATGTCGAATGTTTTTGTATAGAAGGTTGTTCATGCTAAACTGCATAGTTTTAGAAATATTGACGAAAAACGTAAAAAACTACGAATTTACCGACGCTCAAAATGGTGTGACTTTTTTCTGAACATTAGGTGGACCATATAGAACAATTTGGTGTTGGAGGATAACTTTCACTTTGGATGTCTGGGTTTGGATCTAGTTATACTGTACTAAAACTCCCAAAAATTTTTCCAAAAATCCCTAAA
Organism: Diabrotica virgifera virgifera; assembly: GCF_917563875.1. NCBI lineage: Eukaryota > Metazoa > Arthropoda > Insecta > Coleoptera > Chrysomelidae > Diabrotica > Diabrotica virgifera. The sequence goes on along the minus strand of NC_065451.1, from coordinate 109,774,465 downwards.
ACTCCCAAAAGTCCGACCTGTGCGGCTTCTGATAGTAGTGATCATTACCTTTCCAAAGCATGTCTAATTTTGAAAATCGGTGATACCATTCAAAAGTTAGATAGCTCACAAATAAGACACAATTTCTATTTAAAAAAGAGAAAATGTTTGTGGATATGTATGTATGTATGTGTGTGGAAAAGTTTAACCGATCTGAATTTTTTTCTGTGTTTCAAGAGGGTATCAGGGCCGATTCAGAACCAGATTAGTTTGTGAGTTTTGACCACCTATATGCCAGCTATAGGACTAAAACGGCATATTTTTTGGGGGTATATGTCTTAAGTTCAAGAAAAGACAGGAGAACCGCAAATACACACTGCTCAGTATAGCCGAAAAACTGAAAAACTAAACTTTGAAAAGTTTGGATTTTCGACAATTACTCAAAATTTCAACCTACGAATTTCGTCAATAACAGAGCGTGTGTAGGACGATTCTAGACGCTTCTAACGGTGTATACCTCATATCTGGGAAAATTCGAATTTTTAAGTTACAGGCTATATAAGTATGATCAAATCTATTTCATATGGGAAAAATTTTTTTAAGCTCAATAATTCCTGTAATACCTTCAGGTATCATACTTGACCTTGGATGCATCAGATACTACTTGTCAATACGTTTCAAAGCCATGTTTAGTGATCAAAATCGGTCAAGCCGTTTAGAAATTATCGAGCTCCAAAACTATAATCCCTTTAACAATTATCGCCGAAATGGTTCATGTAGTTGTAGTTGTTATGGCGCTAAATTTGGTTTAGTAATCCGAGTTGATTTGCCGACCATCGCAATATTTTTTTTTCAATCTATTGCGAATAGAACAAAATCTAGTGTACATTCGATGGACACAAAGAATTATATTTAAAAAAGTATTAGGATGGTTGGGATATGAACTCGGATTGCCCTATCGAAAGTTTAGTGTCATGACGCATACAATATTCCAGCTACAAAAGAGCTAATATGAATATTATGTGGCGCGAAAATGTATAGTCCGTCTAGAAAGTATCCGGAAAAAAGAAAGCAGAATTATAATTTTACGGTATTTATTTCTATCACATGAAATATAAAATTTCAACATATAATTCATCTCATTTACTTATACAACCTCCATTTAAATCTAAACACTTAACTAAACGTCCAGGTACACCCGAAACTAGGTCAAGGCCATAATTTTCGGTAACGGTGTTCCAGGCCTGTAAAACTGACCGAATCAAACCTTCTTTATCTCGTGGCGCTGCTCGTTCCACTTCAATCTTTATCAGTCCCCATATGTTTTCAATGGGGCTAAGATCTGGAGATGCTACTGGCCACGGAATTGTTGCCAATTCGTGTTCTTGCATCCAAGCTCGAGTATAAGCAGAAGTATGGCATCTTGCATTATCTTGCTGAAAACGGCACCCCTCTGGATAGAAAACATGAGCCGCTTCAAGAAGAAAACCATTTAGAATGTCACAATATTTCGCACTATCAACAGTACCATTAACTATACAGAGAGGTGTAGCAACACGCTGAGATATTGCTCCCAAAACCATTATTTTAGTGCGAAATTTGGAAGATTTTCTCTTGATATGACTTTTAGATAAATTGCACCAAGCTGGAAACAACTTTCATCAGATATAAAGACATTATTAAAATTATCTTCTCGAAAACGTTGACAAAAATTTATTCTTCGTTGCCTTTGCAGAGGTGTCATTGTAGAAATTTTTTTGGATTCCTTGATATGTAGTCCTGCTTTTTAAATGACATGGGGACGGTTTCTGAGCACACTTTTATTCTTCATTGATTTCCAAATCTGTTCGCTAATTTTCGAAACCCTAGGCGCAGATTTTGTCCTCCTAAAGCCACTAAAGCATTTAAATTGTTTCCGCGAATCTTTATTGTCTCATACACTGCACTTTTTCCGAGTTCAGTCAATTGCACTAATTTTTTAACGTTTCAGACCCCCTTTCTATACAAATATTCCACCACTTTTCTTTTTTCTACTTGGGACATTATTTTACAAATTTTAAGTCTGTTTACAAACAACAATATTTGACAGATAGTGTTGTCATGCGATTTTTTCCATAACCTACTATCGGCACCTACTTGATGCATTACTTTTGTCTTAAAATGATACAAAAAGGAAATCTATTAAAATTAAGAAAAATATAAAATTCCGGATACTTTCTAGACGGACTATATTTTCATTTTGATGAAAAATAAAATTCTAGTTTTATTTTGAAAGATTTTTCCATAATATTTGCTAAATTTGAAGTAGAACGCGCCACAAGAGCTTCAAAATGCAAACTGTATCAAAGTTACTCTTTTGTGGGGCGTTTTACTTACTCCTTTTGTAGCTGGAATATTGTATGCGCCACTCATTTTTACGGCGTGTAGTGATTTTTTATTCTTGTATATTATACAGGGTGGTTCATCTTGTTCGCCTCGGTGTCTGTAGGGAAAACCACTAGATATTTTAAAAAAATTTCTTCACAGAAATATACAGGGCCATTAATACTACAATCTAAAAATAACGTAAATTATACAGGGTGCTCCAAAAAAGACTGGTATATCAAAGTTATATTTTTTCTTATAGAGTGCCCTATATCTGATGACATTATTAAATTGACCTTGAAAAATAAGCTATATTTTCATAATGGTTCCCTATACCTAAATAGAGGGTATTTTGATTTATTTCGATTTTTATAAAAATGTAAGGCTTTATAAAAAAATAAATATCTACGAATCTAAGAATCAGTAACAAATTCTTTCTTGGATCTTAATAATACACTATTTAGCATACTTAAACAGATTCTAACTGCAACAAAATTTCTTACAGGGTGGTCAAAATATGAGATTTTTCTATTAACAAATTCAAGCTGTAATTAACTTACTTATTTTAAATGCAACACCCTATATCTTACTAGTCTATCGCGTAGAAAATATACTTAGCTTTCAATTTGTATTAGGATTTTCTATACCTATTTTTTTACAGATTGGTCAAAATATTAGATTGTTCTATTAACAAATTCAAGCTGTAATAACTTACTTATTTTAAATGGAATACCCTGTATCTTACTAGTCCATCACGTAGAAAATTTATTTACCTTTCAATTCTTAGTAGGGTTTCCTATACCTATCTCCTTTCATTTGTTAAATATTTAAAGATTTCCTAATTTGTAAGCTTTAAAAATTAGAATTAAGTAAATGTCGTTTTTAGTGGTTATGTACAACACATCACCAACACCGGCAATATACTTAGACAAGATACTGTCATTAACAAAATTTTCATTGTTATCATGTAATCACACAGAGTGTTGTATTATTTTAGTTGATTTTGGCATACATGTGACATTGAATAATATGTTTATATTAAACTACATACCGCATATTAGATGGCATAATCTGGAAGATATTTAAATTATATTTTATTCCGTGTAAGTATTTTCCATATCTTAAACCAACGGTTATTAAGTAAAATTAAGAACACCACTTTTTGTTTGAATCTTTGCATCGCAATTACAAACAATTAAATGTAATGGCTACTATGACGAAAACGAGCCTATTATACAAAAATATGTAAAAATGGGTAGTTACAGAATAACATGGGAATTTATATTTATAGAATAACATGTGTATTGAGAATGTTTACATGGAATTGAAGAGATTTTAAATATCTTCCATTATAAAGAATAGAATATCGAGTATGTCATTTAAAATAAGAACACTCTGTGTGATTAAATGATAAAAATGTGAATTTTATTAACGAAAGTATCTTGACTAAGGTATTTAAGTATATTGCCGGTATTGGTGATGTGTTGTACATAACCACGACATAGGTACTTAATTCTAATTTTTAAAGCTTACAAATTAGGAAATCTTTAAATATTTAAAAAAGAAGGGAGATAGGTATAGGAAACCCTAATAAGAATTGAAAGCTAAGTAAATTTTCTACGCGTAAGATACAGGGTGTTCCATTTAAAATAAGTAAGCTATTACAGCTTGAATTTGTTAATAGAACAATCTAATATTTTGACCACCCTGTAAAAGATAGGTGTAGGAAACCCTAATATAAATTGAAAGCTAAGTAAATTTTCTACGTCATAGACTAATAAGATACAGGGTGTTCTATTTAAAATAAATAAGTTATTACAGCTTGAATTTGTTAATAGAACAATCTCATATTTTGACCACCCTGTAAGAATGTTTGTTGCAGTAAGCATCTGTTTAGGTATGCTAAATGGTCTATTATTAAGATCCAAGAAAGAATTTGTTACTGATTCTTAGATTCATACATAATTATTTTTTTTCTAAAACCTTACATTTTCATAAACATCGAAATAAATCAAAACACCCTGTATTTAGGTATAGGGAATCCTTATGAAAGTATAGCTTATTTTTTAAGGTCAATTCAATAATGTCATCAGATATAGGGCATTCCATAAGAAAAAATATAACTTTGATATACAACTCCTTTTTGGAGCACCCTGTATAATTCACATTATTTCAAGATTGTAGTATTAAAGGCCCTGTATATTCCTATGAAGAATTTTTTTAAAATATCAAGTGGTTTTCCGTAGAGAGACCGAGGCGAATAAGATGAACCACCCTGTATATACAACAGTTTTTGTTTAGAATTAGGTTCTCTATTCACTTCCGTGGTTAAAATTTTCCACCCACTTGAAGGGCTGGGAACCGACCCCAAGATAAAAACGCCATAGTATATAGGATAGACTGTTTCTTGGGCTATTTCCTACTTACTGTGAAAATATCAAGTAAATTGATGCAGTAGGATGGAATTCGGAGCCAAATACCCTCATTGACTGCCTTATAATGTGACATTTTTTGTCACAACTCGTTATTTTAAAAGTGTCGTCTATAGACGTTGGGTCACATTACATCAATGGAAATTAGACGTCTATAGGCGTTCTATCCATCAACGTGTTAAGTTTAAAACAAACGTCAAGAACTGTCTGTAGAGTGCACACTCAAATGTGTTTTCAAATCACCTCGTTCACAAAATTCCTCTAAACAAATTTCACACTCGTAAAGCTTTTCTCTAGCGTGTATTTTCGAATGATCTTTTAACATACTTTTTTGAGAAAATTGCTTAAAACAAATGTCACACTTGTGAGATTTTTCTCCATTGTGTATTAGCAAATGTTTTTTCAAGTGACTTGCTGTAGTGAACTGCTTAAAACATATTTCACACTTGTGAGGTTTTTCTCCAGTGTGCACTCTCAAATGTACTTTCAAATTACCTGCTGTGGTACACTGTTTGGAACAAATTTCACACTTGTGAGGTTTTTCTCCAGTGTGCACTCTAAAATGTTTTGTCAAATGAGTTGCTTCAGTAAACTGCTTAAAACAAATTTCGCATTTATAATTCTTTTCTCCAGTGTGTATCCTTAAATGCTTTTTTAAAGTCCCTGCTTCACTAAATTGCTTAAAACAAATTTCACACTTATAAGGTTTTTCCCCAGTGTGCACTCTCAAATGTTTTTTTAGGTGATCTGCTTGAATAAATTGCTTAAAACAAATTTTACATCTGTGGGGTTTTTCTCCAGTATGAGTTCTCAAATGTATTTTCAAACTACCTGCTTCAGTAAATTGCTTAGAACAAATTTCACACTTGTGAGGTTTTTCTCCAGTGTGCACTCTCAAATGTGTTTTCAAGTAATGTGAACTAGTAAAATGCTTAGAACAAATTTCACACTTATAAGGCTTTTCTCCCGTGTGCGTCCTTAAATGCTTTTTCAAACTTCGAGATTCACTAAATTGTTTAGAACAAATTTCACACTTCTTGTAAGTTTTTTCTTCAGTGTGAACTTTAGTGTGCCTTGTTAAATAATGTTTGAAAGCAAACTGCTTATAACAAATTTCACACTTGTGAGGTTTTTCCCCAGTGTGTGTAATCAAATGTCTATTGAAATTATTTGCTAGAGAAAACTTTTTGAAACAAATGTTACACTTGTATGCTTTTTCTTTAGTGTGAACTACCATGTGTGGAGTTAACTCGCTTTTTCGAGCAAACTGCTTGAAACAAACTCCACATGTGTACGGTTTTTCTCCAGTGTGTACTCTCAAATGCTTCTGCAAATTGCTTGCTCTATTAAACTGCTTAAAACAAACTTCACACTCGGGAGGCTTTTCTCCACTATGCACTCTCGAATGTGTTTTCAAATCACCTATATAAATAAACTGTTGTAAACAAATTTCACACTTGTAAGGTTTTATTCGAGTGTGCACTCTCAAATGTTCTTTCAAATTACTTGCTGTAGTGAACTGCTTAAAACAAATTTCACACTTGTGAGGTTTTTCTCCAGTGTGCACTCTTAAATGGTCTTTCAAATTACCTGCGTGACTAAATTGCTTCAAACAAACTTCACACTTGTGAGGTTTTTCTCCAGTGTGTACTTTCAAATGACTTTTCAAATTACCAGCTGTAGTACACTGTTTAGAACAAATGTCACACTTGTGAGGTTTTTCTCCAGTGTGCACTCTCAAATGAGGTTTCAAAGACCTGCTGTGACTAAATTGCTTAAAACAAATATCACACTTGCGCGACTTTTTTCCAATGGGTCTTCTCAAATGTTTGTCCACAACTTTCTTATTTTTATTTACTGTTTTTCCTTCAGCATGCGGATCCATGTCAATTTCTTCGTGAGATAACTGTTCACTTAGTGCTTCCATAATTTACATATCATGTTCTTGGAGATAATCTAAAAATCAAAACTAACTATGAATATAATACAAATTTTATAAGAAGGAAAAATGAATGTAAAACCATCGAAATGTAACATACCCCAGGCTGTGGGCGAAAAACGTGTTATAATTCAGGAATTTTTGAAAACTATCAAGTGTTGTTAAGGACGATGTCAGGAATAACTTCTACTAAAATGTAACCAAAAATCTTGTGCGTTTTTTTATTTATGACGTTTTTCATTTACAAATACGAATACAAAATATTAATATTTTGTATTTTGACCACGGCATCCGATTTAGGGGTCGAAATGTTAATAAAATAATTTTTTTAGTAAAATTGTGGCTTATTTCTCATTTAAAATAGTTGATTAAATATAATGCAATGGCAAAAAACGGCAATTATGGATCTTTAGCAGGCTGTTTTACAATAACAAATCCACGAAATTAAACTTGCAACAGCTCACATTGTAGGTTCTTTAATTTACTACAACTTTCTATTTAAAAGTTTTCCTCTAAAATGAATATCCTAAGCTGAAAAATTAAAAATCTTTAAAAATTGCAAATTTAACAAATGAAAAGCGTCATAAATAAAAAAGTACACAAAATTTTTGGTTACATTTTAGTAGAAGTTATTCCTGGCAACGTACTTTACAACACCTAGTAGGTTTCAAAAACTCCTGGATTATATCTTGATATCGACCTATTCTTCCCCCACAGCTTGGACTAATAATCAAATTAAAGGTTATTAACAAAACGCAAAACTGCTGAAGTGTAATGAATCTCAATGATATAAATATGTTTTTCTACAACCTAGGGAATAACGTCCTAGGGAATTAAATTTAAATAACTAGTTAAATACTGTCAAGTTGACAAATAACAACCTAAGCAAAACGTGGTAAAACTATGGTTACCACAATGAAGTTATGACTATTGCTGGTAAATGTAATTATTTGAAAACTAATTAATTAAAAATTCATTTAAATTTTTTGCATATAAAGAATAATTTAGTCGGGCATTAAACGTTGAAGGCACCACGAGTATTATCGATAATAACGTATTCGGTCAACGTAGGTATATCCCTCGGGATAATGGCCCTCGGTATATACACCATTGACCTCAAGCGTTATTTTCCTTATAATACCCTTGGTACCTTAATAGCTGTTAGAAACTTGTGTTTATTTTACTCCAGGGAAATAAGGCAAATTAATACCTATATTATAAATACAAAAATGCCCATGACAATTCGGAGGAGAATTTTAGTTATTAACAAATAATATAAAATAAAAAGGAAAAGATTCCTCTCATTGGCTGTATACTATAATAAAAAACTTACTAAGGAAGTAAAACTTCCCGTGTAGGTAGATGGTATGTATATAAATTCGTAGGTAGATGGTATCTACCATCTACCTACAAGTGAAGTTTTACTTCCTTAGTAAGTTTTTTAAATAATATGAATTTTGCGAAAATGAACTTCAGACTTTGATATTGCATGAAAAGTTGAGTCAATCAGTCTGTAGACTACACAAATAATTTTAAGATGATTCGTCATTAGTTTAAATTTTATTCAATTTGCGATGCTATTGCTCAAAGAATGATAATGATACAGCGATTTTGCGGCTACCATATGAAAGAAGAAGACCTATACTTTCAATATTTTCAATAAAAAATCAACAAGTCAATTTTACCATTGCAAAAACATTTTTGTAAGGCAAAAATAACTTTGTTAACTGTGTTAATATTAAATGTAGACTAACTCCACTTTAATATTATTTGTAAAGCTGATATTTTTACAAAAATTAATCAGAAAAAAATTTGCCTAGATCATGGTATGGTCCGAAGTAGGTCATATCGTTGTTCATTGCGCATTACATGGCCCAGGTATTCCAGTTTGCGACGATTTATGGTTACGACTAGTTCGCGCTCTTTACCCATTCTATGTAGAACTTCTTCGTTGGTAACTCTGGCTATCCAGGAAATCCTCAAAATGCGTCTATAGCACCACATCTCAAATGCTTCGAGTCTCTTCAGTGATGCTTCAGTTAAGGTCCATGACTCCACGCCATATAAAAGAACGGAGAATACGTAGCACTTTGGTAAACGGATTTTTATTTCCAATTTTATATCGTGGCTGTTAAAGATTTTTTTCAATATTATTTGTAAAGCTGATATTTTTACAAAAATTAATCAGAAAAAAATTTGCCTAGATCAATTAAGGTCAAAGCAAGTAGCTTTTTTTATTTAATTCACAGATACTTTGTTTGTAACAATTAATAGTGCAGTCACTGAAGGTGGATATAAGCTATTACCTCCGATTTCGTTGAACCTCCATCGATTTGCATGAAAATTGGCAAGTGGTTAGAGGATACCTCAAGGAATAAAGGTGACATGGTACCAAGTTGCGCGTTGACCCTGGGGGTGGATGCCACCCCTTCTCGGGGGTGAAAATTATTTTATTGAAAATAACCCCATAATTCGATAGAGGGAGAAATTCTAAGCAAAATTTGTTATATTTATAAAGTTATTAAAATAAATGAAAACTTTTAAAGTTATTAAAGATCAGAGATTTTAATTTTTCTTGAGAAAAATGCACGTTTTTAACCGATTTTTCATCAATGACTCAAAAACTATAAGTTTACTAAAAATATGTTATTACCAAAATCGAAGCTACTAAAAAATGAAATAAACCCCTTACTAGAAAATCCTTTTCATGTTAACTAGAAGTGAGTTATAAGTTACTGAATGTATATTTTTTTCGGCGAGTAAAAAAATCTTAGTATTCATGCTGAAATAACGGGAAAATGATGCACTTTATAACATAAACTTATTAAACATTAGTCAAAGTACTTACAATATCTATCAAATGAGCCTCCAAACATGTTTATAAACATTAAAATTTATGGTCCAAAATTTTTTCGAAATTTATCTTTTAAAAATTTTTCCAAAAAATGTTATTGTTTTTTTAAACGCTTTTATTTAGTTCAATAGTTTGCGTCAAATCTTTAGACGTTAATTTGACTGCCTTTTCTCCAATGCAAATGAATGAAAATTTGTTTTTTACAATGTAAAAACTCGATACTTTTATGGATTGTAGCTAATGATATGAACTATACATAATTTCACTTTTAACGTTAATTGTTTACGTTATGCTTCATAAATAAACAATAAAGTTCCAAATTTTTTGCCGATTCCGACTACTTTTCATGTTAGTACATTATATGTTTTATACATACATGACGATATATTTTAATGTTTGAAAAGTGTAAGACTAAAAAGTAAAAAATAAAAAAATATGAAAAAAAATTTTTTAAGAAACGTTTTTTTTTAGTTACGAGTGACTAAAATTAAAAATATTATAAAAAAATCAACCAAAAAGCAAAAAATTAAAAAAAAAAAATGAAAAATCTAACACATTCGTTAAAGAAAAGCGTGGAGCGAAAACCGTTTATTCGATGAAGACGCGCCACGCTGTTCTTTGACGAATGTGTTAGATTTTTTCATTTTTTTAAATTTTTTGCTTTTTGGTTGATTTTTTTATAATATTTTTAATTTTAGTCACTAGTAACTAAAAAAAGCGTTTCTTAAAAATTTTTTTTTTCATATTTTTTTATTTTTAAATACTTCGTTTATTTTTACGATATCAGGTTCATCTAAAAACCGATTGAAAGTGAATTCCAAGGGCTAGTTAACCACGTTGAATTTACTCTTTTAAATCCCTTACTTTTTTACAAATAAAAGGTTAAATGGCCCCGGTTGCATGGTTCTCACAGCAAAATTTAAGATTTAACCCTGCTGTCCTGTTCGGGTCTATTTGACCCAAAAAATAATTTATTTCTTATTTTACAAATTATTACGCGGCGTAACGATTTGGTGTTTCGTGACTTTATTACCTAATATGAGGTCTTTTAATTGCATATGAGATAAACAATCAACTTCCTGATTTTTTTGATAAAAATGAAATTGTTACCTAGGGTACGTTCGGGTCAATGTGACCCACGTATTTAAACCGTTAAAAATTACCTGTGTATGTGTGTTTAGTTGGCAGTATTCTATATTGGCAGTACCTGTGTGTTTGTCAGCCGGATACGTCTGTAAACAAAAACAGGTTTCTGCAAGCTAAAACTTGTAAAATAAACTGTAGTATAGCTGGACGAAGTTGCAAACCAAATTATAAATATGACCAACATGGACAAACAGCATGTCTTTGGAACCAACAGAAAAGACATGAATAAAGTTGTTGGTTTCCAAGCATACATTGGTGTTTTATTTTTAGCTCGAGTTTATAAGTCCCATGGTGAATCAAATAAAAGTTTGTGGAATGAAGATCGTAGTATATTTCAATCAACAATGTCACTTGATATATTTACAAAAAGTTTGCAAGTAATACGTTTTGATAACAAAACTACTAGACAGGATAGGAGACGTTTTGATAAACTTGCTGCAATACGTGAAATTTATGAAACATAGGTAGAAAATGGACCAAAATTTTTTAACTCTGATGAAAATGTAACCTTCGATAAGCAAATAATTGCCTTTAGAGGCCGCTCTCCCTTCAAATGGTATATTCCAAGCAAGCCAGCGAAACATGGCACAAAAGTTGGGGTTTTTTTGTAATTATGAACAGAAAAACTTATTATGCTCTAAAATTGCAGATCTATACAGGAATGAGTATGATGTGTGACTTGAATAGTGATTTGGAAGGCCACAATATTACGTGTAATAACTTTTTGACATCGTAAAATTTAGGACAATTTCTTCTAAAACAAAGTAGATACAATGCCGGGGATTATAAGTAAAATAAACCGGAGCTTTTAGCAAAAATCGCGAATAAAGAAGTTCATAGCTCGTCTTTTTTGCTTCATGCTAGATACCACTGTTGTTGACAATATTCCTAAAAATAATCGAAATGTTGTTTTATCAGTTCTTTGCACCATGAATCGATGCATCATGCATCACTTTCATCAAATAAAATAGCCCCAAATTATTTTAGATTACAATTCCAATAAGGGAGCAGTGTATACTCTAGATTAGCTTATTGGCACGTATATATGTGAGAAGAGATAAATCGCTGGCCAATGATTGTTTTTTCTACGCTGCTGGACATTTCTGCCTACAACGGGTTCGTGTTATGGGTATCAATAAATATCCAATGGAATACCAATAAATTGGGAAAACGGCGGATTTTTTCTTGAGGAATTGGGAAAAAACTAATGAAACCAGTCATCATTTCCAGAAAAAATATACCAATAACTAAAGGCTCTCACGAACTGGTAAAAAGGACACGAGCAGGAAAAAGTAGACAAGATGGAAATCCTAGTGAACCTTCTATGAACAATCTAACTCCGCCTGCTAAACAAGCACGCTGTAAACTTGCCCTAAAATCGATAACAAGACTAATTTTATGTTTTATATATTACAAACATATTTGGAAAATCCATCCTTTTTATTACGGTCCCAGTTGTAAACTAAATTAAATTTTTGTAGATATTTGTTACTAGGCCTTTTTGAAAGAAAAAATGCCTTTTATTTTTGTTAATAAGGTTTAATTTACATGAACAACATAATTTTTGTTTAATTAACCATAATTTCTTGTTAATAAAGTTTTATTTATCACCAATAGCTTATTTTGTTTCGATTAAGGAGCGTAAACCATGGTTGGGTCATATTGACCCGAACAGTACATTTGTGTACTTGACTCGAACGGGACAGCAGGGTTAAACGTTTCTATCTCGGTTATTTTTTACCCTATAGAAATAGTGAAACAGGTAAAATATTTGACACAGAAAATACTAAAATTTGGTTATATATAATTTTTTACGTATTAAGTATTTTTGAAGTTATTATCAAAAGAATATGAAAATTAAAATAATTTTAAAAATCATGATCTTTTTAAATTATAGCTTTTTTTCAAAAATATGCATTCTAAACCGGTCAAAATTATTAACATCATTACTTATGCTAATATAAAGAAGTTCTTGTAAGGATTACTATATATTTTAATTTTTGTGGAAATGGCGTATGTTTTATTTTTCACTTTTTCCTAAAAAATTCGAAAGGGTTCTTTTATTTTCATCATAACTTGCCTAATTTTGACGCTATTAACTTGTTCTAAAGCTCATTTGACATGTATTCCGAAGTACTTTGACAAATGTTTAGCAGGTATATTTTATACATTGCATCGTTTTCCCGTTATCTAAGCTTGAATACTTAGATTTGAGTACTTGTCGAAAAAAATACACATTCAATTGCCAATTTCTCTTTTTCTACAACAAACGTTTGTTATTTTATAGAAAAAGAAAGCAAATACAAAATAAGTGATTGATGTGATCGTTCATGGACATTCTTTCATTTTTCCGACTGTAGGTAATGTGTAAAAGTTTGAACTAACATTAGTTTAGTTCTTTAAGTGAGGAGTGTATTCAATCTTTTATTATCTTCAATTTCAGTAATAATAACTTATTTGTAAAAAATTATAGTTTTTGAGATATATGTACGTGAAAAACCGATTTAAAACATGCATTTTTTTACGAAAAAATAAAATCTCTGGTCTTTAATAACTCAAAAAGTGTTGATTTATATTATTAACTTTACATAACAAAGTCTGCTTATAATTTGTCCCTCTATCGATTTATGGTATTATTTTTAATAAAATAATTTTCACCCCCGAGAAGGGGGTAAAAGCGCAAGTTGGCATCATGTCACCTAGGTTCCTTGAGGCATCGTCTAATTACTCACCAATTTTCATGAAAATCGATATAGGTTCAACGAAATCGGAGGTGAAAACCTTCAGTGACTGCACTATAAGCAAACTAACTAGCGCCATTCTGAAGTTCAAGGTATATACAGTCGGAAAAATGAAAGAATACCCATGAATGATCACGTCAATCACTTATTTTGTATTTGCTTTCTTTTTCTACAACAAACGTTTGTTATTTTATAGAAAAAGAAAGCAAATACAAAATAAGTGATTGATGTGATCGTTCATTGACATTCTTTCATTTTTCCGACTGTAGGTAATGTGTAAAAGTTTGAGTAAACTCTGAACTTTAAAAGAGCGGTTAACAAAGCTTTAAAAATGACGTCCTACCGAAATAGGCTCGGGCCGATGAAGAGGAATGATAAAGACCGTACACTCAAAAAATGAAATTGATTCTTCAAACAATATACTGCGATAAATATCTCCGAAGCTTGTTGATGGATTTTGATCATAGGGTCTGGCTATCCAGAGCTACAGGATATATTATAGTCTAGGCGCCAAATAGAGGTCACCGTGTCATTTTCAATTCTGATGAACAAACTCAACGGTTTCTTATGGATTTTTGGCTGCTGATTACGAATTTCGAGGGGGGATTTCGATCCGAGTGGTCAAAAAATTGTTATAAACAATTTAATTGTTTATCAGGCTCTGGCTTATAAACTAAAAGAGATAAAAAAAATGTTTCAAATAAAATTTGTTCCTTAATAAAAAACAAAGAAATAACCGTTTACTAAACTTAAATCCGACAATTAGAACTCAAGATATTGTAAAATTAGTGCACAATTCAAATTGCAAAATAAGTATTTTTCGAAGCTTTATCGATCGTAACTCGGCTTCTGCGCACGCAAATGAGCCTTAGAAGGTGTCGTTTTAAAGCTTAATTAACCGGCTTCCAAAAAAAGTTTATTAAATTATTTGATCTTCATTTTTTTTAAAGTTATACCCGTTTGAATTTATAATTTTCTTAAAAATATTGTACATTCATTTGTTTATAAGGGTTTCAAGCAAATTTGAGCTATAAACATTTATACTTTAATTAACAATAATGATAGAAAAACTCAAAAGGAACAATTTGAGCTTATGAAACTGTTCGTATGTTTATTTTTGGCTAAGATGTCGATATTTTAATGGCGCGCTATGAGGCGCAAGAATTGCTCACAGCGTAAAGGTTCACCCGCTAAGATCTCGATGCAAATTATAATTTCTATGTATATATACGTTATCTTCATTTTTCATTTTTGAAGATCCTAATAAAATTTTATCATAGACTTCTTATAATTAAATCATCATACTGTATCTCATATCACCTTTCATTCTATTTAATTTGTCTTCTATTTTTTGTAATAAATGAGAAAAAAAAAACACATTAAAAACTAATATTTCAGAAATATAACTAAAAAGTGAGTTGATATAAAAAGTGTGCAAAAAACAGTGCGAAAAAGTAAATCCCATTTAATGCATTGTTACTTCACGCACACTTTAAACTCTTCACGTACTGCTATTTATAATGACAGTTTTCACAAACTAAAAACTTATGCATAATATGAGATAGAGTAGATAAAATATTGTATAGTATTATTAACTCTATTATAAAGATATTTATATAGTTTATATAATAATATTAAAAACTTACCATTTTTACCCAAAAGATTTAATCTATGTAATACAAGATCTTTACGAATATTTGCTTTTTCAATTATTCGTGCACAACCGTTCTCAGTAGAAGACACTTTGATGTTGATTATTTTTTGACATATAATACATAATTTATTATTAACTAAATTATTTATTATTGCAACGAATCAATATCACATTACACTATTAAGAGACAATGACTTTGTTGTAACAAATAGACAGAATTGACAGTAGTATATTATATTATTGTAGACATTGATAGACATACAAGAATAGTCAAGGCCTCCTGAGCAAAATAGTGTAACACGAGAGCAGTCGATCGGTATATTTACCATGTAGTGTAGGAAACAAAGGTTGAACCTTGCAAAATGGACACAAGTCCGGTTTTATTTTTTTTCTGGTATATCAAGGGGTGCTTATTATAAGACTAACTTTTTCTGAAAAAATTTCGCCCCGGAACCTCCCTTTTCACCCCTTTAAAGGGGGTAATTTGTGGTTTTTGCGGAACGTAGCCCTTCCTGTAACTTTTACAAAAAAATTCTTTTATAGAAATATGAAGAGGACTATATTTTCTACGATTTATTTCCAACACCATCTCTCTATCATCCACCGTTTAGCGGGGGTGGCGCCCTAAAGTTGACAAGTTTTTAAAAAAGATGTTTTTAAAAAAAATATATTTTTCCCTAACTATAACGGAAATTAAGAAGAAATCCTGCGGCAATTATTCACAAATAATTGACTGATTTTTTGGTATAGGTTTTACTTAAGGATAATTGCCCTTTTTTTAATTACAGGGTGTTACATTTCAAAAAACCTCTTTTTATACCATCTGAACCGTTTATGCTAGAGTAAAAAGGCTTTCAGCGATTACCCATGTACTGGTGCTATTTACAAATTTGTATAATGCACCCCCATTTTTCCCCGGAACCACCCCAAAAAAAAGAAGAATTAATAAATAAATTGATTTTCTTGGAATCCTTCACACACAATGCCATTTATTAATATGCTTCATACATCATTTTGTGGACGTTATTATTACCCATGCATGGACACCAAAAGCAATTTCCTAGTGCAACCCCTTAAGCAAAAAAAAAAATAAATAAAATGGGGGGTTGAAAATTTTTTTTGTTTTTTGCTTTTTGATCCATATGGGCATATGCTTCATCAATAGTGCTTTTCAAAAATATATATGGTTATTGCAACATCTCTGCGAAAACCACCCCTATCCTTGAAAATGTACTGCAGAAACTACCCCTATCCCTTGGCGAGCATGTTTTTACGATTTTCTCATTACCTATGTATTATTTTTAAACAAAACTTATACAAGGTTAAAGACCACTATTTACTCTAAAAATTATGTCCTATTCATTTTTTCGTATAAGCAACGGTTACGGCACAGTGGCGCCGTAAACCTCATATATGCTTTGGCGGGCTCCAGTTTTTGTTTTTTTTTCGTCATCTGTTCGTTTTATTGATAAAGTACTTATGCAAAATAAAACAACACAGTGTAACCTACAAATTATGACTTATGCACATTTTACATTCTTTGCTCCCCAAAGCCACAGTGGTGGCCCAAAATAAATTTTTGCATATTTTCGCCACCTACATGCATTTTATTGCATTAATGCTACCTTAACAGCACAATATTTACCCTTAGGTGGTCGCTACGCAGTGGCGGATCCAGGGAGGGGTGATGGGGGTGAACACCTCCCCCCCCTCTCAAACCAAGTCATATTATATTCAAAGATTATAAAAATATTCATTTATTTTTATAGAAATTTAACCAATTGGCACCCCCCTCTTAACGATGCTGGATCCGCTACTGTCGCTAAAGCATAAAAAGTCATTCTTATAAAAATAATATTAATATTATATAAGTATTTCTATAAAAAAAAAATGAATATTTTTATAATCTTCAAATATAATATCACTTGGTTTGAGAGGGGTGGGGGTGATCGCCCCCATCACCCCTCCCTGGATCCGCCACTGCTTAGCGACCACTTAGGGGTGAATAATGTGCTATTAAGGTAGCATTAACGCAATAAAATGCGTGTAGGTGGCGAAAATATGGAAAAATTTATTTTGGGCCACCACTGTAGCTTTGGGGAGCAAAGAATGTAAAATGTGCATAGGTCATGATTTGTAGGTTACACTGTGTTGTTTTATTTTACATAAGTACTTTATCAATAAAACAAACAGATGACGAAAAAATAAACAAAAACTGGAGCCCGTCAAAGCATATATGAGGTTTACGGCGCCACTGTGCCGTAACGGTTGCTTAAACGAAAAAAATGAATAGGACCTAATTTTTAGAGTAAATAGTGGTCTTTAACCTTGTATAAGTTTTGTTTAAAAAAAATGAATAGGTAATGAGAAAATCGTAAAAACATGCTGGATAAGGTATAGGGGTAGTTTCTGCAGTATATTTTCAAGGATAGGGGCGGTTTGCGCAGGGATGTTGCAATAACCATATATATTTTTGAAAAGCACTATTGATGAAGCATATGCCCATATGGATCAAAAAGCAAAAAACAAAAAAAAAATTTAACCCCCCATTTTATTTATTGTTTTTGGCTACAAGGGTTGCACTAGGAAATCGCGTTTGGTGTCCATGCATGGGTAATAATAACTTGCACAAAATGATATATGAAGCATATTAATGAAGGGCATTGTGTGTGAAGGATTCCAAGAAAATCACTTTATTTATTAATTCTTCTTCTTTTTTGGGTGGTTCCGGGGAAAAATGGGGGTGCATTATACAAATTTGTAAATAACACCAGTACATGGGTAATCGCTGAAAGTCTTTTTACTCTAGCATAAACGGTTCAGATGGTATAAAAAGGGGTTTTTTAAAATGTAACACCCTGTAATTAAGAAAAGGGCAATTATCCTTAAGTGAAACCTATACGAAAAAATCAATCATATATTTGTGAATAATCTCCGTAGCATTTCTTTTTAATTTCCGTTACAGTTAGCGAAAAATATATTTTTTCTAAAAACATCTTTTTTAAAAACTTGTCAACTTTGGGGCGCCACCCTTGCTAAACGGTGGATGATAGAGAGATGCTGTCGGAAATAAATCGTAGAAAATATAGTCCTCTTCATATTTCTATAAAAGAAATTTTTTGTAAAAGGTACAGGAAGGGCTACGTTCTGCAAAAACCATAAATTACCCCCTTTAAAGGGGTGAAAAGGGGGGTTCCGGGGCGAAATTTTTTCAGAAAAAGTTAGTCTGATAATAAGCACCCCTTGATATGCCAGAAAAAAAATAAAACCGGACTTGTGTCCATTTTGCAAGGTTCAACCTCTGTTTCCTACACTAATGATATTTATTACTTGACTGTGAGCTGATCTTGAACCTCAGAGCGTGCTATTATATTATCAATATCTTGGCCAAAAATAAACCTACGAACACTTTCCTAAGCTCAAAATACACCTTCTTAGTTTTTCTATTATTAGTTTTGATTAAAGTATAAATGTTTATTGCTCAAATTTACTAAAAACCCTTATACAAAAATTAATGTACAAATTATTTAAGAAAATTATAACTTCAAACGAGTATAACTTTAGAACAAATGAAGTTAAAGTAATTTGACAACTCTGTTTGGAAGTCTAATAATTAAGCTTTAAAATGAGACCATGAAAAGCTCATTTTACTGCGTAGAAGCCGAGTTACGATCGATAAAGCGTCGAAAAATACTTAATTGACTGTAAGCCGATCTTCTGCCTCATAGCGCGCCATTAAAATATCGACATCTTGGCCAAAAATAAACTTATGAACATTATCGTAACCTCAAATTGTTCCTTTTGAGTTTTTCTATCATTATTGTTCATTAAAGTATAAATGTTTATAGCTCAAATTTGCTTGAAACCCTTATAAACAAATGAATGTACAATATTTTTAAGAAAATTGTAATTTCAAACGGGTATAACTTTAAAACAAATGAAGATCAAATAATTTAACAAACTTTTTTTGGGAGCCTGTTAATTAAGCTTTAAAACGACACCTTATAAGGCTCATTTGCATGCGTATAAGCCGAGTTACGATCGATAAAGATTCGAAAAATACTTATTTTGCAATTTGCAATGTGCACTAGTTTTACAATATCTTGAGTTCTAATTGTTAGATTTAAGTTAAGTAAACGGTTTTTTCTTCGTTTTTTATTAAGGAAAAAATTTTACTTGAAACACTTTTTTTTTCTCTTTTAGTTTATGAGCCAGAGCCTTATAAACAATTTATAAACAATTAAATTGTTTACAACAATTTTTTGACCACTCAGATCGAAATCCCCCCTCGAAATTCGTAATCAGCAGCCAAAAATCCATAAGAAACCGTTGAGTTTGTCCATCAGAATTGAATATGACACGGTGATCCCTCTGGCGCCTAGACTAATATGTACGTGTAAAATTTAATAAAAAACGGTCAAGCCGTTTCGTAGGAGTATGATAACTAACACTGTTACATGAGAATTTTATACATATGTAGAAGTATTTATTTATTTTTTAATAAATAAATTTATTTATACAGGGTGAGTCACCACTAACGGGACGGAAGATTACAGCGAAATGGTATAAGATTTGAAAAAAATTTAAATTGAATAGTTTGTAAGTTGATAAAAGCTACATTTTAAAATTATTTTGAAATATACAGGGTGTCCCAATAAATGGCGGCGTATCAAAGTTATATTTTTTCTTACGAAACACCCTGTATTTTAATGCATTTTTAATTGTCCGCAAAAAATAAGGTATAGTTTCGAAAAGCTTCCCTATACCTATGTACAGAGTGTTCTGAGTTATGTTGACTTTTCTTAAAATGTAAAGTTTTAAAAGAAGGCTTATTCTCAAGTTATTTAAGAAATTATAAAAACATTACTTTTACATCTAAATAGTTGGATATTGGTTGGATATATTTCATGATTAATTATTACACATTTGTCTACAGGGTGTTCAAAATTTATAGTTTCATTATTGGAGTATTCAATGTGTCATACGATGCTTATTTTAAATGGAATACTATGTATGTTAATAAATAATTATACTAAAAAAATGTTGTAAGAAGCAGACTGGAAAGGCACTTAAACGAGCAGGTTGGTGAATACCAGGGAGGATTCAAAAAGGGCAGATCCACCATAGATCAAATATTCGTATTGAAAATGATTCAGAGCAGTACATACGAGCAACAGTTAAAGTTAAACCTCCTCTTTATAGATTTCAAACAAGCTTACGATTCTGTGATAAGAAGGCATTTGTACCAGGCCCTAAGAGTACTTGGAATTCCAGAAAAGATGATCAGACTCGTAAAAATGACCTTAGTGAAGACCGACAACAGAGTAAGGATAGAAGGAAGCCTATCAGGAAAATTTGAAGTTAAAAGAGGATTAAAGCAGGGAGATCAGCTGTCCACAGTACTTTTCAATTTCTTGTTGGAGGCGATATTGAGAGAGAGAGTGGAATACGAACGAAAGGTATGATCTTTGACAACAGAAACCAGGTTCTGGCCTTTGCGGACGATGTAGTGCTAAGGCAAAAACGGAAAGGGAACTGCTGAGGATTTTCAAACTCTTTGAAGTAAAGGCTAAGCAGTATGGACTGATAATTAATGGGCAAAAAACAAAGTATATGGAAATGGGACAGACCTCAGATGAAGACACACAACTGAAAACTACTACAAATAACGAGAATAAAGAGTATTGCTTCAAAAAGGTGACGGAGTGTGAGTATCTAGGAGCAACGCTAACAAGTAAAGGGGAAGAAAGCCAGGAAATTGAAAAAAGAATCTCGAGAGGAAGAAAGACAGTCGGAGCCCTACACAAACTACTAAGAGCCAAAAACATCTCCAGAGAGGCAAAATTAAGACTATAGAACAGTGATCCAGCCCACAGTTCTTTACGGGAGCGAAACATGGGTCATGAACAAAAACCAAGAAAATATGCTGAACATCTGGGAGCGGAGTGTTCTAAGGAAGATATTTGGGGGAGTAAAAAACGATGAAGACGTTTGGAGGAGACGAACAAATGCAGAGATCAGAGAGCTGTACTGGAAACCCGAAATAAGCCAGATGGTCAGAACAAAGAGACTAAGTTGGTTAGGTCATCTTGCGAGAATAGCTGACGGAAGGTGGGCAAAGGACTCGCTGCTGAGAGGGGAAGGAAAGAGGAGAAGAGGACGACCCAGGAAAAAGTGGCTAGAAGCATGTAAGGAAGACCTGCAAACAATCGGGATATCAAATTGGAGAACTGCGGCCATGGACAGGAGAAAATGGAGAAAAACCGTGGAGAAATTCCAAGCCATGGGCCTTTAAGGCCTGTTGAGCTATATTATATATATAAAAAAATTTACCTCTTTCAAATGGTATATGGATGTCCTATACCTAAGTGTCATAGTTTTTGCGTCATTTACAATTATTTAAATTCTTAATCTGTAAATCGATTTTAAAACAAAAGATGTAGTTAATTAATGTCATTGTATGACATTGTCAGTTTATGACAGTACGGTCTGGTAATTATCAAAACTATAAACATCCGTGTATGATATTCAATTTTTTTTACTTAAAAATGGCTTTGGCAGAACCAATTACATTCAAATTTAATTATTCCTAAAAATGAATAATCACGCTATCTATGAAAGAGTAGACATGCTACTTTGCATTGGGGAATATTTTTAAAACTGTCTCTTAGCTTCTAAAGTTTACGCTTAAAAGTATCCTGATAGAAGACACCCAAAAAAGGACGATTTTGAGGGATTTCTCGATAGATTCCGTGCTACTGGTAATGTTGCACAGGTACGAAAAGTTAAATAAAAATAAACCAATTATTTTTTAGGACGTCAAAGAACTTGATGTCCTGCTTTCTGTTACGGAAAACCCAAATACCAGTACGAGAAAAATTTCGGGTCAATTGGAAATCAGTCAAACAAGTGTATGTAGAATACATAATAAAAACCACTAGCATCCGTATAAAACTCAACTACACCAGCAGTAGGCAGAACAGAAACGTTTAACTTTTAGTTTATAGACTTTAGAATTTGGAGAAGATCATGATTTTTTTTAAGAATGTATTGTGTACAGACGAATCTACCTACTTTTCAGACTGTCAAAGTCGTGTTCGTTTTTTGGAGTTCGTCCCAAATAATTATTAATTTTGGCAGTTTTTTGGTACGTTCCGGTCTTGTTTCCACGTGCAGAGTTTTATCAAGTTTCTGTTTTGTGGTACTTTGTGGCAAACTAGAGTTTTGAAGACAGCTTTGTTGTACAGAAAATGTCAGGTAACGGGGGCGGTCCTGGCCCGCCCTCAATTTAAATACTAATATTCAAATAAATAATAATGATAATCAAATTAATGCTTCTTCAATGGATACAGTATCCTCAAATTTCGAAAAATATGACTTTGATAATAAATATCAACCGACGGATGCAGGTCCGTATCAGGTATTTTTGGAACATACCGATAAGAATCTTGGTCGTCTTTTTCCTATCAGAATTGGCTTTTATTTACAACAAGTAATTGAATTTAGAAATGATGTTATTGATATTCATTCTGTAGGTTTAAAACGTGTTAGGTAATTTTTAGAACATACAAAATCGCTAATTTATTAATTAATCACGAAATACTAACAAAATAAGTTGATTGCTTATATTCCAAAAGTTTTCACGCATAAACGAGGCATAATACGCGGCGTTGATACCTTTTTTAATGAAGAATACTTGAAAAAAGCAATTCATTCCATAGTTCCAGCGGCGGAAGTGAGAAGAATGAAACGAAAAATTATAAACCCTGAAACCAAAAAAGAAGAATTTGTCAATAGACAATTGGTAGTAATAAATTTTAAAGGTAATAAAATTCCGTCCTTTATTAATATAAATATGGTTAATTTCCCTGTAGAACCGTACATCCATCCAGTTGTTCAATGTGTAAAATGTTTACGTTATGGTCACAATATCGTTCAATGTAAAGGCAAATCTCGTTGTTCTCGATGTGCAATTGAGGATTCTTCCTCAGAATGTAATTCCGAGTTGCAAATGTGCGTTCACTGTAAATCTTCTGATCATCCTTCAATTTCAAGAGACTGCCCAATGTACAAAAAACAACACGACATAAAAAAGTAATGTTAAAAATAAAAGTTTTAAGGATGCCGAATTATCGATTAACAATCCAGCTTATGCCAAAATTAATACCAACAATAGGTTTGATATATTAAATAATCTTGAAAACTTTCCCGATTTAGCACCAGCAAACAAAACAATTTATTATGCTCCTTTAAATAAACCAAAATCAAATTCAACCGCATTAGAATCAAAAACAATTAAAAGGCACTCCAAGCACTAGTAATTCAGATTTAGAAAATTTCCATAAAAAAAAAACAAATTTCTCTTCCCCCATATACACCCGCTCCACAACAGAATAATTTCATGTTTTGTCGAGATAAACTTATCTCACAGATATATTCATTAATTACAAATATAATTAATAATCAAGGAAAATTTGAATTAAATAAGATCAGGGACAGTATCATTACAATATTCGATAATAATGAAGATAATTTAGAATCCATTCTCACAGATAGTGAAAATGGCTACTAAAAATATTACAGAAAAACTAACCATATTACAATGGAATTGTAGATCCATTTATAGTAACAAAGGCAGTCTTATGCATCATATTAACAACTACCATACAGATATAATAGTTCTATCAGAAGTATGGCTCACATCCGGTCATCATTTTAGACTTAAAGGATATAACTTTATCAATAAATGTCGTGAAGATGGTTACGGTGGCGTAGGTATTTTCATCAGACAGGGAATAGATTACCAAGAATACGAAATTAATAATAATTTCGATGACAGTATAGAAGCATGCGCAGTTTTTTTGAACAAAATTAATCTCTCATTAGTATCAATCTATAGATCATCAGATGTTAGAATAGAAATAAATGACTGGATCAACCTATTCCTTCAGTTTAATATTGCAAAAACTATTTTTCTGGGAGATTTTAATGCTCACCACGATATGTGGGGGCCAATTGCAGACGACAGAAATGGTAGAATATTAGTGGAGGCCATGGATTATTGTGAAATAATTACATTAAATGACGGAACTCCAACAAGAATATCCCCAACTAGTAATCATTCAGCCGTTGACTTAACTCTAACATCTCCCCTCTTAGCCGACCGTATAGCTTGGTCAATAGATTCAGATTCATTAGGTTCACATCACCACCCAATCAATATAGAAATTCAAATCAATCCCTTCTCCTTTGTCATCAACCCATCAACAAAATTGAATGACTCTCGTGCTGACTGGTCTGTTTTTGGAAATATTTTTGAATTAGAAATTAGTGAGCTCAATAATTTAGATAGGAATTCAAATTCAGTAGACAAAATCGACTTTTTCCTCAGTGCAATCTATGCATGTCGCAGCATCGAAATCTATGCCTATTAAGAAATCTTTTACACCTTCTGTACCAAGACCTTATTGGTGGGATGAGGAATGTTCTGCGATTGTTAAAAAAAGACAAGAAGATCTCAGCGAGTTTAAAAAACAAGGTAATTTTATCAATTACCTACAATATAAAAACAGTTCTGCGAATGTCAAACGTACGTTCAAACTTAAACAAAAAAACAGTTGGAAAATGTTTTTGAATAAATTAAATAAAAACACTCCTCTGACTGAGATATGGAACACTGTAAGATATATTTGCAATAAACACCATCAAAAAAGAAAACAAAAATTTAGCTTTTCGGAATTAGAATTAGCCTTAAAAAAAACCAAAAAAATACGCACCTGGACTTGACGGGTTCACTTATACGATAATAAATAAATTGCCTGAAAGTGGTAAACTTCTTCTATTAGAAATTTTTAATGATTGGTGGTTGAAACAAAAGTATTCAGATAGTCTTAAAAATATAATTGTGTGTCTTCTAGCGAAACCTAAGAAACCACCTGACTTACCTTCGTCCTACCGACCTATTTCATTGTTATCGTGTATTACAAAAACTTTCGAAAGGCTTATAAAATTTAGACTCGAACATTTTGTCGAAAACAGATCAATTTTACCAAAAAATCAGTATGGATTTCGTAGAGGTATAGGTACAATTGACGCAATCTCCCATTTAGTTACAGATGCTCAATTGTGTCTATCAAAAAATAATTACATGTTGTGTCTTTTTGTGGACCTTAAAGGGGCTTATGATGTGGTAGATTTGGAAATACCGGGTGTCCACTTATATTTTCCCCCATTTTAACTGCATATAACTTCTAAACGGCTCAAGATAGAAATATGCGGTTTTCACTGAAATGTTTTATTTTAGTAAAAGTTTTGTCTGAATGGATTGAATTTTTTATATCGCTTTCAAATACGAAATAAAAAATGGCGGATTTTTAAGAACTTTGTTGACTTTTTTTTAATGGAACACCCAGTATATTCTTTTGTAAATTGAAAGAAAAGTCATTCACCTATCTAGCGTTATAAAGTTTTTCAAAATCGGTTGTCAAATCACTGAGTAATTAATTTTTAAAATGAGAGGTGCAACGTGGATATCACATACCTAAATAACATAACTAAGCAAGTTATGTGATTTCCACATTGCATCTCTCATTTTAAAAATTAATTGCTCAATCATTTGACAACCAATTTTAAAAATTTTTATATCGCTGGATAGATAAATGACCGTTTTTTCAAGTTTTTAGGTAAATGACCATTTTTTATATCGCTTTTAAATAAAAAATGGCGGATTTTTGAAAAAAAAACGTTGTTGACTTTTTTTATTAAAACACCCAGTATATTTTCTGTGTCTTGAAAAAACAGTCATTTACCTATCCAGCGATATAAAATTTTTTAAAATCGGTTGCCAAATGACTGAGCAATTAATTTTTAAAATGAGAGATGCAATGTGGAGATCACATAACATAATATCATTTTGCTTAGTTAGTTATGTTATTTAGGTATGTGATATCCACGTTGCACCCCTCATTTTAAAAATTAATTACTCAGTGATTTGACAACCGATTTTGAAAAACTTTATATCGCTGGATAGGTGAATGACCTTTCTTTCAATTTACAAAAAATATACTGAGTGTTCCATTAAAAAAAGTCAACAAAGTTTTTTCAAAAATCCGCCATTTTTTATTTAGTATTTGAAAGCGATATAAAAAATTCAATCTATTCTGACAAAACTTTTACTAAAATAAAACATTTCAGCGAAAACCGCATATTTCTATCTTGAACCGTTTAGAAGTTATAGGCAGTTAAAATGGGGGAAAATATAAGTGGACACCCGGTATTATATTCAAAAATGGTAACGTTTGGTATCAATAAGAGTCTCTATAAATATTTTAAATTTGTTTGCTAATAGAAAAATATTTTTGCGAGATAGTCATAACGTTTTACATGGTCCAAGAGTACTTTACAACGGGCTTCCGTAAGGCTCTATTTTAAGTCCCCTTTTTTTAACTTATACACTGCAGACTTGCATGATTTGATGAGCGATGACATATAAATTATTCAATACGCGGACGATTTATGCATTTATGTCACCAATAATACCTACGATCGCTGCATGATAGACTTAAGACGTACTTTTGACAGGTTACAAAACTCGTTCGACGAGATGGGTTTTAGTGTTTCACCAGAAAAGACAGCTGTGATGTGTTTCACAAGGCACATATATCAGTTAGTCGATAATTTCTCTATAGGTAAATACACTATTCCTATCGTAAAAGAATATAAATATTTAGGTATAATTATAGATAGTAAACTTCTATGGACCAGTCACATTAAGTATGTCAAACAAAGATGTGAAAAGGGAATTAATCTTCTGCGCTTCCTCTCCAAACAGAGCTGGGGCGCGGATCAACAAATTTCCTTAATGTTCTACAAGTCTTATATTCGCTCGATTTTGGATTATGGGTGTACTCTCTATGGTTCTACCTCCAATACGAACCAACTTACTCTTGATCGAATACAATAAAGAGCTCTGAAAATGTGTTTGGGAGCAATGGCATCTTCACCAAATCATGCCATTCTGTCAGAGTCTCAAGAACTTCCTCTTAGTTTTCGAAGACAGTTTTTAGCAAATAAAAGTCTATTAAAATATAGATGTTACAACAGTGATTTGATCGCAAAAATTAACTTTCTTGTAATTGAGAATTTGACAAATCATTATTGGAAAAAGAAAAACTCTCCTCCTTTGGCAGATGCATTTATTGATACAAACTTATTTCAAAATGATATTGTTAAACTTAATAAAATACCATTGTATGCACACAGTTTCGATTCTATAATTGACAAACCTATCACCATATTCCCTCGGTATTCAGATTGTAATATCTTAAACCAAGCCATGATAAAATCCATTGTGAATGGTCTCGGGTCGAACTTAACTAAAATATATACATATGGGTCAAAAACGGAGCTAAATACAGGTTCGGCATTTTTTGTTTCAAACATAAATCATATTGAAAAGTACAGAATCTCAAATTATTGTTGCATTTTTACAGCCGAGTCCTTTGCTATTGAAAAGGCACTAAAATGGTGTGCAACTCAAACATGCACGAATGTGGCAATAATTTCAGACTCAAAATCAGCATTACAAGCTATTAGCGGTCACCCAATAAACCAATTCCGAAATGCCTTAATTTTGAACATTAAAAAATTAATTATGGATCTTAAACAAAATAATGTAACTGTTTCGTTTATTTGGACGAAAGGACATTGCGGAGTCGAAGGTAATGAAATTGCGGATATAGCCGCAAAAAGTAGTCACAGTTGCCACCATATTGACAAAGCATTTAATTTAAAAGATTTGAGTAATGCTCTCAAACCTAATATCAGAAGGAAATGGGAAACTGATTACAAAAGAATTGCAAATAAATCTACAAACCATTATTTCAGAATTCACCCTACACTTCCAAAAAATATTCCTCATTTCAACTTTAATTATAATAGAGCACACATGTCAGTATTGACTCGTTTAAAATTGAACCATGCTCGCTTTCCATCTCACTTATATAAAATTGGAATACTTAACTCTCCAGTCTGTAGTTGTGACAATATATCCATTGGTGATCAAATCATATATTTCTAGAATGTTCTCTGAACTCTCAATCTTCTTCAATTCTGTATCAAGAACTAATTCATCACGTGTGTCCATTGCCACTAAATATTACAGCTCTCCTTTCTTCCTCAGATAAAGCGGTACTAGATTCGATCATTAATTTTATCAGAAATTCAAAAATAGCGGTATAGTTTAGAAATAGACAATATGAAATCATTTAATGTAATTAAGAATTTACATGTTTTGTGGCAAATAGATTTTGTCTGATGCCAGGATCTCTCTCTCACACACACACACACACACCTACTTTTCATAATAATCGTCTAGTTATAAGACATATCTTTCATTTTATTATGATACAGTAAACAAACATTTTACTGTTGATCACCAACACCGATGAAGTGTTAATGTTTGGGGCAGTATTCTGAGCGAGTACGTTATCGACCCATATTTTTTTGACGAAAATCTGAATGGAGCAACATTTTTAAATTTCTTAAAACAAGTTTTTTGGATCCTTCTTAAAACCTTCCACTTAACGTGCGAACAAACATGTGGCTCCAATTGGACGGAGTTCTTGCTTATTTTTGACGTGATGTTAAGAACAACCTCAACATAAAATTTAGAAATAAATGGATAGATAGATTCGGTCCATATATTTGGCCACCTTGGTCACCAGGATTGACGAAGATGAATTTTTTTTAAATGGGGTTATATTAAAAATATTGTAAATGTTACACTTCCTACCCTACTACTTCAGATGATATTTTTATGAAATTAAGAATTTCGAACGCTTTTGCGTCTATAATACCAGCTATGTTAAATAATGTAAACAAATCATTTAAAATCGCTTGTTGTATAAACATTTTGAACATGTATTACATAACTGATATTTTTTTATTAGTAAATTGTGGTTCATTTTGTATTATTTATGTATTTGTTTTATTAAGATTCTTTATGTTTCGTTATGTATTTAATTATATTCAATGACTGTTGATGCCCCCTTAATTCCTTTATTTTGCCTTTTTTTATGACGTGGCAACGTGGTTATTTATACCAATATATTCACATATCATCATACGAAAAGAGAGAGTCGCATACCGGCAGTCGGCAAAGGCACACATTCGCACAAAAAAGGTTCGTTATAGCATACGCGTTAAAACCCCACGGACAGGTCATATGGGTGAAACAATCCCTTAGCGTGCATCATAATCTCTTCAAAGTGTCAAGTGTCGTGGCGTGTTTTTATCAAAACTTTTGGACAGTTCAAGTATACGGACTTATCCTATATTTTGCTGTTTAGTTTTAGTGTCTTAGATAATAAAGTCGATATCTCTTCACACGTTTTAATCATTTAACCAGCATCTTATCGAAGTTATTTATCGCGTTGACTTCACTCAAATTCATACGGGTCTCGATCCGTTTCCATGGTCCTTGAGCGAGCCAATTAAATACTTAACGTGAAAGAAGAACTAAAAAGACTTTTCAAACGGGCCTTTTTAAGTGCAAGAACAGTATACAACCGGCCGATTGTAATTCTTAAGCAACGTTGCGAGCGGCGAGCGGTCCAGATGTGCATTATCTCAAAAGTCGAGCGCGTAAAATAAACACTTGTTTATCTGTGTTGTGGTTTTGAGGACAAGTGATGACAGCATCTGCAAACGAGGGTGAGAATACAGTTCCTTTCAGCTTGTTTACATGGGCGGTTTGCCAACGTTTGACGCCGCGGTTTACCTGAAAAACCCAACCGCCGCGGTTCGTACACATGAGAGCGATTGACTGGCGGTCTCATTCCTCCCCTAGTAAACTTACAACCGCCGCGATTTGACGACGGAAAGGTTGCATGTGTACGATGTTCAGCGGTTGCATTTGTTTCTATGTTAAACTTGAACCGCGGCGGTTGGGTTTTTCAGGTAAACCGCGGCGTCAAACGTTGGCAAACCGCCCATGTAAACAAAGCGTTTATCCTTAAATTTATGACATTATTTATTGCGTGCTTTTGTTTGTATATTCGACGAAGGAATTTAAAAGAGCGTTTGGTGGGAAATTTTGAATAAATTACAAGCATTTCATTTAATAACTATTTGAACGATTTGGCGGATTTATTTTGAATAAATTAGGTATACTATCGTTTTATTGAATGATCATTTTGGGTTTTTATTTTGAATAGATTACTTTAGCAATTTTTTAAACAATCATTTGCGATATGGAAGGTCTTATTCGTAGACGAGGTTCTCAGAAAGCCAAGGTTACAATCTTTAGCAAATACATCTCTCCATTACATGACAGAATAAAAAAGGGTGACAGCATTTCCGAGTTAGAGGTGTTACAGACGGTCGAAATGTTGAGCGGTATTGAGAGCTTAGTTGAATTTAATGAAATTCAAGATCAAATTGAAACTTTAGTCAAAGCGGATCAGTTAGCTACGGAGGTTCTTGAGCGCGAGGAATTTTATAATAAGCACTCTTCTGTAGTAGCGATCGCGAGAAAAATCATCCGCGATTATGGGGGCGATAAAGCTAGTGAGCGCTCTAAAAATTCATACGCGGGTCACTGTATTGAGCCGAAACCGATAGAATTAGGACATTTTAACGGGAATATGGACAATTGGCTTGATTATGCTAATATCTTTGAGTCCTTAGTCAACAAGAATGAGTACTTAGATAATATTAGGCGTTTTCATTATCTAAGAAGTTCTCTACAAGGCAGCGCCGCTCAAATCATACGAACTTTGGAATTCACCGCGGAAAATTACGAGATTGCGTGGAAATTAGTTAGGGAAAGGTACGATAATAATAGATTATTAATATCCAATCACGTCAATGCGTTATTCAATATAGAACCGATAAATAAAGAGTCATCTGGTAGATTGAGGCAACTAGTTGACATTTTTTCAAAACATTTATACGCATTAAAGCAACTAGGCTTACCTACAGAATATTGGGACGTTCTCCTGATTCATATTATTTCGAGCAAATTTGACACATATACTTTACGCGCGTGGGAGAACAGCAAGACGAGCAACGAAATACCTAGTTTCGACGATTTTAAGACGTTTTTAAAATCAAGGGCGGACCTCTTAGAATCAATTGAGGCAAATCAAGCGGAAAAAGAGAATACGCGAAATAATTCGCAAGCGGGCGCATATCCGCGGAATACAAAAAATTCGCAGAATACTCGCGGTCTATACTCATCGCAAGACACTCCAAACAATACAGATAGTGCGAGATGTTGCCCTATGTGCAATGGGGAACATGCTATCTATCAATGCGGCGAATTTTTAAGGCTTTCATCGAAGGAAAGATTCGATAAAGTACGAAAGATGAACCTTTGCACGAACTGCCTTAAAGGGGGGCACTACTACAGGAGGTGTAAACAATCAACGTGCAAGAGGTGTTCTTCTAAACATCACACGTATTTGCACCCCGATAGGTCAAGCGAGCGAAACACACCTTCAATGCGACAACCTGTAGTAAGTGCGAGCGAAAATCAAGCGGTAGATGACCTACAAGGCACTCTAAATACTACCAATTTGACAGCTTCTGCTGTTAGCAGCAAGGCCAGCCCTGAACAAAGCATACTATCCACAGTATTGGTCAATATTGTCGATGGCCAGGGCAAATCATACGCGGTGCGAGCGCTACTAGACTGCGGCTCGCAGAGTTCATTTATCACGGAAAATGTATGCGATCGGCTTCGAATTAAACGAAGCAGAGTGGACATATCTGTCTTAGGGATAAACAACGCGTCATCTCCCGTTCGTTTCAGGTGCGCAATAAAAGTACAATCCCGTAGCAACACGAGCTTTTGTACAATGTTAAACTGTTTCGTAATTCCGGAAATTACAGGCTTCATACCAGCGGTTAAAATAGATATTAGCGATCTAGGAATACCCAGCCATTTGCAGTTAGCGGATAATTACTTCTATAAACCACAACGGGTCGAATTATTAATAGGAAGTGATCTGTTCTGGCAAATTCTTGGCACGAATAGAATCAGTTTAGGGAAGAATAAACCATTTATGCAGGAAACTTCATTTGGTTGGATCATAGCAGGGCCGTACTCTACCCGAAATAACTCAGCAGGAAACGGAACAACCAAGTGTAATTTTGCCAACACTATGGAGGTCACAGAGCAGTTAAGTAAGTTCTGGGAGCTAGAGGAGGTTTTTAGCGAAAAACCGGCCTTCTCAAGCGAAGAAGTTGCGTGCGAGAAACATTTCGCGAATACCGTAAAACGCGATGCGGCGGGAAGATTCATAGTATCCTTACCGTTCAAGGAACCGATAAGTTCACTCGGAGATTCTTTTCGGCAAGCGAAATATCGTTTTTTAAATCTCGAGCGAAAATTAAGTAAAGACGCTGATTTGAGAAATCTTTATAGCACATTCATTGAGGAATATAAAGAATTAGGTCATATGAAAAGTTTGTGTAAAGTTTCGGAAGCGGTAACAGACTTTAGCGAAAAGGACACATTTTATTTTATGCCACATCATCCAGTTCTAAAGGAAAGTTCTCTGACCACACGTTTGCGCGTCGTGTTCGATTGTAGCGCTCCAACAACGAGCGGCGTCTCATTAAATCATATTCAAATGGCTGGGCCAACCCTGCAAAATGATTTACTCTCCATTTTATTGCGGTTCCGAACCCATCTATATGTGGTGAGTGCCGACATAGAAAAGATGTACCGCCAGGTATTGGCTGAAGACGAGCAGAAATCTTTGCAATGCATTTTGTGGCGAAATCGTCCGAAAGAGGCTATTGAGGTTTTTCAATCGCAAACAGTGACGTATGGGATGAAATGCTCTTCATATTTGGCGATAAAGTGTCTAATGACATTGGGTGAGGAGCTAGAAACTAAGAACCCGGACCTTGCTAACATTATAAGGAAAGATTTTTACGTAGACGATCTATTAACGGGTTTTAATTCAAAACGAAAGGCGCGCGAAACCTGTAAGCAACTTTTTGAGGTCCTCAAGACAGGAGGATTCACATTGCGTAAATTTTATTCAAATGATCCGGAAGTATTAAGGATATGGTAAACATCAGCCATTGTTTGTTGAGTACTAATACCTCAAAAATAGTGAATTAGCATCGTTTAAAAATAGTGAAAGTGGTCCAGCAAGAACATTACACTATCCACTAGCTGGGTAAGTGTTTGCCAAATTCAAAGTGTCCAAATAGACTATTAATTAGAATTAGAATTACACAAAGACTATATAGACTTTTTATCAGCAATTTATTTTCAAATGTTTTTATTTTATTATTCTTGGGTGCGACTCAATTGCACTAGACAAGAAATATTAATCATCCATTTATAAAAATGTTTTTGGCTGGAAATGGGAACGGATCCGGTCCAGTCAACAATATATATAATGCACAAATGAATCAACCCTCAAATACAATGATACCAATGCAACCAAATCATCAATATATGCAACAACACAACTCTGTATCAGCAGACATGATGCACTATTATCAAAATCAATTCCCACCTCTTCCAAATATGTACACTCATCCATCTAATTTCCAAAATTTATCCTTACCTCAAATGAGCCAAAACTCAGTTCCTCCGCAGCCAGAGATACACTCAAAAACTTTCGAAGAAGGAATAGATTATTCCCTACCGTCCTCATCAAGTGACGATGAAAACATGGAAAGTGATGCAAATGCTTGTCCGTGGCAACAACTAAAAGAGTCGAGATCAAAAAGAAAACGTAGAAAAATAGCAGAAACTACTGAGCAAGGTGCTTCAGTAAGCACATCTAATAGGTTTCAAACTCTCTCAGAAGAAAACGCAGATACAAACCAAATCCATACCAGTAAAAGAAACGATGACAACCCAAATACCCAAACGAAAGATCCCAAGCCGCCCCCTATTTATGTTTACGGAGTAATAGACTACAAAGCAATGACTGACTCTATAGCGCAAGTTACTGAAGATGAAACGTATTATACTACCACTCTTCCTGAAAATGTTGTTAAAATAAATGCTAAAACACCTGATTCTTATAGAAAAATAATAAATTACATGAGAGAAGAAAAAATAGTACACCATAGCTATCAACTCAAACAAGAAAGGGCATATAGAGTCGTCCTAAGAGGTTTACACCATTCTATACCCTTAGAGCAAATAAAATCTGAATTATTAAGGCAAGGCCACACAGTCAGAAATGTTTTAAACATCCGGCACAGAGTAACAAAAGAGCCCCTACCATTATTTTTCGTCGATTTGGAACCAAAAAACAACAATAATAAAGTTTTTAATGTGGAATTTATATACAATACCAGAATTAGAGTAGAAGCTCCGAAACACAAGAACACCATTGTGCAATGCACTCGATGTCAGGCATACGGACACTCTAAGTCATACTGTTATAAACCTTATAAATGTGTTAAATGTGGAGGATCACACGACACCAAAAGTTGCACAAAGCCGAAAGACACACCTGCAACATGTACTCTTTGCAAGGGCAACCATCCAGCGAACTATAAAGGCTGCACTGTTTATCGAGACTTATTAAAAGCAAAGAACAGGAATAACGACACAACTGGACCTAGAAACACACAAGGATACATAAATCCCAATCCAGCACTGCACCAAATGACTCAACAATATGCGCAAAATGGAATGAATTATGCTCAAGTAACCTCAGGAAACATCAACAGACCAAAT
The DNA here is from genome assembly GCF_917563875.1 of Diabrotica virgifera virgifera. Lineage (NCBI taxonomy): Eukaryota > Metazoa > Arthropoda > Insecta > Coleoptera > Chrysomelidae > Diabrotica > Diabrotica virgifera. The sequence continues at coordinate 109,739,636 of NC_065451.1, read as the reverse complement.
AATGGTGAAGATTTAACACACATGATGTCAAGCTTCTTAAATGAATTCAAAAATCTATTTAATCAACTTCTAAACCAAAATAGCATGATCCTGAACATGCTAACAACAGTCATTAGTAAAATAACGAATTAATGGCTCCATCAATTAGAATAGCAGCCTGGAACGCCAACGGGCTACCAAACCATGTACAGGAAATCACAGCATTTTTAAAAGTAAATAAATTAGATGTTCTTCTCATCTCAGAATCACACTCAACCGAAAGAACAGTAGTAAAAATCCCTTTATACACAACGTACCTTACTCATCATCCTGATGGAACTGCTCATGCAGGAACAGCAATTATTATTAAATCTTCTATTAAACACTATTTCCTACAAAATTACGCCACACCTAAAATACAAGGAACCATACTAAAAATAGAAACATTTACATGGCCACTTGCCATTGCAGCAATTTACTGTCCTCCTAGACACTCCATATCAATTGAAGAATACGAGACCTTTTTTCAAGACCTAGGACCCCGATTTATAGCAGCTGGAGACTGGAACGCCAAACACACCGTATGGGGATCGAGGCTTATAACACCAAAGGGTAGAAATTTATTGGCGTGCTCGCAGAGAAATAATTTAAACTTCCTTTCGACAGGTCAGCCAACGTATTGGCCGACCGATCAAAACAGGATTCCTGACCTGCTAGACTTTGCCGTTATCAAAGGTATCTCAAATATACATTACAAAATAGAACCCAGTCTTGATTTAAGTTCAGATCACACCGCAATAATCATAACACTAAGTACAACTGTAATTTGGAAGGAACCTGTGGCAAAACTCTGCAATAAAAGAACCAACTGGGAACAATTTCAAGCTATTATTAACACAAATATAAACTTAAAACATCGAATTAAAGAACCCCATGAAATAGAAAAAGCAGTGCAACATTTAACAGAAGTAATACAAGATGCTGCATGGAAGTCAACTCCAGATGATAAAAAAATTACCACCCATGATCATAACATTCCTTTACAAATTAAAGAAATTTTAAAGGAAAAAAGAAGAGCTAGAGCCAAGTGGCAGCGGTCAAGGAATCCCCGGGATAAAACACAATTAAATCGGTTAACACATCAACTGCGTACAGCTTTAATCCAGGCCCGTAATGAGACTTTTAAATATTACATCTCCAACCTAACACCTAATGACCATTCATTATGGCAAGCGACCAAAAAATTCAAGAGACCAATAACATCTATTCCACCAATTAGAAAATCGGATCTAAGCTGGGCAAAAACTGATGAAGAAAAATCAAACACATTAGCACAACACCTCGCCCAGGTATTTAGTCTACATACAGAAGTCAATGCTGAAGATGAAGAAGTATACACATTTCTCGATGCTCCTTGTCAATTATCACTACCACTGAAACCATGTACACCAACAGAGATCTGGAAGGCGATAAATAAAATAAACCCTCATAAGGCTCCAGGTTATGACTTAATTAATGGTGATGTACTAAAGCATTTGCCTAGAAAAGCGATAGTCCTGCTAACTATTGTATATAACAGCATGATAAGACTGTGTCACTTTCCTATTCAATGGAAATACGCACAAATAATTATGATTGCGAAACCGGGCAAACCGCCTACAGAACCCTCCTCCTATCGTCCTATAAGCCTTCTACCAATAATGTCAAAAATTTTCGAAAGACTTCTGTTAGTCCGAATCCTCGAAAGAATAAACATAAATAACATAATACCTGACCATCAATTTGGCTTTCGACAGAACTACTCAACAATACAGCAGTGCCATAGGATTGTAAATTATATAAAAGAAACTTTAGAGGGAAAGAAAATGTGTGCGGCAGTATTCCTTGATGTAGAAAAAGCATTTGATAAGGTGTGGCATAAAGGCCTGTTGTATAAAGTGAAAAAGAATATGCCTAATGAAATATACCTGATATTAAAATCATATCTGAACGAGCGATTTTTCCAAATCAAAGTAAATACCTCACTTTCCAAATATCATCCTATACAATCCGGAGTACCTCAAGGTAGTGTCCTCGGTCCCTTCCTTTATCTCCTTTACACTGCTGATATACCTGCTGATGATGACATTACTATGGCCACATTTGCCGACGATACAGGAATCCTTACATCAGACGATAACCCAGATAGAGCTTCTAACAAACTGCAAAACTATTTAAGTTCACTTCAAACATGGTTAACAAAATGGAAGATTAAAGTAAACGGTGAAAAGTCTTCACAAATTACGTTCACAACAAGAAGGATCGACTGTCCACAGGTTCATATTAACAACATTCCTATCCCCTTAAAATCAGATGTCAAGTACCTGGGACTCCATTTGGACCGAAAGCTGACATGGAAGAACCATATCAAAACCAAGAAAGCTCAACTAAATTTAAAAGTCAGACAAATGTATTGGCTGCTAGGTAAAAGATCCCAGTTATCATTAGAAAACAAAGTATTATTATACAAAATTATACTAAAGCCGATATGGAGTTATGGTATAGAGTTATGGGGCTGCAGCAAACCGAGCAACACTAAAATACTGCAAACTTTTCAATCAAAGACGCTGCGCATGATAGCGAATGCACCATGGTACGTCTCCAATATAACTATCCATAATGACCTTGGGATACCATTCATCGAAGATGTTATTAGACTACAGGCAACCAAAGCCCAAGAAAGAAATTTCGCCCATGAAAGTCAAACTATTCAACAACTCTACCAGCCGCCACTTGTGGGAAGAAGACTGAAAAGGACATGGCCAGAGGACCTAACTGATTAGGTGTATTGGAGAACCATCGATGGATGGTGCCCAAAGCATGCCAGGATTCAAGACTTTGCTACTATTTGCTAAATACTCTGTGTTGTAATTGGAGTAGATTGTAAATTTGCACTTAATAAAATGAAAAAAAAAAAAAAAAAGGAAGTATTAAGAGATATTCAGGATACTACTGTAGCGGGCTCGGTTATTCAATTCGGCGAAAATGAAAACGCGAAAACTTTAGGTTTGTTATATTCACCTCAATCGGATACTTTATTTTATAGTATAAATTCGTCTCTATGTCGTACCGTTACGAAGCGAATTTTATTATCGGAAATAGCTCAAATTTTCGATCCCTTGGGTCTGTTAGGCGCGTGTACAATTACCGCGAAAATTATGCTGCAAAGGTTATGGCTGGAGCGTGTTTCTTGGGATGACCCCATACCCGAGCAGTTAGCGAAAAATTACCTGCAATTCAGGAGCGCACTACGGCATTTAAATAAGTTAAAAATACCGCGGCACGTCATATGCTCTCGTGAGGTCAATGTTAAACTGCATGGATTTTGTGATTCATCTGAACGAGCATACGGCGCTTGCATATACGTAAAATCTACCGATACGTTAGGTAGATCACATTCATTTTTATTGTGTGCGAAGAGCAAGGTTGCGCCCGTAAAACCCGTTACCTTGCCGCGTTTATAGCTTTGCGGAGCAATAGTTTTGTCGCGTTTGACCAATAAGGTCAAAATGTCATTAAATGTACAATTTAACGCATGCTACCTCTGGACAGACTCCTCAATAGTGATTAGCTGGTTGAAAACCCCGGCTAATTTATTGAAGACGTTTGTGAGCAATCGCGTAGCCGAAATACAAGAAACCACGTCATTTGCGCAATGGCGGCATGTTCCTGGTAAAGATAATCCTGCAGATTTAGTGTTCAGAGGCGTGGAGCCAGAAAAAATAATGGAATGCAACTTATGGTGGCATGGACCCGAGTGGCTCATGCAAGAATCTGATAAATGGCCAAATTTACAAGTTGCGCCTACTGAAATAAGCGAAGAGCGAAAAAACATAAAGGTTTTTGTCAACAAGCTGGACGCAACACACAATGGGGAAGTATTTTCGTTTGAGCGCTTTTCCAATATTTTGCGATTGAAGCGAACCGCCGCGTATGTGTTCAGATTTATTTACTTTTGTAAAAGCAAAGAAAAGACTTCCGATCCCCTTTCGTCAGAAGAAATAAATTCCGCTTTTATTCGAATTTTAAAAATATGCCAGGCACAAACGTTCTCTAGCGAAATTGGTTTTTGAGTCAGAAAAGGCCTCTGGAGAAAAACAGTACGCTCATAAACTTATCTCCATTTCTTGATGGTCAGGGCATTCTGAGAGTAGGCGGTCGTTTAAAACATTCGGAGTTTGCGTATGATAAAAGGCACCCAATCATTTTAGGGGCAGATCATGTAGTTACGGTTTTGATATTTAATCATTTTCATAAGGACTTAATGCATGCGGGTCCTCAACTTTTACTCTCTACAATAAGAGAAACTTTTTGGCCCATATCGGGTAGAAATTTAGCACGACGTACCGTGCATAAATGTGTGAAATGTTTTCGTTTGAAATCTAAGCCCATTCAGCCAATAATGGGAAATCTACCTGCGTCGCGCATCGCAGGTGGACCACCGTTCATCGTGACTGGTGTGGATTATGCGGGACCTTTCTTAATTCGCGATAGAAAGGGTCGAGGTTGCCGATTAATAAAGAGTTATATGTGTTTGTTCATTTGTTTCTGTACGAAGGCCATACATTTAGAATTAGTTACAGACTTATCTAAGGAATCATTTCTGTTGGCTTTTAAAAGATTTACTGCGCGTAGAGGCAAGCCTCAAAAGATGGTTTCCGATAATGGGACCAATTTCATAGCAGCTAGTTCGGAATTGAGAGCTTTGAAAGAGTTTTTAGAGCAGCACACTCCAGCAATAAGAGAATCCTCGCTAAAGGATAATATTTCGTGGTCTTTCATACCTCCGTATTCTCCTCATTTTGGCGGCTTGTGGGAAAGCGGGCTAAGAACAGTAAAGCATCATTTACATAGAGTCTTAGGAAATGCCCACCTAACGTTCGAGGAATTTTATTCGTTGCTTGTGCAAATTGAGGCCATAATAAATTCCCGACTTATTTATCCTTTATCCTGTGATCCTAATGATCTCTCCCCCTTGACTCCTGCACATTTTCTCATCGGAAGACCACTTACTACTAATCCAGATCCAGATCTTCGTCATATTCCAGTTAATCGTCTCTCGAAGTTTCAACATATCCAGCAGCTTTCCCAGCACATATGGGAACGCTGGAACAAGGAATACATCTCCGAACTACAGAAGCGTACCAAGTGGACTACTACTCATGGTGAAGTGACGGAAAACGCGTTAGTGCTTATTAAAGAGGACAATTTGCCTCCATTAAGGTGGAAGTTAGGTCGCGTGATTGAACTGATTCGCGGCAGCGATGGTGTAGCAAGAGTTTTTAAGATAAAGACAGACAATGGTATTATTACTGGTTCCTTCGCCAAAGTGTGTCCGTTGCCTATTTCGGACTAAGTTAGTTAAGACATTTGAACAGTTGTTTAGCGGTATTTGTTGGCAGTGTTTGCCAAGGCGGGGGCCATGTTGATGCCCCCTTAATTCCTTTATTTTGCCTTTTTTTATGACGTGGCAACGTGGTTAGTTTATACCAATATATTCACATATCATCATACGAAAAGAGAGAGTCGCATACCGGCAGTCGGCAAAGGCACACATTCGCACAAAAAAGGTTCGTTATAGCATACGCGTTAAAACCCCACGGACAGGTCATATGGGTGAAACAATCCCTTAGCGTGCATCATAATCTCTTCAAAGTGTCAAGTGTCGTGGCGTGTTTTTATCAAAACTTTTAGACAGTTCAAGTATACGGACTTATCCTATATTTTGCTGTTTAGTTTTAGTGTCTTAGATAATAAAGTCGATATCTCTTCACACGTTTTAATCATTTAACCAGCATCTTATCGAAGTTATTTATAGCGTTGACTTCACTCAAATTCATACGGGTCTCGATCAGTTTTCAATGACGAAAAACTTTATTTTACAAATCAGCAAATAAAAATATACCTACATATTTATTTACAACTACACTCTATAACAACTATGTCAAGATGATGGGTTTAAAAATCGAGAGTAACTATAAATATTTTTAAAATCGATGTACCGTTTATACTCCATTAAAATGTTACATTTTTTAAGCCGTACCTTGGATTTGTTAGGAGTCAATTTTATTTCGTTAATGTGTAGGGGGGATCAGTAGAAGCTTAAGTTCAAGTTTTTAGGGACGCCACCCTTGTCCCCCGGCCGCCATCTTGAAAATGGTGTGCAAAGGGGTTTCGCGCTATATCTCGTAAACTATCAACCCTACGGAAAATCTAATTAAACATAAAATGTAGCAAATTAAATTTTCTACAATTTTATTTCTATTACTTTTTATCGTCAAGTCACCAACAAAAAAGAAATAAACAAAAATATCTATAAAAATTTTAACAAGATTTCTTTTGGAGGTTATAACTTTTTTTCAGTTCATTTTCAAATAAAATACCATTATAGCAATTTTGTAGAGGGTTTTTCAGCGAACAATTTCCACTATAAATTTGTTTAATTCTATTTATTTATATAGGTGTTACAGCGCTCCAAACTTGACCATATTGTCGAATGCTCATAGGGATATAATAAAAACAAAAGTTAGGCTTACTTTTGTATCTATATATATTTTTTATTCATACAATTTATTATGATTTTAACATTCCTATGCTATTATTAATTTGTTTTTGACCTTTCTCCCCTCTATAAAACTTATAACCCGAAGCATATATAGAAACGGCCCAAGAAGTTGTTTGCGGACAAATTTGCCGCTTCAGAAGAAGAATAACGCAACCGCATATTGAAAAATTCTTAAGAAGAGCAAAAAACGAATTTTTGTTATCAAAATCATAAAGTATGATCAAAATTAGCCATTCACCACACCGTGGTCAGGATCTCGAGATATAAGCGTTTTTTGGGGTGTGCCGCTTGTTTATGAAGTAACATAACTGTTTTACTATTGTATATTTTGACTTAAAATTTTCCAAAAAACTTCTCCATGAATCATATTTTATTGTTGTGGTGGTTAAAATTATAAACTAAACAGTTTGTCACTCAACTTTTTTAAGTAAACATGAAACTAACGAAATACGATGACAAAATGTTTAAAAACTAACAACTCCTTTTTTAATGTGTTTAAATATTTAAGACAAATCCCATTGTTATCTACATACTTCAGAGATTAAACAGTAAAATTTTCAAAAGGAAATATTTACAGCGACCTAAGATACAGCGAGGTAAATTTGAAAAATCATCAAAATTGATTTTCGGCATTTTTGTATAAAATTTGATTTTTGAACATGTTCCACCAAATCTAGATAAAAATAAACTTCATATTCGGATTCAGCGACCTCGAAAACATAAAAATAGACCAAAATTGGTTATTCACCTTAAATTTGATTTTCGTGGTCGGCGTAAAGATTGCTGTCGCTCGACTAATATATAGATAGAAAAGTATTTTTTTTATTGTATTCCTATGAGAATTCGATAATCTGGTCAAGATTGGAGCGCTGTAAAACCTAGATAATAAATAAAATTAAACAAATTTATAGCGAAAATTGTTCATTGAAAAATCCTCTACAAAATCGCTTTGATGTTATTTATTGTGAAATGAACGGAAAAAAAGTTATAACCTCCAAAAGGAAACTTATTACAAAATTTTCTCATATTTTTATTTATAACTTTTTTGTTGGTCACTTGACGATAAAAAAGTAATAGATATAAAATTGTAGAAAATTTAATTTGCTACATTTTATGTCTAATTAAATTATCTGCAGGATTGCTAGTTTAGAAGAGACAGCGCGAAAACCCTTTGCACCCCTTTTTCCAATATGGCGGCCGGGGGACAAGGGTGGCGGCCGGGGGACAAGGGTGGCGACCCCAAAAACTTGAACTTAAGCTTCTACTGAACCTCCCTACACATTAAAAAAATAAAATTGACTCCTCTAAGAAATGCAACCTAAATGTAACATTTTAATGAACTATTAAAAAAATTGTAAAATACACAAAAACTATGACCCCTAGTTATAGAACATCTATACCTATACCATACCACTCGAAAGAGGAACCTTGTGTTTCGTATAATCATTGATTAATATACATGGTGTTCTAATAAAATAACCATCATATTATGCTACATTGAATAATCCAGTAATGAAACTGTAAATTTAAAATACCCTGTAAATAAATGTGTAATAATCAATCATGGAATGCATTAATTATAAGATAATTACCAGACCGTATTTTTATAGAATGACAATTTCATACAATGACATTAATTAACTTCATCTTTTTTTTTAAATCGATTTACATATTAAGAATTTAAATAACTGTAAATTACGTAAAAACTATGAGACCTAGGTATAGGACATCCATATACCATTCGAAAGAGGTAAATTTGTTTAGTATAATTGTTTATTAATATACATGGTGTTCTATTTAAAATAAGCATCATATGACACATTGAATACTTCAATAATGAAACTGTAAATTTTGAACACCCTGTAGACAAATGTGTAATAATTCATCATGGAATACATTCAACCAATTTCCAGCTATTTAGATGTAAAAGTAATATTTTTATAATTTCTTAAATAACTTGAGAATAAGCCTTCTTTTAAAACTTTACATTTTAAGAAAAGTCAACATAACTCAGAACACTCTGTACATAGGTATAGGGAAGCTTTATGAAACTATACCTTATTTTTTGCGGAAAATTAAAATGCAATAAAATACAGGGTGTTCCATAAGAAAAAATATAACTTTGATACTCCGCCATTTATTGGGACACCCTGTATATTTCAAAATAATTTTAAAATGTAGATTTTATCAACTTACAAACTATTAATTTAAAATTTTTTTCAAATCTTTTACCATTTCGCTGTAATCTTCCGTCCCGCTAGTGGTGACTCACCGTGTATATGTATAAATTTATTTTTAGAAAAATTGAGTTGGATATCTGTTGCTAAGTGACCTATTGCATCTAATGTACCAAGACCCGATCGAAATCCGTATTGTGTACTTGGCTAAAGATTATAGTGTTCGACGGTCCAGTTAAGACGATTTTTAATTATTTTTTCGAAAGTTTTTGTTATACACGACAATAGAGAGATGGGTCGGTAAGAGGTTGAAAGAGTATTGTCTTTGTTTGGTTTGATAAAAAGACATATATTTGTTTCTTTCATTTTGTTAATGTAATTTCCTTCCAAAAGCCATTCATTAAATATTTTTAAGGATTTTTAGCCTTATCGGGAAGGTGGTTAATTTATTATCTAATAAGTAATATAATCTGTTCCGGGTGCAGTAGATTTTGTTGATTTAATAGCTACGTCCAACTCTTGGATGTTTATAGGATTTTCTAGTAATTTGAATTTACTAGAGTTGTATGATTTTACTCAAATTTATGAAAATAATAAATTTATTACCACATGGCCAATTTTAACAGAACCTACCATAAAATATTTTTACAATAATGTGGTAACCTTGTCGGACAATTGTCACGGGGCATATGCGCAGTCAGATGCGCCGAAGATGTCAATTTCCTGGAATTTTTTTATTTAGTACCACAGATGTTATTTTTATTTTGTACTGTTTTTTACATGTGTAACGCATATTGGATCACTTGTCGGACAAAAATAATAGGTCCAAAATTTTCAAAAAATTTTCCCTCTTGTCGGAATTTTTTTTTGAAAATTCGAGAAATGGAACTACAGAACGATGTTTGTCATTGTTTAAGGAGTATGTACACCTATTTTCAGATCAAAATTTTTCCAAAATTTTCCCTTGTCGGAATTTTTTTTTTGAAAATTTTGGGTACAACAATACGTTACGCCCTTTTCAAAGTTGTACTTAGTGTGTGTACCAATTTTCAGCTAAATCGATTCAAAAATAACCGAGAAAACCTGTTTTAAATTTTTTTTTGACAATGCCTCCTCCTAAAGGAGTCGATAACCTAAACAAATTAAGTTTTCTGTTCGTTTGCCCCAACATTTTTGTCAGACAATTACATTTTTTGTTTAAGAATATAATTACTTATAGCCTACTACTTTTGTCGGAATGTGGTTGTGAAGATAAGGGATGCACGAACCCAGCATAGTTTAAGAGAAATATAGTTTACTAATAAAAATTAAATTTTTTGTCCGACTGTCGATTTGCCCCGATATTTTTGTCGGACACTTAGATTTTTTTATTTAGAATATAATTACTTATAACCTCCTATTTTTATCGAAAAATGGTTGTAAATAAAAAATTCCAGGAAATTGACATCTTCGGCGCATCCGACTGCGCATAAGCCCCGTGAAAATTGTCCGACAAGGTTACATTATTGTAAAAATGTTTTATGGTAGATTCTGTTAAAATTAGCCATGTGGTAATAAATTTCTTATTTTCATAAATTTGACATATTTAGCATGTCCGACGCGTCATATGGACCAATATGTTTGTCGGACAAAATTGTTTTCGCTGTTAATATGATAAAAACCATTGATTACAGTAAAATGACCAATGTGGTTATACATTTTTTCTTGCATAAAATTGACAACTTCGTGACAGATTGACAGACAAACGCCCCACTACCATAATGCGCTAAGCTCCAAATTTGTCCAGCTCTACCCAAATAACAAGTACAAAAAGTTTCGACGGTGTGGTCATAAATAATAATTTTATATGTGGGCCCAAAGACTATATGTTCTAGTAAAAAGTTCTACTCACAGATTTAGCCCCTAATTTGTTTATTAATTGTCTAAACAATAACAATTTTTTTGTATAAACACTTAAAAATATGGGTGAATTTATCATTTTCCCGTGATTAGAACTATTTCTATTTTGTTTTTGATTATGCTGAATCTATGTGTGTGTGTTTGAGCATTATTGGCTTCGGAGTCAATGTCCATTCGCCATCTTACCTTTTTGGGATTATTTGTATTATTTATGCGGAAGCTCTAAAGGAGTGCTTTCTGCTTTCTACTGATTTGTTCTATTATGTATCCAATCACAATCCTGCTCCAATTTTACAAAGAACTATTTTATGTACCTATATCTAATTTTCAACGATTTTTGTTTTTATTTGGAATTATTTCTTTTCATTGTGATTTTTTTTTATCATTTTTTTTATGTAGTTTTTTTTTAATTTTTTTAATATTTACTTTTTTTTTCTATATATTTTTTTATTTTTCATTGTCTTTTTTTTCAATATAATTTGGGATATTAGACTAGGACACAATTTGACGCTCAGGGGTCGATCAGAGCATTTAGAGACGAGACAGGTGGACCTCGGATAGGCATAGGGCTTAACACGAAAGGAAAAAAAACATAGGTTATAAACTTAATCTAATACATAATATATGTTTGTATAAAATTTGATACACATTGCAATCTTCTGCTCTTAATAGTTGAGTTAGGTTATATGGGTCTGGTGATTTTGGGTATTTTGGCCATTTCTTCATTTAATAATTTAACCTCGTTTATTATTCTAGAACAGCCTAGGATCATGTGCTCCGCTGTACCTTCTTCTCCACATGAACAATTAGGAGAATCACTCAATTTTATTTTATATTTGTACTGGGGAGTTAAAACATGGTTGAACCTTAACCTGCACAAAACAGAGAAAAACCGCTTGCTTCCCGACAGTCTTGAGAACCAAGACTGGCCAGGAGGCTTGGTAACTATGTTTTTATAAAATTTTCCTTTTGGACTGTTACTATACATTTCTCTCCATTCGGCTAGTATTATGGGTTTTACGTGGCAGGCAATTTCACTGTGGGGACATTTATAACTTAAAAGCTCTCCAGTTCTACTTCCTTTCTTAGCATCTTCGTCCACTTCTTCATTCTCTTTTATTCCACAATGTCCTTTAATCCAAACTAATGATACATTGATTTTTTTGTTTGTAATTCTTGAAGTTTAATAATTATATTAGTCAAAATATAATTACTACTGACTTGGTGGATATTTTTTATTTTCATAATAGCACTTTTACTATCAGAACAAATTGCAAATGATTCTGCTGTAATTTTCATATTACTTATATACAGGAGAGCTTCTAATATGGCTATTAATTCTGCAGTATATATTGTAAGCTTTTCATTTAATTTAAAAGATTTTTTATGATTATTATGTGGATCAAATATAGCGCAACCTACTTTCTTGTTGTTCTTTGATGCATCCGTGAATATATACTGACATCTAGGAAGATACTTTTCTAAATCCTCCTCAAATATGTATTCTCTAATCCTTGGGTGAAATTTTGAATAGTCTTGGAGAAAAACACAGTTAATTGGATGGATGTTATAAATATTTATGCTATATAATGGATCTATATCTGAAGAGTATATTTCTTCTATTACGTTATTTATTACATAATATGACTCAGTAATAGTTAAACTTTTTTTCGACTTCCAATAACTATGGGTAAGATCCAATGTAAACAGTATATTGATTTTTTGGACTAAGTTGCTATTTTTAGAACATAATTTAGCTATAAAATTGGAAGCTAAAATCTTTCGGCGATATTTTAGTGGAGTTTCTGCTACTTCGGCAAATAAACAATCAATTGGTGTACTTTTTAAAGCCCCTAGGCATAGCCTTAGACACTTATTTACTACGTGATCTATTTTTTCTAGTTGACTTTTGGAAGCTTGGTCATAGAAGAAACAATCATAATCCAGTATTGACCTAATGTAGGATTTGTACAAAAGGATTGCTACGTTTGGATCTGATCCCCATTTTGTTCCACACACTGACCGTAAGATGTTAATTCCTTTTTCAGTTTTCTTGATTAAATAATCTATGTGGTTTTTCCATGTCATTTTTTTATCCAGATATATTCCTAGGTATTTTACAGATGCTCGTACACTATACTTTGTTGTATCCAATGTTATTTCTGTTGGAATGTGTTTTCTTTTCCTCGTAAAAATGCAGACTTCTGTTTTTTTCCTGGAAATTTTTAGGCCATTTTCATTGCACCATTTATTAAGGTTCTTATAGGCTATATTTAATTTTTTGCACCCTTCTTTAATATACTGGCATGGGGAATATATACAAATGTCATCGGCAAATTGTAGTATAGAAACGGTCTCACTACATTTAATTTTACTTTCCAGATCTGCTGTATATATTAAGTATAGCACAGGGCTTAGTATACTTCCTTGTGGTAATCCAATATTGGTCGTTTTAGGTCCCAATGTTTCATCATTTATATTTATTGACACTGACCTATCGGAATATAGTAATCTTATACGTGAGGTCAAAGATTGGGAGATTCCCATTTTTTCCATTTTTTCATAGAGAATGTCTAATATGACGTTATCATATGCTGATTCTATGTCTACGAAAATTGTTGGAACGGAGTTGTTATTAGTAAAAGCGATATTTATATCACTTACTAGGTTGCCGATATTTTCAATAGTTGAGCATCCTCTTCTGAAGCCAAACTGTAATTTAGGTAATTTTTTATTGTTCTCGAGTCAATGAACTAGTCTGACTTTGATCATTCTTTCTACAGTTTTTAATACACAAGAAGCTAGAGAAATTGCTCTATATGACTCTGGTTCTTCCGCATCTCGATTTGGCTTCAAAATTGGGATTGCTGTATATTCCTTCCAGCTTGTTGGAAATTCTGCCCGATTCCATATTGAGTTAATTATGGTGCGAAAAATTTCAATACTTGATTCTGACAAACTAGCGAGCATTTTATAATAAATGTTATCAACTCCAGGTGCTGTGTTATTGTTTGTTTTAAGGCTTTGTTTTATTTCCATACTTGAAAATTCACTATCTATATCATCCATGCTCAGTGAAATAGTCGGACGGATATTTGTTTCCACCCAACTTGGAGCAATTTTATTAAAGAATGTTTCTACCCACTCACCTATTTGGATCCTATTTCTTGGGGGATTAAATGTATTTTTTATTTTCTTTATATACTTCCATATATCTTTTGTTGGTGTGTTTCTTTTTTTTTTTATTACATATTTTCATTTACAATCTGCTTCATCGAAGCTATAAGCAAATAGTTTGAATGTTAAATACATGAGGGAGAAGCTGCCCTGTGGCAACCCTCCTATTATAATTTTTTACATTTGATCACAATATGTATATATTTAATTTATTAAATCTGTTGGCCATAGTTTCTTCAGTCGTCTTGCGAATTCGGGAGGAGTGTTCAGCAGTCTTGCTTCATCATTTGGATGACTTCTCAGTCCATCAAGGTAGCTCTTTGTGATCCTTGGAATTTCTTCCTCTACCAAGGGTGTAGCTGAGTCCTCGTGTAGGGTTTTATTGCTTACATACCAGGGTGCGTTAAATATCATCCTCAATATTTTTGATTGGACTCTTTGTATTATCTTGATATTTGATGGCTTTGAGCATCCCCAGAGTTGAACACCATAGGTCCAAATTGGTTTTATCATAGTTTTATACAGCAGTTTATTTTCAATATTGAGTTTTGATTTTCGACCAATAAGCCAGCTCATTTGTCGTATTTTGATGTTGATCTGGGTTTTCTTGGCTTGGATGTGCGGCTTCCATGTTAATCTTTTGTCAAGGGTTAGTCCCAAATATTTGACTTGTGTGCTGACTGGTAATTGTGTATCATTTAGTGTTATTGTTGGGCATACATCTCTTCGGTTTGTAAATGTAACTTGGGTTGACTTCGTTTCATTTACTTTCACCTTCCATTTGTTGAGCCATGTTCCCAATTGGTCAAGGTGGTTTTGCAGTTGTGCAGACGCGATAATAGGGTCCTCATTGACAGCGATTATGGTGGTGTCATCAGCGAATGTTGAGATTTGGGTTGTTTCAGTGGTTGGGATATCTGCGGTAAATAATAGGTAGCGGAGAGGGCCCAGGACACTACCCTGTGGTACACCTGATTTAATGGGAAAATATGTAGAAGTTGCTGTGTTATATTTTACTTGGAAGTAACGATCTTCAATGTAGGATTTCATGATTAGGTAGTAGGGGGTTGGAAGAATACATTTGAGTTTGTATAAAAGTCCAGTATGCCATACTCTATCAAATGCCTTTTCTACATCTAAGAATGCCGCTGTGCAATATTTTTTTTCCTCAATAGCAGTAAGGATTTTTGTTATAATTCTATGAGTCTGTTGTGTTGTGGAGTGTCTCTCTCTAAAACCAAACTGGTGTGTGGGTATTTCTACATCTAGGTTAATGTCATTCTTCAGTCTACCAAGTAGTAGTCTTTCGAAGATCTTAGACATTATCGGCAACAAGCTGATTGGCCGATAGGATGATGTTTTATTTGGAGGTTTACCCGGTTTGTGAATCATTATTATTTGCGCAAATTTCCATGTGATTGGGAAATATGTCAGTCTGATTGCACTATTGTATATTGTAGTTAGCATGACCAATGCTCTTCTCGGAAGATGTTTCAGTATTAATCCTGTTATTAGGTTAAATCCAGGTGCTTTGTGGTTATTGCATTTTTCTATTTCTAGTTTAACTTCTGATGTATTGAATGGTGTTATTGGAAGCGTCATAGGGCAAGCACTATCCAGGAAGTCTCTTATTAAGTTTCCATCATCATTATTCTCTACTTGGTGCTCTTTAAAAATACCAGCTAAGTATTCTGCAAATGCTGAAGCTTTTTCCTCGTCTGATCTTCCCCAAGTACCATCATCTTTCTTAATTGGCGAGTTGTGTTCTGTAGGTCTCTTTAAGTGTTTTGTTGCCTTCCATATTGAGTGATCTTCTTTAGACAAGGTACTAATGTAGTGTTCAAATGTGGCATTGCGTGCTTCATTTAGCGCTGTTTTTAATTGTCTGGTTAATCGATTATATTCGTGTTTGTCATTAATGTTGCGGCTTCTTTGCCATCTACCTCTTGCTCTTCGTTTTTCGACTATTAGTTGTCTAATATAATTCGAAGTGGTATTTTTGTTTTCTTGCTTTGGAGTTGATGGTGTAGCTCGATATGCAGCTTGCTGAATTTGACAGGTGAAGTGGTTTATAGCCTTATCTATGTCATCTTTTTCTTTGAGTCTGATTCCAAGATTTATATTCGTGTCAAGCTGGTACTTGAATTCACACCAATTAGTTTTAGGGGAAGTCAACTTGGGTATTTCAGGTCGTTTGATTATGTGGGTGCTGATTGTTGCTATGATTGGTGTGTGGTCAGACGAGAGATCCCAACTTGCTTCTATGTTTGTGTAGTTTGCTGCAATTCCTTTTAGGATAAAGAAGGATTCCTTTTAGGATATCGAGTAGATCTGGTAGTCTATTTGTATCGGACGGCCAGTACGTTGGTTGTCCCGTCGATAAGTAGGTGCAGTTTGTGTTGTTGATGGCATCTAGTAGGCTTCTGCCTTTTGGTGTAATGAGTCGTGAACCCCAATTCGTATGCTTAGCATTCCAATCACCTCCAACAATGAATTTGTTACCTAGCTTGTTGAATAGTTCTTCGTATTCTTCAGTTGTGATTCTATGTCTAGGAGGGCTATATATTGCAGCAATTTCGAAGTTCCAAGGCCTGGCATTTATATTAAGTATTGTTGCTTGTAGCTTATCTGTTTTATGTTCCGGCATTTGATGATGTTGTATATTGTTCCTTATAATTATTGCAGATCCTCCATGGGCTGTTCCATCTGGGTGACTAGTGTGGTAGACTGAGTATTGAGGTATTTTAATTACGCTTCTTTCTGTGAAATGCGTTTCGGATACAAAGAGGATGTCTATTATGTTGTCCTCTAGGAATTGGATTACTTCTGCTTTATGGTTTGCTAAACCATTTGCGTTCCATTCGGCTATTCGAACAGATCTAATGAATTTTATTAATTAATGTTGTTAGCGTGGTAAGGATCATGCTGTTTTGATTCATTAGTTGGGTGAACATTGCTTTAAATTCGTTTAAGAATAAGTTCATCTGAGACCCTATGTCAGCTACTTGATTTCCTGCTCTTACTGCTTGGGCATAGGATTGGGTTCCATTCTGTTGTTGGTACTGTGATTGTTGACTCTGATACTGTGAAGTTGGTGCTGGGTTAACATTTTGATGTGGGTTCTGATTATTATGGGTTGACTGATTTCCGCGTTGTCTATTATTTCTTACATTTTGCAAGTCCTTGTAAATTACGCAGCCTTTATAGTTTGCAGTGTGTTCTCCGTTACACAGGGCACATTTTGCTGGTGTATTTCTGGGTTTTGTACATTCTGGCGTTGGATGACTTCCTCCACATTTCACGCATGCGTAAGGTCTTGTGCAATACGCTTTTGTGTGTCCATAACGTTGACAGCGCTGACACTGTGTTATATTTTTCTTTCTGTGAGGAGGTTCAAAGCTGACTTTCATATTGCCGATAGAATCCAGTGTATAGATGTGTTTGTTGTTTTCTTTCGGTTCTAGGTCCACATAGAACATTGACAGTGGTGATTTATTAACTCTGTGTAATACGTTAATGATATTACGGACAGTATGCCCTGATTTAGCTAGTTCACTTTTTATTTCTTCAACTGGCATCGAGTGGTGTAAATTTCTTATAACTACCCTATAAGCTCTATCTTGTTTTGCTTGGTATGTGTGATGAACTATTTTGCTACTATTTAAATGCTGTATAAGTTTTCTGTATGACTCAATAGTTTTTGTGTTTATTTTTATTGTGTCATTTGGGAGAGCTTTCGACTGGTAGTCTTCTGCTTTAATGACTGTCGATAGGTTTTCAGTCATCTTTTTGATATCATTTACCCCATAGATAAATATAGGTGGAGGTTTAGGTGTTACTGGTGTGTTATTATTATCAGTTAGGTTTTCTAATGGTTCAAATCTGTTGTTTGTACTCACTTGCATTGTTGTTGTGTTATCATCTTTGGGGTTTGCTTTTCTTTTTTTTGTAATTTTTTTGACTGTTTGCCAATCATGGACATTTTCTATGGTTTCGTCGTCTTCATCGCTTGAGTTTTCCATGACAAGTTCCTCTCCACTGAGGATGTATTGGGAAGCATTTGATGTATTTGATTGATCCATTTGAGGTGCAGGGAGGTTTTGGTTATATTGGTGATTATTGTTTGGGAATGGAGTAGGCGGGATATATTGGTTTGTTGTCTGTTGGCTGCTCGGGAATCCATAAAATGGGGGCGATATTACTGGAGGTTGTTGAGGCTGTGTATATATTTGGGGCACATTATACAACCCCCCATTTGGCACTTGATTTTGGTGGTACATTTCTTTAATATAGTACGCCACTGAGTTAAAAATTAATCACATAAATAGTAATTTAGAATTAATCACTCAAATCGTTTTTTAATTATTATTTCACTAATTACCATAAACTAGTCCCGGCCGATAGCCGAGACCGGCACAAAAACTTGTAACTTGGATCTCGAGAGCGATATGGTACGTCTGTACTGCTCGGAATCCAAATACACACTGGTGTGTTTCTGTTAAGTTGTTTGCAAAAATCTTGCCAAGAATCTTTTTTGCTTTGTAATATTATTTTTTTGGCGACTGCTACTGAATTTTTATATTTTAAATAGTTAGTTAAATTTGACTGCCTTTTATAAAGCAAAAAAGCTTCTTGTTGACATTTAATAGCATTTGCACATCTCTGATTCCACCAAACTTTGCTAAATTCTGATTTGATCTCTGTTCTCTTCTGTGGGATTGCTAGTTTTGTAGCATGATTTAGTGACTCTATAAAACTTTTATATGACCTTTCGTTATTACTTCCATCTAATCTACTATCTGAGAGAAAAAAGACCAGTCAGCTTTATTTAAATTAACTTGGTTTTTACACTTAAAGGATAATTTAGTAGTATTAAAATGTGTTTCAATTAGAACAGGAAAATGATTGGAAGTACCTAATGGTGTAATATCAGTTTTCCAATCACAATTTAAAGTTATATCTCTAGAGCATATTGTAATATCTATAGCAGATTTGTTATTACTTCCAAATCTAGGTATTAATGTTTCGCTTCCTGTATTTAAATAATTTAAGTTACACTCCTCTATAGCACCGAGAAGACTTGAACCCGCTATGTCTTAATAACTATTTCCCCATGCAGTATGATGACAATTGAAATCTCCTCCTACCAAAAATGGCTTTTCTAAGCTATCAAAAAAGGTAACCCAATCTGTTTCTCTAATGTTTAGTTTTGGTTTGGCATATATAGAGTATAGATGGATTTTTATATTTTTATATAATGACACTGATACCGACACACATTCGACATCCTTTATCGGAGTAAATTTTGGCTTAGGAAAAAGGTAAAGTATTTTCTTAATAAGATTGCAACTCCTCCAAAATTGTCATTACGGTCCTGTCTAAATATATCAAAATTATTAATAAAAAAATGTGAAGATTTCTTTAACCAAGTTTCCGAAAGCAAAACTACATTAATTTTATTGTCGAAAATGTATTTTTCAAAGTGACCTTTATTACACAAAATTGATCTAGCATTCCATTGCAGTATATTTAAGTTACTCATAGTCAGATAAAATTTGCGTTATACTGTCTTTTATAGAATGCTGAATCTAAGAAATTTAAAAAAACATCAGCTCTTATAGTACCTATCTCAGCGTAACTTGGAACCATATGGGAAACCTTTTTATCATAAATTTTATACGAAAAAATTTTATTAATAAAATCCGCTGCATGGTCTAAAATCTATGATGCAACTATCAGTTAACAAATTTTATCAAAGGGCCTAGCCGGGTAAGATCATGAAAAGTGCCCCCAACTCTATTCGAATTCCATATAGGTCACCGTTTAGCATATACATATAGTGAAACTAACTTTCTGAAATTTTTAGCCCCCTAGGTGGTCATGTGACCCACCTAGAGCCTAATTAGGGTTTTTATTTTTTATCTCAGCCGCATCGAGACTAGCGAAAAATTTTAAATAAAAAAGTTGTATCAAATCCTTAATTGTATGTCAAAACATGCACAATAACTACCTCTTAAAACCCGCCAAGTTTTATTACAATGTTGCCAGTAGTTTCGGCAAAATCGTAAAAAAATGTGTAAAATTTTGTTTTCTTCAACGCCCTGTATCTTGAAAATGGATGGCATTACAAAAAGTTTTTATTAAGCAAACCCCAATTATTTTTCAGTTTTTTACCTACTCCAGTGACGGTGTTACCTTTTTTGAAAAATATGTACACATAAAATTGTATCAAAAAACGAAAA
Organism: Diabrotica virgifera virgifera; assembly: GCF_917563875.1. Classification (NCBI taxonomy): domain Eukaryota; kingdom Metazoa; phylum Arthropoda; class Insecta; order Coleoptera; family Chrysomelidae; genus Diabrotica; species Diabrotica virgifera. The sequence goes on along the minus strand of NC_065451.1, from coordinate 109,719,558 downwards.
AAAAAAAAAAACGAAAAAATGCGGTTTGTGAGTTTCACCAATTTTAGAAATTTGAAAAAATTCAGGGTGAAACATTATGCAAAAATACACGTTAAATATTTTTTTCGTGAAAACCAATGTCGTTAGTTATTTTTTTATACTCATTTAAAATTTTAAAATCGTTCTAAAATTTAAATTTCCGGTCAAAAATTAAAAAAAAAATTTGGATAGAACTTTTTAAAGCCTACAACTTTTTTATTTAAAGTTTTTCGCTAGTTCTCGATGCGGCTGAGATAAAAAATAAAAACCCTAATTAGGCTCTAGGTGGGTCACATGACCACCTAGGGGGCTAAAAATTTCAGAAAGTGAGTTTCACTATATATGCTAAACGGTGACCTATATGGAATTCGAATCGAGTTGGGGGCACTTTTCATCATCTTACCCGGCTAGGCCCTTTACATACGAGGTAAGTATGTAAAAAAATATTAATTTCGCTCAAGAGTAAAGTACCTTTATATATCACAACATAGAAAATTGTTATTATGAGCAGTTGTTTGGAATTTAAAACTATGTTCTAATATGTAATGACATCTTTCTAAAAATGAAAAAAATGCAAATTTTTCTTAAATTACGGATACTCAACATCATTTTATTACAAATATGATAAACATTTTATTATTAATTTTATGAAAATAAGTTATTGGTCATAAAAAGCTTTGCATGGTCTAAAATTTATGATACAATCATAAATATATCAGATTTTATACGAGTTATGTCAAAAATATGAATTTCGCTTAAGAGTAAAGTACCTTTATAGTTTCCAATATTTCACTTAGAAGGATGTAATTGCATATTGAAACATAGTTTCTAATTACAAACAACTTTTTATAATAACAATTTTTGATATTGTGAAATATAAAGGTACTTTACCCTTAAGTGAAATTCATATTTTTTGGCATACGTCGTATGAAGCTGATAAAATTTAATATCTTATGGTTGCATCTAGAATTTTCTACCATGTTTTTTTCGTAAGATTAATAATAATAAAAAAGTTTTCCATAGGTTCCAAGTTACGCCGACATACTGTATAAGAGCTCAAAAAATGTTTTTTTAACATCATTTATTTTTTAAGCTGATTATTAATAATGTATTTCAGGTAGTTGTGCAAAAAAAGTTTCTATGACTTTGTTCAAACATTTTTTTACTGATATTTATCGGTTTTCGTATTACACTTTTTATCTTTTTTTAAATTTTTTCAAAAACAAATTGTTTACTTTATTCTCAAAGTAAAATAATTTTGTGGATTTTAAAAACCACATCTGAATCTAATAAAGAACACATAAAATTTTAATATATCCCTGTAAACTGAAGCAATATCCTCTGAAAATCGTATTAATTCTGTAAAATTACGAAGTTTTCAAAAATTTTTTGAGACGTCGCCGTCGGCGTCGGTCGTTTAATTTGGATTAAACGTTTGTGATTTCTTTAAATGAAACATTGTTTAGTACAATGTTTGAAAAGTAATTTGTGTAAGTTCAGAAATTTTTAAATAATTTTTAAACAAAATGCATATAAGTTGCTCTTTCTGCCAACACTGTACTTATGCACATATTTTTTTTCGATCGAGTCGACATTCATTTCACATATTTTTTTTTTCTTTTTAATATAAGATAGAATTAATGTTCTTCTTTCATTTCCAATTTGCAAAATTTAATTTGATTAATTAGTTAAAAAGTAATGGAAAGTTAATTTAACCACGTGCTTGACCAATGTTTGTGAGGGGTGACTTGAGCGTTATAAAAATAAAAAACGTATAGAAGCTGTAAATTTAATTTTAGAAAAATCTTTAGATAAGGCTTTTTTGTGTAATATTAATTTTCTGAATTTGTCAATGATCAAGTCAGTTTTTTTCTAAAATTCATATTGTCATAGGTATTAAAAAAATTGACTTCGCAGTTCATTTGTTTAAAAAAAATTAAGCACCCACTTTTGGCGTACAACTTTTTGATATAATAAATAATATGTTGTTTGTTATACACTTTTTTAAGGAAAAGCCGCAAAATGTCGCCTGTCAAAATTTTCAATGTGTTTTAGATTTATTAATTTTTTTCGAATCCTGAGAAAACTAATAAGTATTTTTTAAAAACTTAAAAGCAGAATGAAAAATTACGTTATTACCGAGAGCCGAAAATCCCTTATAGTCCAGGAACCGAAGCTTTTCACCTCGCAATTTTTACAGAATGGATCGATTTGCTTGAAAATTTGAGAATAGGTAGTGGATAGTCCAAGGATCAAAATCTATATGATGCCGAAAGGCTCTTTTACCATGGGGGTGGTTGCCACCCCATCTCGGGGGTGAAAATTTTTTATTATATTTTGACCACAAAAGTTAATAAAAACATTCATTCTAAGCCAAAAACGTTCTATACATTTTTTTGAGAAAATTAATTGTTTTCGATTTTTTCGCTATCGAAAGTGTTAGTTTTATATCTAAAAAATCAATGTTTTTCGATCATATACTCATTTACGATTCACTCAATTTTTGCCGTAGAAAAAATTTTTTCAAACGAAGTTCTTGGAAATTAAATAACCTACAATTTCATATTTAAACATTTTTTCGTATCTCTGATGCTAATCTTTCTATTCTGAAGAAAATGGCATTTTTTACCAAACTACAAAATTCGTTATTCGCTTTTGACTCACTTTTTTTTTAAACTAATCATTCTAAGCCAGTTAAACTTCTAAAATCTATTAATAATACATAAATAAAGAAAAATAAATAAGGGAAATTACTAAAAACCCTGTTAACTTACATTATTATGCTTCCAATTGGATGTCTCCTTTTTTTTTTCAAAAAAAATATTGATTTCTTAACCGTAACTTTTTAATTTTTTACCTTGGAAAGTTTGGTAAAAAAGAATTTTGTAGGTTTTTATAAGATCTATGAGCATATTTATATTAAATCTTTTTACAATGCTCAGTCGCAAAAAGAGGTGACTTTGAAAGAGTTGGTAAAGGTGGTTTTGCATGTTATTACAAGTTTTAATTGTCAATAGCTCACTTAATTTTTATTGTAAGAAAAATTTTTGCAAACCAGGTTGTTGGGAATTAAATAAGCTACAATTTCATATTTAAACATTTTTTCGTATCTCTGATGCTAATCGTTCTATTCTGAATAAAAGGCCATTTATTTCCAAACTACAAAAATTCGTTATTCGCTTTATTGTAAATTTATTTAAAAACTAATCATTCTATGTCAGTCAAACTTCTAGAACCCATTAACAATACATAAACAAAGAAGGCCAAATAAGGTCAATTACTAATTTTAATTAGGGTGGTAATTAGGGGGCTGCTTTCGATCACTTTTTCGCTGAAAAATATAGGAACTGACATTTATTTCAGTATAAGTCACTTAACATTTGAGCTAGAGACTTTTTTTATTTCTGGAGATAGATATTTTTAAATGCTTTAAATTAGTTTCCATAAGTTATCCTCGAAAAATGTATAGGTTTCCCGTGTTTTGACTTTGAAACTACAATATTTAGCATTTGACGAAGAACAGCTAACATATAATAAAGTATAGCTCGATTATTATTGGTCTTAAAGAAGATTTAAAAAAACGGTTTTGTTTATTTTTTCAAAATGTACATTTTTGTTAAGTAAAGTTGTTTTCATAAAACGAAAACTTTTGGAGTTATTAGCAGAAAACTTATTAAAAACATTGATTTTTTCGATATAAAACTAACACTTTCGGTAGCGAATAAATCGAAAACTATTAATTTTATCAAGAAAATGTACAGAATGTTTTTTGCTTAGAATGAATGTTTTTATCAACTTTTGTGGTCAAAATATAATAAAAAGTTTCCCCCCCAAGATGGGGTGACATCCACCCCCATGGTAAAAGCGCCTTTCGGCATCATATAGATTTTGATCCTTGGACTATCCACTACTTAATCTTAAATTTTCAAGCAAATCGATCCATTCTGTAAAAATTGCGAGGTTTTGTACTATTTTAAGCTTCATTACTTGGACTATTAGAATAAATAAAAAGTTTTTTTAAATGAAATATTTGGAATTATAAAAATCACACTAAATTTTCTCTTTTATTTTCACCCCTGTAACTTATTAAAATAAACATTATAGACGTTTTTAGCGTTTTTAGGGACTTTCGGCCCTCAGTATTAATGTAATCCTTCATTCTGCCTTTAAATTTTTCAAAAATATTTATTAGTTTTCTCAGGATTAAAAAAAAATGAATACCTACATTTAAAATACATTGAATATTTTGACAAGCGACATTTTGGGCCTTTCCCCTAAAATAATTATAAAAAGTTATATCTTGTTTGATTTCTTCCGTAAGAATAAACTTCATTTATTTAAAATTATGAAAAAATAATGTAATTAGGGAAGGCGGCCCCACATAAGGATATAAGCAAAGAGAATGATGACTGCCAATTATTAGATTTGTCTTTTCTGTGGTTCATATTCCTTTTGTTAACAAAATATAATTTAATTAAGTACATAATTTTTAATTGTGTCTTATATTCCCTAATAATAGTGTAGTATTCCCTAAAAATATAGTACTTAAGTTTTTGTTACTAACCTTTTACAGTTTCTTGGTCATCTTCAAATGGGTTTGGTTTATTCCTATATTGTTAATACGTTTCCCCGCCAATTTCTTTTAGGTACTTCCATTTGATTAACTTGATTTTTATGTATATACACCAATAATAATTTTACACCCAAAAAGTGAAATCTCTATAACAAAATAAAAATTCTATAAGGAAAAGGAAACCAACGCTTTGATAACTTTTATAGGACAACATCAAGTTTAGGGCAACCAAAACCAAACATAACCAATTTGTATTGTAGTTGACATTTGAGGTAATCTAAAAACACTGACAGTGTTGCCATGTTGTAAAATATTTCTTACTGTAACATCTAAAATTCAAAATTGAATAGAACACAATATATAATTTAATATAAATCAGAAAATATATTAAAAGCATTAAAATTATATAAAAATCAATAGTGGCAATAGTTAATAGGGATAATGTCTAGGTAATGGGAACGGCAATTGGAAGGTGGAAACACAAAAAAAATCTTATGTATGTCTTTCTACTCACTTTATAATGCTAAAAAAATCACGGCTTCCGAATTTCCATGCATATTTTTTCTATAATTCTCATTTAAAATTTCTGTTTTAACATGAATTTTCAAATATATCCTCCATCTTGATTGTTCTGTCCTTAATGTCATGTCACTTTTCTACCAATGTTGCCATATTTTCAAAAATATTCTCTTGCAAAATTTTGTAAAAATGTAAAAAAATAATATAATTTTGAAAAAACTACATATTATTTTGTTTTAATTTTGTCTTCATCAGTTATGTTTATATTAGTTTCGGTTAGTTTAGGTTAGGTTTGGTCAGGTTATGTTTTAGTCACTAAGAAATATTTAAAAGGTAATAAGTCACTACCTCCTGGGGTACTCTACACTCTAATACCCGAAAGTTAGGTTTGGACCGAAGGGTTAGGTCTTCCTCCTTTGAAAATTGTACTGTATAATATATAATATATTAATTTTTTAAAATTAGCCAAATTTCCGTTCAAAGCGAATAAGAAGTAAATAAAACTTAGACACCCTGTTGAGAACCCTGACCGCTGCGCACAGTTGCAATCTGCCCGTTTTAGTCATTCTAGAATATTATTATAAAAACGGTACTTATATTTATATTTAAATTACAAAATTTTGCAAGAAATAATATTTTTTGAAAATATGGCAACATTGGTAGAAAAGTGACATGACATTAACAAGGAAACAATCAAGATGGAGGGATATATTTGAAAATTTATGTTAAAAAAGGAATTTTTAAATGAGAATTGAACTAATTATAGAACAAATATGCATTGAAATACACGTATCGTATTTTTAAGAGCATTATTAAGTGAGTACAAAGGCATACATAATAAAATTTCTCTAATTTCACCTCAAATTTAGCATGCACTTTTCCTAGACTTTTACCGTTAATAGAAATAATAAACAATGTGAAGATTTCTAAACTGTAACTAATAAAATATCTAAAATACTAAATAGTAATAAAAAGAAACTAACTTAAACTGTAGACTGTAAACTCTAACTAATAAAATATCTAAAAGACTAAATAGTAATAAAAAGAAACTAACTTAAATGAATAAACTAACTTATGAAATAAACATCTAAATTATAAAAAAAACATTTTAAACAAGGTCTAAATTCATATGTCTAAATTATAAACAGATATGGCAACACTGTTCACAAAATTCATGCTGTTGCATGGCCGTTGCCCTAAACTTTATGTTGTCCCTTTTATATTCGTTTGAAAATTATTGATGGCACAGTTTTTACGAAGTAAGTCATTTGTATTGTATGTTGCATTGTACTCGAACTCGAAGGCATAAACTTCGAATACAATGCAACATACAATACAATTATTGACCTGCGTCGTAAAAAATGTGCTATCAATAATTTTCAAACGAAGAATAACTATGATATAATAATAAATAACCAAAATTTTATGTAGTAAAAATACCTACTATGCCACCAACGATCTATGTAGATCGTTTATAATGTAAAAATGTAAATTCGAGTCGAGCCATGAGCCATTCGAGGTTCGAGGAATTGAGGCATCCGACCACGGCCAGGGTTGCCAACGACCGAACCTCGTTTTCTACTAGATTTATATATAAAACCTACCAAATTCTACTAGATTGAGGATAAAATCTACCAAAAATTCTACTAAATTATTTGCTCACAAATGACAAATGACAGCCAAAAAAGAAGAAAAAAATGACAGATGACTGCCCAAAAAAGAAGAAATGACAGATGACAGCCGAAAAAGAAGAAGAAATGACAGATGACAGGCTATTTTGTTATATACAAAAACCATTTTTATTTAAAATATAATATTTATAAATATTTACATGAACAACATAACTGAAACTTCTAAAAAATAATTTAAAAAAATGTTAAATACTTATTCTATAGAAAAATATATCCTCTCTAGGAGAAAGTGGTGAAAACAAGAGAAACAAGTTACATTTTAACTAATACCATTGTTGAAGAACAACCCTTTTTTAAACAATGCTAATACATTTTGTACATTTAATTTTTTTAAAGTCACTTTCTTGTGCTTAACATAGTTCACTATCCAAAATTTTACTTTTAGTTTAGCGTTTCGAATTGTAAACTTATTTTAATGTAAAACTATAGCTTGTTCCCAGTAAAAATAGTGTATTAAAGTTCGTTTCTAACACTCAATAAACCCCAACCACAGATTAACATAACATAATGTTAATCTGTGCCCCAACTGATAAAATGCTGCAAGCATTGGCAATTTCATCTGATTGCACATATCACAAAAATATCCTCTCTAAGAAGAAATAAGTAGGTAAAAATAAGTTTTATTTAACTGAAAGGAAAGTTCTACATATTAAACATGTAAAAGATAACTATAAGTTCTTGGCAAAAAAATATTAAATATTATATATGTACAAAGTTAATTTTTAACTTAAAATATTTTCGATTTCCTCTAATTCTAAACCTACAATGGTATGTTTCTGTCTTTTGTAATGTCCAAAGGTAGGTCTATCGGAATTAAAATAACATTTGTATATATTTTTTGCTCCTTGTGAACTTTTATTTACAATCAATTTCTTAAAAGTTTTAAGCAAGTTTGAATGAAATTTTAAGCAAGCAAGGATGATGCTCCAATGAAGCTTCGTCTTATAGGTTTATTTCACTGTTGTATTAAATCTTGTAGCCACGTTTGCTTGAATCTTCTGATTATCGGTCCATTGGTAGATATGTTTGATCAGTTCGTTATCTTGGTTTCTTGTTCGACTTTCATGGTTGGTCGCTGTATTTCATCTATATGTATTTCTTCATATTACGAAGGGAATATTCAGATCAGTGTGAGATTACTGACATACCAGGGTGCGCCAGTAATTAATCTAAGGACTTTTGATTGAAATTGTATGGTTGTAATGTTTGTTTATTTAGCACAATCCCAGAGATGGGTACCATACATCCTAATTGATTTCAACATGGCTTTGTATAGTAGTAATTTGTTATTTAATGACAATATGGATGTCCTACCAAGGAGCCAGTACATTTGTCTGAACTTGAGATCCAACTGCCTGCATTTCATTTGGAGGTGTTTGTTCCATGTTATACTTTTTGATATGCAATCTAAGGTATTTAAGATGCAATGTAAATTAATTTGAATGCAAAAATATCATGCTTGAGATGAGACATTTTGGAAAAGTTTAGGATTTGTTAAAATTCTGGATTCAAAGTAAGTTCAAGTGGAGTTCAATTCAACAGATATATAACATAAATGGTATTAATAATATAAACAGGTTAGTACAATAAAACAAAGGTTTAAGTATTTATTTTTTAAATTTTAATACTTTATGTATTAGAATCTATAAAGTTTTGAACCAAAAGTATTACACTTTCATTTGCATGCCACCAGCATTTGTTTATTTAAATGTGCTATAAAAAACACCATAAAGCCAATTCCTTTACTATTATTTTTTTGTCCTTTAAAACAATTTGTTTATTCATACATTTTTGCTAGTTGTGGAAGTTCTTTTAACGGAATGTGATATAACATACTTTAAATGATACTTAAAATCATTTCAAATCAAACACCAATATCATGTATAAATTTATTAACAAACTGCAGTCCAAGAAAAATAATATATTATCAACATTAACTATTTACAGTAAAACCTCCGTTAACCGAAATAATTGGGGGGTAGGCCATTTTGGATAACAAAAATTTCAGTAAAAAATTACATTGTTTTTTGTATTATTATTTTATCAAATTACATAGTATTGGAGAGATGTAGCTACAAAACATCATTGTCAAAGGGAAACACAAAAGAAATTAGATATCTTTAAAAAAACACTCAACATGTTCATTTTCCTTAATTTTATTGCTTTTTGTTTACTTTACTTTTTATTGACAAAATTATTGAAACTGTCAGCCATTTCGGTTTAACGATGTTTTGGTTAACGGAGGTTTTACTGTATTTGCCTTAAATGGCAACATTTTAAAACAAACAAACACAGACGCACAAAAAGTTCACTAGATTTTCTCCTGGTTAAAAATGTATAAATGTACTGCCATAGCTTGTTGGATTAAATAACTGCAGGCTCAGTTGCCAGTATTTCAATGTTTTCTCTAAACAATATTTGTAAAGCTGATACTATCTGAACAAAAGGTATCTTGCATTGCATCTCATTTCACATATTAATATGAAAAATCTCTTTAGAATACCAAACCTTCTTTCAATAACAATAATTTATGATTGATTAAACAGCACTTTAACTGCCCTCTGAAGATTCTGCAATGGTGTCATTTCATTAGGTAGTTGAGAACTGGATATTTCCTAACTACATTGTCCATAAATTCCTCATTTTATATACTCCTAATATGCAAAAGTATTTAACAACTAAAATAGAGTATTTCTGAATACACTTCCATATTGTAGGACGAGTATTATGATGGGTTATGTTGTTCTTTAAATGACAAAATACTAATTAAATTCAACGTTTTACTCTTTTCCATGATCTTATTTTACTTTTTATCTATATTACAGGTAACAAATAGAATTTTAGCACATTTTAGAAGTTATTTTTTACAAATCTACAAAAATAAAAATATGTAATGTCATTGTCATTTGTCAAAATAAAAGATTCCTTTACTTACAACCAAATCTTACTAAAATCTACTAAATTTTCTACCAGATTCTAAAATCTACTAGATTTAAAATTTTCCCACTAAATCACAAGAAATTCTACTAGATCTAGTAGAAAATCTACTAAATTGGCAACCCTGACCACGGCACCGGCCCAGTTGGGCCCTCTGTGCACTGTAGATATCTACAATCGCTTTCATCGATGTCAATTGTCATGAAAATATTTGAATTTTTAGCTTAATTGAATTATTTTCTAGTTTTGCTAGGTTATACTCTAATTGATGCTGAAGTGACACTTAGTAAAACAAGAAAATATTTGGATTAAAACTAAAAATTCAAATATTTTCACGACAATATAATTGCCATCGACAAAAAGCGACTGTAGATATCTACAGTGCACAGAATCTAGGCCCAGAGGTAACGGCAGGTACCACGTACCACTTTACCCAGGGTCAAGCCCGGTCAAAACAGGTATTCTTTGGTAACAAATTTGAGGAAGAGCTAAGTTCTTATGGAAATCCATTGTTGCCACATCTTCAAATATGAGAAGAGGCGTCTATCAATTACTGTCAATTGTCTGTCATTGTCTGATGATCAATAGTATCGTTCGCGGTAACGATTCCGTACTTGTCCAGGATTACTTCGCATGCGCACTTTAAAAATCGCATGCGCACTTTAAAAAAGAGAACGCTCTTTTTTAAAGTGCGCATGCGAAGTAATCCTGGACAAGTACGGGATCGTTACCGCGAACGATACTTTTTGTTATGTTTGGTTTATGTTGTTGACAACTTTTGATAGGATAAGGATATTTTAAACACATTTTAAAAGAAAAAGAACCTTAGTAGTTAGTAGAAAGGAAAGCAATTTTAGATTCCAACCGTATTATTACTTGTGAAATATTATCATCTAGTGGGAAAACCGCAGTGATTGTGCCTTCAAAGGGGCAATTTGAAGGACAACCCCACCAAAAACCATTATAATTGTAAATTAAAATGATTGATATTAAAAATGTTTGTACCTATGTAATTGTAAATGTAAAGCTGGAAATTCAGGTAAATGCAAACATATAATTGGCACATTACTGTATATTTTTCGATAAGTGATTACATAATGGTTTGATAAACGAACCATTTCGCTGCAACTTTGTTTATAATTCTTTTTTATTGCTTACAGGCATACCATGGAAAATTTGAAAAAATTAAGCACCACAGACATCAAACAACAGTGGGGATAATTTAAAAAACAATAATACAACATAGTCAACAATAAAGTCCTACCAGTCTGTCGATAAATGGGCTACTGATATTGTATTAAATTATGATTAGCTCTATTTTACTCAAATAATGTTGAAGTAAGCTACAGTAACTCTGTTGAAATATCTTTAGCTATGCTAAACCAAACTGGAGAAGCATGAAAAAAGCTGACGTGACTGCAAGTAACTGGGACAATTTATTGCCATTTATTTACTTATGATAAAAATAAAAGCCCAAGTTGGCCACTTAAAGTCAACCAATTGTATAATTCCAATTTTAAAGAAAATACTGTACCATTCCGCGCGTGGGAAAAAATTATGAATCAGTTGCTTTAAATATGTATGAAAAAATAACTCTAAAGGTAGAATTCCGCACCAAGCGACCGAGACAGGAGACCGCGACAGGCGACACATAGGCGACGTCTCCCCACGACTGCTTTCAATGCAATTATGGCCCGGTTGTACAATCGAGGTTCAACTCCGGCTCAGCGCCATTACCGAGTTCAGGGCAAGAAGTGCGTTGTACATACAAAGTTTAAGCTTGAGCTCGGTTTAAGCCCGGGTTCAGCTGAGCGGTCGATGTTCGGCGGTTTAACGCTGGTTCAAGCATTTTTAACCTCACATTTTTGTCATTTGTCAACGGAAATCATAATATTTACACCTTAAAAATGAACCTCATTGAAAATTTAACTAATAATGAAGATTTTCTGGAAATGGTAAATATTCTAGAAGGAAGGAGAACACAGAAACAGTGTAGGTCTAGAGAAAATCATTTTGAAAATGGAAGGATAATGCATTATGCATTGTTGCAAAGATTTTGGATATCTGTTCACTGTTCACTATTTGTATGAAACTAGTATTGCTCATAGAATAAAAAATCGAACAGATAGGTAAGAACGAGAACGAAAACAAGTGGCAAATTTGTTATTGACATTTCAAGAACCAAGCTGTATCTTCTAAGAACATTGTTTTTATTGCCTTAAATTAAGGTTTTGTGCAGTGAAGTGGGCCCATATCACTGGTTTTAAGCAACAGGCTCCTTTTTGCAACTTGTGAATGATTTTGAAGCAAATGTAGAAAACGATTTTGTTAATTTATTAAATTAGATGTACATAATTTATTAATAAATCTTAAATTAATTATATTTGTACCATGCTTATGTAGGTACATATTATCACTTTATTTAATAATAATTACAAACTAATTTACCTTCTAAAATTATTTAAATTACCTACCTACTTCCCTAGAATAAGGCAAATATTAACATTTTTGAGTGAATTTGAAATCATAGCTGTAAACAGTTAAATATTTATGAGAAGAGAATGTGAAGATTGAATTAGTATCTTCTTTGGTGATAGTGGTTACGGAGTCAAGAAAACCTGATAACACCCTTACGCAATCCTTCATCACAAGCTGAAATTTTATTTAATGAGGCACAATGAGAATGCAGAATGCATAGACACAGTTGAATGGGTCTACCGAATAACAATTGTTAAGTGCCATGTGATTCGTTTTTAAGAAATCGAACAAAAACTGTTAAAATTGGAATATTGGTAAATTTACACATTTAAGGGTTAGTTATTAATACAGTTTGTAAATAACTGTACTGTATTACTAATCCTTTTTAATGGCATGGACTATATGTCAATCAGCCAGTCAAAGCATGACGAATATATTAAGAAGAATATAGGTACATTTAAAGACCGTAAAGTCCATAAAATATCAATGACGAAGAAAAGTTAGTTCAGTTGAGATGTAATTTAAGTACTGAAATTAAACAGATGGTACTAAGCTGAAGTAATTAATTACTAATCCTTAAAATGTATAAATTTACCATTATTATAATTTTAACAGTTTTTGTTCGATTTCTTAAAAACGAATCACATGGCACTTTTATTCGGAAGGCCCATTCAATTGTAATTGGAACATCAATGATACACAATATTGCAATGCTTTTTAATAACCCTTTGCCCATACTACATAAAGAAGAAGAAGTAGCAATAACATTAGCCAAAATGTAGTAAATCTAACTGTCTATAGTCTAGAGAATCATGAGAAGTACAATTTGTCAAACGTAGGAGGAGGTTGAAAATCTTATGCATGAATACTTTGTTAATTTAGAAATTTAAACTAATACATACAACAACTATTAGATATTTATAAAAATTTCTTACTATCTGCTACAATCAATGGCTTTGATAACTTCTTTAAAATTTTGGGGGTTATTTGTTTCATTCTATTTTGTACAATTCTGCTTTATTATTTGGCCAAAGATACCAATATTTCTTTTTGAGAGGTGAAATTGGAAGGCTTTTTTGCGTCCAGTGTAGAAAAAAACACTTATATAAAAACAGTTTTTTACAAAAAGAAAATAAACACATTGCAATATCCTAATACTTATAATACCTATTCAAATGGTCTGTTCACAAATTTAACGTAGGAAATTGATTAAACTGATAAACTAAACGATAGAAAATACCGATTAAACTAATAACAGTAATAAAAGAATTATATTGACAAAAACCAAATAATAATACATAAATGGCGGGAAAATTTATGTCGAGAATTGACGGGAATTGCTTTGAATACGCATGCCTTACGTTGCCAACCTTACCAAAATTTGTATGAACCTCGGCTTAACTGAACTCGGCATTGAACAACCCGAATGAAGTTAAACCGACGCTCAAAATTGAACCCGGTTCAACTAAGCCATAGCTTAAGCCGCCAATGTACAATCGGGCCTATATCAGGGTAGTTCTGCAGCCCGTGACCGAGACCAGCGACCAACTATCGTCTATCGTGACCTATCTGTCGCCTGTCGCGGTCTCCTGTCTCGGTCGCTTGGTGCGGAACTCTACCTTTAGTATGACTGGCAGTGTCAATGGAATTGTTTCCGGAAAATGTCTAGAAATAAGCTGTCCTCTTGCAGGTAAAACAAAATCTATGCAATCAATTTTACGTGACCTTAAATATTTATGCATAATTGAGGGAAAACAATATTATGTTAAAGAAAAATCATATGTATTTATGGACAAGTGCAATTGCTACTTACAGGACTACAAATATGTTATTTTGTAGTGTTTTGTCCATTTGATAAGTCCACATTTCTTATTAAAGTTTAAAGTACCATTTGATGTAGAATTTATACAAGAAATGTTAAAAATTTTGGTAGAGGTATATTTTTTACAATGTATTATCAGTTTTATTCCAATTATATAAGTAAAAAACTTGTTTTAAAATATTGTTTTATTTCTTATAAGTACTTTTACTTGAAAAGAATATTCACACTTGACTACACTCATATCATCTGTGAATTCAGATAATATATACAGTAGAACCCTGATTATCCGTGCTATGGTTTTCTAATACCGAAGTTGCATTTTTGAGGTTGTATCAAAATAGCGTCACCTTAATTCACTCGACGGAAACTCTGTAAGCCAAGAAGAAGACTCGTAATGAAAGATTAATTTTTTCTATTATCTTTTTATGGTAGGTACATATGTATGTATATAATATATGTATTATATTATTATATAAGAAATAAATTTCAATTATCCATGCCACGTCTGACCCCGAGGAGCACGGACAATCAGGGTTCTACTGTACACATAAATTAATTTTTATCATTACTAAGTATTGTTGTAAAAAGGTTAACAATACCTCAAATAATATTTATATCAGTTCATATAAGGAAACTATTTAATAGGAATAAAGTAACTTGTACTTTGATTTTTAAAGATTTTAGCCATTGTATAGTTCTTTCAATGTATACACTTGCTGAAGCAAGTCTTATTAATTCAATTTTCTTCTCAATGCATTCATTTTTTATAAAAAAGTCTATCTACCATTATAGCATCCTCATTTGGTGTCAATATGATTTTTGTTGTTCATTTGAACAAACACCTGTCCAGCAGAAACATCTGATGGGATAAAACTTGTTTAACAGCTATTAACACACCACCTCCACTGTCGAAATTAATGGATTCTTGTGTGTAGATATCGTAATTAAATAAACCAATTTCAGCATCGCTAGATGCTGCAGATATCGTAATTAAATAAACCAATTTCAGCATCGCTTGTATCAGGTGTTAACCATGTTTCAGTAAATATGATCACATCAAAGTAGCTGTTAGAAACATTTAGAGTCAGAGTTGTCAATTTAGTCCGAAGTCCTCTACCATTTTCAATAAAAATGGAGAGCTTGCCCAAGTCATTGTGGCTTAGAGGTTTTTTGAATTACCTTTGGGATATTATAATACCGTATCTGTCCCCTACTTCCTGAGGAGACAAAAGCTCAAACTTTATATACAGATTCAAGTACCTTCCCTTTATTAGGGGTTGATCAATGCTGATAAAGATGGTTTTAGCATGGTCAATGTGTTTCTGTTTAAGAACTGCATGTCTGCTGTCTGAACATTTTCAGTTGAAGATAAGAACACTTTAAATGGATGGTGCCCATTTTTATTTTTCTTTCCAAAGCGAACTATTCTAATATTGTCAGAGACTTCATCCTAAATTTCGTCTTCATCTTAGACTTCATCTAAATTTTTTTATATAAAAAACCTAGTTACTCTTAATAACTTCAATATAACTCAAAAAACAATATAGGTAACTCATTTATTTAAAATAAATGTAATTGAAGACGATAATTGCAAACATTGCAGGAAACAGGGTGATCTTGATCATATCTTTTTTGAATGTAGGCACTAAGTTTTAACAGCATTTAAACTGCCTCTATAAAAATTTAATCAAACTTAATATACATGCACCATTCAATATCCAGTCTGCTGGCTAGGGGCTCACAACAAAAATATAAATTATAGGTTTCTTGTCAGACACATGCACATTTCCATAAGATTTGTATGCGAGCATGAAATCTTTTATGATTTCAGTTTAGATTTGAATCCTTTTTTTATTCTAAATGTACATCTTATCCGATATCCATTTTATTGTCCTTTATTGTACCAGTATTGTATGGGATTATTATTATTGTATTGCATTAAGGATAGGATTGTATATTTGTTATTACAACTGACTGAATGACTAATGTCTATGCCATTAAGGGCGTAGGCGCAAAATTTCGGCTCTAATGCTTTTTAAATGCATTTATTTTTTTTTAATTCTGAGAAAACTAATAAGTATTTTTGAAAAATTTAAGGGCAGAATGAAAGATTACGTTATTACCGAGGGCCGAAAGTCCCTGAAAACTTCCATAATGTTTATTTTAATAAGTTACAGTTGTGAAAAAAAAAACAGAAAATGTGTGATTTTTAATTTTAAATACGTATCTCATTAAAAAAATTTGTTTATTCTAAGGGACTTTCAGCCCTCGGTAATAATGTAATCTTTCATTCTGTGTTTAAATTTTTCAAAAATATTTATTAGTTTTCTCAGTATTCGCAAAAAATTAATGCATTTAAAAAGCATTGGAGCCGAAATTTTGCGCCTAAACCCTTAATAAAAAAACTTAAAAAGCAACTGAAATAAAATACACTGTGGCAAGGGCAACAAAACAGAAAACAAGGCAAGCAAAAAATAAAAAATAAATCACTTTTCATAAATGACACTAATGACAGATGACAGTTTTCTCAAGATCAACTGGCAACGTTGGATTTCCATAAGAACTTTAGCTCTACCCATGATACTATAAATAACAAGATAATATATTGCACATCCGGAAGTCGTGACGTAACTGGAGACCGGCAAGTTCGTAATGGTTCGTAATCATTCGTAATGTCCGATTATACTTTGAATTGTTCGCGGTTGTATTTTATATTTTATCTTTGACAGTTATTTTGACTGGAATCTCGACTCTAAATTCTTTTCGAATACATTGAAGTTTAATGTTATTTTGCTAATTGAATAATTTCATCACATAATCCATACAAATCCCATTTAACTTTAACAAGAATTCAAATTCAACTTCCGGTCTCCAGTTACGTAATCAATGCGCGAACTCGGACGTATTTTGCGCAACGGGAAAATACTAGGGAGTTTTTGTTGCTACGTAACGTACGCATCTCCGTATACGTAAAGCCACTAACGTGTCGTAGAGGATGAACGTTAAAATAGGTAGTTTTTGTGACTGCCTTAACGTAACGTAAAGCAAATCGTAAAGTAATTTTTAAATTCCGTTGACATTAAAAAAATAAAACAATGTTCACACAATATACAATTAATATACAAATGTAAAAAAAAAAGATAAATGAATGATGAAATTGTATGGTTTTTATTGCTTCTATTTAAATATAAAAATATTATTTTTCCTTAGGTTAAAATTTTTTTATTTTTGTTTATACCTACGTTTTAGTTGTAAATTATTGTACCTACATCAGAATTCCAGTATAATGTAAATAGTTTGTTCATATTTATTTGAAAATTTTACAGAAATTAGGTCATTTATTTATCAAGTTATTAATTGTGGTGATCACAGTATTTCTTAAATTAATACAAGATTTGTTTGTTTTGCTTTATTAATAGACAACTTGAAAACAATAAAATTTTAAATCTATTATGAAGTTCCAATTTCCAGTTACAAAGACAGAATAATTTTACTCAATTAGACTAAACCAATAACCAATAATAACCTTAAATATTTATAAACGGGTAGTACGCTGATGAAATGTTCATTTGGTAGCCATTGGTAGGTAATCGCCAATCGGGCAAGATCCTCGTGTGCATTCGGTGACTTTCGTCTCGATAGGGATGCGTTCTCACGTACGTATCAGAGCGCTACTTTAGGTAATACGCATCGAGATACGGGAGTTCAACCATTAATGCGCAAGCGTATATGTCAAAAAGATGGGTTACGTTTACGTATTTGTGTGCACAAAAACTCCCTACTATCTCTTTATTTATAGTATTGGCGAGGAACCGCAAAGTGGGCGACGCCTGGTGGCAAATTTGAAAAGCATCAACTCAAGGAAAACATTGACTTTGCCATTAACTTGTGTACATATTTGCGGCCAGTTTATGTTGTAATTAACAATACTTTCGACTTAAAAAAACTATTGCAGTGTTCCTTAGTATTCATTCCTATTATACTCTACGTAATGACCTAAATTAACCAATGCCAAATCACACATTTTGTTAATTTAACGTTTGTATTAAACGTAGTATTTTTAATGTTTAAGCGACTGCAAAATTAAATAAATGAATAAAATGTAGTATATATTCTGTACATAGAATGTACATTGTTATGAAAAATATCCCGACCACTTCGTAATTTCCAGAACACAATTATTATAAAATAAATTCACCTACTTAGTTTCCAGTTTTTATTTAATTAAAAATTGTTATCTGTCGGTGTAAAATAAGCTGTAGTGCACCTATTAATTAAATTAAAAACAAAATTAGAAATCCTAAGATAGATTAATAATTTTTAGAACGCTGTGTGATTATCGGGGGCCAGATTTTTTTATGAAAAAAAGTAAAAAACAAATCAGTAGTTAGCATCAAATTTTAATGAATGCATACAGATTAAACATAATTTTGAGTCGTCTTTAAGTTATAAGATGTCTTAGTTGCAAAACTTAGTGGTTACTTTGGCAAAACACTCCTGTAAATGATTTTAATTTAACGTTTTAGAACTGTGAATTCAAATGACAAAATGAATTGTTTTCCTAGCGTTGTCGTCCATCTTTGAAATTTTGAGCGCCCTCTGTTGGAATTTAATTTTGCGAATCATGGCTCTACCTACAAATTTGTGGCTTACGTTTGCTGTGAGTGGTCGGTGGAGGTGTCTTAATTTAAAATTTGGCGGGTTTCGTGGATATACACACAGTACCTGGCCAAATTATTAGGCCAAGCAAGGAACAATTTACTATATGAAGTTATTTCTCTCATGATTATGAATATATTTGAAAAAATATTGTTTTATTCCTTTTTTGTGGATATGAACTCTTGAGGTGCATATCCATTAGGTTCGCTGCTCTGCGCTCCCTGTAACTTTAAGGTGCGTTCTTTTTTTGTGCATATTAACTTTAAGGTGCGTATCCATTAGGTGTACTGCTCCGCGCTCTTTGCAACTGCTCCAATCGATACGACATGCGTTCCTTTACAGGTAAAGGTACGTATCCATTAGGTTCGCGCTCCGCTCGGCGCTCCAATCGGTGGCGATTTATATGTAGAGGAGCGCATACCGTATCGATTGGAGCAGTTGCAGGGAGCGCGGAGCAGCAAACCTAATGGATACGCACCTTAAAGTTAATATCCACAAAAACATAACATAAAAGAAACACAACAGTATTTTTTTCAAATATGTTCATAATCATGAGAAAAATAACTTCATAATATAGTAAATTTTTCCTTACTTGGCCTAATAATTTGGCCAGGTACTGTATACAGTGCGGTGGAATAAGTGTTACCCCCCTGTTAACTTATTTATTTTAAAAATATAAGCAAAACGCTCGGACAGGTCGATTTTTAAACTAATTATAGTATATTATAGCATCAACGTTTCGAACTTTACGCGATCCCTCTTCAGGTGACAGGCATAACTTTGATTTTTTTAAATGGTAAAGTACATCATGTGACACCTCATTTAACAGCTTTTGAAATACTGATTACAAAAATGTATAATACTTTAATCCTTTTTGAGAGCGTAGGCGCAAAATTTCGGTCGAACTCTTTTTAAGCGCATTTATTTTTTTCGAATCCTGAGAAAACTAATAAGTATTTTTGAAAAATTTAAAGGCAGAATGAAAGATTAGATTATTACCGAGGGCTGACAGGCCATTAGAATAAACAAAAAGTTTCGTTTGAATGATATATTTGAAATTAAAAATCACACTAAATTGTCTCTCTTTTTCCCCACTGTGATCTGTGATTTATTAAAATAAACATTATAGTAGTTCTCAGGGACTTTGAACCATCGAGAATACTATAATATTTCATTCTGCGTCTAAATTTTTCAAAAATATTTTTTCGTTTTTTCAGGATTCGAAAAAAAAAAATGACACTATGCATTTTCTTGTATCATTTCTGATATGCCAAAAAATGCATAGCAGTGGCGACGCGTGATTTTTTCTGAAGTGTTACCAAAACCAGATGCAAAAAATCTTATTTAAAAAAATTAAGATATGGCTAAATGTATATATACACTCACCGGCACAAAATTCTGTCACCCAAAATTTTTGATTAAGTTTGACAATCTATAACTTTATTATTTGTACTTCGATTTTCAAGATTCTTGCACGAGTTTGTAGGTACATGTATTGATGTCAATTGCTATTATTTCGGTAACAAAAAATTTTTGCGTAGATGGCATTATACGGGGGTGAATGTAAGCGTCGTTTTTTCTCCTAACTTTAAAAAATTCTGTGGAAAAAATGGAGGGCTGATTTTGTTTCATACTCCTTTTGTATTATCCTGGAGGTATCGCTAAGGTCTTGTTTTTTGAATTATCTGAATATCTCTTTTCTTGTAAGAGCTGTAATTAAAAACACTGCTTTGAAGGTTTATTTAATTAAAAATATCAAACGCACTAAAATTAACAAAACAAAACAATTCAATAGCGGTTATGTCCACCTCTTGTAGCAACGACTGCTCGCAATCTGCTTAGCATCTAATAAAGATGTGTTTTCCTTGCCTGGGGAATAGCCCGATATTCCTCTACCAGGGCCATAACTGTACCAAATTTTCTGGAGGCCTAGGATGACGGCAAATAGCTTTCTTATTCATCCCATAAATGCTCAATATGATTGAGATCTGGGCTGCATGCGGGCCATTCTAATCTTATCAATCCAACCTCAATTGTATGAGTCAATCAGTGTTTTTATTTACAAAAAATGGTACAGCTCTTACAAGAAAAAAGATATTCGGATAATTCAAAAAACAAAATATTGGTGATGCCTCCGGGAAAATATAACAAAATCAACTATTCCATTTTCCACAGAATTTTTTAAAATTAGGAGAAAATACAACGCTTTCTTTCACCCCTGTACAATGACATGCAAGCAAATTTTTTTTACGGAATAATACCAAACAATATGAATACATGTACCTAACCACTGGTGCAAGAATCTTGAAAATCGGAGCACAAATAATAAAGTTATAAATTGTCAAACTTAATCAAAAATTTTGGGTGGCGGAATTTTGTGCCGGTGAGTGTAGCTTAATAATAATAATAATAATAATAATAATAATAATAATTTTAAGGCATATAATGAGAGATTGGAAGACTAAAATTCACCTCCAAATACCTGGTGAAAACAATATCGAAACCGAAAATATCGCAATCAACCGGGGCCTATTTCAAGGAGACTCGTTGAGTCCATTGTGGTTCTGTTTAGCTTTGAACCCCCTTTCCCAGCTATTAAACTCCACTGACTCAGGTTTTAGCATTAAAAGCAATAATACTGTGGTAGCGAAGCTCAATCATCTGTTGTATATGGATGATTTGAAATTAATGGCTTCCACTCGAGAACACCTAGAAGAGATGCTAAAAATTGTAGAAACATTTTCTAATGATATTAGTATGCAGTTCGGTCTAGACAAGTGCCGTGTTTTGAATATAGTCAGAGGAAAGGTACAGCCCGGTGGATTCGATATGCAAAATGGCCAGAACATCGAGGCCATGGGCGACAACGATATGTACAAATATCTTGGAGTAAAGCAGGCGCGG
Source organism: Diabrotica virgifera virgifera (assembly GCF_917563875.1). NCBI lineage: Eukaryota > Metazoa > Arthropoda > Insecta > Coleoptera > Chrysomelidae > Diabrotica > Diabrotica virgifera. The sequence continues at coordinate 109,697,957 of NC_065451.1, read as the reverse complement.
AAAATTGACCATAAGCAAATGAAAACTGAGATCACTACTGAGTTTATAAGAAGGGTAAAACAGCTGCTTAGGTCACAGCTTAACAGTAAAAATTTGTTTAAGGCACTAAACACCTACGCTTGTTCCGCGCTTAGCTATTCATTTGGTATTGTTAAGTGGACAAAAACGGATATAGAAAATCTTCAGCGAAAAGTACGAACACACCTCACAAAGGCACAAAAACACCACCCTAAAAGTGCAGTAGAACGAACGACATTACCCCGGTATTTAGGAGGAAGAGGACTTATGGATATAGGTGAGCAATTAGATAAACAAATTGCTAATTTAAGAACTTATTTTCAGATGCAGGCTGAGACATCTACTCTACATCGCGCTATCTGCGCAGTAGATGACACAACACCGATCAAACTGAGGGAAGCAGAACTGCGCATAAACCACCTTACTAAGGACGAAAAAGTGCGCGCCTGGATGGGTAAACCTTTGCACGGGCGACATCCCAATGAGGTCAGCCAAGATTATGTCGACAATATAGCGTCGAACTACTGGTTGACATCAGGAAAGATGTTCCCTGAAACGGAGGGTTCATTACTGGCCATTCAGGATCAGGTTATACCAACCAGAAACTACCTGAAATATATCATCAAAGACCCTCAGGTTCAAAACGACAGATGCCGATATGGATGTCAAGCCCAAGAAACCATCCAACATCTTACAGGGGGCTGCCAGGCATTTGCTGCAACTGAATACAAGGAACGGCATGACGCAGTGGGAAAAATCCTTCATCAAGAGTTAGCTATCAAGCTGGGACTTCTCCAAACGGACCATCTCCCGTATTATCAATACGTCCCTGAGAGTATGCTTGAGGATGGCAACTACAAGCTATACTGGGACCGCACTGTGCTCACAGACCAAACAGTGGCACATAATAGACCAGATCTCGTACTAGTTAATAAATTAACAAGACAAACAACACTAATTGATGTGGCGATACCTAACAACAATAATCTACGCAGTAAATTCACTGAAAAGATCGCCAAGTACAGAGATCTAGAGATTCAAATACGAAGGCAATGGAGAATGCAAAGTACCCAGACGATACCTATTGTTATGTCTACTACTGGAGTCATTCCGAAGAACCTCCTCGAAAGCATAAAAAGGCTGGGTCTAAATGAACATCTCTACAAGACCATGCAGAAAGCTGTACTACTCGCAACGGCCAGATGTGTACGAAAATTTTTGGGAGATACACCTGCATACCAAGTCACCTAGGGCTCGACAACACGGAAAGAGTCCCACCAGAGCTCAATCCTTTTGATACCGTAGGTATCTGGGATGAGTCAATTTTCCCCTTAGAGGGAGTGTGAGCCGTATGGCTAAATCTGGATAATAATAATAATCTGTGGGAGTTTTTGTCAGTTCTTCTATCAGGCGCGGCCCCCTGCGAATGGGGGATGCTTTCTGGGTATTCGTAGCGCCAGTACCCAGAGAGTAGCAGGGATACTTGCCGTGGAACAAAAACTGACACCTGGCAGTAGGTATAAAATGCACACCCATGAGAATGGAGAATAATAATGTATGTTTAGGATCGCTGCCTGGGGATCGCCAGGGCACGTCTGGAGCCGGCGCTGGACGTGACAGCATGCGGGACGTCGGTGGCAGGGTGTTGAGGAGGCGGGCCCCTGTCATACAATCAGCTACAGCCCAACCACAACCACAACCACAAGCGAGCCAAACAACAACAAGAGCTCCACCCGCCGAAGGTGCTGCGCTGGATCATCAGCCGGCGCTCACTCAAGCGGGACGGCCGAGGCAGCGCATGAAATGGACTGTGTCCATTAATGAAAACATTTTGCGCTTCTACTACAAGGTGACAAACCTCGGCCAAGAAACAATCGGCTACCGACAACAGCTGTATGCCGAATTTTGCAGGACGTACCCAGATATTCAAGTATCGGAGCAACGAGTATCAGACCAATACCGGGTAATTATAAGAAACAACCTTATCCCAGAGACTAGACGCAATATCATCAGAAGCGAAGTCGAACGGGAGATTCATAACGATGTTTTAATTGAAGATCAAGTCCCCAATGAAGTTCATGAGCAGATTCCTGAGCTTGCCATACAAGAAACTCAACCTGACAATACAGAGCAGGAAAACAACGAGCTACATGATAACCTAGTAAGCGAAATGGCACGTGCTGTACAGGAGTTTAATGGAACGAACCCACTTAGCAGACCACCGCTACCACGAATAAACTCTTGTAAGAAACTAGGGGTGCTGTTACAAATTGTGAACACTGAAGTCCTACCCAATTATGTCGTAGAAGCCCACACATTAGAATATTTGCACATGCTAATCTACTGTGCAGCAACAGCAATTGCTAATGTAATGGGCGTTAAGATCAGAACACGACGGGGTACTAACAACGGAAGGACTGGTAACAGAATTGCGCCCTGGGAAAAAAGACTGCTCGGAAAGATTGAATTGCTGCGTAGGGATATTGGTCAAGTCACAGAATATATACGAGGTGTAAGAAGTACAAGAGTCATCAGGAGAGCTGAAGAAATAATACGGAATACTGCAAGACACTCAAGATACGATCCAGAAAACAACACAGCCCAACAGTGCCTGGATACATTAAAACAAAGACTCTCAGTTTATTCAGGACGACTAAGAAGGTACAAAGTGAGTAACAACCGAAAATCCGACAATGCCCTTTTTGAGACTGCTGAGAAGGCGTTCTATCGGAAACTCAATTCCACCGTAGAAAATCTCGATAAGTCTTACCCAAGCCAAGAAGAAATTCATGAGTTTTGGGGAAATCAACTTTCCACACCAGCTGCTCTTAACAACAATGCTGGATGGATAGAAGATGCGGTACAGAACTGCCAACACTACACTACTACTCTCTACGAACCCTTCACCACTGAAGAAGTCTCAAATATCATCAAAGAGCTTCATAACTGGAAATCTCCTGGACCAGACGGAGTTCAAAACTTTTGGCTCAAGAAGTTCTCGAGTGCTCATGAATGCTTATCAACACTAATTAATCATGTTATTTCTAATCCGCAGGATATACCATCATTCCTAACTCAGGGAACCACTTATTTAATACCGAAGGATCAAAATAACACCCAAGATCCAGCAAAATACCGCCCAATTACTTGCCTTCCAACTTTGTATAAATTGGTCACATCCTGTGTAGCCCGGCGTATCTACCAACACTGTGCTCTGAACAATATCATAGAGCCTCAACAGAAAGGATGCGCTAAGGGTTCCATGGGTTGCAAAGAACAACTTATCATCGACTCAGTCATTTCTAATCAAGCATATTCCAAAAAGAGGAATCTATTTACTGCTTTTATTGATTACAAGAAGGCCTTTGATTCAGTGCCGCATGAATGGCTTATAGATATATTGAGAATATATAAAGTCGATGATAATATAGTGACCTTTTTACAACATATAATGACAGAGTGGAAAACTAGAATTCACCTACAAATACCTGGTGAAAGTAACATCGAAACTGAAAATATCGTAATCAGCCGGGGCCTGTTTCAAGGAGATTCGTTGAGTCCTCTGTGGTTCTGTCTAGCTATGAACCCACTATCTCAGCTATTGAACTCCTCAGATGCAGGTTTTAGCATCAAAAATAACAACAATGTGGTGGCGAAGCTTAATCATTTATTGTACATGGATGATTTGAAATTAATGGCTTCCACTCGAAACCAACTCGACGAGATGCTAAAAACTGTAGAAACTTTTTCTAATGATATTAATATGCACTTCGGACTAGATAAGTGTCGTATTTTAAATATAGTCAGAGGAAAAGTACAGCCCGGAGGATTCGATATGCAAAGTGGCCAGAACATCGAGGCCATGGGTGAAAACGATATGTATAAATATCTTGGAGTAAAGCAAGCGCGGAAAATTGACCATAAACAAATGAAAACAGAGATAACTACTGAGTTTATACGAAGGGTAAAACAGCTGCTTCGCTCACACCTTAACAGTAGAAATTTGTTTAAGGCACTAAACACCTACGCATGTTCCGCGCTTAGCTACTCATTTGGTATTGTAAAGTGGACAAAAACAGATATAGAAGCTCTTTAGCGAAAAGTACGAACACACCTCACAAAGGCACAAAAACACCATCCTAAAAGTACAGTAGAAAGAACAACATTACCACGGAATCTAGGAGGAAGAGGACTTATGGATATAGGTGAGCAATTAGATAAACAAATTGCTAATTTAAGAACTTATTTTCAGATGCAGGCTGAGACATCTACTCTACATCGCGCTATCTGCGCAGTAGATGACACAACACCGATCAAACTGAGGGAACCAGAAATGCGCATAAACCACCTTACTAAGGACGAAAAAGTGCGCGCCTGGATGGGTAAACCTCTGCACGGGCGACATCCCAATGAAGTCAGCCAAGATTATGTCGACAATATAGCGTCGAACTACTGGTTGACATCAGGAAAGATGTTCCCTGAGACGGAGGGTTCATTACTGGCCATTCAGGATCAGGTTATACCAACCAGAAATTACCTGAAATATATCATCAAAGACCCTCAGGTTCAAAACGACAGATGCCGATATGGATGTCAAGCCCAAGAAACCATCCAACATCTTACAGGGGGCTGCCAGGCATTTGCTGCAACTGAATACAAGGAACGGCATGACGCAGTGGGAAAAATCCTTCATCAAGAGATAGCTATCAAGCTGGGACTTCTCCAAACAGAGCATCTCCCGTATTATCAATACGTCCCTGAGAGTATGCTTGAGGATGGCAACTACAAGCTATACTGGGACCGCACTGTGCTCACAGACCAAACAGTGGCACATAATAGACCAGATCTCGTACTAGTTAATAAATTAACAAGACAAACAACACTAATTGATGTGGCGATACCTAACAACAATAATCTACGTAGTAAATTTACTGAAAAGATCGCCAAGTACAGAGATCTAGAAATTCAAATACGGAGGCAATGGAGAATGCAAAGTACCCAGACGATACCGATTATTATGTCTACTACTGGAGTCATTCCGAAGACCCTCCTCGAAAGCATAAAAAAGCTGGGTCTGAATGAACATCTTTATAAGACCATGCAGAAAGCTGTACTACTCGCGACGGCCAGATGCGTACGAACATTTCTGGGAGATACACCTGCATTCCAAGTCACCTAGGGCTCGATAACACGGAAAGAGTCCCACCAGAGCTCAATCCTTTTGATACCGTAGGTATCTGGGATGAGTCAATTTTCCCCTTAGAGGGAGTGTGAGCCGTATGGCTAAATCTGGATAATAATATAATGACAGAGTGGAAAACTAGAATTCACCTTCAAATACCTGGTGAAAGTAACATCGAAACTGAAAATATCGCAATCAGCCGGGGCCTGTTTCAAGGAGATTCGTTGAGTCCTCTGTGGTTCTGTCTAGCTATGAACCCACTATCTCAGCTATTGAACTCGACACATGCAGGTTTTAGCATCAAAAATAACAACAATGTGGTGGCGAAGCTTAATCATTTATTGTACATGGATGATTTGAAATTAATGGCTTCCACTCGAAACCAACTCGACGAGATGCTAAAAACTGTAGAAACTTTTTCTAATGATATTAGTATGCACTTCGGACTAGACAAGTGCCGTATTTTAAATATAGTCAAAGGAAAAGTACAGCCCGGAGGATTCGATATGCAAAATGGCCAGAACATCGAGGCCATGGGTGAAAACGATATGTACAAATATCTTGGAGTAAAGCAAGCGCGGAAAATTGACCATAAACAAATGAAAACAGAGATAACTACTGAGTTTATACGAAGGGTAAAACAGCTGCTTCGCTCACACCTTAACAGTAGAAATTTGTTTAAGGCACTAAACACCTACGCATGTTCCGCGCTTAGCTACTCATTTGGTATTGTTAAGTGGACAAAAACAGATATAGAAGCTCTTCAGCGAAAAGTGCGAACACACCTCACAAAGGCACAAAAACACCATCCTAAAAGTGCAGTAGAAAGAACAACATTACCACGGAATCTAGGAGGAAGAGGACTTATGGATATAGGTGAGCAATTAGATAAACAAATTGCTAATTTAAGAACTTATTTTCAGATGCAGGCTGAGACATCTACTCTACATCGCGCTATCTTCGCAGTAGATGACACAACACCGATCAAACTGAGGGAACCAGAAATGCGCATAAACCACCTTACTAAGGACGAAAAAGTGCGCGCCTGGATGGGTAAACCTCTGCACGGGCGACATCCCAATGAAGTCAGCCAAGACTATGTCGACAATATAGCGTCGAACTACTGGTTGACATCAGGAAAGATGTTCCCTGAAACGGAGGGTTCATTACTGGCCATTCAGGATCAGGTTATACCAACCAGAAATTACCTGAAATATATCATCAAAGACCCTCAGGTTCAAAACGACAGATGCCGATATGGATGTCAAGCCCAAGAAACCATCCAACATCTTACAGGGGGCTGCCAGGCATTTGCTGCAACTGAATACAAGGAACGGCATGATGCAGTAGCAAAAATCCTTCATCAAGAGATAGCTATCAAGCTGGGACTTCTCCAAACAGACCATCTCCCGTATTATCAATACGTCCCTGAGAGTATGCTTGAGGATGGCAACTACAAGCTATACTGGGACCGCACTGTGCTCACAGACCAAACAGTGGCACATAATAGACCAGATCTCGTACTAGTTAATAAATTAACAAGACAAACAACACTAATTGATGTGGCGATACCTAACAACAATAATCTACGTAGTAAATTTACTGAAAAGATCGCCAAATACAGAGATCTAGAAATTCAAATACGAAGGCAATGGAGAATGCAAAGTACCCAGACGATACCGATTATTATTTCTACTACTGGAGTCATTCCGAAGACCCTCCTCGAAAGCATAAAAAAGCTGGGTCTGAATGAACATCTTTATAAGACCATGCAGAAAGCTGTACTACTCGCGACGGCCAGATGCGTACGAAAATTTCTGGGAGATACACCTGCATTCCAAGTCACCTAGGGCTCGATAACACGGAAAGAGTCCCACCAGAGCTCAATCCTTTGATACCGTAGGTATCTGGGATGAGTAAATTTTCCCCTTAGAGGGAGTGTGAGCCGTATGACTAAATCTGATAATAATAATAGAGTTTATTTGTAGCAACCTAGTACATAATAAATAAACCCAGTTTTTCACTGAAGTTGTTAGTCACATGGACTACAACTTGTGCGTGAGGGTTAAATTTAGATTATAAAACAACATGAATTTATCTTAAAGTTTACAAAAAGGAATCGAATATAATCTTGTTCATTCTTGTTCTCTCATCTGTCTTTAAATTTGGGCTCCTCTTCTTACTAATTCAGTTAACGTGAAATTTTGTTTATCGGATCTACAAAAATTTCTAATAAAATTCAACAAAGGATTGCAAAAATTTTCGACAAAAATACAAAATAATATCATTTTGTATATCACTTGAAACTCTCGAAAAAACAGATGTTGACAAAATTTCTAGATGTTGACAAAATTTTTGATCTTTTTTGGCAATTAATGTTAACAATTCCCTGTAATTGCCTCGATTGTCAGAGTCGTCGCACTCAAAATGACCACGAAACGCTAGTTCTTGTTTGGCCCAAAAACATACAGTATCTATTATAAGTGTGCTAAGGATATACCTATCTATTTTTTAACAAACTCATTATGTTTAGCAATATTTGCTTTAAAAGCTTGGTTAAGAGAACTTTTGATTTTTGTATTACAAAACTGAATCAAATTGGGTATACATCTTACATGTAGGTAACGGAGAAATTTCATGTCTCCTTTTTAAAAATCTAACACTATTTAAATCGTGAAACTGGTCCACCCATTTTTCTGTAGAAACCAGAAGACATGGTCAACAATACAGTATATTTTTCTTGCAACCATAATATAACCAAGGATTTTCACTCTACCAACTAAATTTAAAATATCGAACTACTTTTGTTGATTCCTTTTTTAAATTGTTTAAACTAGGTCTTTCATTTTTAATCTCATTTTTTTCTTCAAAATTATACAAGGAGAATTACTTTTCAAGTAGTTGATCGATTAAGAAACGACACTCATCCATGGTTAACTGCACGCACACTTTTTATAGGTACTGTCACCAATTTTAAATCTGGTAACAGCGCTACTGATACACAGCGCGCTTATGCCGTCGTTTCTTCAAAATTTTCAGTCACTAGCCGGTCCCGAGCGCTAGCGTGGGTATATAACCATTGTAACCAGAAATGAGTCTAGTAACAGAGTATAATAAAGTGCAACTGAGTCACATAAACTCGCCAATATTTTCGTGTCTACAAGTAGTTGGCTACTGAGTTAGTACTGAGTTAGGTACTATTACCACATAATATAATAATATATTTCTATTGGTAAATAGAATTATTCATCGTCATAAAATATTTATTTGCAAGATTTTTAACTGTTACCAATGGTAACTTGGTTAAATTCTGGTTAACATTAAAATGTTAAATTTATAAGTTTTTAAAAGTTTATAAATTTTAATATTTAAAACATATATAAAGTTTATAAAATCCTTAAAATCAGCTGTAGACGCAGTACTACCATACCAATGTAACGTGGCACAGGGTGGCAAACAAAATTTCGACCAATCACGTGCCAAATTACATACAATTTTCGATACAAGAACTTGCATAGTGTCATACAGGGCACAAATTATGTACGTACAAGAAACGATACAAGAAAATGTATATAACTTTCTAATATCAGAAACGATATTAGAAATGATACAAGAAAATGCATAGTGTCATACAGCCTTTAGAATATTTTCGTAAAATTATATTTTATCTACTGGAACATATCCCAGAGAACAGCAGTTCTTGTCAATGCCGCATAACCCCTGTATATGCGACATTATATTTTATATACACGAAATTTTTGATTTTCTAAATCTGACTGAATTGAAAATTGGGGCAAATCCCATCTTAAAGTTTATGAAAAGACTCGCCCATCCATATGTCAAAATTTAAGTCCGACCTTTGCGGCTTCTGATAGTACTGATCTTTATCTTTCCAAGCATGTTTAATTTTGAAAATCGGTTATACCATACAAAAGTTACCGAGGTCAGAAATATGAACCAATGTCTATTTAAAAAGGGGAACATGTTTGTATGTATGTATGTATGTATGTATGTACGTATGTATGTATGTATGTATGTATGTATGTGTGTGGAAAAGTTACACCGATCTAAATTTTTTTCTGTGCTTTAAGAGGGAGTAAGGGCCGATTCAGAACCGGTGTAGTCTGTGATTTTCGACCACCCATAAGCCAGCTATAGGACTCGGTAGGTACAAAACGGCATATTTTTTGGGGGTATATATCTGAAGTTTAAGGAGAGACACGAAAACTTCAAAAACACCAAATCAATAGCGGGAAGTTAATCTTTCAAATGGTGCCTAAGCGATCAGGGTCAGACATACACACGGCTCAGTATAGCCCAAAAACTAAACTTTGAAAATTTTGGTTTTTCGACAATTCAATCACTGAGCGTTTGTAGTAGGACTCTAGACGCGTCGAACTGTGTATACCTTATATCTGGGAAAATTCGAATTTTTAAGTTATCGGCTTCATAAATGTGGTCAAATCTATTTCCTATGGGAAAAATGGCTTTTTAAGCTCAATCATTTCTGTAATACCTTCAATTATTATACTTGACCTTGGATGCATAAGATACTACCGTCAATACGTTTCAAACTCGTGTTTACTGCTCAAAATCGGTTAAGCCGTTTCGAAATTATCGAGCGCCAAAAGTATAATCCATTTAACGATTATCGCCGAATTGGTTTATGTAGTTGTAGTGGTTCCAATGCCAAATTAGACAGGGCAATCTGAGTTCATTTACCGGCCATCCCCATATTTTTTTTCAATCTATTTTGAATAGAAAAAAATCTAATGTACATTCGAGGGACACTAGATTATTTGGGAGATAATGCGAGAAACACGACCATTTATAACGCTTTGCATGTAACTGAGAAACATTACATTCAACTTCATACATGTAATTTATAAAAATAACTTTAAAAAACTCCCAATAAAAGAATAAAAAACCGCTAAACGCCGTAAAAGTGAGTTGTGCATACAATATTCCAGCTACAAAAGAACTGATATGAATATTACGTTGCGCGAAAAGGTGTTTTCATTTTGATGGAAAATAAAATTCTAGTTTTATTTTAAAATACTTTTTCCATAATATTTGCTAAATTTGAAGTAAAACGCGCCACTTTGATACAGTTTGCATTTTGAAGCTCTTTGGTGGCGCGTTTTAATTCAAATTTAGCAAATATTATGGAAACATTTTTTAAATAAAACTATATTTTATTTTCCATCAAAATGAAAATACATTTTCGCGCCACGTGATATTCATATCATATCAGTTCTTTTGCAGTTGGGATATTGTATGAGCCCCTCATTTTTACGGCGTTTAACGGTTTTTTATTCTGGTGAAATTATTTTCCGAATATCTTCCATCTTTTTCTCGTTTATTGGCATTTTTCACTGTTTACTCTGGTAATAGGTGACGAAGGAATCACCCATTTTTAAAGTGGAAATCTGTGTTTCAGAAAACCATCTATGTGTTTTGAGTCTGCAGCCTTTATGGGCAGAATAGTAAATATCTAAATATCTTTTAGTTATCATAAATTTAGACGTTTTCGCCTGAATGATGCGTGTAAAAGTTTGCCCAATTTGTTTTCAAATCGTGGACACAAAACACATAAAGCCATAGTTTCCTGAGATATAACATTTCCTGCACTGGTGTTTTTGGAAGCGGAAGGTTTTGTAGGTAGTCAAAAACAGTAGCTCAAATGTTTCATGTTCAAACATGAACATGAAACAATCAAGAACTGTGAGGAATATATTATATTTGTGACCAACAATCAACAAGACTGAGCGCACCGAAAAAGAGATAGAGCCAAAAATCGTAAAAGGATAAAGGGTGATTGGATGCCTAAGCCCGATGCTACGGATAAAAAAACTATCTAATAAAAAACATGTTATCTTTAACCAAATCTTTAAAAGTATAGTGCTCTATGGATACAAAACACGGTTACTTACTAAATCCCTGGAACGACGTCGCATTGAAAATGGACTTCAGGAGAAGATCGGCTAGAAAATCAAGGCTTGAAAGAATACAAAATGACCAAATCAGAAATATAATGGAAGTCAAGTCAACCATCATAGACGAAATTCAAAGTAGACAACTGATCTGGACTGATCTGGTATATGGTTATGTAAAAAGAATGAACGACGACAGGCTGTCAAAACAAATTTTAAAATGGACACCAAGGGAAAGAAGGAATAGAGGAAGGCCGCAATCCTGGCTAGACTAGGCGGCATTCAGAAGGCAATGTCGGAAAGGAATCTCCATCCTGGCGAATGGAACGACCGAGGAAGCTGGAAACTGGGAACCGGAAGGCGAAGAACGCTATAAATAACGGGATAACGGATAATAATAATAATAAAACAAGCATGAAAGGCATGAGAGGCAGCGCATGAAATGGACTGTGTCCATTAACGAAAGCATTTTGCGCTTCTATTATAAGGTGACAAACCTCGGTCAAGAAACGATTGGCTACAGACAACAGCTGTATGCCGAATTTGCAGGGAGTACCCAGATATTCAAGTATCGGAGCAGAGAGTATCAGATCAATACCGGGTAATCATAAGAAACAACCTTATCCCAGAGGCTAGACGCAATACGATCAAAAGCGAAGTCGAACAGGAAATTAACAACCAAGGGCTAGTTTTAGATCAAGTCCCTAATGAAATCCTTGATGAGCAGATTCCTGAGATTCCCATACCAGAAACTCAACCTGACAATACACAGCAGGAAAACAACGAGTTGCGCGATAGTCTAGCAAACGAAATGGCTCGTGCCGTACAAGAGTTTAATGGAACAAATCCATTTAGCAGACCACCGCTACCACGAATAAACTCTTGTAAGAAACTAGGTGCGCTGTTACAAATTGTGAACACTGAAGTCCTACCCAATTATGTTGTAGAAGCCCACACATTGGAATATCTGCATATGCTAATCTACTGTGCAGCAACAGCAATTGCTAATGTAATGGGCGTTAAGATCAGAACACGACGGGGCACTAATAACGGAAGGACTGGTAACAGAATTGCACCCTGGGAAAAAAGACTTCTCGGAAAAATTGAATTACTGCGTAGGGATATTGGTCAAGTTACAGAATATATAAGAGGTGTAACAAGTAGAAAAGTCATTAAGAGAGCTGAAGAAATAATGCGGAGCACTGCAAGACACTCGATATACGATCCAGAAAATAACACAGCCCAACAGTGTCTGGATACATTAAAACAAAAACTCTCCGTCTATTCAGGACGATTAAGAAGGTATAAAGTTAGTAACAACCGAAAATGTGATAATGCACTTTTTGAGAACTCTGAGAAGGCGTTCTACCGAAAACTCAACTCCACCGTAGAAAGTGTCGACAAGTCTTATCCAAACCAAGAAGAGATTCATGAGTTTTGGGGAAATCAACTTTCCACACCAGCTGCTCTTAACAACAATGCTGGCTGGATAGAAGATACGACGCACAACTGTCACCACTACGTCACAGCTAACTACGAACCGTTCACTACTGAAGAGGTCTCAAATATCATCAAAGAGCTTCATAACTGGAAATCTCCTGGACCAGACGGAGTTCAGAACTTCTGGCTTAAGAAGTTTTGGAGCATTCATGAGGGCTTATCAACATTAATTAATCATGTTATTTCTAACCCGCAGGAAATACCATCATTTCTAACTCAGGGAACCACTTCTTTAATACCGAAGGATCAAAATAACACCCAAGATCCAGCCAAGTACCGCCCAATTACTTGTCTTCCAACTTTGTATAAATTGATCACATCCTGTATAACCCAGCGTATCTACCAACACTGTGCTCTAAACAATATCATAGAGCCTCAACAGAAAGGATGCGCTAAGGGTTCTATGGGTTGTAAAGAACAACTTATCATCGACTCAGTCATTTCTAACCAGGCATTCACCAAAAAAAGGAACCTCTTTATTGCCTTTATTGACTACAAAAAGGCCTTTGATTCAGTGCCGCATGAATGGCTTATAGATATATTGAGAATATACAAAATCGATGATAACATAGTGACTTTTTTAAGGCATATAATGACAAGTTGGAAGACTAAAATTCACCTCCAAATACCTGGTGAAAACAATATCGAAACGGAAAATATCGCAATCAACCGAGGTCTGTTTCAAGGAGACTCGCTGAGTCCATTGTGGTTCTGTTTGGCTATGAACCCTCTATCACAGCTATTAAACTCCACTGACTCAGGTTTTAGCATTAAAAACAACAATACTATAGTAGCGAAGCTTAATCATCTGTTGTATATGGATGATTTGAAATGAATGGCTTCTACTCGAGCCAATCTAGAACAGATGCTAAAAACAGTAGAAACATTCTCTAATGATATTAATATGCAGTTCGGCCTAGACAAGTGCCGTGTTTTGAATATAGTCAGAGGAAAGGTACAGCCCGGTGGATTCGATATGCAAAATGGCCAGAACATCGAGGCCATGGGTGAAAACGATATATATATAAATATCTTGGAGTAAAGCAGGCGCGGAAAATTGACCATAAGCAAATGAAAACTGAAATAACTACTGAGTTTATACGAAGGATAAAACAGCTGCTTCGTTCGCAGCTTAACAGTAAAAATTTGTTTAAGGCACTTAACACCTACGCTTGTTCCGCACTTAGATATTCATTTGGTATTGTTAAGTGGACAAAAACAGATATAGAAAATCTTCAGCGAAAAGTACGAACCCACCTCACAAAGGCACAAAAACACCATCCTAAAAGTGCAGTAGAAAGAACAACATTACCACGGAATCTAGGAGGAAGAGGACTTATGGATATAGGTGAGCAATTAGATAAACAAATTGCTAATTTAAGAACTTATTTTCAGATGCAAGCTGAGACATCTACCCTACATCGAGCTATTTGCGCAGTAGATGACACAACACCGATCAAACTGAGGGAACCAGAAATGCGCAGAAACCACCTCACTAAAGACGAAAAAATGCGCACGTGGATGGGTAAACCACTGCACGGGCGACAAGACTATGTCGACAATACAGCGTCGAACTATTGGTTGACATCACGAAAGATGTTCCCTGAAACGGAGGGTTCATTACTGGCCATTCAGGATCAGGTTATACCAACCAGAAATTACCTGAAATATATCATCAAAGACCCTCAGGTTCAAAACGACAGATGCCGATATGGATGTCAAGCCCAAGAAACCATCCAACATCTTACAGGGGGCTGCCAGGCATTTGCTGCAACTGAATAAAAGGAACGGCATGCCGCAGTGGGAAAATCCTTCATCAAGAGATAGCTATCAAGTTGGGACTTCTCCAAACGGACCATCTCCCGTATTATCAATACGTCCCTGAGAGTATGCTTGAGGATGGCAACTACAAGCTATATTGGGACCGCACTGTGCTCACAGACCAAACAGTGGCACATAATAGACCAGATCTCGTACTAGTTAATAAATTAACAAGACAATTGATGTAGCGATACCTAACAACAATAATCTACGTAGTAAATTTACTGAAAAGATCGCCAAGTACAGAGATCTGGAAATTCAAATACGAAGGCAATGGAGAATGCAAAGTACCCAGACGATACCGATTATTATGTCTACTACTGGAGTCATTCCGAAGACCCTCCTCGAAAGCATAAAAAAGCTGGGTCTAAATGAACACCTTTATAAGACCATGCAGAAAGCTGTACTACTTGCGACGGCCAGATGCGTACGAAAACTTCTGGGAGAAACTCCAGCATACCAAGTCACCTAGGGCTCGATAACACGGAAAGAGTCCCACCAGAGCTCAATCCTTTTGATACCGTAGGTATCTGGGATGAGTCAATTCTCCCCTTAGAGGGAGTGTGAGCCGTATGGCTAAATCTGAAACAATACTTCCGACATTTTCCTTTTCTTGACATATTGTCAACAATTCTTGATGATTTATATAAAACTTTTTAGCTCGTCTCAGATGCACCATTTTTTTGAAACTACAGAAAAACCAGACAAGCCAATTCAACTGTAAGTTTGAAGAAAAAAAAATTCTGTGTTTTATTTTCTTTTAAAAACTGTCTCAGGTTTCGTGCTGGAATATCTCCGTAACTTATGTTATTGTATATTATGGTGTTTATTAGTATGGTATAACTAGACCCAAACCCAGACATCCAAAGTGAAAGTTATCCTCCAACACCAAATTATTGTTCTATATAGTCCACATAATGTTCAGAAAAAAGTCACACCATTTTGAGCGTCGGGTTTGGGGGAGAGAGGGGGAGAAATCGGTAAATTCGTAGTTTTTTACGTTTTTCGTCAATATTTCTAAAATTATGCGGTTTAGCATGAACAACCTTCAACCTTCCATACAAAAAAGTTCTACATTCAATTTTAAATAAAAAAGGTCCTATACATAATCCTACTAAAATAAACGGTTCAAAAGTTACGGAGAGTACATTTTAAAGATTACATCGAGAGTCTTATCATACCAGCCGACGAGTTAAATTCTAATTCTAGAAAGACGTTAAATTCTAATTAATATTCGCTTACAGTTTTTGCAAAAGTTAAAAACGCGTTTTGTGAATGTGTTATTTTAACGATAAACATTGGTAAGGTGACTTTATTTAAATACATATTATAGACGACTTCAAAAATAGGCCAGTATTTACTGGCCCCAAATAATTTATATTTTGTCATACAAAATATCAATTTCTACATCATGGCATCCTCATCTGCGTCAACTAAACCTACTTCTACACCAGACCAACAATCTCTAGAACCTAAAAGCTACTCTTCCGTAACCAGACAACCAACCGGTAATGTTTTTTCATCAAGAAACCAAGCAATTGTGTTCGACGCAATTGACAACACCAAAATTGAAGATTACCTCCACAGTTTAAGCCAAATTATTCGACCAATAAATATTATTTTCTGTTCAAAGCTATCCAACAACAGAATGTGCATTTACTTAGCAAATGAAACATTAGTGGACGACTTTATTACCAACCACGGAAAAATCAAAGTTAATCAACAACTCTTACAAGCACGACGACTAATCACACCCAGCTAACGACTAGTACTCTCAGGTGTATGTCCATCTATTCCACACTCAATCTTAGAATCCGAATTGCAAGCACTTGGTGTCAATCTTTTGTCACCCTTATCATTTCTCCGTATAGGGACTTCCAGTCCTGAGTTCCAGCATATATTAAGCTTTAGGCGACAAACCTATATATCCCCTTTAACCAACCATACCTTACCCGATTCTTTTATTATAACCCACGAGGACACATCATATAGAATATGGATATCTTTAGACAACCAGACTTGTCATATATGCAAAAACACCAAGCATTCAGCAAAATACTGTGCAACAAAGGCATCTGTATCAGGTGACACCACTTCAATTCCTCAAAATACAGAATCAGGTGAGAACTCTATTGAAAATAATTACAATCAGGCGACTAAAGAACTATCGAGTGGCATCCCACAAAATAAAACCGAACTTAACGATCAAGTTGTACAAAATGAAACACTAAGCACAGAACTCCAAACTAACCAAATAAAATCAGATCCAATATCACAAAAACGCACAGTTTCTGAGCGTTCTCCAACTCCTTCATCAGAACACGCTTTCGAAGTACCAAAAAACAAAGAGAAAAAGACTAAATTAAACCAAGGCAATAAACCAAAAAAGACGTTAGAGGAAATGCTGAAACCTACAGAAGAATTATTTAGAGACCAAAATTCCAGTTATCCCTTAAACTATGATCAACTAATAGATTTCTTCGAAAATTGTACAGGCTCTTCCGACCCAATAAGCATTACAAAAATGTATACCAATGAAATTTCTGAAGTTACAGACCTACTGACAAAAATTTATCCTAAACTAATTGACCGAAAAATTAAAAGTACATGCACCCGAATAAGAAATAAAATTTTACGACAGATTGATCCGGACTTCCATACCGAACCAGAAAGCGACACCTCTACGGACACATATTAAAATATCAATATCATTCACTAGTTTAATTCAATGGAATCTGAATGGGTATTACACCCATTTAGAAATGTTGCAAATACTAATCTCAAAATACAGACCAATGATTCTATGTTTACAAGAAACTAATTTTAAAAACAACACTGCACATAAACTAAAAAACTTTAATTGTTTCTTTAAAAATCGACAACATGCTAAAATCGCCAGTGGAGGAGTAGCCATATACAGAAAGGACGACATTAATAGCACAGCAATACCACTAGAAACAAACATTGAGGCAATTGCAGTCAGAATCAAAGACGTAACTAGTTTTTCCGTATGTAACATATACATCCCCCCCCAATCAAGAACTTAACCATAACGAAATATCGGATCTTTTAGAACAAATACCTCCTCCACGATTAATTGTCGGGGACTTCAACGCACATAATCCTTTATGGGGTTCAAAAAAATTAACACATCTTGGTAGAAAAATAGAAGTACTTCTGGAAAAACTCGACCTAAATTTACTTAATGATGGACAAGATACCCGCCCGTACATAAGAACGGGCGAGGGTTCTGCTATCGACCTATCTATATGTGAACCATCAATAACGCATACACTTTCATGGGATGTATTACCAGAGCCATACGACAGCGACCATTATCCTATTTTAATCCATAACGAAGATGCATCTACAGCTATACCAGAAGCAAAATGGAACTTAAAAAATGAGGATTGGACGAAATTTCAAAATCATATCGAACGCAACTTGCATGCCATAAATGAAAATAGTAATGTGAACGAAGAGAATTTCATTACAAAACTAATAATAGATTCAGCAGATAAAAATATTGGAAAAATTAACTTCAATAGTAAATTCCATCCAGTTCCTTGGTGGAATCATGAATGTCGACAAGTAATACAACAATCCAAAAAAGCGTTTAATAAATTCAAACGACAGAAAAATGAACAAAACTCTTTAGAATTTAAACGATTAAGAGCTATAGCCAGATTTACTATCAAAAAAGCTAAGCGCGAATCTTGGAAAACATACGTTTCAAAATTGACAGTTCTACTCCAATGACAACTGTATGGAAAAAAGTAAAAAGAATATCTGGTGCAAAATCACACAAGTCAATAAATCTGTTAGAGCAAAATAATATAATATATAAATCCCAAAAGGAAATATCAAATATACTGGCATTAGTTTATGAAAAAAATTCAAGCGACGCAAACTATTCACCAAATTTCTTAAGGAACAAAAGAAATGAAGAAAGATATACCATAGATTATGAAGATCAAAATAATAGTGAAATAAACTTTCCAATATCGATGGATGAATTAGAAGCGGTAATAAAAAACTGTAAGAACTCGTGCCCTGGACCAGATAATATACCCACTATTTTTCTAAAAAACCTCACCTACCCATCTAAAGAACACTTACTCAGCATTTTCAACTTAATTTTCTCGAAAAGTTTATTTCCAAAATCGTGGAGAAATTCAATAATAATTCCTATTCCTAAGCAAAGTAAATCAAAATCAGATCCCGAAACATATAAGTCAATATCTCTTACTTGTAGTATGGGCAAAATTCTAGAGAAAATAATAAATAACAGACTAATGTGGTATCTGGAATCAAAAAAATTAATTATACCAGAACAGAGTGGCTTCAGAAAACATCGTTCTACTGTAGACAATCTTATTGACGTAGAATCGGAAATACATGAGGCTTTTGCAATTAAACAACATTGTATCGGAATATTTTTCGACATTCGTAAAGCCTACGATACAGTGTGGAAATTATCAATATTAAAAACTCTTAGCGAATGGAAAATTAGAGATAATATACTCAAATATATATCAAACTTATTAGAAAATAGACAGTTTCAAGTCAGAGTAGATGGCGTATATTCCTCAACAAGAAATCAAGAAAATGGTATACCACAGGGCTCGAATCTTAGCACAACTCTGTTTCTTATAGCTATGAACTCTATTACCGCAAAAATTAAACATCCTGTAAAAGCTAGGCTATATGCAGATGATTTGGTTATACTTTGTAGAGGAAAGAACCCAACAACCATCCATAACCATGTCCAAAAAGCCATAAATCATATTGAAGAATGGTCATCCACAAGTGAACTTCAGTTTAATACCCTTAAAACCAAAGCAGTGTGTTTTACAAAAAGTCACCAAATACAACTGAAGAACTTATACTTAAATGGAGCACAGGTTAAATATGTAGACGAAGTTAGATTTCTCGGTATGATATTTGATCAAAAACTAACTTGGAAAATACATTTAGAATATTCAAAAAAGACATGTCAGCCTGGAATAAATTTGTTACGATCACTTGCAAACAAAAAATGGGGCGCCGACTCGTCTACATTACTACATATCTACAAGGCCCTAGTACGTTCCAAACTTGACTACGGCTCAATCGTTTACAACTCCTCAAAAAAGACGTACTTAAAAACAATAGATGTGATTCAAAATACAGGTCTTCGAATTTCCTTAGGAGCACACCACACAAGTCCAATACAAACTCTATACTGGGAGACTGGAGAGATCCCACTCACGTTTAGAAGACAATATCTAAGTCTTTCTTATGCCGCTGCAGTATCCGCTAATCAAGATAACCCAGTTATACAAAACGTATTTGCTGACCGCTTTAAAAGTTGTTTCCAAAACTCAAATAGAACTGATCACCCTTTTTATTACCGCATACAAACTTACTTATCAAAAATAGGTATTCATTTTCCAGACACCTACGATATTTCCGCAATCCAAACCCCTCCTCCTTGGACAATTCGCCTTCCCTCTACTGATACCAGCTTATTGAGACTAAACAAATCAGAAACGCCTGCAAGTCAAATCAATCAAGAATTTCTTAAAATATTAAGCAAATATGGTAGCTGCTTCAAAGTTTACACCGATGCCTCCAAAAACGAAGACGGAACTGGCGCAGCAATCTACTCGTCAGATTACACAGCAGCTTATAAGTTACCTTCATATACAACAACGTCCTCCGCTGAATTGTTTGCTATTCTAAAAGCATTGGCTCTGATAGTTAACAAAAATAATAAGAGAAACATCATTATCACAGATTCTCTCAGCTCAATATTGGCATTAAAACAACTCTATTCTGATCATCCACTACTACTTTTCATTAAAAAGGAACTGAAATATGCAGAAAATATGAATATTAAAGTTAATTTTATTTGGGTACCATCTCATACTGGAATCGAAGGTAACGAGGTTGTGGACAAAATAGCAAAGAATGCATCTAATAACCCAAGCGCAGAAGAGAACATGAAAACCCTACACACCGACCTGAAAGCATATTTCAAAGTAAATACTTTTAAAATATGGCAGGATACATGAAAGGACTCATCAACCAAGCTATACGAAGTTGACATTAACCACAATCAAATTCCACAATTCAAAAACAGAAGAGAGCAAGTAATCTTCACCCGTCTCCGGATTGGCCATACTCGATTAACCCATGACTACATACTCCAACGTGCCGATCAACCTGTGTGTGATTTGTGTAGAAGTGTCCTTACCGTAAAGCATTGTTTATTGCAGTGTCCGAAGTATAAAGTGCAACGAAAAAAGTGCAACATACCACCAACATTAAATAGTGCACTCGGAAAAGACAGTGATACAAAAAGCATCTTCACATTCCTCAAAGACTGCAACCTCTTACCAAAAATATAGTATTTTACTTTACTTTGTATAAATTTAGAGCTTTTTATAATTTCCTATTGTTATGTTTAAAATCTATTTTTAAGTTATAATTTTGTAACACAATCCATACACGCTAATAACCCTGCGTGGTTGATGCGTAATGTAAGGAAAAAAAAAGTTACGGAGGTAGTATAGTATAATTGATCCAAAAAAGGCCTAACCCAGACATCCAACGTAAAAGTTTTCCTTCAACACCAAATTGTTCTGTATGGTCCACATATTGTTCAGTAAAAAGCTACACCATTTTGAGCGTGAGGGGGGGGGGGGGAAAGTCGGTAAATAAGTAGTTTTTTTTTAAGTTTTTCGTCAATATTTCTAAAACTGTGCTTTAGCGGAAACAATGTTCTATACAAAAATGTTCTACGTGAAATTCAAAACACAGAAGGTCGTATACATAATTGTTATAAAATCAACGGTTCCAGAGTTACGGAGGTTAAAAAGTGGAGGTTTTCGATACTGTTTATATTATTTGGGCAATTTATAGAAATTTTCTTTAACAGGATTATGTTTTGTAAATAAAATTTGCTATTTTAGTAGCCGATGATATGTTAATGATAAGCCCTTGAAGAAACATCAACCTCACCACCCAAAATCATCATCAGTTGCCCAGATAATATAAAAAGTATCGAAAACCTCCACTTTTCACCCTCCGTAACTATGGAACCGTTGATTTTATAACAATTATGTATTGGACCTTTTCTGTTTTAAATTTTATGTAGAACATTTTTGTATAGACCATTGTTTACGCTAAAGCATAGTTTTAGAAATATTGACGAAAAACGTAAAAAAACTACTTATTTACCGATTGACTCATCTGCCCCCCAAACCGGACGCTCAAAATGGTGTAACTTTTTACTGAACAATAGGTGTACCATATAGAACAATTTGGAGTTGGAGGAAAACTTTTACTTTAGATGTCTGGGTTAGGCCTTTTTTGGACCAATTATACTATACTACCTCCGCAACTTTGGAACCGTTCATTTTAGAAGGATTATGCAAAGGACCTTTCTTATTGCAAATTTAATGTAGAACATTTTTATTTAGAAGGTTGTTCATGCTAAACAGCATAGTTTTACAAATATTGACGAAAAATCTAAAAAACTACGAATTTACCGATTTCTCCCCCCTCTACCCCCCAAACCCGACTCTCAAAATGGTGTGACTTTTCTCTGAACATTATGTGGACCATATAGAACAATTTGGTGTTGGAGGATAACTTTCACTTTGGATGTCTGGGTTATGGTATTCTTTGGATCAATTATATCATACTATATTCCCTGCTTAACGCGGATTGATGGGCCTTGCCTCATGATTTAGTTAAATTGTGTTATGACTAGGAAAGTTTTGGGGTATTTCTGATTTTTTTTTCATTCTATTATGTATTTTGCAGTACTGAATCCGAATATGAAGTTTGCGGACAAAATTTGAGGGTTTCGTGGTGCAACATTGAAAAAATCGCGAAAAAAGCGAAACATTTTTGCTTTTTCCAGCATTTTTTGCCTAAATCATGAAAACTTTTTTTTCGATGTAAAGTAAATTAGTAGATGGTTTTTTTAGTAAACGGTCTATTTACAGCAATTAAACTACTTAAAATTGTCTACAAATACCACTAATTATTTTTTTTTCAGACGAGCCGTTCGGTCTGAAGTGCGAGTTGAAAATGGGCAATTTTTAGTGGTCTCTGCAAAACTCACTTTTTTATGTACATAAAGTTGTTATTATGTACATCATTATTGTTATTCTATGTTTCGCTAACTTCATATGAAGTTAGCGAATCACAACAGCAAAAAATGTTTCAAATTCAAATCGAGTTGGTGCTGAATTTGCCGCTTTTTTGCCGTTAATTAGTTGTGAAAAAATTAATTTTGCCGCTCTTTTATTTTTCTTAATATTCGATGTTTCGATAATCTCATAAAGGGTGGGGAATTAGTGTGAAGAAGTCCAATTACTCGTTTATCGTAGGAAATACGAAAAAAAGTTATTTAGTTAAAAGTTGGTGCCTAGACAGGACCATAATCTGAAAATATTTTCAAATATACGGGGCTATCCGTATTGACAGGGTGACACAAACTTATATTTTTTTAAATAGAACACCCTATATATTTTTACATTTTTGGATTCTCCTGCATGTCTACTTTCCTAAAATATAGGCTTTTGCGGTAATATACGAAGTCGTTTAAAAGATAATTACGTTTTTTGTTAATTTCGTAGCAAGATTCACACCCTGTAGATTTGTAATAACTTGACATAAAAATTTCTATTTATATTGAAAATATTTTTAATATAGTCTACTATTGTTAAACATTGTTAATATAGAGAAACGTTTAGTTTAATATACAAGGTTGGTTAAAACTAAGAATGAGTACTTTTTGAGCTTTCTTAATGGATTTTAGTATAGTATTTTGGTATTGTGAACCAACAAGTTTGTGATAATATAGAGACATAACACTACTAAGCACAACATATAAAATATTGACTTCAATAATAAGAAAAATATTGTCAAAGATCACGAAGAAGAGAGTGGGACAGTACCAATGTGGAGTCACAGAAGGAAGATATATGAAGGAAGGAAGAATAATGGAAAAAGCAAATGAATACAAACTGGAATTAGAAATGCTATTCATCGACTTCAAACAGGCATTTGATTCGATTAAGAGAAAACAACTAACGATTGCCCTGGAAAAATTAAAAATCCCACAAAAACTCAGAAAATTAATAAATATGACAATGAGAACTACCAAAATTAGCATAAAAACGCAAAGAGGCGAGACAGATGAATTCATTATAAATAAAGGAGTGAAACAAGGGGATGCCTTATCCACTGTTTAATCTAACTTTAAAATATGTACTACGAAATATAAACAAAGGAAACCTAAGATCAAGTGGTAGACAAATAATCGCCTACGCAGACGACATTGTTATTATTGCAAAGAATAGAAGCATAATGAAAGAAATGCTAAAAGAAATAGAAGAGAAAGGGGAGACAATGGGACTCAGATTAAATGAAGAAAAGACAAAAATATTAAGACTAGGGAAAACAGCAATAAAAGGAAAAACCAAAATAGGAAATTCAGAGTTTGAAGATGTAGAACATTTCAAATACCTAGGAGTGACAATAAGCAAAACGGGTGAAAGAATACAGAAATAAAAGAAAAAATATTGGCAGCGAATAAAGATTATTTTGCAAATAAAACACTACTTAAAAGCAAAACACTGCTTATTAAAACCAAGATAAGAATGTATAACATCATAATTAGACCAATATTATTATACGCAGCGGAAACAATGACGATGACTAAAAAAGATGAAGAAAGGTTAAGATTAGTAAAGAGAAAGATCAAAGATCATGAGAACCATACTGGGACCAATCAGAACAGAGCAAAATGAATATAGAAGCCGAACAAATGCAGAGATTAAGAAAATACTAAAAGAAGATATCGTGACCAAAATAAAGCAATGCAGAGTTAGATAGTTAGGTCACATCTGGCGGGCAGGAGATGAAGCAGTGACATATACTATGATAGAATGGAATCCACTAGGAAGAAAGAAAAGAGGAAGACCAAGATCAATATGGTTGCAAGAAGTTGAAGAAGACTTTTGCCGCTCTTTTATTTTTTTAATATTCGATGTTTAGCTAACTTCATATGAAGATAGCGAACCACAACAGCAAACACAACAACGGGCAGGAAATGAAGCAGTGACATATATTATGATAGAATGGAATCCAGTAGGAAGAAAGAAAAGAGGAAGACCAACATCAAAATGGTTGCAAGAAGTTGAAGAAGACTTTTGCCGCTCTTTTATTTTTTTTTAATAGTCGATGTTTAGCTAACTTCAGATGAAGTTAGCGGATCACAACAGCAAAAAACGTTTCAAATTCAAATCGAGTTGGTGCTGAATTTGCCGCTTTTTTGCCGTTAATTAGTTGTGAAAAAATTAATTTTGCCGCTCTTTTATTTTTCTTAATATTCGATGTTTCGATAATCTCATAAAGGGTGGGGAATTAGTGTGAAGAAGTCCAATTACTCGTTTATCGTAGGAAATACGAAAAAAAGTTATTTAGTTAAAAGTTGGTGCCTAGACAGGACCATAATCTGAAAATATTTTCAAATATACGGGGCTATCCGTATTGACAGGGTGACACAAACTTATATTTTTTTAAATAGAACACCCTATATATTTTTACATTTTTGGATTCTCCTGCATGTCTACTTTCCTAAAATATAGGCTTTTGCGGTAATATACGAAGTCGTTTAAAAGATAATTACGTTTTTTGTTAATTTCGTAGCAAGATTCACACCCTGTAGATTTGTAATAACTTGACATAAAAATTTCTATTTATATTGAAAATATTTTTAATATAGTCTACTATTGTTAAACATTGTTAATATAGAGAAACGTTTAGTTTAATATACAAGGTTGGTTAAAACTAAGAATGAGTACTTTTTGAGCTTTCTTAATGGATTTTAGTATAGTATTTTGGTATTGTGAACCAACAAGTTTGTGATAATATAGAGACATAACACTACTAAGCACAACATATAAAATATTGACTTCAATAATAAGAAAAATATTGTCAAAGATCACGAAGAAGAGAGTGGGACAGTACCAATGTGGAGTCACAGAAGGAAGATATATGAAGGAAGGAAGAATAATGGAAAAAGCAAATGAATACAAACTGGAATTAGAAATGCTATTCATCGACTTCAAACAGGCATTTGATTCGATTAAGAGAAAACAACTAACGATTGCCCTGGAAAAATTAAAAATCCCACAAAAACTCAGAAAATTAATAAATATGACAATGAGAACTACCAAAATTAGCATAAAAACGCAAAGAGGCGAGACAGATGAATTCATTATAAATAAAGGAGTGAAACAAGGGGATGCCTTATCCACTGTTTAATCTAACTTTAAAATATGTACTACGAAATATAAACAAAGGAAACCTAAGATCAAGTGGTAGACAAATAATCGCCTACGCAGACGACATTGTTATTATTGCAAAGAATAGAAGCATAATGAAAGAAATGCTAAAAGAAATAGAAGAGAAAGGGGAGACAATGGGACTCAGATTAAATGAAGAAAAGACAAAAATATTAAGACTAGGGAAAACAGCAATAAAAGGAAAAACCAAAATAGGAAATTCAGAGTTTGAAGATGTAGAACATTTCAAATACCTAGGAGTGACAATAAGCAAAACGGGTGAAAGAATACAGAAATAAAAGAAAAAATATTGGCAGCGAATAAAGATTATTTTGCAAATAAAACACTACTTAAAAGCAAAATACTGCTTATTAAAACCAAGATAAGAATGTATAACATCATAATTAGACCAATATTATTATACGCAGCGGAAACAATGACGATGACTAAAAAAGATGAAGAAAGGTTAAGATTAGTAAAGAGAAAGATCAAAGATCATGAGAACCATACTGGGACCAATCAGAACAGAGCAAAATGAATATAGAAGCCGAACAAATGCAGAGATTAAGAAAATACTAAAAGAAGATATCGTGACCAAAATAAAGCAATGCAGAGTTAGATAGTTAGGTCACATCTGGCGGGCAGGAGATGAAGCAGTGACATATACTATGATAGAATGGAATCCACTAGGAAGAAAGAAAAGAGGAAGACCAAGATCAATATGGTTGCAAGAAGTTGAAGAAGACTTTTGCCGCTCTTTTATTTTTTTAATATTCGATGTTTAGCTAACTTCATATGAAGATAGCGAACCACAACAGCAAACACAACAACGGGCAGGAGATGAAGCAGTGACATATATTATGATAGAATGGAATCCAGTAGGAAGAAAGAAAAGAGGAAGACCAACATCAAAATGGTTGCAAGAAGTTGAAGAAGACTTTTGCCGCTCTTTTATTTTTTTTTTAATATTCGATGTTTAGCTAACTTCAGATGAAGTTAGCGGATCACAACAGCAAAAAACGTTTCAAATTCAAATCGAGTTGGTGCTGAATTTGCCGATTTTTTCCGTTAATTAGTTGTGAAAAAATCAATTTTGCAGCTCTTTTATTTTTTTTAATATTCGATGTTTCGCTAACTTCATATGAAGTTAGCAAATCACAACAGTAAACAATGTTTCAAATTCAAATCGAGTTGGTGCTGAATTTGCCGCTTTTTGCCGGTAATTAGTTGTGAAAAAATTAATTTTGCCGCTTTTTTATTTCTTTTACTATTCGATGTTTCGCTAACTTCACATGAAGTTAGCCAATCACAACAGCAAAAAATGTTTCAAATTCAAATCGAGTTGGTGCTGAATTTGCCGGTTTTCTGCCACTCGTTAGTTGTGAAAAGATTAATTTTGCCGCTTTTTTATTTTTTTTAATATTCAATGTTTCGCTAACTTGATATGAAGTTAGCGAATCACAACAGGAAAACATAATTCAAATTGAAATCGAGTTGGTACTGAATTTGCCGCTTTTTGCCGCTCATTAGTTGTGGAAAGAATAATTTTGCCGCTTTCTTATTTTTTTTTTAATATTCGATGTTTCGCTAACTTCATATGAAGTTAGCGAAACACAACAGGAAAACATAATTCAAATTCAAATCGAGTTGGTACTGAATTTGCCGCTTTTTGCCGCTCATTAGTTGTGGAAAGAATAATTTTGCCGCTTTCTTATTTTTTTTAATATTCGATGTTTCGCTAACTTCATATGAAGTTAGCGAATCACAACAGCAAAAAATGTTTTAAATTCAAATCGAGTTGGTGCTGAATTTACCGCTTTTTTGCCGCTCATTAGTTGTGGAAAGAATAATTTTCCGCTTTCTTATTTTTTTTACTATTCGATGTTTCGCTAACTTCATATGAAGTTAGCGAATCACAACAGCAAAAAATGTTTCAAAGTCAAATCGAGTTGGTGCTGAATTTGCCGCTTTTTTGCCGTTAATTAGTTGTGAAAAAATTAATTTTGCCGCGTTTTTATTTTTTAATATTAGGTGTTTCGCTTACTTCATAAAGGGTGGGGAATTAGTGCGAAGAAGTCCAATTACTCATGTATCGTAAGAGATACGAAAAATGGTATTAGGTAAAAGTTGGTCCCCAGACAGGACTATTATTTCAAAATATTTTGAATTATACAGGGCTATCCGTATTGACAGGATTCCACAAACTTATGCTTTTTTTAATAGAACACCCGGAATATTTTTACATGTTTGAATTCTCTTTTCCTAAAATATGGGCTTTTGTAGTAATATATGAAGTAGTTTAAAAGATAATTAAGTGCGGTTTTTTTTAATTTCGTAGCAATATTCACACCCTGTAGAATTGTAGTAATTTGACATAAAAATGTTTATTTATGTTCAAACGATTTTAATTATATTCTACTATTGTTACATAAACATTATTAATTTAGAGAAACGTTTAGTTTTAGTATACAGGGTTGGTCCAATGTAGGAATGAGTATTTTTTGAGTTTTCTCAAACTTCTTGATACTTTTTTATTTCTTAAGCATTCCCTATACCCTATGACACTAAGACACTACCTAAGTGTAAAATGCGAAAATGTGTTGTTTAATTTTTGTGTGCTTGTCGATTGATTAGCGAATGGTGTTCAAATTTCTTTAATATCAGGTCATCAGTTGTCTTGCAGTGAAATAATATATTTTGCGATAACAACGCGAGACATTCATTATGTGTTGTATTATAAATACCGGCTGAATTGCATTTTCAAATAAAGAATCTTTTTATTCATTGTGTTTCCTACTGTTCTACTGAAACAGTAGAACTATTGTTTGGTAGTTAGTCACAATAATTATATTGTATCTATGTTTTTGTATAATTTAAATATACACGGGGAAACAAAGAAGTACAGATGTTGACATTTTAATGGTTAATGGGAGAGAGCGACAATAATTATTGGTGTAGTACAGTGGTTCCCAACCTTTTATGTGTGGCGACCCACCTTCTGATGTTTTTTCATATTCGCGACCCATCCCTCACCCATGATGTTATATATTTACGGTATTCAGCTACGGTAAGAGCCACGCCGCGACCCACCTGAAATCCGCTCGCGACCCACTAGTGGGTCGCGACCCACCGGTTGGGAATCGCTGGTGTAGTATGTTTGTCGATTTGATTTACACTCCGGAAATCGTTCTCAAAAAAGATTATTCTACAAATTCTGGAAACATTTTATAACCCTTAAACAAATCAGGTCATAAAATCTTCACAGTACCTATTTTTAGAATAAAATTTTTGAGAACAATTTCCGCAGTGGAAATCAAAACGTCAACCATTAGTTAATTAAATATCTATTTTTATTACACCAATAATTACGGATCAATCTCATTTAAACATAATATACATAAACATATACAGTGAGAACGTTTGAGTTGGAATAAATTCATTATTCCGAGAATGGGCGAATTTGTAGAGAAATCCTGAGACAGGTCGATTTTTATTTTTAATTTTAAATTATGACTTTTTAGCATATATACTATACTAGTGACGTCATCCATCTGGGCATGATGGCGTAATCGATGATTTTTTTAAATAAGAGTAGGCGTTTTGTGACATCTCATTTGAAAGGTTATTTAATTCTCTATTCAGTAGTATAAATATTAACATAATTATTTATACAGGGTGTACAAATTTTTTTATTATTAAAATTATTTTCACATAAAGAAGAATGTAAGCAATTTAGTTAATTCAAAATACATTTTACTGCTGTCAGAAAAACAGTTTATAATGTTTATTTCACAAATAAACATTGCTTTTCGCTTAAATTCAATGTTCAAACTGCTAAGAGACAGGTTTGTGTCAGTTTTAACGTTGAATTTAAGCAGAAAACAATGCTTATTTGTCAAATAAATATTTCATTCTGTTTTCTGACAGAATTCAAATGTATTTTGAAATAAATGAATTATGTACATTCTCCTTTTTGTCTCAATTAACTCAATTCAAAAAAAATTGGACACCCTGTATAAATAATTATGTTAACGTTTATATTACTGAATAGAGAATTAAAAAACCTTTCGAATGAGCTATCACACGACTCCTACTCTCATTTAAAAAAATCATCCATTACGTAATCACGCCCAGATGTATGACGTCACTAGTGTGATATATATGCTAAAAAGTCATAATTTCAAAATAAAAATCGACCTGTCTCAGGATTTCTCTCCAAATTGGCTCCTTCTCGAGACAATGAATTTATTCCAATTCAAACGTCCTTACTGTATAAAATACTTGAATATATTTACCCCCTCCTTGTATATTTTATGTCAAGTTTTTTATAATAATATTATAAAATATAAATTCATATATTCACCCCCTCCTTTTGTATTTTATTTCAAGTATTTTATACAGTAAGGACGATTGAGTTGGAATAAATTCATTATACTATTAATAATATTATAAAATATAAATTCATCTATTTACCCCCTCCTTTTATATTTTATATCAAGTATTTTATACAGTGAGGATATTGTGTTAGATGAAATTACATTATGTTTTAAGTAGGATATCCATAAATTAATAATAATCTATTCGTACCGCGTACCACTAGAAGCGTCAATCGGGACCCAAAAGAGTTGTGCGGAGATGCAAGTCTACCAGACGTATCCTACGAAATTATTGTGCAGCGTTATCAGAATTATAAAAGAAGAAAAATATGTTACAATATCGTAAAAAAGTGGTACCATTCAGCATTCAGCATTCAGCACAAGCTCGATTTCAATTTGAGACATTATTCGCTGTTGTAATTCACCAAGTTCATATTTATGTAGTTATTGAAATGTCGAATATTAAAAAATTAAAAAAGCGGCAAAAATTTTTTTTCGCAACTAATGGGCGCCAAATTCAGCACCAACTCGATTGGAATCTGAAACATTATTCGCTGTTGTGATTCGCTAACTTTATATGAAGTTAGCGGAACATCGATTATTAAGAAAAACAAAAAAGCGGCAAAATTTATTTTTCCACAACTATGAGCGGTAAAAAGCGGCAAATTCAGCACCAACTCGATTTGAACTTGAAACATTTTTTGCTGTTGTGATTCGCTAACTTCATATGAAGTTAGCGAAACATCGAATATTAAAGAAAATAAAAAGCGGCAAAATTAATTTTTCCACAACTAATGAGCGGCAAAAAAGCGGCAAATTCAGCACCAACTCGATTTGAATTTGAAACGTTTTTTGCTGTTGTGATTCGCTAACTTCATATGAAGTTAGCGAAACATCGAATATTAAAAAAAATAAAAGAGCGACAAACGTCTTCTTCAACTTCTTGCAACCATTTTGATCTTGGTCTTCCTCTTTTCTTTCTTCCTACTGGATTCCATTCTATCATAGTATATGTCACTGCTTCATCTCCTGCCCGCCAGATGTGATCTAACTATCTAACTCTGCATTGCGTTATTTTGGTCACGATATCTTCTTTTAGTACTTTCTTAATCTGTGCATTTGTTCGGCTTCTATATTCATTTTGCTCTGTTCTGATTGGTCCCAGTATGGTTCTCATGATCTTTCTCTCCATTATTCTTAACTTTTCTTCATCTTTTTTAGTCATCGTCATTGTTTCCGCTGTGTATAATAATATTGGTCTAATTATGGTGTTATACATATTTATCTTGGTTTTAATAGACACTATTTTGCTTTTAAGTAGTGTTTTATTTGCAAGATAAGCTTTATTCGCTGCCAATATTTTTTGTTTTATTTCTGTATTCTTTCACCCGTTTTCTTATTGTCACTCCTAGGTATTTGAAATGTTCTACATCTTCAAACTCTGAATTTCGTATTTTGGTTTTTTCTTTTATTGCTGTTTTCCCTAGTCTTAATATTTTTGTATTTTCTTCATTTAATCTCATTGTCTCCCCTTTCTCTTTTATTTCTTTTAGCATTTCTTTCATTATGTTTCTATTCTTTGCAATAATAACAATGTCGTCTGCGTAGGCGATTATTTGTCCACCTCTTGTTCTTAGGTTTCCTTTGTTTATGTTTCGTAGTACATATTCTAAAGTTAGATTAAACAGTGGATAAGGCCTCCCCTTGTTTCACTCCTTTATTTATAATGAATTCATCTGTCTCGCCTCTTTGCGTTTTTATCCTAATTTTGGTAGTTCTCATTGTCATATTTATTAATTTTTTGAGTTTATGTGGGATTTTTAATTTTTCCAGGGCAATCGTTAGTTGTTTTCTCTTAATCGAATCAAATGCCTGTTTGAAGTCGATGAATAGCATTTCTAATTCCAGTTTGTATTCATTTGCTTTTTCCATTATTCTTCCTTCCTCCATATATCTTCTTTCTGTGACTCCACATTGGTACTGTCCCACTCTCTTCTTCGTGATCTTTGGCAATATTTTTCTTATTATTGAAGTCAATATTTTATATGTTGTGCTTAATAGTGTTATTCCTCTATAATTATCACAAATTTGTTGGTTCACAATACCAAAATACTATACTAAAATCCATTTAAGAAAGCTCAAAAAATAGTCATTCCTAGTTTTGACCAACCTTGTATACTAAAACCAAACGTTTCTCTATATTAATAATGTTTAACAATATATATTAAAAATATTTTCAATATAAATTGAAATTGTTATGTCAAGTTACTACATTTCTACAGGGTTTGAATATTGCTATAAAATTAACAAAAAACGTAATTATCTTTTAAACTACTTCGTATATTACTACAAAAGCCTATATTTTAGGAAAGTAGACATACAGGAGAATCCAAAAATGAAAAAATATATAGTGTGTTCTATTTAAAAAAACATAAGTTTGTGTCACCCTGTCAACACGGATAGCCCTGTATATTTGAAAATATTTTCAGATTATGGTCCTGTCTAGGCACCAACTTTTAACTCAATAACTTTTTTTCGTATCTCCTACGATAAACGAGTAATTGGACTTCTTCACACTAATTCCCCACCCTTTATGAAATTAGCGAAACATCGGAAATTAAGAAAAATAAAAGAGCGACAAAATTAATTTTTTCACAACTAATTGACGGCAAAAAAGCGGCAAATTCAGCACCAACTCGATTTGAATTTGAAACAATTTTTGCTGTTGTGATTCGCTGACTTCATATGAAGTTAGCGAAACATCGGATATTAAGAAAAATAAAAGAGCGGCAAAATAATTTTTTCACAACTAATTAACGGCAAAAAAAAAACGGCAAATTCAGCACCAACTCGATTTGAATTTGAAACATTTTTTGCTGTTGTGATTCGCTAACTTCATATGAAGTTAGAGAAACATCGAATATTAAGAAAAATAAAAAAGCGGCAAAATTAATTTTTCACAACTAATTAACGGCAAAATAGCGGCAAATTCCCATTGTGCTTGCCATAATATTTGCGAGAAGTGATTCGCTAACTTTATGTACATGAGATCCCTCTGTGCTCCTTGGCAGTAATAACAAAATTATTGTAAATGAGCACGAAATAAGAAAAGAATGGTAACTGTATATATCAGAGTTGTTTGAAGATGACAGGAATAATATTGCCGAATTCTACCAAAACTGTACTGACGGCCCAGAAATTATGAAATGCGAAGTAGAACACGCTATAAATAGTGCTAAAATTAGAAAAGCTTGTGGTCCAGATGATACACCAACTGAGTGTCTGAAACTAATAGAGGATGATAACATAAAAGTAGTAGTAAGACTTTTTAATTCAATATATAACACCGGAGTGATTCCCACAGATTGGCTCAAATCCATCTTTGTCGCAATACCTAAAAAACACAATGCGAGAAAATGCTCAGAATATCGATTAATTAGCCTAATGAGCCACACTCTTAAGATTTTCCTAAGAATACTTCACAACAGAATTAGACACAAATGCGAAGAAGATCTCGAAGATCCCCAATTTGGTTTTAGAAATGCTATGGGTACCAGGGAGGCACTTTTTGCGCTTAACATCCTATTTCAAAAATGCCGTGATCAATGAAAAGATGTATTTGCATCTTTAGTAGACTTCCAAAAAGGCATTCGATAAAGTACAGCATGTAAAATTAATGCAAATACTGAAAAATATCGGAATAGATGACAAAGATATTCGTGTCATTAAAAATTTGTACTGGAATCAAACTGCTACGGTCAAAATTGGAGATAAATACACCGATGAAATCTCCATACAACGAGGAGTCAGACAAGGTTGCATTTTGTCACCAACATTGTTTAATGTTTACTCGGACCAGTTATTTAAAAAGGCACTTGAGAGACAGCCATATGGAATAAAAATCAACGGAGAACTACTTAATGTGATAAGATATGCAGACGATACAGTAATTTTGTCAGATAATATTGAAGGTCTCCATATTCTGCTTGATCGTATTCACGAGGTAGGAGAGGAAATGGGCATTAAAATAAACTCAAACAAAACCAAATGTTTAGTGTTTAGTCGTGACCCACATCCCGATGCAAAGCTTCAATTAAACGGAGGCCAATATGAGAAAGTTCACAAAATGACATATTTGGGAACTGTGATAATGGACCAACTAGATCCAGACATAGAAATAAAACGTAGAATAGCAATGACTAAAACTACTTTTATGAAAATGAAGTAATTTCTTTGCAATAATCATCTCAGTTTAGAACTAAGACAAAGAATGGTCAAGTGCCATGTTTGGTCCGTACTTTTGTATAGTGCAGAAGTGTGGACGCTAAAAGTATCGATCATGAACAGAATTGAAGCATTGGAAATGTGGATTCATAGACGGATGCTGAAGATACCCTGGACAGCAAGAAAAACTAATGAAGAAGTACTAAGCAAGGTCAACAAAGATAGATAACTGCTAAAGACTGTTAAACATCGAAAAATGTCTTATCTGGGACATATAGTGAGGGGAAGTCGATAAAAAATATTACAACTGATCCTGAAAGGCAAAATACAGGGCCGTAGAGGTGTAGGAAGAAAACAAGTTTCTTGGTTAAAAAACATTCGTGAATGGACTCAGATATCAAATGCAGGACAATTATAGTCTGGGCTGATTATCGGAGAATAGGCCATTTTTGGGAAAAGTTATTTATCAGCAATTTTATTGCTGGAATCGAATTATAAGATCCTATATATTAATAATATAGGTATGCAAAGTCCTCAGATAGTGTGCTACTTTTTTTATAAACAAAATGGCGCCCGAAAATCATGTTTTTTTCAATTATTGCTCTATAACTCCGAAGATTTTAATTTTACAACAAAAACTCTTAAATAAAAATTCACCGTGATTAAATTCTGCATAGAGACGTGTTTTTTCCGATCTGCTCCGATGAAAACTTTCCTCGGAAAATGCGGGTTTTCCCAACAAAATCTTTAATTTTCAAATAAAGTTTTAGATAAGTAATTATCTACCAATATTTAAATAATTTGGTGACTTAAAAGCCTTCTTGGTTTAGATTATAATTCCAGAAGCTGATGCAAATTAAACGAATATTTTAGCAACAATTTAATTGTTAATTAATAATTTACGGTCGCAGTAATAACCAAAATAATTATGATACACTGATCAAACTTTGAAGAAGTGAAATAAAAGTGAAAGAAGGGAAATAAAGAGCAATTCCGAAACTACAGAGGCATATCGCTTATTAGTACAGCGTATAAGATTCTATCAATTATCTTACTAAAGAGACTCACTCCGTATTCGGAAGATATTCTAGGCGACTACCAATGCGGCTTTCGGAGTGGAAGGTCAACAATAGATCAAATATTTACCATCCGACAAATATTAGAAAAAAACTGGGAATTCAACCGAGATGTACACCAAATCTTCGTAGATTTCCAGCAAGCATATGGCTCGATAAAAAGAAGCAGACTATGGCTAGCAATGCTAGAAATCGGAATACCAAGAAAATTAGTGCAGCTCACTCAAATGTGCGTGGCAGACTCATATGCACAAGTAAAGATAGGAAACAGAACATCGATGCCATTTAGTATAACATCAGGGCTTAGACAAGGAGACCCTTTATCACCATTGCTATTCAATTTGGCTTTAGAATACGCAATAAGTAAAATATCGTCTGAACTAACAGGGGGATTCGCAAATCGAGGATCAAAACTATTGTTGGCCTTTGCCGATGATCTAGATGCAGTCGCTCATTCTACAAGAGACGTAAGAGAGGTGTTTTCACAGCTCGATGAGGAAACAGGTAACCTGGGCCTTCGAATAAATGAAGAGAAGACGAAATATATGCTGGTGACCAAAAATCCAAGACCAAGAGTTAGACAGAACGTAACTATTAATGACCACAACTTTGAAGTAGTAAAAGAGTTTAAATATCTGGGAGCAGTAATCACAGAGGACAATCACATAGAAAAAGAGGTCTCAGCAAGAATAGCTGCGGGAAATAGAGCATTATACTCCCTATCATCATTATTAAGATCTAAGCTGCTGAAAAAACAATGTAAATTAAGACTGTACATGTCAATTATTCGCCCAGTTGTTACATATGGGAGTGAAACATGGACTCTACATCAGCGAGAAATAAATAATTTGCTGATATTTGAAAGGAAAGTCCAGAATGATATTTGGTCCTCAAAGAGATGAATTGACAGGAGAGTGGAGAAGGCGCCGCAATGCTGAATTGGTGACTCTATCCCTAATAACACAAAACATTCCATGAATGTTCCTAGAATGTACACACAGGACATTGAAAACATTCCTGGAATGTCCCCAAATGCACACGAATGTCCCTGGAAAGTACCAGGAAAGTGCTGTGTCAGCATTTTAAATATTCTTAGAATGTTCTGTTGGAACATTCCATGAATGTCTACGAATGTTCTTTGGACATTCACAGTCTATTTTTTAGACTGAATGTCTTGTTGGAACATTCCATGAATGTTCTTTGGACATTCACAGTATATTTTTAGACTGAATGTCTTGTTAGAACATTCCATGAATGTCTACGAACGTTCTTTGAACATTCACAGTATATTTTTTAGACATTCACTGAAATATATCGTCAGTAATGTGACAATACCTCCTATATGTTTTTTCATGAGGTTTGCAGGAGACGAAAACATTTTTTAAGGTCACTTTCTGGTTTCGTACGTATTCTGACTTTTTTTGTAGTAAATAGATAGTTGAATTTACTGCAAAACAAGTCAAAAAATATATGAAAACAGGAGGTGGCCGAAACAAGTTTTTAGTCTATCTTACAAATCTCTTGAAAAAAACAGATAGGAGGTACTGTCACATCACTGACGATATATGGCCATACCAAATAATACATCCTTGATAAATATAAACATTTTTATTGCAAAAAATCTTTACATACATTTTTTAATGTAATTTGCTGACATTCCTAAATATTATAAAAAAATGTGTCACATTTGCTTTGTAAACCTTTCTTTTGCTTTTCGTAGCCACATATTCCGTTTCCTTTCTGGTTTTTTGTAGACCACTTCTCTCAGCTGATTCTAAAAGAAAATAAAATAAAAGGTAATTTTTCTATCCTATACAATTAACAATCAGAAGAAATATTATTTACAGGTAATAATATGCATAAATAATAATAATAAAAAAATAAATATTAAATAATATTTAAATAAATAATAAATAATATTTAATAAATAAAATAATAATAATGAACATTTTGTATTTTGACAACGACATCCGATGTGGAAGTAGAAACCTTAATAAAATTATTTTTTCAAGTAAATTGTGGCTTATTTCCCCATTAGAATAATTAATTACAAAAAAGCCACAAAGAAATAGATTTTTCACAAACAAATAAGTATTTAGTATTCATTATATTTATTGTTTTTATTATTTACTTTAATGTCCTACTGGTACATTATTTGACAAATAATGACATTTTGAAGTCTGTTAAGTACGATATAACGCCCTTGGGCATTAAATTTAAATAACGACTTAGATACTGTCAAGTTGGCAAATATCAACCTAAGTAAAACTATGGTTACCACAATTACGTTACTACTGTTACTGGTAAATGTACTTATTTAAAAACTAATCAATTCAAAATTCATTCAAATTTTTCGCATATAAAGAATAATTTAGTCGGGCATTAAACGTTGAAGGCACCACAGGTATTATAATAATAACGCTTTCGGTCAACGTATATCCCTATAATACCCTTGGTACCTTAATAACTGTAACATAAGATTATACCTTAATTCTTGTTTTCGATTTCTGATGTTTTTATTTATTTACATTGAATATTAATCTGTTTTGTTGTATAATCTACTTCGCAATAATTATGTGATATATTTGACTTAAAATGAATTCAAAAATTTTTTGTAGTTGGGCAACAATGTCAACTTAGATCTCCGATGTAGATAATGAATTACAACAGTATCTATATTGTACGGACTGTATTATTAATTAGGTTATGCATATACCTGTGTGACATAAGCTATTGGAACAGCACAGTCTCTCAAACGAACAGATGAAAGTGAAGTTCTGTCAATATCTTTTTCTAAAAAGTGTTTTGAACATACTCCTCTATTAACAAATCTGATCTATACTTCATGTCTTCTTCGCAGGATCTTCTGGAAAGCTAAAAATACAAAATATATGCATTACTAAGCATTATTAACAAATTTTAGTTTTAAATAAAAAATATGATTAATGAACTCACAAAATTATTATAAAACAGCTTAGAAATTGTTTATTAGTATAGTCGGTTCCCCAAACTCAGACACAACTGGCTAGTGATTTTAGTAGGTAATTTTTTTTGTTTTTGGCCAATTTTGCCAAAATTACAGTAATTAGTACTGAGACTGAGTTTAGCAAATCGACTATAATATTGTGTGTATTCATTAGTTGGTACTGCATATTATAGTGTGTGGTCTACCATCCTATTTATAAACGCATACACTAACAAAAACGCAAAAAGAATTATTTGTTTTACAAATCCTTTTGTTATTACCTATCTCTATTTACTATTTTAGTTAGGAATAAGCGAAGTTTGTGGCTTATTCACAATTATTATTAAAATAATAAATGGATATGACCAATTATTAACTTATAAAATAAAATAATAATTCTTCTGATTTATGCCTTTTATTCACTTTGTTATATCTACGTTACTTAAAAGATTTTTTATGAATAGTATTATTAGGGTATTAATAGTATTAATTTATTTTCTGAAATACAGGGCATGCTTTCGTTTACATATTTGCATACTAACCTTTTAATAGGGCTTTTCATTCAGTCATTTGTTTTGAGCTTCTGTCATAATTGAAACGTTATTCCTGCAGATTTTTTTATCTACATTTGTTTCTGCTACTCCAACTGCGTTAAAAACAGGACACCATTTTATGCACTATGTTAATAATACTATTAAAGCTATTATAAAAGTATCCGAATTAAAAAAATATTCTTAAAAAGCACAAATAATACAAACAACTAAAAACAATCCACGGCAAGGCAAGGTCGCCAAGATGAAGATGCCAAGATGGCCGAAGCGAGGTCGTTGGTTGGTCGTTTTTAGTCACGTGATGCCCTCTCAAGCGCCATGCACAAAAATATATGCACGGCGAATTTGAAAATGAACGCAAAAGAAATAAATATAAATGCCTCTCTTGGGTTTTGCATAAGTTATAAGTATTTTTTTTATTAACAAAATCGCATTCCAAATTGAATATTCGCGAACAATAATTTTTATTACATTTGTATGTTTATAATCTTGGGAAACTCTTTAAATTTGACATATTATTGCACTGTAGGCCTAAAATGTCACTTAGTTTGTCTGGTATGTTATAAGTAATGTTGTATCTCTTACACGTATGTATTATTTCGCAACTTAAAATATAGGAACATTGGTAGTATGTTCACAGAATGTCTTATGGTAACATTCCAGGAATAATTTAAACAGATGTTCACCGAATGTTCCCTAAATGTCCAGGACATTCAAATATTGATAGAACTTTGGTAGTACATTCCTGGAATGTTGTGTGTTGTTAGGGATATGGTACTGAAAACATCGTCAGACATATAAAAGCTAATCGGATAAGATGGGCAGGTCATGTAGTAAGATCAGAGGAATACAGAGTGCTAAAGACAGTGTTCTTCGAGAGACCAGACGGTAGAAGATCAGTGGGCCGTCCCAGAAAAAGATGGAAGGATGATGTTGAAACCGATCTATCTAGGATTGGGGTACAACAATGGCAAATCGAAGCGCAAGATCGCAGACGATGGAGGGCCATAGTGGATGCGGCGAAGACTCACCCCGAGTTGTAAAGCCAGTCAAGAAGAAGAAGAAGATCAAACTTTGAAATCTTATAAACATGAGATGCCTTTTTAACATTTTGTCGACAAAATATAAATTTTTTATTTTTTTGCATAATCTTTAAATGTTTAAAAAAAAAAAATAGTTATAAACAAATTAACGTTACTCAGAAAGTTTTTATTATATTGTAATTTTAAAAAATAGCTAAAATGCGCATTTCAAATATCTTGAAAATGAATGCTTTAAAACTTTTTTGCAACCATTTACAAAAAAGTTATGAAACAGCAAAATAAACATACGATTACTACGGTGTTTATACATTTTTTTAATTCTTTCAAAGCGTAGAAGTGAGTATAATGTACAAGCTAATTATTTACAAAAAAATATCGATTATCAATTTAATGGTTATATTTTAATTAAAGATTATAAATATATTTTTTTGTAATTTACACGCGCGAAAGTAGAATAATACAGCACTGTAGCTGAAATTTTCACTCTGAGCGACGACCGGCCGCGCGAGACGTACACTTTTATAAATAATATATGCTACGTGTCAGTCGCTTCGAGTGAACATTTTAGCTCCGATTCTGTGTCAGGCCTACTTTTGCGCTAAAAATTACAAAAAAGTATTTTTAATCTTTGATTAAAATATAACCATTGCACTAATTTTTGACATTCTTTGTGAGTAATTAGATTGTACCATATTTATTTATTTAGCGTATGGCTTAAGTATATCACAGAACATATTTAGATTTATGCATTATACAATGCATCACAGACAGATGTCCAATTTTTTTATATATTCGATTGCCCCTTCGGTTGCCATTACAAAGTCTATAGGGTCGCCTGTGTATGCTCTGCGTGGGCAGTCCTGAACAATGTGACTGATCATCTGTCTTGCAGCGCCGCAGTCACAAGAAGGCGAGGGGAGTTTACCCCATCTGTGGAGGGAATCTTCCACAGTCCGCTCGAGTTCGATTAAGGGCTGCCCAAATCTTACGGGGACGTTCAAATTCGCCAGGTTTCCCTATGATGTCCGGTAGACTATGGTAATGTGGATCTGTCCCACCTTCCCAATCTTCTCCCCATCGGGTATCCAAGTCAAAGCCGGATTGCTGCAGCGCTTGAGCAGATTGTAGAGGGGGTAACCTGGATCGGAGACGGTTTCCAAGAATATCGGGGATGTCGTTGTGGACTAGAAGCTGGCGACTGTACATTATTTTGTTATATTCTTTAACCAATCCATGTTCGCGGCGTAGGTTGGGTGGTGCTATATTACTAAGGGTAGGTAGCCACATTGTAGGGGTGGGCTTAATTGTGCCTGTTATCATACGCATAGTACGGTTTAGTTGGGTGTCGACCAGGTGGGTATGCCTCTCTCCCTGGGGCTGTATTTTTACCTCGACGGCGGTGGGAGGGCCGAGTAACGGGTCGTGGTCCCTAAAATTGTGAGGGGAGCACGACCGGTGAAACCAAGAACAGTCCCAGCGTCCAGCGACTGTGCACCGGGTGGGCGCCGGACACCGCCGCTGGACGCTAAAAGGCGTCGCAACTGAGGCGAGCAGTTGCGACGCCTTCGCCTTCAGCAGTTCTATTTCACCCTCGAACTTCCCTACGGCTACTCTAATCCCTCAATTTAATCTCGCCCACCTCAGCATTGTGGCCGGAGGTCGATAGGGGGGCCCCAAAGCACTGTGCGGGGGGCTCTGCCGTCGAACTCCGATTACAAGTTTTTGTTCGAAAACTTTTTCGATATACCCACATCCATTCCAAATCCCGCGTAACAGGGGAGGCAGCATTTACGCGGAAACTCCAGGTAGCCTGTGAATACAGACTGCCACTGCGTCCGGAGGCAACCGTGATAAAAAGCCTAGAGGAGTAAACCTCAATAAAAAAATCCCCATTATCACGGTGGAAGGCATCGTGCCAAAGATATGAGAGATGCGAGGGTTAGAGCATCATAAACGATCCCTTCGGGATACCTGGCGACCTCCCGAAGTAATACAGCCTTAACGCGGTAAGGGCGCACTGCTGCGTCGGACGAATAGCACGTCCCGACTCGTGGGAATTTATATGAATCCAAATCAAACAAAGAAAGCAAAGAGGGAAGACGAAGACGACCAAACGCAAACGAACAAGGATAACGCTACAGGTAAAAATGTGAATAGGGAAGAACAGCCGCTAGACGGCAAAGTAGACGAAGAAGAGCAGAGAAAATTCGAATTGGAACTATTGAATTGGCATAGTCAGCAGCCAAAAATGAACAGATCGGGTGCCCAAAAACACTCGACACTGGTAGGGGAGGAGATTCTAGGAGAAATACATAGGGAAGAAGAAGAAGAAGAAAAAGAAGATGGAGGCAAAAGAGAGGAAGGTTCCTCGGCAGAAATTGTAGAGAATGCAGAAGCAGAAGCTGAAGGAAAAAAGAAAGCCAAGGGGAAGCAGGATGGCAGGATATAGAAGAAAGCATCCTGGCAACTTTCCTGTTCGATGAGGGGGAAAGAATCGAAATGCAACAAGTAAAAAAAAGAAAGGGGGATAGTCTGGAGATTAATGAGAAATTTAAGAAGGAGAAATTAGAAGAGAGTAAGAAATACTCTGAAGAAACGGATAAAGAGAGGGTCCAGAGGAAGATAAGGGAGATGCTCGATATCCTAAACACGGATGGATCCATAGAACAAGAGAGGATTAGAATGAAGAAGCTACTGGGGAAATAAACACGATTCAAAATAAAACCAGCCATATTCAAATGTCAAAAGGAGAGGAAGAAGAGATAAAATGCGAGCAATGTCAATTAAAGGTAGAACAAGACAGGCAGAGAAAGGAGACAGAAAAAATAATAGGGATCCTAAACAAAGGGGGAGACTCAAACGCCTTTAGCCAAATCTACAAAAAGAAATGGGAAGAAAAGGTCTTTGAAAAAACGAAGTGGGAACAAGGTGGACTACAGGAAACGGTAGAAAAGAAAGAATGCTTAATAATAACGAAAAACGAAATAACAGAGGGGGGGATAGAAAGTGTAATAAGAACATATAGGGAGGAAGTCTTTGAACTCATAGAGGGATGCAAAGAGGGGGACATAGAGTACATCGAGAATGCTAAGAGAAGCTCTATGGCTAGTCAAAAAAACCAGTGGTATACATACGTCACAAAAATAAAGAGACACGGGATGTATGAGATGGCCGAGAAGGCCATCAAGCAGATAAAAGAAAGGGAGAAGCAACCGGAAACGGTTAGAGTAATCGTCAATAATGAAATTAATAAAGACGATGTGCGGAAGTCACTAGAATTCGTGGGTCGGGGGGAGAATATTAACTGGGAAATT
Source organism: Diabrotica virgifera virgifera (assembly GCF_917563875.1). Taxonomy (NCBI): domain Eukaryota; kingdom Metazoa; phylum Arthropoda; class Insecta; order Coleoptera; family Chrysomelidae; genus Diabrotica; species Diabrotica virgifera. The sequence goes on along the minus strand of NC_065451.1, from coordinate 109,654,606 downwards.
ATAGTAAGAGGAAAGGAAATGGATAGAGAGGTGAGAAACGAACAAGAGGAAGCCCTCCTAATTAAAACGGAAGAAAAAACATACACGGACGTGCTTAAAGAAATGAATAAAAAGATCGATATCGGGAAGATAGGAGTAAAAGTCGACAGATTAAAAAAAACCGAAGGGGGAGATATCCTCGTTAAATTAAAAGGGAGGGGAGCCGCGGAAAAATTAAAAAAAGAAATGGATACAAGGATGTCTGGTATGAACATGGCCATACGGAAAAAAGAAAATTATTTTACGATAACGAAGTTGGACCCTGGAGTAACAGAGAAGATACTACATAACGCCATAAAAGCCTATACGGGTATCCCTACAGAAGAAGTGGATATAAAAACGCTAAGAACTAATAGGCACGGGGAACAGGTGGCTACTATAGCCGTACGCCCAACAAAAGCCGAGGAACTGAGGAAGTATAGCACAATATGTATAGGCTGGGTGGTATGCCCGATCATGGAAAAGCATACGCCCGTAAGATGCTACAAATGCCTCTTATATGGGCACAATACATATGAATGTAAGGGTGAAAGCAGGGTAGCGTGCTGCTACAACTGCTTTAACAGCGGTCACACGGCGGCGCAGTGTAGCAGCACTGCCTACTGCCTGACGTGTAAAGAAGAAGGGCACCGCATGGATCGCATGACATGCCCAGCCTATAGGGCGTGTGTATATGGCAGAGTGGGAAAGGGAGCCCTCTAAGAAATTCGTAAAAAAAAGAAGAAAAAAAGCGAAAAGTGAGAGATGGTCTCCTGGAGAACGGGAGTGGGCCCATATACAGTCCACCTGTGGCACAGGAGACCGTCTCTCGCAGGGTTTCGTTTGAAACATCTACGAGAAAAAATAGACCTAATGCACTGTTATTTATTTATATTAATAATATATTTATATTTCTTTATTTTTATTTAACGAAAAATTTTATTTATACAAACCCTATCTATTTTATTTATATTTATACAAATTTTATTTATTTACTCTATTTAACTATTTTATCTACACTTATTTATTTATTTATTTTAGTTCTTAGGTGTTTTAATTTATTGACGAGACGCGAATCCGACGCAGTAACGACCTCAGGGAACTGAACCAAAACGGACCTCAAGGATCAACCTGGTATACGGATATTGCAGGTGAACGTGGGCAGAGCGCGCCGTGCGCACGACCTTGTCCACGCAAAAGCCTGCAAGCTAGAAACACCTGCTCATCGTCCCAGAACCAAACAAGAAGATTACCTCAGGCGGTGGTTGGGTCCAGGATGACGGAAAAAACGTGGCGGTGCTCATTAAAAACGGGGATGTGGGGGTGCGGAGCATCGTCAGGGGGGGAAACCATATCCTTATTAGGTTGAGGGATTTCTGCCTCCTGGCATGTTACATATCTCCCAACATCCCTATGTTGAGATACAAAGCCATTGTAGATGAAATAATGAACGCCGCCACGAATGAAAAAGAAATTCTGATCGCCGGGGACATAAATGCGAAATCCAGGTTATGGGGTTCCCCCATAAATGACAAAAAGGGGGACCTGTGGAATGAATGGATAGCCCAGGCTGGCCTCCAAGTATTAAACAATGATAAACCAACCTTCGTGAGGGGGGCCAGCCAAACACACATTGATGTCACGTTCGCGAGTGAGGGGTTATCCAGAAGAGTACACGAGTGGGATGTCCTCGACGATCAATTATTCACCTACCACCGTTATATAAAATATGAAATAAAGGTAAAAGGGGGAGTAAGGCGGTCGATGGGTCACACGGAAATCTATTTCAATAAAACCATGTACCTATCGGAGGTCAGAAAGATCAATGAGGAAGAGATTTCTGACCTTGGCCAATTGAGAAGAGCACTAGAAAACGCTGCAAAGTTGGCCACCGTGAAGAGAAAGGAAAATAAAAAATCCCCCTACTGGTGGACGGATGAGATAGAAGGTCTACGGGAGAGATGCCTCAGAGCTCGTAGGAATTACACGAGAAGCCAGGGCAACCTCGAGCTGAACGGAATATACAAAGATCTAAAGAGAACCCTAAATAAAAAAATAAGACAGGAAAAAAGAGAGAAGTGGCAGACCCTGATAAAAGCATTGGAAGACGATATATGGGGCGACGCATATAAAATTACCATGAAGACGTTGAAGATCATGGCCCCATATAAACTTGACGAGGACCAGCGGATGGAATCAGCTGAACTCCTCTTCCCCACCAAGCAAACCCAGAATTTTGTAAAAATCTATCCAACAATGGTAGAGGAGTTTACAGAAGAGGAAATACGAACCGCTGGTCAGGAAATGAAGACGGGGAAAGCTCCCGGCCCCGACGGGCTGCCACCAGAGGCAATTAAGATAGTAGCAACTGAGAAACCAGGCTTGATCAGAAGAATATATAACGACCTACTGCAGAAACAAGAGTTCCCCAGGGACTTAAAGGAGGCGAACCTAGTTCTTCTCCTGAAGCCTGGGAAACCCCCCGACTCAGCATCCTCTTATCGGCCAATATGCCTCCTTGACTGTCTTGGTAAGTTCTATGAGGGACTTATCAAGAAGAGGATGGAGGGCATGTTGGAAGATGAGAGAGTGTTATCAAATCAACAGTATGGGTTTCGTAAAGGTAGATCGACAGTCGACGCCGCGACCTGGATAAGGGACGCGGCAAAAACAAGCAAGAGGAGATGGGTGGTCCTCGTTCTGTTGGACATAAAAAATGCTTTTAACTCAGCAAACTGGGGCCTTATAGTAGACAGAATCGTCGAATGTGCCCCAGAATATGTGTCCAACATAATAAAGGACTACCTATCTGACAGAACCGTATGCATATCGAAAAAAAAGAAGAAAGAGATGACCGCGGGAGTACCCCAGGGGTCAGTCCTGGGACCCTTACTATGGAATATATTATATAATGGGGTACTAGAAGTAAACAAGGAGAGAGGAGTGAGAGCGATTGCATACGCGGACGATCTAGCTTTACTAATCGAAGACGACACGAATAGGGGAATAATAGAAAAAGTTAATAGAGCCATACGAAAGACCGCGGCTTGGATAGAAAGAAACGACCTAAAGTTAGCAGTAGAGAAGACGGAAGCCATAATCTTGAGGGGACCGAGAAAAAGAAATGATATTATATTTGAATACAAAGGCTCCGCAATAAGACCCCAGAAGACAGTGAAATACTTAGGTATAATATTCGACGGCAGGATTGCATTCGGACAACACGTACAGGAAGCATGTCGGAAGGCAGAAAAAAGGACCTCCACACTAAACAAGTTGATGCCAAATATAGGGGGTCCAGGATCCCAGAAAAGAATGGTGATGCTACAATCAATCATATCTATAGTTTTATACGGGGCCCCAGTGTGGCACGAGGTTCTTCGAATGAGGAAGTACAAAGACATGCTTCTTAGGGCCCAGAGAAAACCTCTGATCAGGGTGTGCAGCGCGTACAGAACCGTATCAACCATTGCCTTACAGGTGGTGGCTGGTGCTGTACCGGTGCACATCCTGGCCGGAGAAAGAGTCCGAATGTACCAAAGGGGCAAGGAGGCAATAGGTTCAGGACCACAAGAAAGGACGAGAAGTCTACAGATGTGGCAGAGGGAATGGACAGCCGAAGTCGAGAAGGCAGCCTGGACAAGATCCCTGATTCCGGATGTGGTGAGATGGTACGATTGCCGGCATCGGCGCGTCAACTATTACTTCACACAATTCTTGACGGGACATGGATCGTTTAGGAAATTTACCTATCGTATAGGGAAGACCGGGGACGATCTGTGTCCCGACTGTGGAGTGGTGGATGACGCGCAGCATGTTGTGTTTGAGTGCCCTGCATATCACGCGGGGCGTACCGAGCTGCAGCTGGGGCTGGGATCCCCTCTAGGCGAGCCTCATGAGCTAGTCGATAAAGCTATCGACAGCAAGAGAGACTTCGACCTGATCATTGCTTTTGTCACCAAGACAATCAAGCACAAAGAGGAAAAAGAGAGGCGTCTGCAAGCGGGATGACCAATCGTCATTATTTATTTTTTTATTCATTTTTTTAACGTGTTAACGTGTCATGCAAGGCAGTCAGCGGGGGAGGACCCTTTACATCCAATCTACGCTGACTGCCCTTATTTTATATTATTTATTATGTTTTATCGATCTATTTATTTATTTATCAATTTTATTTATATAATATTTTACCGTTTTTGTTCTAGTCTTATTTAAATGTGGTGCATGTCTCAAGAGGCATTCAGTAGGGGACTTTTACCTTCTACTCAGGCTGAGTGCCTCTTGTGTTTCTCGTTCTGTTTCTGTTTTGATTTATGTTTTCCTTGTTCTACCCGTGTTCGTCCTGGGGCAGCTGGCGGGGGAGGACCTTCTACATCCAACCTACGCCAACTGCCTCCTTGTTTTAAGTCTGAGATTTTTAATGAATATGTGTATTGAATGAATGAATTGATGAAAGTAAGAATGTTTGGCGTTGCTCGTAATTACCAACTGGTTCTGTTTTGCTAGTTCCATCGTGAGGGGGGGCATTCTGGTCGCCCTGCCCGCGGGAGGGTTGCGCTGGACGGTCGCTTCACCGGCCGGTCTGGCGTGAGGCTCTTGCGGGGAGGAGGCTAGGAGGCCGCCAAACTCATGGAATGCACGCGAAAAGTGCCGGAGGGGAGTTAAGAGTAAGGTCGGCGGGTCAGATATGCACGCTAAGTGCGGTTCCAGACCCGTCGGCTGGAGAAAGAGGGGGTGAGTTTAGTCGGTAGGCGGCCTCGGCCCGCGGTGAAGCGTGCCGGACTGAATCCGACACACCTGGGACATCTTCCCAGAGGGTCTTTTGAAGATTCTCACCTCCCAAAAAAAAAAAAAAAAAAAAAAAAAGGTGGGTATGCCTGCTATTTAGCCACACTGGAGCACAGTATATATTGTACCATAGACTCACTTTTAAGCTTTGAAACAATTAAAACAAATTATAAACAACGGAGATTTCGTATATTTATTTTGCCGTTTCATAACTTTTTTGCGAATGGTTGGAAAATTTTTTTAAAGCATTTATTTTCAAGACCTATGAAATACGCATTTTAAGTATTTTATAAAATTAGAATATAATAAACAATTTCTGAGAAATGTTAATTTTTTTATAACAATTTTTTTAAACATTTAAAGATTATGCAAAAAAATGAAAAATTTATATTTTGTTAACAAAATATTAAATAGCCATCACACCTTTATAATCTTTCTAAGTTTGATCAATGTCTCATGATTATTTTGGTTGTTATTGCGACTGTAAATTTTTAATTAACAATTGAATTGTTGCTAAAATATTCGTTTCATTTTCACCGGCTTCTGAATTTATAATCTATACCAAGAAAGCTTTTATTTCACCAAGCTATATAATTATTGATAAATAATTATTGGCCCAAAAAACTTATTTGAAAATTCGAGATTTTGTTGGGAAAACCCACATTTTCCGAGGAAAATTTTCGTCGAAGCAAATCGGGAAAAACATGCTTTTATGTAGAATTAAATTGGGGTGAATTTTTATTTGAGTGTTTTTGGTGTAAAGTTAAAATCTTCGGAGTTATAGAGCAATAATTGAAAAAAATACGATTTTCCGGCGCCATTTTGTTTATAAAAAAAGTAGCACACTATCTGCGGACTTTGCATACCTATATTAATAATATATAGGATCTTATAATTCGATTCCAGCAATAAAATTGCTGGTAAATAACTTTTCTTTGTACTTTACTAATTAGACCAGCGTATTATAACTATTTTTTTCAAAATTTAAAGATTATGCAAAAAAAAAGAAAAATTTAAATTTTGTCGATAAAATATTAAATAAGCATCTCATCTTTATAATCTTTATAAGTTTGATCAATGTATCATGATTATTTTGGTTATTATTGCGATCGTAAATTGTTTATTAACAATTGAATTGTTGCTAAAATATTCGTTTAATTTTCCCCGGCTTCTGGAATGACAATCTATACCAAGAAAGCTTTGATGTCACTAAGTTATTTAATTATTGATTAATAATTACTTACCTAAAACTTTATTTGAAAATTAAAGTTTTTGTTAGGAAAACCCGCATTTTCCGAGGAAAATTTTCGTCGGAGCAAATCGTGAAAAACATATCTCTATGCAGAATTTAATTGTGGTGAACTTTTGTTTCGGTGTTCTTGTTGTAAAGTTAAAATCTTCGGAGTTATAGAGAAATAATTGAAAAAAATACGATTTGTCGGCGCCATTTTGTTTATAAAAAAAGTAGCACACTATCTGCGGACTTTGCATAACTATATTATTAATATATAGGATCTTATAATTCGATTCCAGCAATAAAATTGCTGGTAAATAACTTTTCCATGAATTTTGCTAATTAGCCCAGAGTATTATTCCATATTGCAGAAAATCGAGAAGCCTTCGCAATGGTGATCGCCAACGTCGGATAATTCTGATATGGCACGTGAAGAAGAAGTGCATAGCAAAATAAACATGCTGAATATATAATTATTATATAATATTTCGTCATCATGGCATCCACACTCCTAGCGAAGTGATTGCCACCCTCTTTGGGCTCGATCGATTCGTTTGTCGCGGTGAATCAATCCGCATTAACATTCTTTTACAATTGGTTGTGTGACTTGGCATCTTCTACAATTTTTCTCCATTCGTTCCTGTTTTTGCTTATGGTTACCCATTCTCTGACACCCATCTTCTCTGTTTTCTGCCTGGATTCTTTCACTGATTACGATGCTTCTATCATTAGTTCCATTAACTGAGACTCCAAGATATTTAAAGTGTTCTACCTTTTCAAACTCATATTCACCAATATTTAAACTTGTCACATTAACTGGATTTTTTCTTGAGCATATTAGGTATTTTGTACTGTTTTGATTTATTATGAATATATAAATACAATATATAAATATTATATAATATTTAGCTGAACTAAACTATTGGTAACTAAAATTTATATATTATATACTTACCTACTATTTAAGTAATATTGAGTTTAGCAGATGCCGCTACGCACCTACTACCTTCACGTCAGTTGCAATGGGGGACTAATAACTGTCGAAAATTTTTACTTGGAGTAGAGATAACAGCCTATGCATTCTCTGAAGAGCCTCTAAAAAGAGGTGAAATCGTCGATAAGAGTGCTGGTTGCGCTCTCTAACCTAAGTAAAAATTAAGACAGTTTTGGCTTCGCATTGCAACTGAATAAAAATGGAATACATTTTTATTTTAATATTGCGTTCTTTTTTTTTGGCCTTTGGGAACTGCGCCCATTTAGCCAGCAACACTTCTTAAAATCAAATCCAATCGAACAATCAAGGGTAGGAAAAGGAAAAAAAATTCGCACCCATGTCGTTCAGGGTGACTAACCACAGACTAAGTAGGGATACGGGGTATTATTAATTTACAATTACATGACTAATTTTATGGTCTAAAGTTTCAATTTACACGACTTAACATAATCTAGAAGAATCCTAAAGATTGACGGTTTGTTCAAAGCTCAGTGCCGGTTTAACCTAACTTCGGGCCCTGGGCACTAGAGATTTAGGGGCCCCTTCATTGCTATTCGTTGTCAATTTTTTTAACAAAAAACACATGCATTAACTATTAACGTTTATTGTAAAACCCATACATTTTTAAAAATTAAAAAAAAGATTTTTAAAACAAACGAGAAAAATAGCAAAAAATAGAAAAAAAATATTCCAAAAAATACATTTTAAATTCTAAAAAAAAAACAGAAAGTTCTACAGAACAACACATGACAAAAAAAAACATATTCTAAAAAATATATAAGACAAAAATTAGCTGACTTTTTTTTCTTGACTAGGCATTAGCAAACGGCTATATTAATACTATCAAAATTCAGGTGCTCCACTTCTTCATTTTTTGTAATATGATAGTGATAACGTCTAGGTTTTCTTGACCCTTTGACCTTCAAAATATGTATCTTTATTCTGTTTAAGGCTATGGGTACTTAATTCGCAAATATTTTACGTGTATCCCTACTTTTTCTGTCTTTACACGGCAAATTACGTGTAGTAAAATTCACACTGGTATGGATATGTAAACATTACTAGAATGTCATTCTACTTGAAAATGTCATCATTAATTTAAAGAGATGGGTTTTGAATGTTCTTGGATAACTGTTATTTTTATAATTGGAAATTATTAATTCAGTTAATAAATGTGATAATTTTTTCACTAACTATATATTCAGTGATTGTAATAATTTATTTGTACAGCAAAGACTAATACTCAATCGAGAAAAGAGGAAAAGTGTTAAAGTGATTTTTTAATAATATATTGTTTTGGAACGCTTACAACTTTGAACATCTTTAACAACAAAATACTTGGATCGCAGAATATATTATCCTGATGTATTCTCTGCTTGGATCTTCCACAAATAATACACAATAAATAACTTTTTATTAAGTTCACGTCTTAAATCAGTTATTTATCAAATACACTATATTTCAATAATATTTAATCAATAACTCAACATATTCCCGATGCAATGTCAAATATTTAAAATTGTCACTGATTGTCAGTGTCTGACTGACAATATATGCTGACAATATTATATTCGGCTGAGTGCGTTGTAAGACAAAGATAGATTTGGAAAATATTACAACGGCATTGTGTTTATTTTTTTCGAATCCTGAAAAAACCAATAAATATTTTTGAAAAATTTAAACACAGAATGAAAGACTAAATTATTACCGAGGGCCGAAAGTCCCTTAGAGTAAATAAAGAGTTTATTTTGAATGATATATTTGAAATTAAAAATCACACTAAATTTTCTCTTAGTTTTTCACCCCTGTAACTTATTAAAATAAACATTATAGAAGTTCTAAGGGACTTTCGGCCCTCGCTAATAACGTGATCTTTCATTTTGCGTTTAAATTTTTCAAAAATACTTATTAGTTTTCTCAGGATTCGAAAAAAATGAATCCCCATTTAAATAGCATTGCAGCCGAAAATACGTACCGATCCTCTTAAAGCCAAAAAAGACCGCTCGCCTGACGCATTAGAAATTGCAGAAAAGTAAAAAGTTAAAAAATAAACTTGCAGTAAAGTTAAAAACTTGCAAAAGTTGCCTTTACATCCTGGATGACACAAAATTTTCAAATGTTTATTCAAATTTTGGCATAACGTTATAAAATGAATACTTTCATTATGCAAGTTCTCTTTGGTTTCATCAACATCTTTTTTATATTCCTCGCATAAAATATTAATTCACTTTTTGACTTCTTCTTTATTTAGCGTAAAAAACATCTAACAGCTGATCTGAACATCTTTGTAGCATTATATTTTCTTTAAAAGATCTTGAGAAATATTGTGGCATATAACATTAAATAGGTATTTCAATTCTGAATATCTCTTTTCCCTTTAAAATTGTTTCACTTTCAACTGCTTCATCGAAAAATGTTTTTTCTTTGTTTTTTGAAGGCCAATTCCATAGAATATGGTTGAGATTATTGACTTCACAAAAAATATTTTTGGCTTCTAGTTCAATTTCGCTTAATTTATTTCTTACGTCTCTACAAAGCTCAAATGTCATTAATTCTACTCCAATTGACACGTTCAAGTCCACAGTTTCTAACGTTTTGCTTGTTGCATTCACTCGTTTTAAAATCCTTGCCCAAATCCAGTGTCAATAGAGTATCCAAGTTAACCTGTCTCAAAGGTATTCATTTTATTATGCAGTGCCTTGGCTTCACTTCTAACTGCTGATTTTTTGTCTCTATTATTGCTTAACTGGAAAAATATGTTTGATGGATCCGTAGTTTTTAAGTAACGCATTTACAGCGTCAAAAGTTTCTACATGTTTTGTTTTCATCGCTTCCAGGAATTCATTGCAAGTTTGGTCAGACAGATAGCTAACTGAACCTTTTTCTTTATTCGCATTCCGCTGGAAATGCTGAACTAAGAAGTTGTCAAAAGCAAAGTATACAAGACAACTAAGTAATTTCCCTTATGACGACTCGTTAAATTCTCATGGGATCAACGAAAAGCTAGTCCTTGAGAAGCGAGTAATTTAATGGTCACAACAACTCTTCTTTACTGTGACCTTTACTCAATAGTTAGCTTCGCGTTCTACTTGCTCTTTCAAACCAGTGTCTATAACTCCAATTTAACTGATGATCCATCTAACTCCAACTGATGATCTTGGTATTAATAACATAGAGTTCCTAACCATAGAGTTCAGATGAAATTTACTTTCTTCGTGAGATTTGAGTAAACTATTCAAATATTTCCAGTGGGTAAAATATATCCAAAATCAGTTAAAGTATTTTTTTCAATTGAAAATAATTTGCACGGTTAACAATAAACAGCTTTAACACTTCTCTTTGCCTCCATTGAGTTTTACTCTTATAAGTAAGAGTTGCTTTCATTTAATCTTCTATAATAAGCTTTGTCTCCAGCTTCATACATTTTTTTACAATTTTCTAAGGAATCGCTCTTTGGTTTAAAAGTTGTCATAGTTCTTATTTATCAGTCTTAAAATCAGACCATATCGAAATCGCAGGTATTTCGTAGTATTTTTCTTTATTTAAAAAAATATGGTCCTCGATTATTTAGCGGACTTTAATTTGTCATTAATAAAAGAAAGTTTATCAGATTATATGGGGATAAACGTTTTCTAGCAATAGCTGCATATTCCCTAATAGCACAAGGACGTCCAATGGACGTCCATTGGACGTCCTTCACGGACTTTAGGGACGTCCTTTGGACGTCCGTTTTCGTCCGAGGAACGTCCTTTATACGTCCTATTTTGGTCCAAATGTCGCGCTACCGAACGTCCATTGGACGTCCATCTAAGGTCCGAGGGGACGTATATTGGAACTTAATCGGACGCAAATTGGACCTTAATCGGACGTCCTAGGGGACGTAAATTGGACCTTAATCGGACGTAAATTGGACCTTAATCGGACATAAATTGGACCTTAATCGGACGTCCTAGGGGACGTAAATTGGACCTTAATCGGACGTAAATTGGACCTTAATCGGACGTAAATTGGACCTTAATCGGACATAAATTGGACCTTAATAGGACGTAAATTTGACCTTAATCGGACGTAAATTGGACCTTAATCGGACGTAAATTGGACCTTAATCGGACGTAAATTGGACCTTAATCGGACGTAAATTGGACTTTAATCGGACGTAAATGGGACCTTAAGCGGACGTAAATTGTACCTTAATCGGACGTAAATTGGACCTTAATCGGACGTCCTAGGGGACGTGAATTGGACCTTAACAGGACGTCCAATTTTGGTCCAAAGGCCAAGTTGTTAAACGTCCAATGGAGGTCCACCTAACGTCGGAGGGGACGTTCGGTGGACGTCATTTGGGCATTCATAGGATGTCCCAGTTTGGTCCAATGTCTTGCTGCTGAACATCCATCTAACGTCCTGGAAGGTCATTCGGTGGACGTCTAGCGACGATATTTAGACCTGTGGAGAATGTATTGTGGGAAATAAAAAATATATTTTTTAAGGAACTTATATTTCATCTTATATCAAATTACAATTATTGGATATTACAGTATTTACATTAAATTACAATACACTTCTCCAAGAAATTAACGCACCACCTTAAATATGGGGTATATTTGATGTCTCGTATTTCCTAAACCTGTTGTCCCATCTAAGTGATGTTTTTATAATATTATAGCCTAGGCTATAGGTTACCTCCTTAAGCTTGTCATGCTGTAATATATGTATATTATATCATATCGCTCTCTATAGTAATGTGATATAATATATATTACAGTATAGCTCCCTGTGCATGACAAGCATAAGGAGGTAACATATTCTAGGGCCTAGGCTAGAATATTATAAAAAAAATCACTTAGATGCAACAACAGGTTTAGGAAATTCGAGACATCAAAAATGCCCAATTTTTAAGGTGGTGCGTAATGGGCTGTATATACAGGGTGTAACAAAAATACAGGTCATAAATTAAATCACATTATTCTGGGACCAAAAATAGTTCAAATGAACCTAACTTACCTTGTACAAATATGCACATAAAAAGTTACAGCCCTTTGAAATTACAAAATGAAAATGGATTTTTTCGATTATATCGAAAACTATTAGCGATTTTTTATTGAAAATGGACATGTGACATGTGGCATTATTATGGCAGGAATATCTTAAAGAAAAATTATGGTGAAATTTGTGCACCCCATAAAAATTTTATGGGGGTTTTGATCCCTTAAATCCTCCCAAACTTTTGTGTATGTTCCAATTCAATTTTATTATTGTGGTACCATTAGTTAAATTCAATATTTTTGTTTCTTAGTATTTTTCAGATAAGGCAGTTTTTATCGAGTTGCGACTTCTTTTTTAATATGTCCACGTAAAAATTTTATGGGGGTTTTGTTCCTTTAAACCCCCCAAATGTTGTATGTTCCAATTAAACTATTACTGAGGTACCATTAGTTAAACAGAGTGTTTTCAAAACTTTTTTGCCTCTTTGTATTTTTTCGATAAGGCACGTTTTATCGAGTCTGGCTTCTTTTTTAATATGGTTCAAAATATACCTAAAAATGTAAAGCATAAATAATTTTGCATATTATTACCAAGTCTCCATAATCGTACTTAACCATATACAAATATGTGGTGGATTTGACAAATATTCACAATATTTCGATAAAAATTGACTTTTCGAAAAAGCAATAAGAGGCAAAAAAGTTTTTAAAACGTTGTTTAAATGGTAGGTACTACAATAATAATTAAATTGAAACGTGCACAAAAGCACATTGTTTTCGATACATTGGAAAAAATCACTTTTCATTTTGTAACTTCAAATGAGTGATAAAGGCACAGAGACTTAGATCACGAGGTCACATTGAAAGGATGCCAAAAACGAGGACTCCGAAAAGGGTACTAAACTACACTATAGCTTCAAGAAAGAGAAGAGGAAGACCGGAAAATAGATGGAAGCAAGAGGTCGAAAAAGATTTGGAAAGAATGGTGTTACAGGGTCAGAAAAGAAAAATGAATAAGAGGAAGGAATGGAGAAAAATCACATATCAAGCCAGAGAAGATCTCAGTACATAAAGAAACGTGAAAATGAAGAAAAAACAAACTTTTCAAGCCATGGGCCTCTAAGGCCCTTGGTGCTATTAATATATAACTTCAAAGGGCTGTAACTTTTCTTTTGTGCACATTTGTACTAAGGTAAGTTAGGTCCAATCAAACTATTTTTGGTCCCAGGATATGTGATTAAATTTATGACCTGTATTTTTGTTACACCCTGTATATATATAAAGGTTATATTTGGTTCTTGGGACATCAAAGTATATTTTTTAGACATTCCCTGGATATAGTCACTGATGTGACATACCTCCGTTTTGTTTTTTCATGAGTTTTGTAAGAGAGACTAAAAACTTTTTTATGGTTACCTCCTGTTTTCATATATTTTTTGACATGTTTTGTAGTAAATTCAACTATCTATTTACTACAAGACATGTCAAAATTTACATGTGAAAGCAGGAGATGATCCTAAAAATGGTTTTTCGTCTCCTACAAAATTCATGAAAAATCAGATAGGAGAATTTGTACATTACAATTCTCTGATGTTTGGGAAAAAGGGCTTAAGTCAGAAATGCACATCGATAATGTTTTGATGATTTCTGGACCAGAAAAATCGGCTCTTTTTATTGGTACATACAGTTTACGTCTACAACAGTTTTTTGCTGGTCCAGAAATCATCAAAACATTAGCAATGTGCAATTCTGACTTACGCCCTTTTTGCCAAACATAAAAAAAGCAATCTGGTCATAACTGACCAATGAGCAATTTTAATTTAACCTAAATTACTAATGTTTCTTAAAATGAAGAGCTTACCCGATAGCGTCTCTTATCTAATCTAACAAGATCGTGCACTATTCTAACATACACAGCCACATCACGCACTATGCTCTGCTTTTCACTATCACCTATCACTCAAACTAGTTCAAAAGGCTTTGTCCTCTTCAATCTTCTAGTTTGCCCAGTAGTATCGAGGAGGATTTCCTCAATATTCTTGTACTTATTTAAGTTGTTTGTCGGGATTCCTGCTATCTTCTTGATGATTATATCCAGGTTCCATTCCTAGGTATTAATATTTGTTTATAAAGTAATAACTTATTATGCATGGACAATGTTGTTTCTTCCAATTAGCCAATACACTTTTTATATCTTTATTTTGGTTATATCTGGTTTTTTGTAGACCACTTTCAGCTGATTCTAAAAAAAATTAAAATGAACGGTAATTTTTCTATTCTTTACAATTAAAAATCAAAATATTTACAGGTAATACATGCATAAATGATTCGTTTCATAAAGAAAATTGAAAACGGATTTTATAATACTTACATAATTGTTTAAGAGATCCAGCCATAGCCAAAACTATTAGCATACTAAACAGTACAGTTGAGTACAGCAAAAAAAGCCACTAATTTCCATTTTTCACCCCCTTATCGATGCATTTTTTTCCAATCAAAATTTTTACTAAATTTTTAGGTTATCTTATGATGAAAATGAAATAATTGATGACTTGATGACCAATGACCACGCGACGCTACATAGATACTCGCGCGGCAAATTTGAAAATGAACGCAAATTGAATAGTAAATGGCCTCTCTTTAGAGTATGGAAAATTTTACCCCTCCAGGAGGACATTGTACTCTTTTCATAGAATATCTTGTGGTAACTTTCCAGCCATAATTTAATCAGATGTTCACGGAATAGAACTTTGATAGTAGAATTCCTGGAATGTTTTGTTGTTAGGGGAAACTTTTATTTTATTTATTCTTGAATATTTCCTGTTGTTAAACATTGTAACCAATAATTTACAAATAAGATTTTCATTACATTACATGAAATCAAAACATGTTTTGGATATTAAACTATATAGTTTTATAATTGTAATAATTTAGTATACAATTTTGAATTAAGATTTAATCTTTCGATCTAATCGATTTAAACTACAGTAAAACTTGTGTTACCGGCCCCCTGCCAACACCGGCCACCTGTACTAACGGCCAGTTTAAAAATTCCCCACACTAATTACAGTAAAACCTGTCAGTAACGGCCGCTAAAAATGAAAAAGCTATTGGCCGATATAGAAAGGTGACCGGTATTGCCAGTTTTTGTAGTCTAGATATAATTGGTTTGGGGAATTTTTAAACTGGCCGTTAGTACAGGTGGCCAGTAACACAGGTTGTACTGTATATCTAGGCTACAAAAACTGGCAATAACGACCACTTTTCTATATCGGCCAATAGTTCTTTCATTTTAGTGGCCGTTAGTGACAGGTTTGACTGTATTTCATTAACGTAAAGTTAACGCAAGTTAATATTTTATTGAATTATTTTGCTATTTGATCTCGTAATTGGTATAATGTGTCCAATATAAGCGTTCATAAAACGTCCGTATTTCGTCCAGTATGGACGTCCAAAGTCGGACGTCCAAAGGACGTCCATATTTATTCCGTCCGAAGGACGTCCATATTTATTCCTTCCGAAGGACGTCCAACATGGGACGTCCGTTTATAGTCCATGGACGTTAGGACCAAAAATGGACCTATTTTGGACGTCCAAATGACGTCGTGTGCTATTAGGGAATTGTCCGTATTTCGTCCAGTATATATACGTCCATATTTGTTCCATCCGAAGGACGTCCAACGTCGGACGTCCATTTTTATTCCGTCCGAAGAATGTCCAACGTCGGACGTCCAAAGGACGTCCATATTTATTCCTTCCGAAGGACGTCCAACGTCGGACGTCCATATTTATTCCTTCCGAAGGACGTCCAACGTCGGACGTCCAAAGGACGTCCATTTTTATTCCGTCCGAAGGACGTCCAACGTCGGACGTCCAAAGGACGTCCATATTTATTCCTTCCGAAGGACGTCCAACGTCGGACGTCCAAAGGACGTCCATTTTTATTCCGTCCGAAGGACGTCCAACGTCGGACGTCCAAAGGACGTCCATATTTATTCCTTCCGAAGGACGTCCAACATGGGACGTCCAAAGGACGTCCATTTATAGTCCATGGACGTTAGGACCAAAAATGGACCTATTTTGGACGTCCATTGGACGTCGTGTGCTATTAGGGTTCAAAAGATTTCTATGTGTCACATATTTGTCACATGCAAAAAAAAATGATACAAGTCACTTACTCTATTGCAATTTTCGCACAAATCCAACTGTATTACATTGATATTGAGTTACCAAAATGAATTTAATATTTTTCAAGCACCGCAAACAAAATAAACAGATTATGTACATTATGTTTCTAGTCCTAGTTCCTAGTATATTTTGTCGTTCGTCTGCACTACAGCATAGATTACAAATGCCTGTGCACTGTGCCTGTTTAATGTTTGCATTTTCGTAAAACCTTTGTTCCATATTCTTATGCAGGTAGAATGAGAAGATCTTTTACGATCTGGTGATTAACATGCTGGATGGTGTTATTCTTTTAATATAAACAGCAATTGAATGTTGAATGTATCAAAATTCCAACGATGTAAAAATACTCATAGTAAAATCAAAATGGTAAATTCATTTCATTTATGAAAACGATTTTTTTCTACTTCTTCTTCGCGCGACTAGGATTACTCCTGTTTGTCTGCCTCTTATTCTGTTTCAGTTGTTGTTGACTGTACATTGTCTTTCCACCTTTTCGGCGGCCTTCCAACGGGTCTTCTGCTATACGGCTTGTTGTTTTTACAGATGTTCGCTAATCTATCTGGTTCTATTCGGTTTACATGTTCGTTCCAGTTTTTCTTTCTTGTTTTTATCCGCCTGTTAATAATTTGAATTTTGCATCGTTCTCGTATACTTCTGTTGCTTTGTCTGTCTCTTAATGATATACCCGCTATTGATCTTAATATTTTCATTTCGATTTGTTGACTTGTTGTTTCGTCTTTCTTGTATCGGTCCTTGTCTCAGCTGCATATGTTAGGATAGGTCTTACTGTTGTCTTGTATACTTTTATTTTGCTTTCCGTGGTCAGATATTTGTTTCTCCCTGTGGTTTCTCGGAGGCAACCACTTACTTTTGCCGCTTTTGTTGCTTGTGTTGTGGTCTCTGTTCTTATATTCCTGTCACTAGTGATCTCTACTCCTAGGTAATTGAATTTCATTACTTGTTCTAAAATTTTGCCGTCTATTTCTAACTTACATCTACGCTCCTCTTTTCTCCTTTTTCCTCTGGCTCTTATGATTTTGATAATTTATGAAACTAGGAATATTATAATGTATCTATTTAATCTGTACATTTTCAAATTAATAAGTCAATACCAATCTTCGTGATCTGTATTAAATACACATATGAGTTTTTATAGTTTATTCAAAGGGGTAAAAGTTCAGATTATAATCTATTTTAAATACAATATTTTTCCCTAATATTTTTCTTCATGTCCTATTGTAGTGTTGTAAGCTTTAAACACTGTGAACAAGACTTAGGGTGGTAACTGAAGCCTGTCTGCTAACCGTCAGCTTGTCGACCTAAAATATAACTTGCAAATACTCTGTAAAACAATTATCATATGTTTACCCTTTTCGCAGCTATTTTGTTAGTAATAAAAGTGGTTACTTTGTTAGTGGGTACTTATCCCCATTGGGACCGTGCAAGTTCGGAAAAGCGACATCTGGTTTCTACGCTCTACACTTTTATTCGCACTTTTAATTACATTGGCCAATCATATGGTCCTGGTTACTGAATAATTGTCAAGGTGATAGTCCAAAAAAATAATAAGAAGAAAAAATAATATTTAGGTTATGTTATTAAAACGTAAATAATTGTATGTAATAAATGAAATTAGTTATTAAAATACAGTATTGCAAGCAAAATACAATTAATTAAATTTACCTTTATATAATAATTGCATATCATATCAATATTGTGGAGCAATATATAATTTTTCTTCTTAAATGACAATAGGTTTGAAATGTACGTCAATTTGACAATTTCAATTCACAATATGAATTATTTAAAAAAGTTGCAATTTTTCTTCGCTATTCGCGCACGATCGTTTCGAGTATCCCTTTCAAGTACTTGCACACCGCGAATACATTTAGTTTTTTCTACTGAAATTCTCATATTAAGTTTATTTGCTGTGATATTGAAAGTGTGGAGCTGCCTTTGTAGGTCATCGTCGTTATCAGCAATTAGTACTGCATCATCGGCATAGCATAGTATCGTGGTTTTATGCGCTCCCATGTGGTATCCACGTCGTTTTCTTACTTCGTGAATTATTTGATTCATCACCATATTGAATAACAATGGGCTATTGATTTTTTTCGTTAATACAAATTAATTTTTAAACTTCTTTACCATACAATTAAAACAATTTTAAGAAATGAATTCGTCGAGGATACCTAGATACATAAATTTTATTAATTATTCTAAAAATAACGAAGTTGATAATCTATAAGCCTAACATTATTCTTCCTATATATACATATACTTTTAAGATATTCTAAAAGTACATACTTACAAGTATGTGCTAAGAACATACTTTTAAAGAACATTGGATGAAGGTATATTCCAAGAATATAATTTTACGAATATTCCGAGATACTACGTACACAAATGTGCTCAGTATATTCGGTAAAAGAATATTATTGGAAGTATATGCAAAGAACATGAAATATGCTTTGAACATGATGCGAACATCATTGTTATGTGGGTACTGATCATTACCTTCCCAACGCATGTTTAATTTTGAAATCGGTTATACCATACAAAAGTTACCGAGCTCAGAAATATGACTCAATTTCTACTTAAAAAGGAAAACATGTTTGTATGTATGTATGCATACAGGGTGTTTGGTAAAGAATGGGCCATAGCTTAACCATAGATTCCTGAGCTTAAAAGAGGTCGATTGAAGCTAACTTACCCTAGTATGAAAGTTGATAATATCCGAAATACAGGGTGTCAAAGTTATACTTTTATTTGATTTATTCTTGAATATTTCCTGACAGGCATGGGATAACAACACGAAATTTGGTAATCGGGTTTTTGGGACGAGAAATCTAAATTCGTCACTAAAAATGATGTATTATCCAGAGGGCGCCACATACGTATTTCAGCGCTAATTTAATAGGTTCAATTTTTTTTATCCCCCACTGTACAAACTTTTTGAATCAAAACTTTTATTCTCTTAATATTTTTACTTAAAAAAGATACACTTCATTCATCTCGCTCAACGGTTTTCGAGATAAATGCATTTTAATTCTGCGATACAACATAATTTTTTGTATAATATCATTCTAGATTCACCCGAAAAATTACTTAAAACCATAATAATTGTGTCAGTTCTCATATTTGTCATTGCATCGCAAATTCCATTTGAAGAAATTTCCGATACATTTTTGGAAATTTTTATGGTTTTGAGATATTTTTCGGGTGTAACTACAATGATATTATGCAAAAAACTATGTTGACTCGCAGATTTAAAATGCGCTTATCTCGAAAACGGTTAAGTTTAGCGAGATGAATGTAGTATACCTTTTTTAAGTAAAAATATTAAGAGAATATAAGTTTTAATTAAAAAAGTATGTAGAGGGGGTAATAAAAAAATTGAACATATTAAATTAGCGCTGAAACGCGTGTGTGGCGCCCTCTGGCTAATACATCATTTTTGGTGGCGAATTTAGATTTCTCGTCCCAAAAAACCCCAGTTTACCAAATTTCGTGTTATTATCCCCATGCCTGTTAGGAAATATTCAAGAATAAATAAAATAAAAGTTTAACTTTGACACCCTGTATTTCGGTTATTATCAACTTTCGTACGAAGGTAAGGTAGCTTAAATCAACCTATTGTAACCTCAGGAATCTACGGTTAACCTATGGCCCATTCTTTACCAAACACCCTGTATATGTGTGTGGAAAAGTTACACCGATCTGAATATTTTTCTGTGTTTCAAGAGGGGGTGAGGGCCGATTCATAACCGGTGTAGTGTGTGACTTTCGACCACCCATAAGAGCTTGTCCATATGTGGGTGGTTTGCCAACGTCGACTGCTCAGTGTACCTGTTTTACTTGATCTCACCCTAATGCCGCCTTTGAAGTTTCACCCTAATACCAAGGAATACAGGAGGAAAACAGGTAAACCGCGACGTAGACGTTGGCAAACCGCCTGCATATGGACAAGTCTTTAGCCAGCTATAGGACTGGGTAGGTACAAAACGGCATTTTTTGGGGTATATCTTAGGTTCAAGGAGAGACAGGAAATCTGCAAATACAATAAATCAATAGCGTTGAGTTGCTTTCAAATGGTGTCTAGCGGTCAGGATCAGACATACACACGGCTCAGCATAGCCAAAAAGCTGAAAAACTAAATCGAAAGTTTAGTCAGGAAAAGTCTTTTAGTGAAAAACTAAACTTCGAAAATTTTGGTTTTTCGACAATAACTCAAAATTTCAACCTACGAAATGCGCCAAAAACTTAGCGTTTGTAGGACGACACTACACGCGTCTAATGGTGTACCTATACCTCATATCTGGGAAAATTCGAATTATTAAATCATAGGCTTTATAACTGTAATCAAATCTATTTCCTATAAGAAAAACGGCTTTTCAAGCTCAATAATTTCTGTAATACCTTCAATTCTCATACTTGACCTTGGATGCATCAGATACGACCTGTCAATACGTTTCAAATTCGTGTTTAGTGATCAAAATCGGTTAAGACGTTTCGAAGTAATCGGGCTCCAACAGTTTATCCATTTAACAATTATCGCCGAAATGGTTTATGTAGTTGTATTGGTTACAAAGCTACATTTGATTGGGCAATCCGAGTTCATTTACCGGCCATTCCAATATTTTTTTTCAATCTATTTCGAATAAAAAAAATCTAATATACATTCGATGGACACTATATCATTTGGGAGAGAATGCGAGAAAGGCGACCATTTATAACGCTTAATGTGTAATTGAGAAACATTACATTCAACTTCATACATTTAATTTATAAATAACTTTAAAAAACCGCTAGAAACATCTTTTAAATAAAACTAGAATTTTATTTTCCATCAAAATGAAAATACATTTTCGCGCCACGTAATATTCATATCATTTTAGTTTTTTGTAGCTGGGATATTGTATGAGCCATGATTTGAATTTGTAGCCTTTATATGGGTAGTTTAACAGTATTCTAAATATCTTTTAGTTATCATAAATGTAGAGGTTTTCGCCTGCATGGTGCGTGTAAAAATTTGCCCAATTTGTTATCAAATCGTGGACACAAAACACATAAAGCCATAGTTTCCTGATATATAACATTTCCTGCACTGGTGTTTTTGGAAGTGGAATGTTCTGTATTATGTGGATGTAGTCAAAAGCAATAGCTCAAATGTTTCATGTTCAAACACGAACATGAAACAATCAAGAACTGTGAGAAATATATTATCTTCTTCTTCTTTTTATGTAGACATGACTCTGCCTGTTTTTCAATGTGCCTCCAGTAAGTTGTCATACTGATCATCTTCCTATTGGGGAACCGTCTCTCGCCGTCCTTACTACTCTATTTGTTCTCATTCGGCTAATTTGGCCATTCCATTCTACTCTTCTGTTTTTCACCCAGTTGTTAATGTTGTCCACAAAACTTAAAAATATATTATCATGGTTTAAAAAAGGACTGTCGAGTTATATTATAATGATATTATATTTGAGACCAACAATCAACAAGAGTGGGCGCACTGAAAAAGAGATCAAAAAATCGTGAAAGGATAAAGGGTGATTGGATGCCTAAACCCCATGCTACAGTTAAAAGAACTATCTAATAAAAAACATCTCATCTTTAACTGCATCTTTAGTTTGGATGGGTTTGGAAGGTTTTGTATGTAGTCATATTGTCAACGCTTCATGTAAAACTTTTTAGCTTGTATTAGATGCACCGTTTTTGTCGAAACTACATAAACACCTGACAAGCCAATTCAACTGTAAGTTTGAAGAAAAAAAATAATTCCGTGATTTATTTCCTTCTTAAAACTGTCGCAGGTTTCGTGCTGGAATATCTCTGTAACTTATGTATATGGTGTTTATTCCCTGCTTAGTGCGGATAGATGGGCCTTGTCTTATAATTCAGTTAAATTGTGTTTTTACTAGGAAACTTTTGGGGTAGTTCTGTTTTTTTCATTCTATGTGTATTTTGGGGTACTGAATCCGAATATGACGTTTGCGGACAAAATTTCGTGACACAACATTAAAAAAATCGCGAAAAAAGCGAAAAATTTCTGCATTTTCTCGTTTTTTGCTTAAATCTTGAAAACTATTTTTTTCGATGTAAAGTAAATTAGTAGATGGTTTTTTAGTAAATGGTCTGTTGACATAAATTAAAGTACAGTGGTACCCCGATAAGTCGGCCTCCGATAACCCAGAAGTCCGGTTAACTCGGACCGATTTTCATCAGACAAAACAAACATTTTTTCAGTTTGACTGAGTTTTTTACCAATAAATGAACAATACTGTATACAACTGTAAGTAGTTTAGATGTACTGTGCACATAGGCGCCCATACCCATAGGCAGGGGGCCGTGGCCCCCCTAGCTTTTCGGATGCTTTAAACTATATATTGTTATCCATAGTGTACAAAATGTAATGTGCAAAATCTTCACGTCTGGCCCCCCAGAAAATTTTTATATGGGCGCCCATGACTGTGTATATTATGTACTTCACGTTTTTGCAATTATAACGGAGTTTATCTGTAAGTATACTATATTTTAGTAATTTTTACCATATTCTCCGGCTAACCCCGATTTTCGATAACCCGGATCGGCCGCGGTCCCGATTAATCCGACTTATCGAGGTTCCACTGTACTTAAAATTCTCTAAAAATACCACTATTTATTTTTTTTTTCAGACGAGACGTTTTGGTCTAAAGTGCGAGTTGAAAATGGGCATTTTTCAGCGGTCTGTAGGTACAAAATCCCATTTTTAGGCAGAAAAATGTTAAAAACTTATTAGTTTATTAAAAAAAGAAGCAATGGTGGTCAAGGAAACGAGTCAACATTACATTTTGGAAAAAGAGAAAAGTTTTTTTATTGAATTATTTACATGTGCTTTTTTATTGAAAGTGTTACGGACGGCGCACATCGCAAAAAAACGAAGCACACCACCGCGTATGAGTGCGAAATTTCAATAAAGCACTTAAAACTTGTTAACGGCTGGCACCGCACACACAGACACGAACTTGTCACAAGACGAGTCGCAAAGCCTCGATAACTCTCGTCTGGCTGCTGAGGAAATTCTAATGGATTATACATATATTATTCCTAGTTGCGATGAGTAGTTGTGATACTACTTCTGTATTATTTAATCAGGAGAAACTAAAATTTCTTAAAGTCCTGCAGAAGAACCAACCATTGAGGCTTTCAAAGACTGCCCCCTACCGAAGCTGCTATAGGAGAACATTCACTGAGAGTTGAGTTTACTATCAGGTGCAGTAGTAATTATAGTCGGTTCGCAAAACTCACAACTGGCTAGTGATTTTGGTAGATATTTTTTTTTTTTGGCCAATTTTGCCAAAATTGGCAAAATTACTACCTATTTAGTAATTATTAACTATTTAATAATTATTTTTTTGCCAATTTTACTAAATTGGCAAAATTACTTACTAAAATAACTAGCCAGTTGTGTTTGAGTTTAGCGAACCGACATATCCTTACTTATATTAAGTCACACTTAACGAGCAACAAAACGATACAAGTAAGTGGGAGTGGAAAAAACTACTATTGGTCTCGTGCCAGTGTCAACCACTTTTACCCTACACCAAACTCAATATTCCGGTATATTTCATGTCCTAAATGTAAAAAGGGCTGCCAACGCAATTGTGGATGCAGGAAGGCATTGTTCCCCAATTTGCACATCATGCGAAGTACTGTGTGACAACGTTGAGCCCCCGGAAGACAGCTCTGACATAGACGTAGAAGAGACTGAAGAAAGAGACAGAGGTATGTAGAATCTTACAAGTTATTTTGTAGTCATTCTTCTCTCTTTCGTATTTTCTCTCTCCACCACCTCTTTTATTTTCCAGCAGAACGACCCCTAAAGCTGAAGTAATCAGACCCTGAGCTAGAACTCGATGCCATTGAAGGGCATCAGCACAATGCGGAAGGTATATTTAATCTCACAATCTATTTTATCTCTCCTTTAGAACTGACACCTCTTTTATTTTCCAGAAAAAGCAGAATATGTATTGGGACTAGTCGCCACCGGAGAACCACAGCCAAGACCTTCTAAAAGGAAACGGCTCATGTAATTTTGTATTATACAACATTTTGTATTAGAATTTGTAATATTAATAATCACGATATTTTAAGTTTTATTTTATTAGAGTCCTACCTTTGTGACACTGAATTTGTACAATTTCGACCTTTTTTTATTTTAAATATTTGTGCAGAAAACTAGAAGAAATGTATTATAAGACAGCATTCTAATAAAAATAATGTTTTGGAATGTAAAAAATGAGTTTCGAGTTTTGCAGAGACCGTTAATAATAGCCAATTTATAACTCACACTTTATACTAAAAGGTTCGCCCGAAAAAAAGCTAAATAGTGATATTTGTAAAGAATTTTAAGTACTTTAATTTCTGTAGACAGACAATTTACTAACAGTTCATAATTTTCGAGATTTAAGCAAGAAAGTGGGAAAAGGCAGAAATTTTTCGCCTTTCTCGCGATTTTTTCAATGTTGCGTCACGAAATTTTGTCCACAAATCACATATTCGGATTTAGCACCCCAAAATACATGAAAAATGAAAGAAACCAGAACGACCCCAATACTTTCCCGGTAGGGGGCTCCTAGAGTACAAATTGACTGAATTACAAGTACTTTTTCGGTTTCATTTCCTGGGATATTTTTCTACAATGTGCATTGTTTAAATGTCTTTGATTAGGATGTAAATTTAGTATAAATAAACGCACAAACAGTTCTTTGATGAATTTAATAAAAACTTAAACATACAACATGGAGCTAAAAGCTTGAAAATAAGGACTCATACATGAACATGCATGTATGAGAACATAGTGCGCATGAACTTAAAACTAAACAATTTATCCACCATATCACTTAAAGTATAAAAATGGTTGTCAACCTTACATAGTACATTTACTCAGGGTTTGGTCCAAATTTTAAAGAACCGCATGGATTGACATAAAATTTCTTCCGCACATCTGTCAAATAAAAAAATTGATATTATGCCGATGTGTGCTTTAGCCCTGGGGGTGAGTTTCACCCCTTCTCGGGGGTGAGCAAATATACGTTCAAAATAAATCTGGAATAGAAGTGGATAAGCTGACTAATTCTAAGCAACTGTTGTTTTATAGCGTCTTTTAACTAAATCAATACTTTTCTAGTTATTTGCGAGTGAATATGTTCATTGTTCAACAAAGAAACCATGTTTTTAGACGGGTTTTATACAACTCCAAAAATATGGATTTTATCGAAAAAACACTCTTAGCAAAAATATAGCTAATAAAAAAGGAAAAAAATGGTGTATATATTAGGTCTCTAGACCCAGTAGAAGCAGAGTAGTAGCTAATGAAAAATAGGTTCATATTCGTCAAATTCCAAATCGAATATTTCAACTTGAAATAATCAAACTCTCTGCGAAAAACTCATTGCAACTTTTTTAAAATGTTTAAAAATAGGTCTATTTCATTTGTAAAAAAATCGTGAAAATCACACCCTAATTAGCATTTCAAATGAAATTAATCATTACCGCTTCACAAGTTGCTTTAGTTATATTTATTTATATGATCTGTCAGTTTCATCGCCACAATTTTGTAAAATTTTGGTAATTTTTTTTTTAATTTTGAGTAGAATACTTTTTTTTAAATAACTTATTAATGATACCAAAAATCTCACAGAGTAAAAAAATGTAGGATTTGCTTTTCTGAATATTCTGAATTTTGTTTTCCTGTAAGACAAAAATTGGTTAAGATATCGCTGTTCAAAATTTGCATACGCTCGAGATTGGTGACTCGTTCAAGCCCTTTCAACTGCAGCCCTTTAAGCAGCTTCAAAAATATGCACTTAGCACAAACTAACCGTTGAAACTTACAAATCATATAAACAATACATACACGAGTAAAGCAACTTGTGAAGCGGTAACGATTAATATCATTTGGGATGGTAACAAGGAAGTGGTTTTCACTATTTTTTACCAAAAAAAAAAAGAGACCAACATTATTTTGATCGTAACTTGCTTACTTTTGATACTAGAAACCTTTTCAGAAACAAATTATATGAAGCTTTTTTTTAAACATTTTAAAACAGTTGAAATGAGTTTTTCCCAGAAAGTGGTTCATTTTTTGGTTATTTCAAGTTGAAATATTCGATTAGGAAGTTAACGAATATGTACCTATTTTTCATTAGCTACAACTTTGCTGCCATTGGGTCCAGAGCCCTCATATACACCATTTTTTTCAAGTTTTTAAAGCTATATTTTTCCTAAGAATTTTTGTGTCGATGAAATACTTACTTTTTGATTTATACAGGGTGATTGATTAGTAGGGTAAAGCTCAATAGCTCCGCTATAGTAATAGATAGCATTAAAAGTTAATAATAAACATTTTAGCCACCTTTGAGCTTCACATTACAAAATTAGTTAGAATGTTACAGGGTGTTCGATAACACAGTGTCAGACCTAACTTATGTTTTTTTAAATGGAACACCCTATATTTTATTTTATATTCGAAATCCTGTTAACTTCTCCATCACAAAAATATAAATGTTTGTAATGTTATACAGGGTATTTACAAAGTTATAACCAATTTTGTATGAAAATCGTAACAAGTTCAACTCCCTGTATAAATAAAAATAAGCACAACAGCAATGGTTTATTAATGCCATATTTTTTATTGTCAAAATTTTTAAGAATTATTGATATTGCTAATTTTCTTTATATCAAATACAGGGTGAGTCAAAACGCAAGTACATTATTTTCTCAGTAATGTTAAATGGAACACCCTGTATTTTATATCATTATTGAAAAGTAACATTAACGTACTTTAATTTTTATATAACATTTCCTATGACCAAATTTATTAGTTTTCGAGATATTTTCATTTTCAGAGCAAATTATTTTAGGTGTTTAAATTTATCTAAATTTTAAGTAAGCCATGACTGAATTGACAATTGAAGATTACCGATTATCAATCCGGTAATCAATGTAACACTGTATCAAATAAAGAAATAAAAATAATTTATTAGTAATACATTTTACAAACAAAAACACAACCACTACATGCAACATTTTTGAAAAAATTAAAAACTATCTTTTTATGTAAATGCAAAAATAAACAAAGAAAATTAGTAATAAGTTTTACAAAAAAACACTCAAACACAAAATACAATATTTTGTGAAGACAATTAAACGGTACTCTTGTATGTAAATGTAACAATGTAACAAATAAAGAACAAAACATAATTTATCAGTAATACATTTTGCAAAAAAACATATTTAAAAAAATTAGAAGCTACTTTTAATAAAATATTTTTAATATTTAATTACATAAGGTGTTCAAAATGATCTCCTAACACATTTATGTACGCCTAAAAACGATCATTGAATGAGCTACTTACTCTACGGGGTATTTGTAAATTAACACATCGAAATACACTTTGTATTCTATTTTTCATCTCATCCCTTGTTGTTGGAGGTATTTTATAAACGTTATTATTAACGTAACTCCAAAAAAATCAGTCCAGTTTATTAAATTCTGGTGATTTGGGTGGCCACGCTACTGGTCCATTGAAAAATCAAAATATCTCGAAAATTAATAAATTTAGACATAGGGAATGTTATCTAAAAATTAAAGTACGGTAATGGTACTTTTCAATAGTGATATAAAATACAGAGTGTTCCATTTAAAATTACTGAGAAAATAATGTACTTGCGTTTTGACTCACCCTGTATTTGATATAAAGAAAATTAGCAATATCGACCATTCTTGAAAATTTTGACAATACGTTAAAAAATATGGCATTAATAAACCATTGTTGTTTTGCTTAATTTTATTTATACAGGGAGTTGAACTTGTTACGATTTTCATATAAGATTGGTTATAACTTTGTAAATACCCTGTATAACATAACAAACCTTTATATTTTTGTGATGGAGAAGTTAACAGGATTTCGAATTTAAAATAAAATATAGGGTGTTCCATTAAAAAAAAACATAAGTTTGGTCTGCCACTGTGTTATCTAACACCCTGTAACATTCTAACAAATTTTGTAATGTGAAGCTCAAAGGTGGCTTAAATTTTTGTTATTAACTGTTTTTGCTATCTATTACTATAGCGAAGCTATTGAGCGTTACCCTACTAATCAATCACCCTGTGGGCTAACAACCGTCTAAAAACATGGTTTTGTTGAAAAATTAACATATTCACTCGCAAATAACTCGAAAAATAATAACTTAGTGAAAAAAATGCTACAGAATAAAAGTTGCTTAGAATTAGTCAGTTTATCCAGTTCCGGAATTAATATGAACGCATGTTTTTCACCCCTGAGAAGGGGTGAAATTCACACCCAGGGTAAAAGCACACATTGGCACAATATCATTTTTTTCTTTGACATGTTAGCTATGTGTATGCCAAATTTTAGGTCAGTCCAAACCGTTCTTAAAATTTGGAGGTTTTACAATATTTCACCGTGAGTGAATGGACTATTTAGAGTGCACTCTCAAATGTGTTTTCAAATTACGTTGTTCACGAAATTCCTCCAAACAAATTTCACATTCGTAAAGTCTTTCTATAGCGTGTATTTTCGAATGATTTTTTAAAGTATTTTTTTGAGAAAATCGTTTAAAACAAATCTCGCACTTGTGAGGTTTTTCTCCAGTGTGTATTATCAAATGTTTTTTCAAATGATCTGCTGTAGTGAACTGCTTAAAACAAATTTCACACTTGTGACGTTTTTCTCCAGTGTGCACTCTCAAATGGTGTTTTAAACTGCTTGGGTCACTAAACTGCTTAAAACAAATGTCACACTTATAAGGCTTTTCTCCAGTGTGTATCCTTAAATGATTTTTCAAATTTCCAGATTGACTAAATTGCTTAGAACAAATTCCACACTTGTAAGTTTTTTCTCCAGTGTGAACTTTGATGTGCTGAGTTAAATAATGTTTGAAAGCAAACTGCTTACAACAAATCTCACACTTGTGAAATTTTTCTCCAGTGTGTGTTATCAAATGTCTATTGAAATTATTTGCTAGAGAAAACTTTTTGAAACAAATGTTACACTTATAAGCTTTTTCTTTAGTGTGAACTGTCATGTGTATAGGTAAATCGGTTTTTCGAGCAAACTGCTTGAAACAAATTCCACATGTGTACGGTTTTTCTCCAGTGTGCAATCTCAAATGCTTCTTCAAATAATTTGCGCTTCTAAACTGCTTAAAACATACGTCACACTCGGGAGGCTTTTCTCCAGTATGCACTCTCGAATGTGTTTTCAAATCCCCTATATAAATAAACTATTTTAAACAAATTTCACACGTGTAAGGTTTTATTCCAGTGTGCACTCTCAAATGTACTTTCAATGTACTTGCTGCAGTGAACTGCTTAAAACAAATTTCACACTTGTGAGGTTTTTCTCTAGTGTGCACTCTCAAATGTTGTTTCAAATTACTTGCTTGACTAAATTGCTTAAAACAAATTTCACACTTGCGAGACTTTTTTCCAATGGGTCTTCTCAAATGTTTGTCCACAACTTTCTGATTTTTATTTACTGTTTTTCCTTCAGCATGTGGATCCATGTTAATTTCTTAGTGAGATGATTGTTCATTTAGGGCCTCAATAATTTCCATATCATGTTCTTGGAAATAATCTAAAAATCAAAATTGACTATAATACAAATTTTAGTACAATGGAAAATGAATGTAGTAAAAGCTGCTGAAGTGTAGTCAATCTCAATGATATAAATAGGGAATGCTTAAGAAATATTTTGGAAACCTGTGTTTATTTTACTCCAGGGAAATAAGGCAAAAATGAACCATGTTCGGGACACCTGACCAGCCAGTTTGAAAATGGGTTTTTTGGGTACTATACAGGGTAAGGCAGATAAACGCCCTATTAGAAAATATCTAGAGAACTAAAGGCAACAGAATTGGACAGAATCATTGGAATGAAGGGGCTTTGAAAAGTGATCTATTTAATGAAAATATTTTCATCTATTTGTTACTTCCGGTTATACCGGAAGTTGCTTCTAACTTCGTTTTTTTTAAATAAGACATTTTAATAATACATACCCTATACATTTTTACATTTTTGAATTCTCCTCAATGTCTTCTTTCTTAAATAATGGTTTGTAACGTTATATAGGGTAGTTTAAAATATAATTACGTTTGTTTTCTGAATTTTGTAGCAACATTCACACCCTGTAGAATTGTAGTAGTTTGACATCAAAAACTCTATTTTTGTTCAAATGATTTTTAATATAATCTACTATTGTTAAGAATTGTTAGTAGGTATAGCTAAATTTTTAATTCTAGTATACAGGTTTGATCGGAACTCGGAATGAGTATTTTCTGAGTTTGCTTAAATGGAACACTCTGTATTTTAGTATTGTAAAGAAATAATATTTTATGGTACTTTTTTATTTCTTAAGCATTCCCTATACCTAATTGCTTTAATTTGGGAGTTATTGGTAATTCAAACCAAACATTAATTGCAACAAAAATACGTGAAATTTTATTAGGTTGGCCGTGAAAATATTCAATTACAAATAATTTTTCGGAAATAAAATTTTAACCTAGACTGATACTTAAAATAACCA
The DNA here is from genome assembly GCF_917563875.1 of Diabrotica virgifera virgifera. Taxonomy (NCBI): domain Eukaryota; kingdom Metazoa; phylum Arthropoda; class Insecta; order Coleoptera; family Chrysomelidae; genus Diabrotica; species Diabrotica virgifera. The sequence continues at coordinate 109,623,805 of NC_065451.1, read as the reverse complement.
ATAATGGTTGAGCTAGCAAAATACCTACGTAGTTAACCCTTTCAGAAACACACCTAGAAAGAGCGATCCAAAAATTATAAAATTTGGTAGATATGCTTGAGAGAGATAACTAAAACAAAAAAAACTGCCCCTCCATCTGTTTTTTTTTGTTACAACTTGTACCTCACAAGGTACATGTTGCCTTTAAGGATGTTACAAAAAAAAAACAAAATCAACTAATTAGTATTTTATTTATTCTAATATTAGAAGTAAATTTATTATTCTCATCTAACAAAATACAAAAAAAAAAGAATAGTTGTTTAGAAAATTACTTAAGAGCCTATCTATTATGAAAATCGGCAAAACAATTCCTGCCATTTACTTCATCTTCTATAACTTCTTGGTCGTTGTTTGGCTCTTGCTTCAAGTTATCCTCTAGATCTTGAGAATTAGCTTCTTCTTCCTCTGAACGAGCACTTTTATTCAAAAATTTAACTATTTCATCATTAGTTTCCATTTGAGTATCATCTTCCCATCCATAATCTCATCGTCAAGATCCGGAATATCTGAGCCATCATCATTTTCAGCATAATATAGTAACTACTCATTTGTAAGTGGTTTTTATATATTTAGCCATATATGAAAATAAATATTTAATGAAATAACTGAAAATATATATTACTCGTTTTGTCACAAAAATATCTTTAAAAGCAGTTTGTACCTCATAAGGTACATCTAATTGAGGTGTCCAGATTACTACTTTGTATCATCTACGTGTTAGAAACTAATACATACTATGATAAAATTCAGTGTTTACTTACCTATCAAACATATATCCGCGTTTATTCTAGAAAATAAACAGCAAAAACAACATACACAAACAGACTGTCCTAACCTCTCGCAAATGTCACTCAAACGAACTAATTTCAAATCTGGTTACAACTGTCAAGCAAAAACAAAATCGCGCGCATAATGTAGGCATCATGATATTTGACCTGCAAAATATTTTCTTGGATATAAGTCAGTTCACATTGATGTTTGAAATCATACATAATAAATGTACCTCTAGAGGTACAGTGTGACTAAAAGGGTTAAGATTGTTGTTGCGATTAACAATTAAGCACAAATTAAAGCAGTAAGGCGTAGGGAATGCTTAAGAAATAAAAAGGAACCATAAAATATCATTTCATTACAATACTAAAATACAGGGTTCCATTTAAGGAAACTCAGAAATTATTGATTCCGAGTTTCGACAAACGCTGTATACATACTAAAATTCAAGATTTAGCTATACTAATAATTTTTAACAATAGTAGACTAAATTAAAAATCATTTGAACATAAATGCAGTTTTTGATGTCAAAATACCAAGATCAACTGCCTTCTATACGCTAATGATATAGTTTTAATCACAGACACAGTAGAGAAAATGCAGAAACTAATAGATATTTGGCAAAAAGAGATACAGAATTTAAAAATGGAAATGAATCTCAACAAAACAAAACTTATGATAATAAATAAAGATGAAAAAAAAAAAATTTAAAGCACTCATGGGAGTGCCGACAGAAGTGAAAACTTCTTATAGTATATAAATTACGAGTTCAATGCTTTTCCCCATCCAAAAAGAAGTGCTATACCTATATTATATACGCGTTGCGTACGTTCTATGCTATTTATGTATACATACACATAATATAAATATGTACGAAATTTAGTTCAGCAAAGTGATGACAATCGCAAACTCAATACTTTTTTCCTATCTAAAAAGTGCACAACGTGGGAAATATAATAACAGTGAATGGGAAAACGGACTTGGCAATAAGTAATAAACTGAAGAAGGCAACTAACGTGTATTACTCTTTAAATAATACAATTTTTGGAAAGTCAGAAATAAGCAACAAAACTAAACTCATATATATGTATATATGAGTATATAACAGCATAGTAAATCCGATAATGACATATGGAGCGGAAACATGGATTGTGCAAAAGAAACATGAATCAATGATAAACTCGACCGAGATGAAATACATGAGAAGAATAGCTGGAGTTACGAAGTTTGATAGATTCAGAAATAAGGATATAAGAAGAGAGCTGGAACAAGAACCGATAATGAGGAAGATCGAAAACAAACAATTAAGCTGGTTTGGACACATACAACGAATGGAGCAAAAAAGACGTACACAAAGAAGGTACATGAAGCCAAAATGGGAAACAAAAGAAAAAAGGGAAGGCCGAGGAAGACATGGATGAACCAGATCCAGGATATAGGTGAAAGGAGACACATGAGTATGAGGGATATGAAGAACCTGGCCACCAATAAAAGCGATTGGAAAAAATGGATAAAAGGCGGAACCCGAAATCCGACGCCCTGAAGGGCACTAAGGATTCTGAGAAAGAAGAAGATGTCAAAATACCACAATTCTACAGGGTTACTACGAAATTAATAAAAAAAACGTAATTATCTTTTTAACATTTTTTAACTTTTTAACTTTTATCCCATTTAACAAAACGAAAGTATAAGCAACTTCCGGTATAACCGGAAGTAGAAAATAGATGAAAATATTTTCATTAAATAGATCACTCTTCAAAACCCTCGTCATTCCAATCTTCATGATTCTGTTGCCTTTAGTTTTTGAGATATTTCTAATAGGCCGTTTATCTGCCTCACCCTATATACCTAATACATTATAAATACAAAAATGCCCATCACAGTTCGGAGGAGTATTTTAGTTATTTACAAACAATTGTCAAAAATGGTAGTTTTTTCGTTTAAATCGCTACAGGTAAAAATAGGGTAATTACATATCTTGTTTAGAGTATTTTTTTTTAGAAAATAAGTAAAAGTTTAAAGTGTTAATTTTTTAATTTTGGTCCGATCATTTGTTGCTTTGGAAATTGCAAAATAAGACTAACATTTCTACAATTAAAAATTTGCTATAACTTTTGCGAAAATGAACTTAAGACTTTGATATTGCATAAAAAGTTGAGTCAATCAGTTCGTATAATACACAAAAAATTTCAAGATAATTAGTTTAAATTTTATTCAATTTGTTTATCACACAGAGCTTTTTTGCAATGTTATTGCTCAGATTGTAACAACTAGCTGATGATTTTCTGTTGGAGTGAATGAAAAGGGAGTGGTAAACTCCAACAGAAGTAGTAAAAAGAAGAAGATCTACTTAATGTAGCCAAAGGACAAAAATGTGTGGCTTCTCCGTTGAAGAAGCTGGAGTAACTAAAATACAACTTTGTAGTAGTATTTGTATGGAAGGATGCCAAGACAAAGAATATCGAATTGATACAGGACTAGAGATGAGAAATCATTAATAGATAGATATAACTTGAATGGCTAGCTAAATATGTATGAGAAGGGCCACTTGACACTCAAGGAAGGATTCGGCCAATTTGCACGGCTATTTTTGGCCAGACAATAGATTAAAGGAAGTGACAATGATGGCTCGAAAAGAAGATATGAAGATAATGTTCAGAAAATAGATAGAGTAAATATAATAATATACTGAAAATAGAATGAATTTTTGGGCGCCAGAAGAAGGATAACTAGGTTAACGCTCTTCCAGGTATTCTACGCTGCTATAGAGTATGTTAAATTTGTAGTACAAGTATGTGAAAAGTTATTAAAGATTATTAAATTATAAAATATACTACTAAAAATAAAGGAGTAATAAGAAAAAAAAAAAATCACAATAAATGTATATTTATTGAATGTAACTACTAGATCTTTTTAACAATCTCCGAGTTAGGACAAGTAACTAGTGTGTAACTCTAACATGACAGGAAAAAGTGATACTAGTGAAAGTCAATTACAAAATCATCATACAACTATGATCTAAGAATACTCTTTATAAGGTTAGAAAAACTGACTACGGGTACCTCTAATACAGGAAGTACAACTTACAACTAGGTTAGTAGAACCCTCACCAAATAATAATTGTACGTTTATAATACGTACACCTTAATTAAATACTACCTGATACTATATATAACATATAAATACCTCACTGTGAGTGGGACAGGCACAAGCCTTATTGAATAAATAAACCTACGAGTGGATACACAGATCCTTTTCCTAACTCGTGGTTTATAATAGTAATAATAACAAGTGAAACCAAAAACTAATCTGAGGGATTAGAATCCAGAAGTTCATATGAATTTAATAAATTAAAGTTAAAGTTAAATAAAGTTAATAAGTTAAAGTTAAGTAAAGTTAATAAGTTCAAGTTAAATAAAGTTAATAATTACAATTTTGACTAATATGTGAAGTTAATTTTTAAAAATTTAATTAAACATATACTAAAATAATGGAATGAGTTTAAATAATTATACAAAAGTGGAACACAGCCTAAAAATAATCAAGATAAGAGTACCGACTACTATTATCAGGGAAAATATCTGAGCTCAGAAATTTATACCTTTATAGATTGCAGAGTGTTGGGGAACGCTATCAATTAAATATTATGTTGTAAAGAAAAAAAAACCTATAAAAAATATAAAGCAGGAAAAATGTGTGTGCAATTGAACTATAAAAAAAAATGTACTAAATATCACAAAACCAGTCTGTCTTTAATAAGAGCACAGTAAATGTTCCCAAACAAACCACTCTTTCCTAATCTTGAAGTTGATGTAATGAGCACCCAAGGGTGCTAACTCTCGCTAGCAGCTGTCCTGCTGGAGGTACAGGAGAGGAAGACTGGTAGAAAGCAGCTGAAGGTACTCAAAACTGTTGGAAAGCAGCTGGAGGTACTCAAAAAAAAGAAAATGTGGAAATAATCCAGGCTGGTCGCCTATTGATTGTTTCTCTCTGTGTGGTCTGGCCCTGGTGTTGTTGTAGGGTGGCTTTAAGATTTCATGGTAGGTGCTAAAAAAAACACAGTGTGGTGTTACTACCAATCTACCAATGTCAAAAAAAAGAAGCAAGAGATACGAGGAGGTGTTTTTATTCCTATGGGAATAAGAAGAAATAGGTCATTAAGTCCAAAAACTTGAATGACTAGACAGCTTGACCTTTTATCAGGTTGCTATCAGATGACCTTGGTCAAATAACACAAGTAATTTCCAATTGAAATACAAAATATAATTACTGTGAAAGAATATTTTATTATAATATATACACCGGTATATAGATATATTATACAAGGATGAAATATAGTAAGACTAAGCGATGGATACTTATTTGATCATCGTTCAAAAGATAGGAGTTCTGTAGACTTGAAAGGAATATAAAAAATGGAGTTTAAATTAGCTCTATTTTCCAACTGGAAGCACAAATTAACAACGAATATTGAATTATCTCTAGATGAGTTTGATCCATGAAAATAAAACATAAAAACCATGAAAATAGACTATGTGAAACTTAGTTAGCAAATGTCAAGGACTTCCAAAATGGCTGAATAAAATACTTAATAAAATGTGTATTTACCGGGGTAGAACTCATTGGATATAGTATGCTCTAAAATTCTTCAAATCCACTGCTGCTGGATAACTTCACTATACTTTTATTGTAATATTTAATCAATTTGGAACTGAGAATTAGAGGTGAATAATTGAGTCTAATGACCCCGCACACTACGATTCAGACCGAACACTCGAGAAACAATGGCAATCCAAGGCTCACGTTCACAGCTCAATCCTTCGTACCCCTCTACTAAGCATTGGCTGTCAAAGTGGGGAAACCAATGTTGCCACGTTTTAAATGTGACGTCATCAAGCATTTAAAAATTCTGAGATGGGTTTAAGTTCTATTTGAATAAACATTGAAAGAAAATAATTCTGAAAATAATTAAATAATATTTTGGATAGTTAAATAATATCTTCCCATCAATAATCGATTCTATAAGGGGCGGAACGTCACATTCCCTTTCAACCACCAGAAAAAATTTTTTATTTAAAAAAATTTTTTTTTTTTTTTTTTTTTTTTCAAAATATTAAACTAGAGTAGTAGTGCTTAGTGTATCATTCCCCGTTGATTCGCAAGATTACAAATAATCACCACTAATAATCAAGGGAAAGTAGGATGGTCACTGCAGCAAATAACGGAAATTGCAAAATATGACCCGAAGTCCTAGTAAAAGTGCTAAAGATGAGACATAATTTATAATGACAAATAAGTGTCGAATTGGCAGTAAATCCAAAGTTGAACTATCCATGGACATCAGATTTATAAGGAGTATATCCAAGGACGAACAACCAGGCAAAGGTGAGAGCCAATTCATACCATAACGCAAGTACATCTACTAAAGTCACCAATGAAATCAATAACTATAATAAGTGAAGAATCAAACACTCAATCCTAAATTGGACTAGCAATGGACACCAGATTCGTAATAGCATATCCAGAGAAGAACAACTAGGAATATTTATAGAATAATTTTCACCAATACCAACTAATATAAATAGTGAACATACCAAAGGAATGCAAACACATTAACCAAAATAAATGTGGAATCAGACACTCAATCCAAAGTCAGACTATCAATGGACAACAGATTCACAAAAGCATATCCAATGAAGAACGACCAGGAAGATTTATGGACCAATTCACATCCATACTAAATCATATAAATAAATTAGGTCTACGTACACCCACATCCGGTAATACGAACCTATACAACCAAATAAACAAAATAAGTGAAGAATCGGACACTTAATCCAAAATCGGACTAGCAATGGACACCAGATTTATAGGAGCATATCCAAAGAAGAACGATCAGGAAGATTTATGGACCAATTCTCACTAATACTAAATAACTAACTAAATTAGCTCTAGATCTACCCTCATCCGGTAATATGAGCCTATCGAAACTAAATAGTAAAAATAAAGGATGAACTTATAAGTTCTATGACTCCATGGTAAATACAAAATATGACGGGAACGAGCTCCCAATCTTTCATAAGACTGTATATTCATGTGAACATACATAGGATTATCCAGGAGATATTCCTGAATCTAAGCAACAATTAATGCCTAAGGAAAGAAGAGGGAATCTACTAAAAAGAAAATCAATAATTTGTCCCAGTGGGTTAATCACTAACATTACGACTCTACGTCTATGGAAAGTCAAGCATCAATATACTATGAACTAAGAGACATAAAATAAGCAAACTAGACTTCCCTATTATCGTGTGAAAATGTGCCTGGAATATTTGGAACAATTGCACAAGAATGGTTAGGAAGTGTTGTACACCATTTCCCAACCAGAAATATTATCATGGATAAACATCTGCCTACTCTGACAAGAAAGACATGGATTACGAAATCGGATAGCAGTGATCAGTTGCTGAACTTCGAACCCACGTATTCACCAACTTTGAGCATTAACAGACTAGTTCATAAGAAGAAATATGAAGGACTCAAGAATTCATTTATAAATCAAAATTCCAAATTCATTCCAGAATCATCCTGTGGAGGAAGTAAGAATCCGAATTAATATAAAGTATTTAAGGTACCTGTGACAAATATCAATAAAGTAACCCAATAACAAATTAACAACCACAACTTCTTTCCAATATGGCAAATCCAATGACATGATATAAAAACAATAAAAAAAAATAATAGGTATGTAATCAAATATCCAAGATATAACACATAATCTAAGATATGGTAGTGTAACATAGCTCCATCTATATTAAGCAAGAATACTTGTATGAGCCCACACATCCAAATATCTTAATATATAATAATCAACAGCCCTTTTATTCTGAGAGGTTGAGTACAAAACTAAGAGTACAAGTGGAGGTTATTAACTTGGTAATACTACTGGCTGGATTAGTATTTGAGAATATTTGTCGATAATGACTCAAATGCAATCTATAATACAAAAAAAATAATAATAAACTCATACAAGCGGTATTACACAAGAATTCGGTACCTAATAACTAATACGTGAGAAATCATCAAGCCATGCCGAAGGATAAAAATTGCTATGGTCAGGCATTATCTGGTGATTAACAATTTAAACTAAAATACTATACCATAATAAAACTAATTAAAGGCAAACACAGGAAGATATTAGCTTAAACAACCCTGTTAAGCTAATCTTCTTCCGATGAAGTTGAAGAATCCACATCGTCCATGGTGTTGTCAGGCAGTAAATCCTTTACATGAAATTGACCAATTCGCTTATTAGTCGAATTGTCCTTTAATTCATAAATCAAAGGAGATATTACCCTTGAGACAGTACATGGGACATATTTCTGGCAAAACTTTGCAGAAATGGCATCACCCTTATTGGATTTGACAAAATTGCGCTTTAAGACTCGATCACCAACAAAGAATCGCAGATCTCGTTTCCTCAAATTATAGTGCTGCTGGTTCCTTAGGTAAGAAGTTTTTAACTTCTTCCTAATGTCTGCGAAAATATGAGGTAACGTCTGGAGATCATCTAAGCGATGAAGTTTCTCAGATATTTGAGGAAGATTTTCGGAATTGTCTGAAATTACACCAAAATAATCACCTGATAAAGCCACATTCCTACCAAAATTCAAATATGCTGGAGAGCACTGGGTAACTTCATGGACAGAAGTCCTTATGGCTTGAGCTATGGAATGAATATATTGATCCCAAGCTCTGTGATCAGGGTAAGTATAGGACCTTAGAGCTGTGACAATACTGCGATTTACTCTCTCAGTATGATTTGCTTGTGGATGGTAGGCAGCATTATAAAAGGTCTTTTGAACCTTATATTTAGCTAGAAGATCTTTAAAGGCCTTCGATACAAACTGAGGACCGTTGTCACATGACACAATTTGAGGAACACCATACACCAAAAAGACTTGTTCCTCCAAATATTTTAAAATTGCTGGAGTTGTGGCCTGGCGAAGGGGACAAACTAAAGGAAATTTAGTGAAATAATCCACAACTACCAGGCAATAGGTATTACCCTTGTAACTCCGAGGATAAGGTCCAATGAGATCCATTGAGATCATCTGCCAAGGAAAATTTATGTTCCTGAAGGAACCCATAAGTCCAGCCTGTGGTAGGTTACTTGGTTTACAAGTAGCACAAACCATGCATTTAGAAATGTACCTTTTTATAGACTTCCGCATACCAGGCCAATAATATAATTCGGCAATACGGTGATAAGTCTTATAAAAACCAAAATGACCCGCCGTAACTTCATCATGAAACATATGCAGAATATTTTCCCTATTTGGCGTAGGTACAACTATTTTCCACTCCGACATATTGGATAAGGACTCTATCGGACTTAAGATGTGTTTGTACAGAATATTATTCTCTACCTTAAAATCAGGATATTTTTGTGGGTCTTGAGTGACCCTATCAATCATATTCTGATACCACATATCAGGACTTAAAGAGGACAGATCTAGGACATTAATATCATGGACACGTGAAAGAGCATCTGCGACCACTACCCCGTTTGCCTTTCTATGGACAATCTTATATGAATAGGCAGCCAGTTTGCATATCCATCGAGAAAGCCTCTGTGAAGGGTTTTTCATACTATGAAGCCATACTAAGGAACTATGATCAGTAATTATAGTGAAATTACGACCTTCCAGATAATAACGAAAAGCTTCTAACCCATGGATGATAGCTAAGAGTTCTTTCTCCGTAGTTGAATAGTTTTTCTGGGCCTTGTTCAACTTCTTACTAGTGTACGCTATGGGGTGTTCGGAGCCATCTTTCAACTGAAATAATACGCCTCCAGAAGCTGTATTAGAGCAATCTGTCATTAGATAAAAATGCTCATCAAAATTAGGTGACATCATAACCGGAGCGCTCGTTAAAGCATCTTTAACGCGCCTAAAAGCTTCGTCAGCCTCAGGAGTCCAAGTAATGGTCTGTCCCTTTTTCCTGTTCTTCAAAAGATCAGTAAGAGGTGACAACAAAGTAGAGTAGGACGGTACAAATCGCCGATAATAGCCACACATTCCCAATATCCTACGGACTTGGGTGGTGGTCTTTGGTATAGGAAAATTTTTGATAGCAACTATTTTCTCAGGATCAGTCCTCAGCCCCTGGTTATCCACAACATAACCCAAGAACTTAAGACTAGGGCGACAAAACTGACATTTATCCAGATTGACCGTTAGATTAGCTTCCTTAAGACGTAAAAATAACTTATCTAAAATTTCCATATGAAGGGAAAAATCAGGAGTGACAACCAAAATATCGTCTAAATAATAGAAAACATAGGGCTCTAACGGTGGACCAATGACTAAATCCATCAGACGACACATTGTCTGAGGAGCAGAAACAAGACCGAAAGGCATGGTGACAAACTGGAATAATCCTTTACCACTGACAGCAAAAGCAGTATACTTCTTGCTCTCTTCACTCAGTGGGATCTGTAGGAAGGCCTTAGACAAATCAATAGAAGAGATGTATTTGGCATTCTGAAGTTTGCTCAAAATCACATCTATTCTGGGGATAGGATAAGCATCCCTGTTAGTTGTGATACTGTTTAGTTTTCGACCGTCAAAGCAGATCCTGAAGGATCCATCCTTCTTCTTCGTTAACCAGAGCGGAGAACAGTAGGACGATGTTGAAGGTTCTATGATATTTAAAGCAAGCATCGAATCTACTTCCTTTTCTAAATCTGCCTGCCAGGCTTGAGGTATGGGGTACTGATATAATCTGAAAGGAGTGGGATTTCCCACTTCGATAGTGTGAGAGATTAACGACGTACGACCTAGTTTGTCTTTTGAAGAAAGAGTAGTAAATTTAGAGATCATACTCTCTAATTGCCTTTGTTCAGAGCTTGATAAACTAGCAAAATCGTGAATAGCACTAAGGGTAGATAAATTAAATTCAGATATGGAAAAAGAAAAATCAGCGCCAACCACGTTGGGCGCCAATGTAACAACTAGCTGATGATTTTCTGTTGGAGTGAATGAAAAGGGAGTGGTAAACTCCAACAGAAGTAGTAAAAAGAAGAAGATCTACTTAATGTAGCCAAAGGACAAAAATGTGTGGCTTCTCCGTTGAAGAAGCTGGAGTAACTAAAATACAACTTTGTAGTAGTATTTGTATGGAAGGATGCCAAGACAAAGAATATCGAATTGATACAGGACTAGAGATGAGAAATCATTAATAGATAGATATAACTTGAATGGCTAGCTAAATATGTATGAGAAGGGCCACTTGACACTCAAGGAAGGATTCGGCCAATTTGCACGGCTATTTTTGGCCAGACAATAGATTAAAGGAAGTGACAATGATGGCTCGAAAAGAAGATATGAAGATAATGTTCAGAAAATAGATAGAGTAAATATAATAATATACTGAAAATAGAATGAATTTTTGGGCGCCAGAAGAAGGATAACTAGGTTAACGCTCTTCCAGGTATTCTACGCTGCTATAGAGTATGTTAAATTTGTAGTACAAGTATGTGAAAAGTTATTAAAGATTATTAAATTATAAAATATACTACTAAAAATAAAGGAGTAATAAGAAAAAAAAAAAAAAATCACAATAAATGTATATTTATTGAATGTAACTACTAGATCTTTTTAACAATCTCCGAGTTAGGACAAGTAACTAGTGTGTAACTCTAACATGACAGGAAAAAGTGATACTAGTGAAAGTCAATTACAAAATCATCATACAACTATGATCTAAGAATACTCTTTATAAGGTTAGAAAAACTGACTACGGGTACCTCTAATACAGGAAGTACAACTTACAACTAGGTTAGTAGAACCCTCACCAAATAATAATTGTACGTTTATAATACGTACACCTTAATTAAATACTACCTGATACTATATATAACATATAAATACCTCACTGTGAGTGGGACAGGCACAAGCCTTATTGAATAAATAAACCTACGAGTGGATTCACAGATCCTTTTCCTAACTCGTGGTTTATAATAGTAATAATAACAAGTGAAACCAAAAACTAATCTGAGGGATTAGAATCCAGAAGTTCATATGAATTTAATAAATTAAAGTTAAAGTTAAATAAAGTTAATAAGTTAAAGTTAAGTAAAGTTAATAAGTTCAAGTTAAATAAAGTTAATAATTACAATTTTGACTAATATGTGAAGTTAATTTTTAAAAATTTAATTAAACATATACTAAAATAATGGAATGAGTTTAAATAATTATACAAAAGTGGAACACAGCCTAAAAATAATCAAGATAAGAGTACCGACTACTATTATCAGGGAAAATATCTGAGCTCAGAAATTTATACCTTTATAGATTGCAGAGTGTTGGGGAACGCTATCAATTAAATATTATGTTGTAAAGAAAAAAAAACCTATAAAAAATATAAAGCAGGAAAAATGTGTGTGCAATTGAACTATAAAAAAAAATGTACTAAATATCACAAAACCAGTCTGTCTTTAATAAGAGCACAGTAAATGTTCCCAAACAAACCACTCTTTCCTAATCTTGAAGTTGATGTAATGAGCACCCAAGGGTGCTAACTCTCGCTAGCAGCTGTCCTGCTGGAGGTACAGGAGAGGAAGACTGGTAGAAAGCAGCTGAAGGTACTCAAAACTGTTGGAAAGCAGCTGGAGGTACTCAAAAAAAAGAAAATGTGGAAATAATCCAGGCTGGTCGCCTATTGATTGTTTCTCTCTGTGTGGTCTGGCCCTGGTGTTGTTGTAGGGTGGCTTTAAGATTTCATGGTAGGTGCTAAAAAAAACACAGTGTGGTGTTACTACCAATCTACCAATGTCAAAAAAAAGAAGCAAGAGATACGAGGAGGTGTTTTTATTCCTATGGGAATAAGAAGAAATAGGTCATTAAGTCCAAAAACTTGAATGACTAGACAGCTTGACCTTTTATCAGGTTGCTATCAGATGACCTTGGTCAAATAACACAAGTAATTTCCAATTGAAATACAAAATATAATTACTGTGAAAGAATATTTTATTATAATACATACACCGGTATATAGATATATTATACAAGGATGAAATATAGTAAGACTAAGCGATGGATACTTATTTGATCATCGTTCAAAAGATAGGAGTTCTGTAGACTTGAAAGGAATATAAAAAATGGAGTTTAAATTAGCTCTATTTTCCAACTGGAAGCACAAATTAACAACGAATATTGAATTATCTCTAGATGAGTTTGATCCATGAAAATAAAACATAAAAACCATGAAAATAGACTATGTGAAACTTAGTTAGCAAATGTCAAGGACTTCCAAAATGGCTGAATAAAATACTTAATAAAATGTGTATTTACCGGGGTAGAACTCATTGGATATAGTATGCTCTAAAATTCTTCAAATCCACTGCTGCTGGATAACTTCACTATACTTTTATTGTAATATTTAATCAATTTGGAACTGAGAATTAGAGGTGAATAATTGAGTCTAATGACCCCGCACACTACGATTCAGACCGAACACTCGAGAAACAATGGCAATCCAAGGCTCACGTTCACAGCTCAATCCTTCGTACCCCTCTACTAAGCATTGGCTGTCAAAGTGGGGAAACCAATGTTGCCACGTTTTAAATGTGACGTCATCAAGCATTTAAAAATTCTGAGATGGGTTTAAGTTCTATTTGAATAAACATTGAAAGAAAATAATTCTGAAAATAATTAAATAATATTTTGGATAGTTAAATAATATCTTCCCATCAATAATCGATTCTATAAGGGGCGGAACGTCACAAGATAATGATAATGATACAGCGATTTTGCGGATGCCATATGAAAGAAGAAGACCTATATTTTCATTATTTTTAATAAAAAATCAACAAAAGTCATTTTTACCATTGCAAAAACATTTTAGTAAGGCCAATTTTGGCTTATAAATAATTTGAATAACTTTGTTAATATTAGATGTAGACTAAATCCACTTTATTATTTGTAAAGCTGATATTTTTACACAAATTAATCACAAAAAAATTCGCCTAGCTCAATTAAGGACAAAACAAGCTACTTCTTTTTATTTAATTCACAGCTACTTTGTTTATAACAATTAAGCAAACTAACTAGCGCCATTTTGAAGTTCAAGGTATATAGGTCATCAGTAAAAGTTTGAGTAAACTCTGAACTTCAACAGAGCGGTTAATAAAGCTTTAAAAATGACGTCCTAACGCAATCGGCTCGGGCCGATGGAGGGGAATTATAAAGACCGTGCACTCAAAAAATGAAATTGATTCTTCAAACATATGCAGCGATTAATATCTCCGGAGCTGGTTGATGGATTTTGATCATTATTTTTTAATTGGTATGCACTAGTAGTCTTGTAGAGTAGGTTATGTACACATATCCCCACCTAACATTAAAAAATGTTGGAGTGGATCCTCCCTTAATCTGTTTTTGAAAGGCTTTGACCTTTGTATTTTTTGGTTGGCTCACCATGTTCTTGTAACACTGATAATGCTCTTGTTACAGAGCGAAAACGTTTTGTTTCTATGTTTGTAGCCCTAATGTAGCTTTTTAAACTAATATAACTTTTACCAAGCCACAATTTTTTTATTAAATTTTACTTAAAATTATTCAAATTATTTATAAGCCAAAAATGAGTCTACTTTAGTAAAATGTTTTCGGAATGGTAAAAATGACTTTTTATTGATTTTTTTAAATACTTTAAAAATATAAGTATTCTTCTGTAATTGGTTTCCACAGAATTGCTGTATAAATATTATTTTCTGAGCAATAACATTGCAAAAAGAGCTCTGTATGATAATCAAATTTAATAAAATTTAAACTAATTGACGAATCGTCTTGAAATTTTCTGTATATTTATATACTTTTCATGCAATATCAAACTCTTAAATTCATTTTCGCAAAAGTTATAGCAATTTTTTTTTTATTTAAATTTATGTGTCTCGGCTGCAATGGCCATTGATACAAACAATATTGGTTATACAACAATTAATTACAATGAGGACTTAAAACTAATTATTATAACAGTTAATTTCTAAATCTTAAATAACATTAGGTAAAAATTATGACAAAAATATTAGATATACAATCATTAGATACTATAGTGACTTACAACTAATTATTACAATAATTATTAATTATTAATTATGTAACGTTATAAACGTCACATTTGTGGTATTTTATTTTAAAATAATTATTTTACTTTATTTTCTTTAATATTTCATTAACAATAATTTTCTTCCATTTGTTTTACTAGTTTTCTTCGTTAAAAACTCGTTGGCATCCTCTTTTATTACCCTCTTTATTATCTTCTATTTACTATATCTCTTTTCATCTAAAATCTAAATCATCATACTGAAAGTACCCTGTATATTCTTACTCTGTAAGTATCTGTTTTTCAATACGGAAACATGCCCGCCACTACCTACGTCGCACTGTCATGAAAGTGACACTTCATCCCTACTCGCTGACACAAAATCAAAATGGAAGGGAAAAATAAATCTATTTAAACAGATGGGCCCATAAGGCCCTATCTATTTCCAGACTTTCATTCTCTTGGGATGAGTTGTGTATTCTAATTATTTTTTTTTGTAATTACATTTCTACATCTAACGGTTTTTTCTAAAATTTTTTATATATAACCTCCAATGTCAAAAGCACGGTTTCTGATATTTTAGTTTTAAATATATCTTTTTAATTTACATATATGCACGTGTAAATCAAATTTTAACTAGTAGTATCTATCTTAATTCCATTTAATTATTCCTTTGCCATTAACTACTTTTTACGATTATTTGGCAAAGGTAAAATTTGATTTTTTTTCTTGATGTTTGATATGTGTTTTTATCTTCTAGTTTTTGGAAATAAACCACTTTTCTCCCTCTGGGAGCTTCAGAAAAGCCTATCGCCGGCGATGACACTAAGGCTGACAACAATGGGACCATGAAATCTAGACTGCAACGACCACCATCTCTAGTACTCATTCAAGGGAGGAAAAGGCACTTTACTCCCATGTTATACATATGGTTTTTCCACCTTCCTCAAATAACAAGTCATTTTTTCATTTTTACTTAATTTATTTATGTAACTAACCAACAAAAAATATTAGAACTTAAACTAGCAAGTAGGTACAATATAACTGTCAACTGTCAAATATAAGTCAAATTATTAATGTAAACATTGTTAACTCATAATAACAATTTACTGTTTTTTACCATTCTGCAAAGTACAGGTTGTTTTATAAATAAACGTTAAAATGTATAGATACTTACGTAATAGAAAATAGATATTGTACAGGGCGTCAATAAGTTATTATTCATGAATGAAATACCATGACGTCACTTTTACTTTTCCTCCCTAGAGAGGAAAAATATTTTCCTCCCTAGGGAGGAAAAGTACAACTTTGCTCCCTACAATCAGGTCCGGAAAAGTATTCTTTCGGTAGAGGTAGGTGGAAAAATATTTTTCCTCCCTAGGGAGAAAAAGTAAAAGTGACGTCATGGTATTTCATTCATGAAATATAACTTATTGACAATATCTATTTTCTATTACGTAAGTATATATACATTTTAACGTTTATTTATAAAACACCCTGTATTTTGCAGAATAGTAAAAAACAGTAAATTGTTATTTTGATTTAACAATGTTTACATTAATAATTTGACTTATATTTGACAGTTGACAGATATATTGTACCTACTTGTTACTTGTTAGTTCTAGTTCTAATAAATTTTATTGGTTAGTTACATAAATAAATTAAGTAAAAATGGAAAAATGACTTGTTATTTGAGGAAGGTGGAAAAACCATATGTATACCATGGGAGTAAAGTGCCTTTTCCTCCCTTGAATGATTACTGCCCTCCGCTACGCGTCGGACAGTAAACTTCATTCTCGGGAGGAAAAGTAGCACTTTCCTCCCTTGTTATACAAATAGCTATTATTATATTTTTATGAACAATAAACATGATTGGTTAGAAATATTGTTTTGTTTGCTTTCATTCCAAACTTTCATAGTTCATTTCTAAGATTAGGACAAGACGAACACACACCTGAGAGACTAAGCTAAGCTAAGGCTGTAGCTATGGCTATCTGGGATGATTGAGGTAATATTTTCGAATAGTATTTCAATTAGCTGGGGTTGTCCTTCGCCGTTTTTCGTTTCAATTATAATGATTAATTATTAATCACTGAATTTTGAATAACAGGTAGAGATTAACGTCCGCAATGTCGGACACATACGACACCGATGTACTTTGATGATTCGCTTACTTACCGACATCGGTTGGAACATGTACGAACTCGAACGAATTCGTTCGGTCGTGTTTGATTCGCTGTAAAAATAGGTATTACAATACTTTTAAAGAACGAATTCGTTCGTTTGCTTGTGTTCGTTTTGATTTAAATGCACTTTAACAAGTTGTATTCGGTTATTATCACTATAGCCCAGTAAATGAACGGGAAATTCGGCGATGCCGTGTAATTTTCAGGGGCAACTCCGAATTGCATGAAAATTTGGATTTAGGTTCTACTTACCCTCCACTTCAAAGTTGAAATTGTGCCGTTGGTTGCTTTTACTTGGGGGGTGAAAAAACATACGTTCAAGATAAGACCGGAAATGGATAAATTGACTGATTTTAAGCAACTTTTGTTCTATAGATTTTTTTTAAGTAAGTCAATACTTTTCGAGTTATTTGCCATTGAAAATGTTGATTTTTAGACAAAAAAACTACGTTTTCAGACGGTTTTTCGCAAATAACTCAAAAAGTAAATACTATATTAAAAAACATACCCTTAGCAAAAGTGTAGCTTATAAAAAACCCAAAAAAATGGTGTATCAGTAAAGTCTATCAATCAAATAAAAACAAAGTTGTAGCTCATGAAAAATACGTTCTTATTCGTCTAATTCCAAATCGAATATTTGAAGGTGAAATCACCGAAAAATTAAGCACTTTTCGGGAAAACCCCATTCAAACTTTTTTAAAGTGTTTATAAAAAGCTTTGTTTTAATTGTTAACAAAAGTTTTAGCATTAAAAAACTCGTGAAAATCTCGCCGTGTTTAGATCCCCAAATGAAATTAATCGCTACCGATTTACAAACGATTTACTTACCTGTCTATTTTTTATATGATCTGTTAGTCTCACCGGTTTAAAGTGTTTATTTTTGAAAGGGTTATAATTGAGAAAGCTTGAATGGGTCACTAATCAGGAGTGTATGCAAATTTTGAACAGCCATATCTTAACCAATTTTTGTCTTACGAAGAAACAAAATGAAACTAGCATATTTATAATAACAAAACCTACATTTTTTTACTCTTTAAGATTTTTCTTATCACTAATACTTTTTAACTTATTTAAAAAAAATGAAATTTTTCAAAAATTTTTAGAAAATTTTAGATCATATAAACAATACACATACAGTTAAAATAGATGGTAAAGCCAAACGATTAATTTCATTTAGGGTGCTAAATAGAGGGAGGTTTTCACGATTTTTTTTACCAAAAAAAAAGGGGCCAACTTTTTTTTTCGGTGTAACTCGTTTATTTTGGATGCTGTAAACTTTTGTGAAAAACAAATAATAAGCTTTTTTTCGATACTTTAAAAATTTTAATAAGGTTTTCCCGAAAAACGCTTTTTTCGTCGGTGATTTCGCGTTGAATTATTCGATTTGGAATTAGACGAATAAGAACGTATTTTTCATGAGCTACAACTTTGTTTCTACTCAATTTGTAGACTTTACTGGTACACCATTTTGTTCGTTTTTTTTTATAGGCTACAGTTTTGCTAATATTTTTTTTTATAAAATATTTACTTTTTGAGTTATTTGGGAAAAACGGTCTGAAAACGTAGTTTTTTTTGTCGAAAAATCAACATTTTAAATCGCGAATAACTCGAAAATTATTGACTTACGTAAAAATTTTTATAGAACAAAAGGTGCTTAAAATAAGTCAATTTATCCATTTCCGGCCTTATTTTAAACACGCGTTTTTCACACCCCGAGAAGGGGTAAATGTCACCCCCCAAGTAAAAGCAACCAACGGCACAAATTCAACTTTGAAGTGGAGGGTAAGTAGAACCTAAATACAAATTTTCATGAAATTCGGAGTTGCCCCTGGAAATTACACTCCAAAACGGTCATTTATTGGGCTACTATAAAATAAAATATTCAAGTTTAACAAAATAATCCCATAAGACTCAATGCTAAAACGTCCTTACAAATCTGACAGCGTGTCACGTGACTGTAAATAGAGGGGAGACGCACAGAGAGAATACGATAGCTTTAATGTTCTTCTTTCATTTCCATTTGAAAAATTTAATTTGATCAATTGGTTAAAAAGTAATGTAAGTAAAATTAACTTAAGGCCATAGGCCCAAAATGTCGCCAGTCAAAATGTTCAATGTGTTTTTTGAAATGTATTTTTGAAAAATTTAAAAGCAGAGTGAAAGACTACTTTATTACCGAGGGCTGAAAGTTCCTGAAATCTTCTGTTTATTTTTAAGTTACAGGGGTGAAAATTAAAGAGAAAATTTAGTATGACTTTTAATTTCAAATATTTCATTCAAAAGAAACTTTTTGATTATTCTATAGGAATTTCGGCCCTCAGTAATAATGTAATATTTCATTCTGCGTTTACATTTTTCAAAAACACATATTAGTTTTCTCAGGATTCGAAAAAAAAAATGAATACATTTAAAACATATTGAACATTTTGACAGCCGACATTTTGCGCCTATGCCCTTCCACGCTCTTCGCCGAACGTTGCCATTCAGTGCGCCAATGTTTGTGAGAAGGGTGACTTATAAGCGTTATAAATAAAAAATTATAGAATCTGTAGATTTAGTTTTAGAAAAATCTTTATATAAGGTTTTTTGTGTAAAATGTTTTGAATTTTTCAATGGTCAGTTCTTTTTAAATCCATATATTCGTAGGTATTAAAAAACAATTAATTTGGCAGTTCAATTGTTTAACAAAAAAATTAAATAACTTTTGGAGTAGAACTTTTTAATATGTGGTTTAAATACATTTTTTAATGAAATTATAAAAAGTTTTATCATGTTTGATTTTTCCGTAAGTAAAAACTTCAGTGACTCCACTACTTATGAAAAAATGATAAAAGCAACGAGTATCATGACTGTAAATTAGATTTTTAATTTTCTGTGGTTCATATTTCTTTTGTTACAAACTGTCATTTAATTAAGCACTTAATTTGTAATTATTGTGTCATATTCCCTAAAAATATAGCACTTAAGTATTTGTTACTAACCTTTTACAGTTTCTTGGTTATCCTCAAATGGGTTTGGTTTATTCCCATATTGTTAACACGTTTCCCCGCCAATTTCTTGTAGGTAGGTATTTCCATTTGATTAACTTGATTTTTATGTAGGTATTATAATAAACCAATAATAATTTTACACCCAAAAAGGGAAATCTCTACAAGAAAATAAAAATTCTATAAGGAAACAGAAAACACACACTTTGATAATTTTTATATTCGTTTGAAAATTATTGATAGCACAAATCTTACGACGCATTTCATTTGTATTGTATGTTGTATCAAAGAATATACTCTCTTAACGTCTATATTATTTGGTTGTATTGTACTTGAAGGCATAAACTTCGAATATAATGCAACATACACATACAATACTTATGACCTGCGTCGTAAAAACTGTGCTATCAATAATTTTCAAACGGAATACATCTATGATAATAATAAATAACCAAAATGTTATGTACTTACATTACTAACTATGCCACCAACGATCTATGTAGTTGTAGATAATATAATTATTAGTATCGTTCGCGGTAACGATTCCGTACTTGTCCAGGACAACTTCGCATATAAAATGTAAATTCGAGGTTCGGGGCATCCAACCACTGGCCCAGCAGGTTCAGGTAACGGCAGGTACCACGTGTCAAACCCGGTCAAGCATACCTCTCTTTAACCGCGCGATTCCGTGCATGTGACAAAGAACAAAGATGACTAGACCAGACTAGACCACTTAAAGTGAACATTGGTCAGTGACGTTTTTGATATCGGTGTGTGACCTCCATTCACAGAGCGGCCCACATCTTAACTATTTTAGTCTATTCTTATAATATACTATACAGCAGGGGTCACCAATTAGCGGACCGCGGTCCGCATCCGGACCGTGGGCTAGTTTTGTGCGGACCGCGATTAAATTCAGAATATAGTTTTTGGCAATTTTGAAAATTGTGGCCATGAAATTTTTTACTATGTTTGGCTCAACTTATGTGTGCGAAGCCGCTTTATCAAGAATGAACTTTATTAAAAATCGGTACAGATCTCAGCTAACAGATGAATATCTCAACTCCCTATGAGAATCAGTTGCACCAAACTCAACAAATATTTGACATCTATTAAAATTTTATAATTTATTATTAACATACTTTTTTTTAATAATCTATTTATTTATTCAAGTAATTATTGCCAATGTGCTAATTAAATACGCCAATCATATAGTGCGATACGCGCCATATGCCGCCGCGGCGGCTTAAGGGTCGAGTGAACACAAATAATAAACAATTACAAACAACGGTCTAAATAATTGAAATAAGCACCGATTACTCATCAGAATCTTGAAACTGAATGTGTAAACTTCAATTTAGGCACTTGACAACCGCAAAAATAATAATTTAAACATGAGTTTTCAAGCTTCGAAAATGCTTATTTTCGCATTTTTAAGATTTTAAATCGCTTAAACCTCGAAATCTATCAAGTTTGGAGAAAATGGCAAAAGATCTTTTTTGTTTAAGATGACCCAAAAATGCTAAAAACATATTATCGGAGGCAAAAAAGATGATGTTTTGATTTTGTTAAAAAAGATTGTTAAACAATTTGTGCCCAAAAATTTCGCCCGGCACCCTTCTGATTTGTTTATAGGGGATATTATTTTTTAACAAGAATCAGCAAAGAAACCGAATCGGAACAACCAGACACAGGTAGCATTAAATCGGGACCTCGGAAGTGTCATAGGTTTTCGAAACGGACCCTCAGGGAAACTAATTGGTGACCCCTGCTATACAGGATGTCCAGAAACTCTCCTGACAAACGGAGACCGAAGATTTTTCAGATAATTATAAAATTTCACCCAATTCACCTAGTCCGAAAATGCTTCCTAAAGCTAGGGTTCTTTAAATATGGTTTCTTGTAGTAATTATTATTTTTTAAATACCTCTAGAACGCTTCTATTTAGAAAAACGAAAACTGGCACGCCTATTAATTTATATTCCAGAGATAAATCGATTCCATCAATTGCAAACTTTTAGAACCGGTCATGGCGTTCGTTTTGGGTAGGGCAACGGTTATTTTTTATCACATAACTTTTTTGTCTTTAACTTTTAAGCATTGTTGGCATTGGATTATTAAAATTGTGAGGTATTAGAGTACTAAAAGGTGCTCCTGAATTAAGTCAGTAGAATATATTGTTTTCTAGAAAAACCGGTTTGAAAATTTTGCGTTTTTGAATTTGAAAAAAAAAATTCTAAAAAAACTATTTAGAATGACGAAAACTGGTACATTTATTTATCTTCCAAAAGTATTATTATAAATCGATTTCCTCTATAGCAAATTTCTAGTACCGGTCATATGCATCCGTTTTGGCTAGGTCAACAGCTATTTTATCGTATAACGTTCTTGTCTTCAATTTTTAAACTTGATTATGAAATTCTACGGTATTCTAGTACTAAAAGTTACTCTTGCTTTAAGTGGGTATAATACACCGTTTTCTTTGAAAAATTTTTTCAAATTTAAAAACGAAAAATTTTCAATTCGGTTTTTCTAGAAAACGGTGAATCCTATCGACTTAAAACATGGGCCGTATACTCCGATGATGTTCAAGTCCTCCTTCTCCATTCTAATTTTTGCTGTTACAGTTATTTCTGATACATATTGACACTCTTTGATGTGATTTTGGTGTTTTTGTTGTATTAGTAAGGCTATACCTTTTTTGGCCTTGTTTTCTTTTGCTACTCCACTGTAGATTAGTACATACTCATCCAATGTTGATTGTTCTTTTCCTTTCTTTTTTGTTACCTGTATAGCGGATATATCTATTTTAGGCGCTCAGAGCAACAGTGGCCTAACCCATAAATTGAGCATTATTAGATTAATTTATCAATAAAGTCAGCAACATTAAATCTTCGGATTAACAAGGGTCTACATAACTTACCTTTATATTTGGCTGAATGACGCTACATAATTGGTAGCGTTATCCCATAAGCATAATGGAAAAACGAATGCATTTATCTCAAGACTTCGTTTTTGATGTTAGGCCACTGTTGCTCTGAGCGCCTCATTTGTTACTCTTTTAATACTTGGGTGATCTCTTGATCTCTAGTGTTTTGATAGATAGATAGATAGATAGATAGATACATTTATTTCCTTTTAAAATTTTACAATTTTATGGAAAGGGTGAGAACAAATATTTCGTTCCTTTTTTTTTCCTTCTTTTTTTTTTTCATCCCAAGAAACACACAATATGTTTATTTTAGGGATAAACAAAAGAAAGAAATAAATAAAAAAAAAAAAAAAAAAAAAAAAAAACAACGAGTTATATAAGAATTAATTAAAGATACAAAGTATAATTTACGTATTTAACTATTCATTTATGATGAAAGACCTAAGTTTTAGAACATTCCAGATATAGCCAGCTATTATTTTAGCTGAATACACTGTAATGTTATTTAAGGTATGAGTTACAGTATCAATATCGGCTATATAATTAATGGATGATTGTTTCATACAAGAATATATTGGACAATCAAAAAGTATATGTTCAATTGTTTCTAACTCCTTATTGTTACAAATAGTACAGATTTCATTAGGATTAATTTTATATGTAGAATCCTTATAAGTGAACGTTAAGCAGAATGAATTACATAATCGAAGCTGTGCAATAGTTCTTGTAATCTGGATGGGCATTTTTAGGCATAAGTATTTTTGACTTAATTCGGAAAGAGCTAGGTGTTTATATAAGGGGAGAAAATTGGATTGCTGACAAAGAGAAATATCTAATTCTGAGAGCTTATTTTTAAATTTGATTAACAAGGCTTTTCTATTCAGTTGTAGGGAATGAAGGGAGAGATTATTCCAAATAGGTTCAGCATCAATAAAAGTAAAAAGTGATTTTACCTGCGCTGCCCAGTTATACCTGCTATCGGTCTCCATCAGTTGTAGTTGACGAAAAAAGCACATTTTGGGGTAACGGGAATCGTCCATCATATAAATTTTCTTTAACCAGTTTAGTGTCCACTTGAATATATTATACAAGAGTTTGACTCTGCCGCATTCCACTCTGACTATGTAACCGGGTGTGGATATGGGAAGCATAAGAATTCGTTTTAGGAATTGTACTTGAACTTGTTCGAGAACATCTACATAACGGAGTGCCCATACAGAAATACAATTGGAGATTGTACTTGTTACTAATGCATCAAAAAGTTGTAGCCTCGTTTGCATGCAGTCAATTTTAAGTTTAGCTAGAACAGGTATAAGTGCTCCAGTTGCTTGTTTAGCTTTCGCATTACTCACATCTGCCATTTCACGGAATAGAGACGAAGAGGCAAAAGTCACTCCAAGGTAATTATAGGTGTTAGTTAATAGAATGGGATATTGATTGAAAGTGAATTTAATATTATTTTTTAAGTTATAAGGACCCCTAGAGAAACACATAATTTTAGTTTTAGCAGTATTGACAGTAAGTTTGTTTTGTTTGCAGTAATCCTCCAACATTTTTAATTTTTTTGATATATCGATCTCCGAGTGACCTAATATTACCAAATCGTCAGCGTATAAAAGCATAAGAGTTTCATTTACGTTATTAACATTGATGCCTTCTGCTCCGCGGCTTTTAAAAAAATCTTCGATGTCTGCAAGAAATAACGCAAATAACAAGGGACTGAGGACTTCTCCCTGTAACACGCCCTCACAAATGTTAAACGATTTAGTATATTGCTCGTCAGCATTAACCCTAAAGGTAGCATTAGAATAGAAAGATTTAAGTAGAAGTACAATTTTAGAGCTAATACCCAAAGCAAAAAGTTTAGACCAGAGCAACGCGTGGTTAATGCAATCAAAAGCCCGCTTAAAGTCAACAAACAATACAAATAGCTTGCGCTTTTTAAATCGGAGACGAAATTGAATGATGGATGTAAGAGTATAGACATTATCGTAACAACCACGTTCTTTACGAAAACCAGATTGGGATTCGGGAAGTATATTAAACGATTCTACCCAATTGACTAAACGGTTCAAAATAATTTGCATGAATACTTTAGTAATGCAGTTTACTAAAGCAATTCCCCTGTAATTGGAAGGATCGTTAGAGGGACCTTTTTTGTGGAGCATTTTTAGAGTAATTTTCGACCAACTATTAGGAAAAGTGGAAGTGTTGAAGATAGTATTGAAAAATGAGTTAAGGTATAAGATCCAGTTATTTGGTAAGTATTTGTAAAACTCATAGGGAATATTATCAGATCCTGGAGCTTTGTTGTTTTGACAGGAATTTAAAGCTAAGTAAATTTCATTGGTGGTAATAGGATTATCAAAATACGGATTCCTCGCATCGAAATAGAGGGTTGTGTCCACTATCCCGGCTCCCATAATTTCAGAGTAGAATGTTTCCCATGTTGCAGCAGGTAAAGATATGTAACTATTTGAAATATTTCGAGCTCTTTTAATATGAAACCAAAAAGTTTTTGAATCAGTAGAGTTGGAAATATTACCAATAATATTTTGTTGAAATTCAGTTTTTTTTACTTTTAATAATTTTTTATACTCTGCTTTAATAATTAAGTATTCGTTTTTAGTTTGATTTGAGAAATTGTTTTGTTGACAAATTTTGAGTTTACTTTTAACTGATTTCTTTAGATCTCTACATTGACAATCATACCACGGTTTGTGTTTATTAGGTCTGTTAGGAGCGATTATACTTTTTGACAGCCCAAGATTATCAGCTGTTTTATAGATATTATCCAACAGGTTTTTGTTTGCCATTTCGACATCATGAATTATGTGCACCCCCGCCGAATTTTGCATGTTTAGTTTATAAGACAAAACTAAAGATTCATTTAACTTAAAAATAGTTTTATTTTTTATTATAGTTTCTTTCATAGGTGAGAGATACGTTTGAGTTATAAAGCATGAAACAGGAAAGTGGTCTGATAAAGTACACGTTGTATTTACGTAAACATCATTAACAAAGTGCAAATGTGAGTTATTTACCCAAACTAAATCTATTGTACTCTTGCCCATAGGGCCGACGAAAGTAAATTTTGCAGGCCGATCAGAAATACACCTACCATTTAACAGACAGAACCCGTTAAAATTCATGAAATCAAGAAGGCATCTACCTTTTGCATTAATTACAGTATCTAAACTTTGTCTCTCGTCAAAAAAATTTGTGTTTTCAAATATTTCAGGAGGGGATACGTCATTGTCTGAAACACGGGAGTTAAAGTCTCCTCCAATAATTATAGGTGTATCATTAAATTTCTCTAAAATATTAGATAACACCTCCTGAAATAGTGACAATAAATATTCAATACTTAGACTAGGTTTAAAATAAACGTTACAGACTACAAATTTATAATTATTGCTAGATATTAAACAAAAGATCCACCAAGGTGATTTATCAATACAAACAGAAGAAAGGTTGGGATTACAAAAAATTGATAGACCACCGCTAGCCCTACCCAAGGATTTTTCTTTTATGGCAACTGAACTGGCACATGAGTAAGTAGATAAATAATTTGAAAATGTTATATTTTCGGTAATAACCCATGTTTCCGATAAACAAAGAATGGGTATATCATTGAAATCACTTAAAAAGTCATTAACACTATTAATTCCTTGTGAGTTCCAAAAAACAATGTGTACTGATTGCTATTCAGATTTCGAGGAGGCAGGTTTTACAACTTTTAGGCCAGACTCTCGGTTAGGTGAAGACTCTTCCTCGCGAACTCTTTTGTTGGATAGTATTTGAACGATTTGCGGAACTCCATAAACATATTTAATAGTGAGATTTGTTTCAGTTTTTAATCGTAACTCTAGTTCTGCACGTAAATCATTTAGATGTTGACGCTGTTTAGGTGTCATATCAGAGATTATCTTAACTGAAGGATATAAATTACGAGAAATATTCTTCTTGTTTCTCAAAACGTCCAATGCAGCCTTAGGAGTCCCAAAAATAACACGATAAAGACGAGGTTTGTTATTATTAGTATTTTTTCCAAGACGATAGCCGGACTGGATACAATTCGCAGAATTCGGAGATAAGTGCGTAATTACTTCTTTAATTATGCGAGCGTCATCTTCGGGTGATCTTTCAGGAACTCCTAGGAGTAGGACGTTCTTTTCCCGCTTCAAACGCTGAGTAGTTTCGTAATATATATCATCTTGTGACGGAGTTGGAGAGTTCACTAGTTTTTCCAAGGAACTAACTTTTTCACGAAGAAGATTATTTTCATCACGAAGAGCGGATACATCCTTCATGCAGTTTTCAAGCATTTGTGATTGTGTAGAAAACTTGTTATTTAATTCTGTCACAGAATTTGTGAGAATGGATAATTTGTCCATAAGTAAATCAAACTGATGGTTGCTGAGTAGCGAGGCTGAAGACATAGATGGTTCATTCTGAAGAGTAATGTTATTCGGAGAGGGTCTACAGGTATTACAATGCCAGTTCTCAAATGATACGGATGTTTCATTGCAACCATTTAATTCTGATCGAGCACATCTTTTATGGCATAATTTGTTGCAACTTAGACAAGAGACCTGGCTATCGATCTCCATTAACAAATTATTGCAATATAAGCACAGAGATTTTGAAGACATTCTTCTAATGAGGTGCAGGTTTATGTTTTTTTGAAGTTGTTAATTAAACTAATGTATGTAGTAGATCCAAAAAAGACTTACTGTTTGATTAATTAAAAACAATCAATGGCACGAAACTATATATTTTAGAGAGCAATTGTAAACACGTCTGTACACCACGGACTTTCAGTTCTCACTCCAGTTTTGAGCGATCTGATATTCCATATTCCATGTAGTTATTCATCTGGGTTTTGAATGTTTTTCTTTGTCCTTATTTCTTGCAATGGTCGACTTCGTAAATGATCAATCTGGTTCCGAGGCTTCACATTGTTTCATCGAGTAGTATTCGTTTTTACAATTTGTAGGTTTCTTACCTTGCCAATTGCCCTCCACATTTTATCCAGGCTTGGGGCCGGCTGTGATAACTGCAGAGGTACTTCTACCCCGCAATTACCCCAGGCAGTGTTTAATTTAAAAACAATATATAAAATACTAAACGACATTTTAAACTTGAAATATTTATTAATAAAAATTTACAATACATAATAAAAATTATAACCTATTAGGTATTTCATAAAACTTTATAAAATTGCAAATAAAAATTTGTATACAGTGATGAGTGCGCTAATAACCGGAAAAATAAAGCAAACGATGGAAAACATATCAAGTTGTGAGATAAAAAGAGATGACACTAGAAGATGTGGGAAATTTAGCGATAGAAACCTATAAGTTTACACTATATTGATTGTTTCCCACCTTTAGACGTACCAGAGGAGTATTTCAACTAAAACTGTCACTGTCACAAAGGTAGTTGCCAAACTCGTCCGATACGTCTACAGGTGGTAAGCATAAGCAATCAATATACTGAAGATGTATAGGTGTCTATCGCTAAATTTCACACCTCTACCAGTTTCATCTCTTTTTATCTAACAGCTTAATATGGTTTCCGTCTTTTAGGTTATTTTGCCGGTTATTAGGGCACTCATAACTGTACATTATAGTCCATTGAAATGTTACATTTAGTGTGCATTTCTTAGAGGAGTCAGTTTTATTTTTTTAATGTGTAGGGGGGTTCAGTAGAAGCTTAAGTTCAAGTTTTTGGGGTTAAGGCCCTTGTCCCCCGGCCGCCATCTTGGAAAAAGAGGTGCAAAGGGCTTTCGCGCTGTATCTCGTAAACTAGCTACCCTACAGAAAATTTAATTTCACATAAAATGAAGCAAATTAAATTTTCTACAATTTTATATGTATTATTTTTTATCGTAAAGTGACCAACAAAAAAGTTATAAACAAAAATAAGAGAAAATTTTGTAAGAAATTTCCTTTTGGAGTTTATAACTTTTTTTGCGTTCATTTCACAATAAAATAACATCATAGCGATTTTGTACAGGATTTTTCAATAAACAATTTTCACTATAAAGTTGTTTAATTTTATTTATTATCTAGGTTTTACAGCGTTCCAAACTTGACCAGATTCTCGAATTCTCGTAGAAAAATAATGCTTTTCTATCTATATATTAGACGAGCGGTATTAACCGCTGTGCCAACCACGAAAATCAAATTTAAGGTAAATGATCAATTTTAGTCTATTTTTATGTTTTCGAGGTCGGTGAATCCGAATATGAAATTTATTTTTATCTAGAGTTGGTGGAACCTGTTAAAAAAATAAATTTTATACAAAAATGCCAAATTCCATTTTGATGATTTTTCAAATTTACCTCGCTGTATCTTTGGTCGCTGTAAACATTTCCTTTTAAAAATTTTACTGTGGCATCGCTAAAGTATGTAGATAACACATGTAGATGTTTAAACACATTAAAAAAGGAGTTGTTAATTTATTAATTTAACATTTTGTCATCATATTTCGTTAGTTTCATGTTTACTTAAAAAAGTTGAGTGACAAACTTTTATATAGTTTAGTTTATAATTTTAAAAAACACAACAATAAAATATAGTTCATGAAGAAGTTTTTTGGAAAATTTTTAAGTCAAAATATTTAATAGGAAAAAAGTTATGTTACTTCATATACAAGCGGCACACCCCAAAAAACGCTTATATCTCGAGATCCTGACCACGGTGTGGTGAATGGCTAATTTTTATCATACTTTATGATTTTTATATCAAAAATCGTTTTTTGCTCTGTCTAAGAATTTTGCATTTTGCGGTTGCGTCATTCTTCTTCTGAAGCGGCGAATTTGTTTTCAAACAACTTCTTGGGCCTTTTCTATATATGCTTAGAGTTATATGTTTTATAGTGGGAAGAAAGGTCAAAAACAGATTAATAATAGCATACGACTGTTAAAATCATAATAAATTGTATGAATAAGAAATATATATAGATAGAAAAGTAAGCCTAACTTTTGTTTTTATTGTATCCCTATGAGCATTCGAGAATCTGGTCAAGTTTGGAGCGCTGTAAAACCTATATAAATAAATAGAATTAAACAACTTTATAGTGGAAATTGTTCGCTGAAAAACTCTCTACAAAATTACTATAATGTTATTTTACTTTAAAATGAACTGAAAAAAGTTATAACATCCAAAAGGAAACTTGTTAAAAAAAATTTACACATTTTTGGTTATATCTTTTTTGTTGGTCACTTGACGATAAAAAGTAATAAAAACAAAATTGTGGAAAATTTAATTTGCTATAGTTTATGTTTAATAAGATTTTCCGTAGGGTTGGTAGTTTACGAGATATAGCACGAAACCCCTTTGCACCCCATTTCCAAGATGGCGACCGGGGGACAAGGATGGCGACCCCA
This sequence comes from Diabrotica virgifera virgifera, assembly GCF_917563875.1. Lineage (NCBI taxonomy): Eukaryota > Metazoa > Arthropoda > Insecta > Coleoptera > Chrysomelidae > Diabrotica > Diabrotica virgifera. Next base: position 109,593,385 of record NC_065451.1, on the reverse strand, counting down.
AAAACTTGAACTTAAGCTTCTACTGATCCCCCTACACATTAAAGAAATAAAATTGACTCCTCTAAGAAATGCAAGCTACGGCCTAAAAAATGTAACATTTTAATGGACTAATAAGGTACATAAGTATATAAGGTAAAATAGCAACAGCAATTATAATCTTTTCTAAATGAACATAAATAGCATCAAAAATTTAGCTTTATCTTCTTTCACCTTTCTTTATTTAAAATCTAGTATACTCTGCGTCCACTTCGAAGTTCAATCTTATCCGAGGTATTGACATTTTGTTAGACGGAGAACGTTCGCGCTCAATGTTTGACTAAAAGAAACATTTTATTAATGCATACATCTATTTCTTCTTTCATGACGAAAGACCCATGAGTAAAGTTTATAAAAATGACCACCTGACTGACCCGTCAATCACTAACGAGGTGTAAAGAAAAGGCAATATTAAATTAAAAAACGATAATGCACGTGGACCAGATGAAATGCCTTTAGAAATACTCAAATTACTGGATGAAAGGGGAATTTCAGCACTACATAAAATATAATTTGATTTATGAAACTGGTTGCTATCCTCAACAGTCGTTACGCTCTACCTTTATTCCCTTACCCAAGAAAGTCAATGCAAAAAGATATGAGGATCACAGACTCATTAACCTGATAAGTCACACTTTAAAGATATTCTTAAAAATACATCAAAGATTATACAAAGAATGTGAATGGGACATCAGTAATTCTCAGTTTGGGTTTAGACATGGTTTAGGAACAAGACAAGCAATAGTAGCAGTACAGGTACTGGTCCAAAAGTGTTATGATCAGAGGAAGGACGTGTTACTATGCTTTTTAGATTACGAAAAAGCGTTAGATCGTGTCCAACACCACAAGTTAATGCAGATCCTCAAGAAACTTGATATAGATCAAAAATACATAAGATGCATTAAAAACCTCTACTGGAATCAAACGGCAAAATTAAAAATAGACAATTCTATATTCAAGCCCATACATATAAGAAGGAGTATCCGACAGGGATACGTGCTTTCCCTTTTTTTATTTAACATTTATTCGGAAGCCATATTTCCAGAGTCTTTGGAAGATGCAGAGATGGGAATCAAAGTGAATGGAGTATTGATCAACAACATACAATATGCTGATGATGGTGTCTTAATTTGTGACAAGACAGTCGATCTTCAAGAGCTTGTCACTATAATCGGAGAATACAGTAAGCGAATGAGATTAGAAATTAATACTAAAAAGACCAAATTCATGACCATCTCCAGAAACTTGGATGCACTTGAAAACTTCCCTATAACACTGAATACCAAGTCCAGTGAAAGAGTGAGCAAATTTAAATACCTGGGAACGTGGCTTTTTGAAGACTGGGCGTCGGACAGGTAAGTAAAATGCCTCATTGAGCAAGCTCGACAAAGTTTCATAAAATTTAGAAAGGTACTGACCTGTTCAGATTCGATCTTAAACTGAGGCATAGGTTTACTAAGTGCTACTTATGGTCGGCGCTGCTATATGGCATAGAGGACTGGACACTCAAAACGAGGGATATAAACAGATTGCAAGCTTTCGAGATGAGGCTGTATCGCCGTATCCTAAATATACCATGGAAGGCGAAAGTCACAAATGTGGATGTCCTTAAAAGAATCAACCAAGAACGCCAATTTTACAAAACCATCAAGAAAAGAAAAACGGCGTATTTAGATCACATCATGCAAAATGAAAAATACCAGTTCCTCTAACTTATAAACGAAGGTAAAATTGAAGGCAAGAGAGGCACGGGACGCACGAAAATGTCCTGGCTCCCAAACATAAGACAATGGACAGAGATTAACGACATAAAATATCTGATACATATTGCGAGAAACGGAGAGTTAATGAAAAATATGATCGCTAACATCCATTAGTTGATTTGCATCTATAGGAGAAGAATGCATATATTTACACCAAAATATAATTACTTCGTTATTTGAAATAATTTAACGACTCCAGCTTTGCAACCTATTAGGTATGTTCCAACATAACGAGAAACAGGACCGCGTTTAGGTCAATTTCCGCCCTAGGCAATTCTCTAGTAGCCGCCCTTCAACATGTACCATTTTTGAATATTTTTGCTTTTGCCGCCCTCTCATAATTTGCCGCCCTAGGCAACTGACTATATTGCTTAATGGATAAAGCGGCCCTGACGAGAAACCGTACATGTAACGATCACCGTCCTGCGCAGTAAACAAAATAACTCATGGAACGCATGAAATACAGACACAGAACGCATGGACAGTATTATTTTATAGTAAAGTGATCGTTACATGAAAGAAATGAAAGAAAAACTCTTGGAAGCGGGAATGAAAACTGCCAAAAAACTAACAACAAAAGAAAATAGATTAAGTAGCGGGACAGTTAAATTAATGGAAAGTAGACGAAAACTAATAAGCGAAAACAAAAGAAACACAGTAGAATACGTAGAACTGAACAAACTTATTAGGAGAAAAACCAGAGAGGATCTAAGAAAACACACTGAAAATGAAATCGAGAAAGTAATTGGGAGAAATAAGGGCCTAAAATGCTTACGACCAAATTTAGGGAAACCACTACTCATTTCAATAAAGGATGAAACAGGACGGGAAGAGAGAAGAAAAGATAAGATATCAGAAGAAGTAGAAAGGTTTTATAAAGAAGTATACACCTCAAAGAAAGACGCAAACTTCAACACGCAGGAATATATCAAGAAAACAATCACGAATGTAAACTCAGAAACATTACCAAAAATAGAAAATTATGAAATAGAAGCAGCACTATCACAATTAAAGAACAACAAAGCACCAGGACCAGATGGAATCCTTGCTGAAATGTTGAAAGAAGGGAAAGAAGAAATCTTACAAACATTAAGAAATCTGTTTAATCAGTGTCTACATAAAGGAGAAATACCCGACGAATGGAACGAAAGTCTTACAATCCTGCTATTTAAGAAAGGCGACAGAAAGGACATAAAAAATTACAGACCCATCTCACTGCTGTCGCAAACGTATAAACTATTCATGAGGATTATCAACAACAGGTTAACACACAAATTGGACTCGTATCAACCAGTAGAGCAGGCAGGATTCCGAAAGGGATATAGCACTACTGACCATCTTCTAACAATTAGGACACTAATAGAAAAAGCTAACGAATACCATTTAGATCTGCACTTAGCGTTCGTTGACTACGAAAAAGCATTTACAGCGTGGAAATGTGGGCAATAGAAAAAGCTATAAACAACTGTAGAATAGATTCCAGATACAGAATGCTAATACATAATATATATAAGAAAGCAACAATGACAGTACAATTGGAAGAAACCACAAAACCCATACCAATTAACAGAGGAGTGCGACAGGGAGATGTTATTTCTCCTAAACTATTTACCTTAGCACTGGAAGATGTTTTCAAAACAATGGAATGGACCCATATAAACATAAATGGAAAGAAACTAAACCACCTAAGATATGCAAACGATGTAGTAGTCATAGCAGCAAGTTTTGAAGAACTACAAACCATGCTAACCGAAATAGCAAATGAATCCGAACAAATAGGTCTAAAAATGAATTTTGCCAAAAAAAAACAATGACAAACACACAAGACAATAGAAACGTAATACTAAACGACACCACAATAGAAGCGGTTAATGATTATATATATTTGGGACAGATGATAAAAATAAAGAATAAAAAAATACAACAATACTTAAAAACAAGAGTGTTTGACCAGTGCATACTCCCAATTCTCACATACGCATGCCAAACATGGACCTTGACAAAGGCAAACATGGATAAAATAATGAAGACACAAAGAGCCATGGGAGAGCAATGTTAGGAGTAAAATTGACAGACAAAAAGCAAAACAACTGGGTCAGAAATAGAACAAAAGTCAAAGACGCAGGCCAACATATAGCCAGGCTAAAATGGAGCTTCGCAGGTCATAACGCTAGATATAGGTGGAATAGCACGATACAACAATGGAGACCATGGACAGGAAAGAGAGCAAGAGGACGACCCCAGAATGGAGGAAACTGGGGGAAGCCTATGTTCAAAATTGGACGAACTAAAGGGCAAAAGAAGAAGAAGAAAGAAGATCGTTACATGACGGTTCTCGTTGTGTTTGAACAAACCTCATATTAATCTATTTACTAACTGGTTTGACTTATGGCTTAACCTTCGGATGACCAAGCGGGGGAAATTGTGACCCCAGCGTATGTTTTTCTTTGATAAATAATTAAAAAGTATTTTCAATTTTTAACGAATAAAATACGAATAAAAAATATATTCTGAAGTTGATGTTTAGTAAAAAACCGTCTATAATGTGTAATTCCAAGTAGTTTTACGCTAATGACGTCGACTTTGCAAAGTAACAAGACACTTACTCAACATACACACTACACATGACACTAATACTCATGTTGTGACTGGCTGAATGACATAAAATCCATGCCATGAAAAAAATTAAAAAAAAAACTTCATTTTTTTGTTAAATGTCACTTTTAACCTGGGGTCATTTCCCCCCCCCCCCCATTGGTCATCCGTGTAACAAACAAAGGTTGGTCATCGGAAGGGATTAACTTAAAAGTCATACACATAGCTGACATGTCAAAAAGTGACATTTTGCCGATGTGTGTTTTTTGACAGAATCGAAAACTGCATTTCAAAAAGCTTGTGTAGGAGATGGTGTTTGGTAGATAGGTACTTTATATCACAACAAACCTAACATATTATTATATTATAGTTATTAAGATACCAAGGGTATTATAAGGATAATAACGCTTGAGGTCAATGGTGTATAGACCGAGGGCCTTCGGCCCGAGGTACATACGTTGACCGAAAGCGTTATTATTATAATACCCGTGGTGCCTTCAACGTTTAATGTCCGACTAAATTATTGTTTATATGCAAAAAATTTGAATGAATTTTGAATTAATTAGTTTTCAAATAAGTACATTTACCAGAAATAGTCGTAACGTATTTATTGTGGTAACCATAGTTTTACTTAGAGTTTTATTTGTCAACTTGACAGTATTTAACTCGTTATTTAAATTTAATAGGCCCTAGGGCGTTATTTTTCAATAACACGCCCTTGGGCGTTATATCGTACTTGATAGACTTCAAAATAATGTCATTATTTGTCAAATAATAAACCAGTCGGACATTAAATCATTTAACATTAACTTATACTTACAGTTGGTTTCAATTTTATAGCAGGCTGGTCCTTAACACCTGATTGAATATTGGGTGAAATAATTTTCTTTGAAGAACTACTAATTGACTAAAAATAAAAAATAAAAATATTGCTGAAACTGCATTTGTTTATTAGAAACATTTACCCTTAAATCTGGTGTGGACCTTGCGGTGGAAGATAACTTAGAAGTTTCATTAACTGCAGTGGAGTTATTCGGTGGATGCTAAAAATTTGATATTGACTATAATTATAATTTTTGCACTTTTCACAACTATAATTAACTATAACTTATATGGCAGAATGCATTTGAACCAGAAGAGTCGCTAAAGGGAATAATATGCCCGTTGCATAAAAAAGAAGATCAACTGGATTGTAAGAACTATAGAGGCATTACTCTGTTAGCATCTGCAAATATAATCTTTGTCAATGTATTGTTTGAAAGACTTAAACATTATGCAAAGGATATTGTTGGTCAATATCAATGCGGATTCACAGCTGGAAAGTCAACTGTACATTAAATCTAAGCACATAGGATATATTTAAAAAAGCTACTAGAATATAACGTATATAACCACCAACTGTTCGTCGATTTCAAAGCAGCCTATGACAGTCTTAAAAGAGCTGTATCATATAATGCAATTTAGAATTTGGGATTCCATCTAAGTTAGTTAAGTTGACCCAACTAACAATGCAAAACGTAAGCTCATGGGTTAGAATTCAAGAATAAAACTCTACGTTATTTGACATTAATAATGGTCTAGACAGGGGGACAGGGGGACCCGTTGGCGTGTCTCATCTTTAATATTGTGATTAATTATTAATAGATCGACGCAAATTATTGTATTCGATGAAGATATATTTATAATGGGCAGAAGTGTGAGAGACATGGTGCAGTATTTTACAAGACTTGCGGACGCGGTAAGTGAATAATTATGACTTATGGTGAACGAGGAAAAAACCAAATATATGTTAGTTTCTAAAACCTCCCGAAATATCTAACAGAGAATTCAAATTAACGACCATACCTTTGAGCAAGTCAACGAATTCACATATCTTGGATCTCTAGTAAACTCAATAAACACAACAAGCGACCAAATAAAAAGACGCATAATAGCAAACAGAACTGTTCACGGTTTCCAGAAACATTTAAAAAATAAAAATATAAAACGTGCAGTAAAGCTCAATATATTTTGTACAAGACCTTATCAAGACCGGTTTTGATATATGGGGCTGAAACGTGGACCTTATCTCACAATGATGAAAGACTCCTTCATATTTAAAAAAATGCTGAGAAAGATTTTTGGGGCGGTAAATGAAAATGGGCTATGGCGTCGAAGATACAACTTTAAAACGTATCAGTTATACACCGATCCAGATATTGTGAAATTTGTTAAAGTGCAGAGACTTCGATTGGCTGGACACATTACTAGGATGCCAGATTACAAATACACTAAGAAGTTAACTTTTTCAAAACCAGAGGGCACAAGAAATAAAGGACGACCACGAAGAAGATGGATTAATGATGTGGAAGAAGACCTAACGGTTCTAGGGGTCAGGCGATGGAGGGAAGTTGCCAGGAATCGACGGGAGTGGCGACTTTTTTGCGAGCAGACCAAGATCCACAATGGATTGTCGAGCCACTTATGATGATGAATTAACTATAACTACTAAAATTACTCAATCGTGGCGTTCTACCAGATTAAGAAAAAGCCACCAGTTCTTGCAGCCTCGGGATAGAAACCTATATTAGAGAATGTATGTAATGGTCCTGATTTCCATCTGCCGAACTATTCAGATAAAATATTCTAGACAAAAGATAGACAAAAGGGACTTATAAATAATAACACACACCGAGAGAACAATTTCTTTTCTCCTAAAATACGGATTTCTTTGAGTCATCTTTCTTAAAAGTTAACATATCATATTAACTTACACATACCGGTTCACATATAAATAAACGAGTTTTTTTAAACACAACTCAATTTCTTACAGAAATATAATGTTAAATTATAGACCAGGGTAACAAAATAAATATGAGCGATTTCAGGGTAAAAATCGATACAGGTATTTGAAGGTACTAAATCGTACCGGGGTATAGTTAATTAAAAATATATACAGAGGTACTCGTAAATCGACCTCATATTTTTATAAACAACAGCCAAAATCATAAAATATCGCACACCTAGTTCAATAGTGCCACAAGTGCAAAACACAATATTCTCGAGAAATGAGCAAAACGTTCTGTAGTAAACGCGTTATGCCCTGTAAATAATTTATTTTGAGAATGACTAGCTTCAAAATTACAATTTAGGTAGCAAATTATACAGTTATTCGCTGAATCTTATTATAATTTATTAAAATTGTGAAGAAAGTCATTTATAAAACGATACCTAGGAGATACGACAGCAATATAATGATAAAATCAATTGATTTTTGCAGTTGTGGCCATATTGAACATATTGAATAAATACATCGGTTGTATTGTGGCAGTGTATATTATCGCCACATCTCCCAGTTATGGCCATATTGCATTTTCAAAACCTCCAAAAACCCTACAGTGAAATACCGAAGTAACTTATCCAAAACAATATTTTAGTTCAGGCTGTATTGCATAAGATGGGGCATTATATAGGCAATATTTTACAGCCTTAACACAAAATTCGATTTTTTTTAGCAGTTGTGGCACAATTGAACTAGTTGTGCGATATGGTTTTTTGCCTATAGTATTTTTAATATCATATTTACAGCAGAAGTTTTTTACGAAAGTTGTTTATCATAAAAAAATGATTAACCTGAATTTTTATAAGTTAAAATCCATAAAGAATTAACCGAGATAATTGCAAAAAACCACGTCTTTTGCACTATTTTGTAAATGTTAATACCTTTTAACAAGTAGGCCGTAAGGAACTTATTATACCTTGATCATGAGGCAATTAAGTGCCTTTATTAGTGTACAAAATTTCAAGAAGATTTGTTTATTAGTTTACGAGTTATGTCAAATGTTTATCTAAGACATCGGATGTTTAAACAATCATTGTTGCCCTAGGAGTATTTTCAGAGCTTTTTGGCAAAGTGCAATGGGTTCTTAAAGACTCAAAGTACTAAGAAAGTAAAAAAAAGAATATATTTGTTTTTTTAAATGTTGTTAAACAAGTCGATGAAAAAATGGTGAGTTTTTTCTTATAAACAATTAGAATATATTTGTTACTTTTTCGGATAAATAATTATAGTTTGTTGTGTCAAAAATCTGGTAAAAAACACACATTAAAAAGAAAACACAACTTTCTAGGACCAATAATAGCGAAGTTATACTTTTTTTTTGAAAAATCACATCTCTATTGTTTATAAGTATTAAGAGTTGAAATTTTTACAGAATGATAATAAATATCTATATTTTACATTGCAATTGATAAGTAGGGATAATCTTCTATTTAAAACGAGTAATAACCTTTTAAAGTGAATTTACAAACTGACTGAGCTAGGACCGTGTTCTGGAGAAGATTGTCGGAGTCCAGTTTCGCGCGTCGAGGTTTTGCTATAGAAAGTTCGATTTGGAGAGCTTGAAAAATTTAAAATATCTCAGCTTCCAGAGAACGTAGAGCCTTCAATTTTTTTTTATTTGGAGTAACTCGACAAAAGAATAGCAACTAGGTAATTTTCATTTACCGGAAAATTCTGAAAAATTGACTTTTTTATTCAACATTCATTTACAACGTTAACACATATTATATAATTTCATAAATATTTTTATAAAATATTATAAATTTGTGAATAAATATTAAAATAAAATTATAGTATATAGGTATCTATTTATATACAGGGTGGTTCATTTTATTCGCCTCGGTGTCTGTACGGAAAACGACTTGATTTAAAAAAATTATTCATAGAAATGTACCGGGCCATTAACACTACAATCTAAAAATAATGTGAATTATACAGGGTGCTTCAAAAAAGAGTGTCAATCAAAGAGTGACAAAAGAGTCAATCAAAGATATATTTTTTTATGGAACACCCTACATCTGATGAAATTTTTAAATTGCCCTTAAAAAAGATGCTAGACTATACCTAACTACAAGATGTTTTGATTTATTTCAATTTTTAGAAAAATGTAAAGTTTTAGGAAAAAATAAATATTTACGAATCTAAGAATCGGTACCAAATTTTTTCTTGGGTCTTCATAATAGACTATTCAGCATATTTAAACAGATGTTTATTGTAACAAAATTTTTAATTACTTAATCGTACATTTTTAGATTTAAAAATTAATTGAAAACAAAAATGTTCTCATATTAAAAAAATTTATGTACAGTTTATAATTATTGATCTTCGTTAATTCTACACAGTTTTTGTACAGGTTCATTAATTTCTTCCACATTATCCATAATTTCTTAAAAAAAAAAATGAATTGTACCGAGCGTTGCATAAATTGCAAAGATGACACTGACGAAAAAAGATGCTACAACCTTTTGACAGTTATTATAGATGACGAAAGTGAAGTTGAAGAAGATTTGTTTCAAAAAATTAGGGATAATGCTGAAGAAATAAAAAATTAATGAACCTGTACCCTGTACATACTCATCATCATTCTCTTTGCCTTATCCCTATACGGGGTCGGCTTCCCTAATTGCATTTCTCCACACAATTCTATCTTGGGGCATATCAATGTTAATCCCCTTTACCAACATGTCCTGCCTTATCGTCTCCCCCAGGTCTTCTTTGGTCTTCCTCTCCTACTCCTTCCAGGGATCTGCACTTCCGCTATTCTTCGTATTGGGTGATTAACGTCTCGACGTTGAACATGACCAAGCCATCTTAACCTATGCTCTCTCATTTTGGCATCAATTGGTGCCACACCTAGACTTCCCCTAATATACTCATTTCTAATTTTATCCTTCTTTGTCACTCCACTTATCCATCTAAGCATTCTCATTTCCGCCACATGCATTCGTTGTTCTATTTTTTTTCACTGCCCAGTGCCCAACATTCAGTTCCGTGCATCATAGCCGGTCTTATGGCTGTTTTATAGAATTTTCCCTTCAGTTTCATTGGAATTTTTCTGTCACACAACACACCACTCGCGTCTTTCCACTTCATCCATCCAGCCCTAATTCTACTGCATGAATCTCCATCTATTTCTCCATTACTCTGTAATACCGATCCTAGGTACTTAAAACTATTGCTTTTCACAATCATTTCACCGTCAAAAGATACCATTTTATTTGTAGTAACTCCATCTTTAAATGAATATTCCAAATACTCTGTTTTTGTCCTACTAAGTTTTAAACCTTTTTCCTCCAGAGCTTGTCTCCACTGTTCCAGTTTTTGTTCTAAGTCTCTTTCACTATTTCCTATCAACACTACATCATCAGCATACATTAGGCACCATGGAATAGTACCCTGTAGTTTAGCTGTTATCTCGTCCAAAAATAATGAGAATAAATAAGGACTAAGCACCGATCCTTGGTGCAATCCTACTTTCACCTGAAATTTATCAGTCTCCCCCACACCTGTCCTAACACTAGTCGTTACTCCCTCATACATATCTCTTACAATCTTTACATATTCGCCAGGGACTCCTTTCTTCTTGAGTGCCCACCACAGAATCTCTCAAGGAACTCTATCATATGCTTTCTCAAGATCAATGAATATCATATGAGCGTTGGTCTCTTTATTCCTGTATTTTTCCATCAGTTGCCTTACAATGAAAATTGCATCTGTTGTTGATCTGCCCTGAATAAAGCCAAATTGATTATCGAATATTTCGGTTTCTTCACGTATCCGTCTATCGATTACTCTCTCCCATATTTTCATGGTATGGCTAAGTAGTTTTATAGCCCTGTAGTTTGTGCATTGTTGTATGTCTCCCTTGTTTTTGTAGACAGGTACTAATATACTGCTTCTCCATTCGTCTGGCATTTGTCCAACTTCCATAATTCAATTAAATAGACCTGCTAGCCAACTTATTCCTGTCTCTCCCAATGCTCTCCATACTTCCCCAGGAATATCATCTGGTCCGACTGCTTTTCCTTTCTTTATTTTTTGGAGCGCTTGAGCCACTTCCTCGTTTGTTATTCTGGTAACCATTGCTGTTACTGTCTCCGTTAACTCCACAGGCTGTCTGTCAAATTCTTCATTTAATAGACTGTCAAAATACTTTCTCCATCTCTTTTTGACATCCTTTTCGTGAATTAGTATTTTATTATTTTCATCACGAATACATCTAATCTGATTAAAATCTCTGCTTTCTTTGCTCTCTGTTTGGCTATTTTATATATCTTTGCTTCGCCTTCCCTGGTATCAAGTTGATTGTATTGGTTTGAATACGCTTCTGCTTTAGCTTTTGCTACTGCTACTTTCGCTTCCTTTTTGGCGACCATATAGTTTTAAAGATCTATGTCCGATCTGGTTTCTTGCCACTTTTTATATAATTTTCCCTTCTCTTTTATTTTCCCTTGTACTTCATTTGTCAACCACCAAGTCTCTTTATCCTCAAACTTCTTTCCTGACGTTTTTCCAAGTATTTCAATAGCCGTCTCTCTAATAATATTGGCCGTTTTTCTCCAAATTGTAGTAGGGCTTCCTTTCATGTTCCAACATATCTTCTGTACTATTCTTTCCCTGAATAGACTTTCTTTCTCATCTTTTAGCATCCACCACTTGATTTTTTGTGGTCCTCTCCGATATTTTTGTTTAGTTTCGCTTTTTACTTCAATGTCCAGAACAAGCAGCTTATGTTGTTGGCTTACTGTCTCACTAACTATTTGCATTCATTTATGTCTTCTTTCCTTATCATGAAGTAGTCTATTTGGGAATGATGTTGTCCACTTTTGTAGGTAATAAGTTGAGTTTCTCTCTTTTTAAAGAATGTGTTAACAATCGCCATATCCAATGCTGTTGCTAATTCTAGCATGTCATCTCCAGCTTCATTTCTAGTTCCAAAACCTAATCACCTATGTATTGTTTCATATCCTGTCTTGGCTTGGCCCACATGTGCATTGAAATCACCTCCTATTATAACTTTCTCCTCTGCTGGAATATCACTCAGTACGTCTCCTAATTGGTCATAGAAAGCTCTTCTTTCATTCTCACCCAGACCTGTTTGAGGAGCATACACACACAACATTCAATACCTCATTATCAATTACAAATTTCACTGACATCATTCTATCACTCGTTCTTACAACTTCTACTACGTTATCTTTCATTTCACTATCAGCAATTATACCAACTCCATTTCTAGTGTTACTACTCCCTACATACCACAATTTATATCCATCACCTAGTTCTTTCGCCCTTTGTCCTTTCCACCTAGTTTCTTGAATACAAGCAATTTGAACTCTTCTTCGTTTGAGCGCATCCACTAACTCCAGACTCTTACCTGTAAGACTACCAAGATTCCAAGACCCTATCCTGATTTTTCTAACCTGTAATGGTGTTCCCCCTGAGATAGTCCTCACCCGGAGATCCGAAAGGAGGCTCATTTTACTTCCGGAACATTTTACCTCAGGAGATGCCATCATTTCAGTATAAGTTTTTATTGCGTTTGGAGAAGGTCTTTTCATTATTATGGCCTGAAAAGATTTTTGGATATTTGATGCCTGAATGCCGTTTCTATCAGCACCATACCCTGCCCTGCACGTTTAGCCAATACACCACCAATGCAACCAAAGTGCAGTATTACCCCACACACGCCTGCATCTTTCTGTATAGACCAGGATCCCTACTGTAAGGACTGCCCTATAAGCCAATGTATTGTTGCCCGTATCCCGCCACTAGGAGGCACGTACTTCATTCGGGATACCTCTTATGGGATTATGTACCCTGTACATAAACTATGTAGAATTAACGAAGATTAATAATTATAATCTAAACACATATAATTTTTTTCAAATTTGAGAATGTTTTTGCTTTCAATTAGTTTTTAAATCTAAAAATGTACGATTAAGTAATTATAAATTTTGTTACAATAAACATCTGTTTAAAAATGCTGAATAGTCTATTAATAAGATCTAAGAAAAAATTTGTCACCGATTCTTAGATTCGTAAATATTTATTTTTTTTCTAATATTTTATATTTTTGTAAAAATTGAAATAAATCAAAATACGCTGTACTTGTATTTATAGTCTAGCTTATTTTTTAAGGGCAATTTAAAAATTTCATCAGGTGTAGGATGTTCCATAAAAAATATATCTTTGATATACCACTCTTTTTGTAGCATCCTGTATAATTCACATTAGTTTAGATTGTAGTATTAATTGCCCTGTATAATGTCTATGAAGAATTTTTTTTTTAAATCAAGTCGTTTTCCGTACAGACACCGAGGCGAATAAAATGAACCACCCTGTATATAAATAGATGTATACTATAGTTATATTTTAATATTTATTCACAAATTTATAATATTTTATGAAAATATTTATCAAAATATATTAGTGTTAACATTGTAAATGAATGTTGAATAAAAAAGTCCATTTTCCAGAATTTTCCGGTAAATGAAAAATTAAAAAGCAAAATGAAGGCTCTATGCTCTCTGGAAGCTGAGATATTTTAAAATTTTCAAGCGCTCCAAATTGAACTTTCTATAGCAAAATCTCGACGCGCGAAACTGGGCTCCGACAATCTTCCCCATCACATGGTCCCAGCTCAGTCAGCGTGAGTAACTTCATTTTAAAGGGTTATTACTCGTTTTAAATAGAAGATATTTCGTACTTATCAATTGCAGTATCAAATATTTGATATTTATTATCATTCTCTATAAATTTCTACTCTAAATATTTATAAACAATCGAGATGTGATTTTTCAAAAAAAAATATAACTTGGCTATTATTGGTCCTAGAAAATTGATTTTTCTTTTTTAATATATGTTTTTTTACCAGCTTTTTGATACAATCAATTATAATTATTTACCAGAAAACATGACAAAGATATTCTAATTGTTTATAAGGAAAAAACTCACCATTTTTTTATCGACTAGTTTAACAACATTTAAAAAACAAATATATTCTTTTTTGTAACTTTCTTAGTACTTTGGGTTTTTAAGAACTCATTGCACTTTGCCAAAAAGCTCTGAAAATACTCCTAGGGCAACAATGATTGTTTAAACATTCAATATCTGGGAAAAACATTTAACATAACTCGTAAACTAACAAACAGATCTTCCTGAAATCTTGTAAACTACTAAAGGCACTTAATTACCTTATGATTAAGGTATAGTAAGTTCCTTACGGCCTATTTGCAACTTTTGCTGTAAATATGATACTAAAAATGCTATAGGCAAAAAACAATATTTTCTGATTTTGGCCTTTGTTTATAAAAAAATGAGGTCGATTTTCGAGTACCTCTACATGTATTTTTAATTAACTATATCCCCCCTACGATTTAGAACCTTCAAATACCTGTATTGATTTTTTCCCGTTTTTATTTTTCGACCTTGGACTATTAATCCATATTTATATTTATGAACAATATTGCAATCAAATAAATTTTTTAAGTCACAAGAAATAATTCTTCAGAAATATCCTCTGTAGTAACTGTGGTTATAAAATAAAAACTTTATCATTAATGCCGAAATGTTACTTGCAAAAATATTTTCTTCCACAAAAGAATTGCGCAGATTAACTATTTATGATTTAGTCGTCAGTGTTTGTCAAGATGGCGTGATATTAGTTCATGTTCATATATACATGGATTTTGGATTTGTTGGGTTCTTTAAAAATTAACGGATATTTTGAAGGTACGTACACCTATATTAGGTATCAAATAAAAGTAAACTAAGTAATTTAAGATCCCTCCCTGGGACTGTAATTCTACCTCGACGACGGTGGGAGGGCCGAGTAACCGGCCGTGGTCCCTAAAATTGTGAGGGGAGCACGGCCGATGAAACCAAGAACAGTCCCAGCGTCCAGCGACTATGCACCGGGTGGTCTCCGGACACCGCCGCTGGATGCTAAAAGGCGTCGCAACTGAGGCGAGCAGTTGCGACGCCTTCGCCTTCAGCAGTTATATTTCACCCTCCAACTTCCCTGCGACTACTCTAATCCCTAAAGTTAATCTCGCCCACTCCAGCGTTGTGGCCGGGGGTCGATGGGGGAGCCCCACACACCATGCGGGGGCTCTGCCGTCGAACTCCGATCACAAATCTCTATCCGAAATCTTTCTCGACATACCCATAACGAGTAGCCGCCGTGTCTTACCCCACCAAAGTACCTTTCCCATCACACATCCACTCCAAATCCCGCGTAACAGGGGAGGCAGCAGTTACGAGGAAATTCGAAGTAGCCTGTGAATACAGGCTGCTACTGCGTCCGGAGGCAACCGTGATAAAAAGCCTAGATAAACCTCAATAAAATAATCCCCACTATCACGGTGGAAGGCATCGTGCCAAAGATATGAGAGATGCGAGGGTTAGAGCATCGCAAACGATCCCTTCGGGATACCTGGCGACCTCCCGAAGCAACCTAGCCCTAACGTGGTAAGGGCGCACTGCCACATCGGACGCGTAGCACGTCCCGACTCGTGGGAATTCATATGAATAAAACCAACTCAAAAAAAGGGAAAAATAACGACGACCAAAGGCAAAAGGACAATGACGACGCATTAATTAGTAAAATTGAGAATAGGGAAGAACAGTCGCAAGACGATACAATAGATGAAGATGAGCAGAGAAAGTTTGAAAGGGAAATGCTACAATGGCACAACCAACAGCCTAAACTAAACAGATCGGGTGCCATAAAGCACTCGACACTTGTAGGGGAAGAAATTAATACAAGAGAATACTGGAAGCGAAAGCTTTCACAGAAAGTCACGAAGAAAAAACGGAAGAAGAAAGGGGAGAAACTTGGGAAGATATAGAGGAAAGTGCCTTAACAGCCTTCTTGTTCGACGAAGAGGACAGAAGAGAACTGCAGCAAATAAAAAAAAGAAAAGGGGACAGCCTGGAGATAAATGAAAAATTCAAAAAAGAGAAACTTGAAGAAAGCAAAAAAATATCCAGAAGAAACCGACAGGGAAAAGGTCCAACGGAAAATGAAACAAATACTTGATATACTTAATACAGAAGGCCCAATAGAGGACGAAAGAATAAGAATAAAAAAACTCGTAGGGGAAATCCACTTTATACAAAACAGAAAAATTAGCTCAAATCAACCAACACAAGGGGACGAGAAAAATATAAGATGTGGACAATGTAAACTTAAGATCGAGCAAGAAAGACAAAGAAAAGAAACAGAAAAAATAATAGGAACTGTAAACAAGGGGGGAGACATAGACACCTTTAGTTAAGTCCACGAGAAGAAATGGGAGGACAAGAAGTGGGAACATGGGGGACTGCAAGAGACAATTGAAAAAAAAAAAGAATGCATAATAATAACTAAAAACGAAATAAAACACGGGGGGGGGTAGAGGGCGTCATGAGAACGCTCAGGGAAGAAGTAGCAGAGATCATTGAGGAATGCAAAGTGGGCGACATAGAGTACATAGAAAATGTAAAGAAAAGCTCTATGGCCAACCAAAAGAGACAGTGGTACACATATGTAACCAAAGTGGGTGAACAGGGTATGTATGAAATGGCCGTAAAGGCCATAAATATAATAAAAAAAGGGAGAAGCCCCCGGAAACCATCAGAGTCATCGTTAACAACGAGATAAATTAGGAAGATGTGCGAAAAGCTCTCGAATTTGTGGGGAGAAAAGAAAATATAGTATGGGAAATAGTTATTAGAGGGAAGGAGATGGATAAAGGGGAGAGGCATGAGCAGGAAGAAGCCCTCCTAATCAAAACGGGGGGGAAATCATACACTGATGTATTAAAAGAGATGAATCAGAAAATTGATATAGGGAAGATTGGCTTAAAAGTAAATAGGCTAAAAAAACAGAAGGGGGAGACATCCTCGTAAAACTAAAGGGGAAGGGATCAGACGAGAAACTGAAGAAGGAGATGGACAGTAAAATAACGGGAATGAGCATGACTGTTCGGAAGAAAGAAAATTATTTTTAAAAAACTCTAACAAGAAGTAAAACCACTTCTATGTAAATTGGTATATTTATTAAAACTTAAAATCCCAATGGATTGAATAAAATAAGTCCAATTCAGAACGTTTTCAGACCTATCGGTCCATCATCAGTGAATGTGCATACTTGCTAAATAGCCCCAGAACCAAACAGTGGTTGAATTTAAAATTCGATTTACATTATTTAAAAATAATATTCAACAGGCTAAACGCCGATGTTACAGGATATTGCCTATGGGAACATGGTGAAACCCTACCAAAACCTCAATCAACCATCTTAGGCCAACTTTGACTATAAACTTTGACTCACTTTATAGTCAAAGTTGGCCTAAGATGGTTGATTGAGGTTTTGGTAGGGTTTCACCATGTTCCCATAGGCAATATCCTGTAACATCGGCGTTTAGCCTGTTGAATATTATTTTTTAAATAATGTAAATCGAATTTTAAATTCAACCACTGTTTGGTTCTGGGGCTATTTAGCAAGTATGCACATTCACTGATGATGGACCGATAGGTCTGAAAACGTTCTGAATTGGACTTATTTTATTCAATCCATTGGGATTTTAAGTTTTAATAAATATACCAATTTACATAGAAGTGGTTTTACTTCTTGTTAGAGTTTTTTAACTATATGGTATACAGCCAACCTAGGGAACTTCCCTTCTAAAATTATTTTTCCATCACGGCAATAGACCCACGGTTTACAGAAGAACAAGTAATAAGTGCGATAACAACATATACCGGTATCCCCGAGGACGAAATAGATGTCAAAACACGCTACGTATAAATAGGCATGGGGAACAGGTGGCGACCATAGCCGTACGCCCCTCAAAAGCAGAAGAGCTACGAAGGTATAGAACAATAGTAATAGGTTGGGTTGTATGCCCCATAATGGAACGCCATACGCCGATAAAGTGTTATAAGTGCCTCCATTATGGTCACAATACCTATGAGTGTAAAGGGGAGAGCAGGGTAGCATGCTGCTACAACTGCTTTAAAAACGGGCATACAGCGGTGCAGTGTAGCAGCACTGCGTACTGCTTAACTTGTAAGGAAGAGGGTCATAGAATGGACCGCATGACATGCCCAGCCTATAGGGCGCGGGTGTACGGCAGGGGAGGGGAAAGGGAACCCATAAAGAATTAAAAGAAACAAAAGCGAAATGGTGAGAGGTGGTTTCCTGAAGAACGGAGGTGGGCCCCTTATACAGCCCACTAGTGAAACAGGAAACCACCTTTCATAGGGTAAATTTATCGATTTTAATTATACATATTATACATATAAGGGAGAGTTCTGGAATGAATGGATAGCCCAGGCTAGCCTCCACGTACTCAATAACAAAAAACTCACATTCATAAGAGGGGCACGTAAATCGCATATTGATGTAACCATTGCAACCGAAAGGCTATCCAGAAGCATAAAAAATTGGGACGTCCTCGACGAACAGTTATTCACCTACCACTGTTACATAACGTACGAGGTGTTGGTTAAAGGGAGGGTTCTAAGAAAACCGATAGGTCGAAGAGAGAAAATATTAAACAAAAACAGGTACCTATCGGAGATTAAAAAAATCGACGAAGACGCAATAACAGATCTCTGCCAACTCAGGAAGACACTCATTAACGCCGTCGAGTTGGCCACAGAGAAAACAAAAAAGAACGAAAGAACCCCCTATTGGTGGACGGATGAGATAAGAGAACTACGTGAAGTGTGCCTCCGAGCTTGGAGGAATTACACAAGAAGCCAGGGCAACCCCGAGCTCAATGAGATATATAAAACAGCGAAGAGGAAACTAAATAACAAAATAAAGAAAGATAAAAAGGAAAGGTGGCAGAATCTGATAGATGCGCTAGAAAATGATATATGAATACCACCCATCGAAGTCTCTCAAAATCATCGCCCCATACAGACTAGACGAAGACCAGCGGCGTGAATCTGCGGAACTTCTCTTTCCTGCCAAGGAGGAGCAAGCTTTCCTAAGGATTTTCCCCACGGTAGTGGAGGAGTTTACGGAGGAAGAAATAAAAGCCGCTGGTCAGGAAATTAAATCGGGAAAAGCTCCCCCGGCCCCGATGGTCTGCCACGTGAGGCACCGAAGATAATAGCAACAGAGAAAACAGGTTTGATCAGAAGAGTATTTAACAATCTACTGCGGAACCAAGAGTTTCCCAGGGAATTAAAGGAAGCAAACCTGGTATTGCTACTCAAGCCTGGGAAACCCCCCGACTCGGCATCCTCTTACAGGCCGATATGCCTTCTAGACTGTCTTGGCAAGTTTTACGAAATTCTTGTGAAAAAGAGGCTGGAAGGGGTATTGGCAAGTGAGAGAGCTCTATCCAGTCAACAATTCGGATTTCGAAAAGGTCGATCAGCAGTAGATGCAGCGATCTGGATTAGGGACGCGGCACAAACAAGTAGAAAGAGGTGGGTGGTACTTGTTCTATTGGACATTAAAAATGCCTTCAACTCGGCGAACTGGGGCCTCATCATCAACAGGATTGTCGAGCTGGGGCCCCGGATTACATGTCCAATATAATAAAGGACTACCTATCGGAAAGAAGCGTATGCATAACGAAGAAAAATAAGATGAATATGACTGCTGGAGTACCCCAAGGGTCAGTCGTGGGACCCACATTATGGAACATATTATACAATGGGGTACTAGAGGTAAATAGAACACAAGGAGTAAGGGCAATAGCATACGCAGACGACTTAGCCCTACTAATCGAGGACGACACGAATCGGGGCATCATACATAAAGTAAACACAGCAATAGAAAAAACCGCGAAATGGATAGAGAACAACGATTTAAAATTGGCAGTAGAAAAGACTGAGATAATTATCTTGAGGGGACGGCGGGATCGAAAAGACGTTAACTTTCGGTTCAGAGGCTCCGAACTAAAACCCCAGAAAACAGTTAAGTATTTGGGAATAATCTTCGACGACAGAAGGTCATTCGGCCCACATATACAGGAAGCATGTCGGAAAGCGGAGGCAAGGACCTCAGTCCTACAAAAATTAATGCCGAATATAGGAGGCCCTGGATCACACAAACGGGCAGTAATGCTACAATCCATTATGTCAATAATATTATACGGGGCCCCAGTGTGGCATGAGGTCATAAATAAAGCCAAATACAGAGACATGCTTCTCAGAGCGCAAAGAAAACCCCTGATCAGAGTGTGTAGCGCGTACAGAACCGTATCAACCGTTGCCCTACATGTAGTGGCCGGAGCTGTGCCGGTGCACATTCTGACAGAGGAGAGGGTACGAATGCATCGAAGGGGTAACGGAGCTATAACTTCAGGACCAGAAGAAAGAAGAAGAAGCCTGGAAAGTTGGCAGGATCAGTGGTCAAGAGAAACAGGCAAAGCCGCCTGGACGAGGACCCTTATCTCTGATGTAGTTAGGTGGTATGAATGCAGACACAGGCGCGTTAACTATTATTTCACACAATTTTTGACGGGGCATGGATCCTTTCGGTCATATACATATCGTATAAGAAAGACTGAGGACGATCTGTGTACCGAGTGTGGAGTAGTGGATGACGCGCACCACGTGATATTCGTATGCCCTGTATATCATGCAGGGTGAACCTTGCTGCAGCTGAGGATGGGTCCCCTCTGGGTGAGCCCCAAGAATTAATGCAGAAAGCCATTATGAATGAAAAAATGTTTGACTTGATCATTGGATTTGTCACTGAAACGATGAAGCATAAGGAAGAAAGAGAGAGGAGACTCCAACAAAGATAATCTGTTTGTATTTCTTTTGAACATGTGTCGTTTCGCGCCGACCGGGGTGGGTAGCCAATATACAACTCCCACTTCTGCCGGGGCAGTCATTTAAAATAAAAGAATTTTAATCCTTGTGTTAGTTAATATTATATGTTTTGTTTTTCACGTGCTTATATCTTGTGTTGTGGAAAAATATAAGAACAGTCATAAGAACATATAGATGAATGGACCACTCCTACAGGGGGTGGGGAATGAAAGTTTAGTTGTTCTCACTAACTGTTTAGTAATTCTTGCCAGTTTACGGTGGATGAGATGATAGCGTGGTCGCGCCCCCTCACCCATTATCATGCAGATAGGTCGGTTGGCTTACGGACCCTGGCCGGCTGCATGCGTGGATGGGGTGGCGAAACCGGGTTGTCATGACAGTCACAGAGCGCACGTAGAGAGTGCTAAACGGGGGTGACGAGCAAAGCTGGCGGGTCAGAGCTATGCCCGCTAAGGTCGGTTCCTGGCCCGCCGGTTGGAGAAAGAGGAGGTGAGTTTAGTTGGTAGGCGGCTCGCTACGGTTCGGCGTAGAGAGTTGCAGCCAACACACCTGGGACACCTTCCCAGAAGTCTTTAGAAGATTTTCACCTCAAAAAAAAGTAATTTAAGATGTAAAAATAATATTTTTGCGTATCCGAATGGTTATAAAAGAAACATAATAGTATCTTTATATAAAAAACCAATACAGAAGTAAAAACTTCGAGATGTATTCTGGTATAAAATCGTTTATTTAAAACTATAAAATGTCATGTATTGCTTCTATACAGAACACCTTTAGTGCATCCTTCCGAGTAGTTTGAAACTTTATGACTACTAAAATTTTATGGCTACAAGTCGATGTTGATAGATAAATTGACTTTATCTCTCAACATCGACTTGTAGTCATAAAATTTTAATATATTATATTATGTAAACCATATACGATGAGGTTAACACTATTTACAGTGTGCTAGTTTCAAACTACTCGGAAGGATGCACTGAAGATGTTCTGTATAGAAAGAAAACGTTTTGCAATCCATGACATTTTATAGTTTTAAATAAACGATTTTATACCAGAATACATCTCGAAGTTTTTACTTCTGTATTGGTTTTTTAAACTATGGTATACAGCCAACTATTGGGATTTTCCCATTGATTTTTTATCTTTATATACTTTTTAGGTATAATGATGGACAACTCTGAAAGAAATGAGCTTATTATTCTAACTGGAAAATAAGCCACAATTTAAAGCTGGGACAGAATGATATAATATATAGCTTCAGAACAATATTAAGAAAGGAGCTATTAACCAACTGCGGGGCCTTCCAGAAATGGTAGAAATTCGTGCATGTAAGTACCTTTTTAAAATTGTATATACTTATGTACCAACTATAATAAGTTCTTGAATGTATCGTCTTCTATAAAAATATACAATACAACGCTATATCAAACATGGCGCGTGCAACGCTGAGGATGTTTTCTGTTCATTTATTTGTGATAAAAAAATCAGTTAGCCTAAAAGAAATATTTTAATGGTTGAGAATTTTTTTTGCCGAAAGCTGTGAATTATTTAATATGTATTAAATGACTTAAGATGTAAACTAATAATATTTTCCCGTAATAAAAATTTCTGTCTCTTTTAGATGATTAAAATAAAGAAAATGCATATTATGTCCGCTTCAATGTTTTACATTGGTTGTATTTTCCCACTTTTTTTTAGATAAACAATGTTCATTTTGTGACTTACTATTATACAAATAAACAATTAATACTTCATTAATAAAAAGAAAAAGATAAACAAAGATGTGTAGGTTAAATAATGCCATGTTTGAACTAAATATGATTGATTATTATTAGTATTAATAGTTCTTATATGGGGCCGTGTATTTGTTTTTTCTTGTATTTCCTAAATTTGTCAAAATAAATATCTATATCTTTATAAAAAAAATTATTAAAATAAGTTTACTCTTTCTACATAACGTCTTTGTTTTAGTGAATTGCTGATATACAAAGTGCTATTAACAAAAGAAGGAAAAATTGAGGAAGTTGGATTTGCCTTTCCATCTTTTTATTGTTGTGTAGAAGCCAGTTGTTTAAGAGTAGAAAAAATATTTGTATGTAATAATAACGTGTTATATCTTGTTTTTAATAATAAATAACGAAAATAAAGTAAAAATTTTATTTTTCATTCAGTTGCAATGCGAAGGTAAAACAATCTTACTTTTCAATTATAATACGGAGAGCAGTCCAGTTCTCTAAATCGCGATTTTCGGCTCTTATTGAAGCCTCATCGGAGAGAACATAGGCTTGTTCTCCATACTCCAATAGATCAGCACCGAGAGCTTCCCCCACCTATCGCAACTGAAGTGAAAATATTAGGTGACTAGCGTCATCTGGCAATTAAAAGATGAAGTTTTCGATCCTAATAGCATTATTAATAATATTTAAAAAATATTAAAATATTACTAAAAGATTTTTAAATCGAAAACTTATTGGTCCATTTCCTTGGTAACACCTCCAAGGCTTTTAAAATTTGCAAGCCAAATGGATGCTGAAGCGAAGAAGACAAGGGGGAATTCAAAAAACTTACAATTCACGACCCCGTCTGTTCAGCTGGTACATTCCAACAGAAAATGGACCTAGTTACTCTAAGGAGTAAAGACCAATTTAAAAATAAAATAAAACTTTTATTTTTAATTCAGTTGCAATGCGAAGGCAAAACAATCTTACTTTTCAATTAGAATACGGAGCGCAGTCCAGTCCTCTGAATCGCGATTTTCGGCTCTTATTGGAGCCTCATCGGAGAGAACGTAGGCTTGTTCTCCATACTCCAATTGATCAGCACCTACGTTCTCTCCGATGAGGCTCCAATAAGGGCCGAAAATCGCGATTCAGAGGACTGGACTGCGCTCCGTATTCTAATTGATAATTAAGATTGTTTTGCCTTCGCATTGCAACTGAATTAAAAATCAAATTTTTATTTTATTTTTATATTGGTCTTTACTCCTTCGAGTAACTAGGTCCATTTTCTGTTGGAATTTACCAGCTGAATAGACGGGGTCGTGAATTGTAAGATTTTTGAATTCCCTCTTGTCTTCTTCGCTTCAGCATCCATTTGGCTTGCAAATTTTAGAAGCCTTGGAGGTGTTACCAAGGAAATGGATCAATAAGTTTTTGATTTAAAAATCTTTTAGTAATATTTTAATATTTTTTAAATATTATTAATAATGCTATTAGGATCGAAAACTTCATCATCTAATAAATAATGATTTTACCTTAACACAATGATTTATTTCGCCGTATGTAATATCACTTTATTTTCAAGAAATATTAACTTAATTCTAAGTATAAGATTATATCTGCGAAATATATTTCTTAATAATAAATACATTAATTATTAATAGTAAGATAATAATATTCCTTACTAAGAAATATTATTGCTCAAAAAGAATATTTTTGTAATGTCAAGAAAATATATTCTTATGATAAATGGGCTTGAAATTTCCCAAAAAGTGATAGTTCAATCATATTTAAGATATATTTCTTTGGCTATAGTAAAATTTATTTGAAATATTTTAGAAAATTATATATTATATACAAATATATAAACTGCTCGTCAAAAGTTAGGGATATAAAAAATTCTGCTGAATTTTTATAGTAGATTTTTTCGTGAACGGATTAACGGATTCCGCTAATTTTTTTTATTATTTTAGACTTTTCTTTAGTATGTACACAATTATGCAAAGGTTTACTCAAACTTTTTTTTTGTATTTATACCGGGTGGAAGAAAAGAAATGTTTTTCTTATGTTAAGTTTGAGACGCTCTGTAGATAGGACGAGGTACAAATGGGAGTATATATCGAAATCGAATTGTAGTCTTATGTTTTGTGAACATTTTGTTTTTTGAATGTCCCTGATATCTTTAGAAATAAAAAAAATAGATGGTTTTGTAATTTAACATGTGTTTTAACCGAAACAAAAGTTTGAGACACCTTGTAGGGAGAAAAAGGCACAAAGGTGAGTATACCTCGATATTTTGTAGTAGTCTCATATTTTGTGACTATTTTGTTTTTTAAAATTCTCTGATATATTTAATAGCAAAGAAACTAGACGATATTACTCTTTAATATGTGTTTTAACTGACGACATGCGTCACATCACATATTAAACAGTAAACATATTAAAGAGTAATACCGTCTAGTTTCTTTGTTATTAAAGATATCATAGAAATTAAAAAAATAAAATATTCAAAAAATATGAGACTACAACACAATATCGGGGTATACTCACCTTTGTGCCCTTTTCTCCCTACAAGGTGTCTCAAACTTTTGTTTCGGTTAAAACACATGTTAAATTACAAAACCGTCTATTTTTTTTTGTTTCTGAAGATATCAGGGACATTCAAACAGCAGCATGTTCACAAAACATAAGACGACAATATTATTCTGATGTAAACTCACATTTTTACCTCGTTCTCCCTACAGGGTGTCTCAAACTTAACACAAGAAAAACAGAGGGGGAAAGGGATGGCCTGGAGTATTGGAGCGAGGTGGGGTGATCCCTGATTTTATTCGGTTAAAACACCTCGCCCCAAATGAATTGTTACACCAGAATGTACTTTTTAGATAGGGTGGACATCTCTTACAGGTCGGGTTAAATCAAATTGCTTGTTGCTTTCACTTATTCAGTCGCTAACCAGTTGCCATTTGGAAATCTAGGAAGCAAAATGAGTTTTGATACGGAAAGATTTATTGTAGAGATCGAAAATTGACCAGGTTTGTGGAAAAGTGCTTCAAACAATTACTCGGATATTTAAAGAAATCCTCATATAATTGCACAAAAACACCACATTAGTTTCGATTTGATAGGTATAGAAAGATGTACAAATATTTTTTTCCTCTTCTGCTTAATATTTTTACGACGTACATAAACGTATTAGGTGTGAATAGGGAAACAAACATAATAGGAGAAGCCCGATAAAAAAACTTTATTGGTATGCCCTGTTCAAGGAGGAACATTGGCTCACAAAGTTAATAATGAAATGGCAACCCCCGGAAAGATGGAAAAGGGACAGACCGAAAATTACCTGGATAAGTGGAATCTAGAAAGCAATGTCTGAGAGAGATTTACGACCAGGAGATTGGACAGATCGACGCGGCTGGAAAATAGGAACCGGAAGGCGCAGGACGCTATAAACCGGAGTTATATACATAAAAATTATACAGGGTGTCCCGAAAAGATTGGTCATAAATTATACCACAGATTCTGGGGTCAAAAATAGGTTGATGAAACCTCAGTTACCTATATACAATAGTGCACACAAAAAAAGTTACAGCCCTTTGAAATTACAAACTGAAAATCGATTTTTTTTCATATATCGAAAACTCTTAGAGATTTGTTATTGAAAATGGACTTGTGGCATTCTTATAGTAGCAACATCTTAAAAAAAATTTAAAGTGATATTTGTGCACCCCATAAAAATTTTATGGGGGTTTTGTTCCCTTAACCCACCCCCCCCCAAACTTTTGTGTACGTTCCAATTAAATTATTATTGTTGCACTTTTAGGTAAACAAAATATTTTTAAAACTTTTTTGCCTCTTAGTACTTTTTGGATAAGCCAGTGTTTACCGAGATATTTTGAATATTTGTCGAATCCACCACATATTTTTGTATATGGTTAAGTACGATTATAGAGAGCTGTTAATAATCTGAAATTTTATTTATAATTTACATTATTAGGTATATTTTGAAAAGAAAGCCACATCTCGATAAAAGGTGACATCAAAAAAAGACTAAGAGGCAAAAAGTTTTAAAAACACTGTGTTTACCTAATGGTACCACAATAATAGTTTATTTG
This sequence comes from Diabrotica virgifera virgifera, assembly GCF_917563875.1. Taxonomy (NCBI): domain Eukaryota; kingdom Metazoa; phylum Arthropoda; class Insecta; order Coleoptera; family Chrysomelidae; genus Diabrotica; species Diabrotica virgifera. The sequence continues at coordinate 109,566,546 of NC_065451.1, read as the reverse complement.
GACCGTACACAAATATTTGGGGGGTTTAAAGCAACAAAACCCTCATAAAATTTTTATGTAAACATATTAAAAAAGAAGCTGCACCTCGTTAAAAACTGCCTTATCAAAAAAATAATGAGAGGCAAAAAAGTTTTAAAAACATAGAATTTAACTAATGGTACCACAATAATAATTTATTTGGAACGTACAAAAAAGTTTGGGGGGGGGTTAAGGGAACAAAACCCCCAGAAAATTTTTATGGGGTGTACATATTTCACTATATTTTTTATTTCAGATGTTCCCATCATAAGAATGCCACATGTCAATTTTCAATAAAAAATATCTAATAGTTTTCGATATATTGGAAAAAAAAACGATTTTCAATTTGTAATTTCAAAGGGTTGTAACTTTTTTTACGTGCACATTTGAACTAAGTTAAGTTCAATCGAACTATTTTTGGCCCCAGAATGTGTGGTATAATTTATGACCAATCTTTTCGGGACACCCTGTATAACAGTGTGAGTTCTTCCACTTACATTTCTATCTATCTAACGAGTACGACTGTGATGGTCGCGGGCGGCGTTCTTGGCGACGTAATTTGGCCACCCACGGTGGCCAGGAGTAGCCTTGGCGACGTCCTTGGCTACGTCATCCTGGCGTCCCGGTGTGGTATTGCAATAAAGCATAACACTTATTTTCTTTATGCAAAATAGTTTCTACATTAAGGGCGTAGGCGCAAAATGTCGCGCCATTGTGTTTTAAATGCATTCATTTTTTTAATCCTGAGAAAACTAATTAATATTTTTGAAAAATTTAAACGCAGAATCAAAGATGTCATTATTACCGAGAACCGAAAGTCCTTGAAAACTTATATAATGTTTATTTTAATAAGTTATAAGAGTGAAAAAAAAAAGAGAAAAATTTAGTGTGATTTCTAATTTCAAATATTTTATCCAAAAGACACTTTTTGGTTATTCTAAGGGACTTTCGGTTCTCGGGAATAATGCAATCTTTCATTCTGCGTTTAAATTTTTCAAAACTAGTTATTAGTTTTCTCAGGATTCGAAAAAAATTAAAGCATTTAAAATACATTTTGCGCCTACGTCCTTAAGATTATACTTACGTTTATATTTGTAGACGATCTTGAACTAGCTATATTTCCTGAGATAATCTAAAACAATAATAAAATTAAATGTAGTAATGAAACACAGACTTACTCACAATCATTTAATTATACTTTGACGACCGGTTTCGATCTCTACATTATACAGATCATCTTCAGGTCGGCGTTACAAGTAGTTAAATGCTACAATAAAGAAAACCAGAGTTAGAACATTATCTGGTTGCACAAGTGTTAACAGAAAGCCAAATTCGAAAAAATTTTTTGCAATAAAGGTTTTCAACTGTTAACATTTCAGAATATTGATACCTACAAAAATGCACACCTATGAGTTAAAATGCTCATAAGCATATATGAGCAAATGGGTGCATGTAGTTTGTGAGTATGTGTTGAAATTTAAATTATTAACAATTAAAACAAATTAAACCATTAAGCAAACTTAAATATGCATCCAAACTCAAAATAGTAATAACAAATAGATAGTAATATTGTTCAAACCTACTTACATGCCGTTACAAGGGATGCGTTGCCACTTAGTTGTTATCATATTAATTCGTCCAACTTATGCTAATTGGTTTGCTGGTAGGGTTATACGGCAAACAGACATGTTACGCAGGTCAAAACAAAGTAAATTTTTGAATTTGGAAAGGATCCTGAAGGAAGATGCGTGCTGTGAAACTCTAGTTTGCTGGTAGGGTTATACGGCAAACAGACATGTTACGCAGATCAAAACAAAGTAAATTTTTGAATTTGGAAAGGATCCTGAAGGAAGATGCGTGCTGTGAAACTCTAATTTCACAGCACGCATCTTCCTTCAGGATCCTTTCCAAATTCAAAAATTTACTTTGTTTTGATCTGCGTAACATGTCTGTTTGCCGTATAACCCTACCAGCAAACCAATCAGCATAAGTTGGACGAATTAATATGATAACAACTAAGTGGCAACGCATCCCTTGTAACGGCATGTAAGTAGGTTTGAACAATATTACTATCTATTTGTTATTACTATTTTGAGTTTGGATGCATATTTAAGTTTGCTTAATGGTTTAATTTGTTTTAATTGTTAATAATTTAAATTTCAACACATACTCACAAACTACATGCACCCATTTGCTCATATATGCTTATGAGCATTTTAACTCATAGGTGTGCATTTGTAGGTATCAATATTCTGAAATGTTAACAGTTGAAAACCTTTATTGCAAAAAATTTTTTCGAATTTGGCTTTCTGTTAACACTTGTGCAACCAGATAATGTTCTAACTCTGGTTTTCTTTATTGTAGCATTTAACTACTTGTAACGCCGACCTGAAGATGATCTGTATAATGTAGAGATCGAAACCGGTCGTCAAAGTATAATTAAATGATTGTGAGTAAGTCTGTGTTTCATTACTACATTTAATATGGACTCACATATGCAACCCATTCAATATTTGAATAATAAAATTATATGATATAAATAAATATAAACTTGTAAGCATATTATATTAATTTAAGAAGTCTACACGTAGCCTTGGATTGAATCAGATCAGATAACTAAAAAAATTTTGGCTTATTTTTACTTCAACCTGTCAAGTGTGTTTGTGTTAACTTAGTTTATCAAAATAATTCTGGAGGATATCTAGCAGCCAGAATATCTGGTTTCCTGAGGGATATAATCTGGCGGAATGAATATATGAGCACCGAAACCAGAGTCCGCATTTATAAGACCCGTAGTCCGCATTTATGTGTTAGACCCGTACTAACGTAAGCAGCCATAGGCGTAACCAGGATGATCCTAAGGGGGGGTTACAACTACTGGAAGGTCTCTGAGGGCTATGGTGTTAAGCGTATAGAGCTCAAAGTACATCCCAATGGGGGGGTTATAACCCCAAAATCCCCCCTGGTTACGCCTATGTACGCAGCCGAGACAAGGGTTGAGACAACAAAGACCAAACAAATAATGAGAACAACAGAGATGAAAACCCTAAGATCCATAAGAGGTATCACACTCAGAGATAGAATACGAAACGAAAACACATTGAGAGAGCTAGGCGTTCAAGACGTAGTGAGATGGACAAGAGCACGACGACGCATGTGGAGAGACCACGTAGATCGGATGGACCCTGAACGTATGGCAAAATTGGCGAAGAGACAGAAGCCCTACACCAAGCGGCCTATAGTAAGATCCAAAATGGTACGATGTACGAGAGCTGGAGCTCCGGACAGCAGCAGAGACTGTAACAGAAGCAACAGGACATAGTCCTATTAAAAGAATAGGAAGAAGAAGAATTCTGGAGGATACAACTTGAATAGCGCCATCGAAAAAAGAGATACATTAGAGATGTCTGTGAAAAAACATATATTGTTTAGAATCTAGCCACTTCCACAAATTAAGAGGAGGGTATGGTTTGAAATCAACATTTCAAATACATTTTTATAATTTATTTTTGCAACCATCCATGGTACAATTATTTTTATTTAAATTAAATAAGCATATTAAGTGTATTTCAAAGAATTTTCAAAAAAAAAATTCAACAAAAAATATTGAAACATAAGCTAACCGTGCCAAATTTTTATAGACACCCAAAAAAATGGATTTTGCGGTTGACATCAGAACTCATCACTGGATCATGTAAAATAAAAATTCAAAAATATTTTTACTTATTCTACTATTTTTACAAAAACTTATACAGGGTGTTTCATTAATAATTGTCCATATAGTAACTGGAGAAACGTTAGCACAAAATACGAAGATTTAACCTAAAACGCTTAGATAAAATGTGGTTCCTTACTGAGTTACAGGGTGTTTTATCTAAAAATTTAAAAATTGTTTTTGCTCAGCATTTTAAAACTATTTGACATATCTTTTTTATACTTGGCAGAAAGTGCAACTACTATACACCCTACTAAATTATGATCAACAAACGTTTATAGCTGCTACCAGAGGCTTACGAGAGGGGATAGTGAATGGTTGACCCTTCTTAAATTCTACGCCACTGGAGGAATTACTACTTTAGTGCCATTTTTAAATTCTCCAATACTTTCTACGTACATAATATACTCTTCATTGGTAACGATAAAGTCATTTGTTTTCGAGATATTTGAAGTTAAATATGAAACGGCAAAGTTATTTTGATTAATTTGCGATATGATTCATATTATTAAAATTTAAAAATTATTTGTACCCAATACTTTAAAACTATTTGGCGTATCCTTATGATACTTAACAGAAAGTGTAGATACTGTGCACCATACTAAATTAAGATAAATAAACGTTTCTAGGTACTACCAGAGGCGTACGACAGGGAATAGTGGCTGGTTGACCCTTCCCAAATTGTACGCCACTGACGAAATTGCTATTTTAGTGTAATTTTTTGATTTTCCAATACTTTTTATGTAAATAATATACTCATCAGTCGTAACGATAAAATGATTAGTTTTCGAGATATTTGAAATAAAAAATGTAGCGACACAATACATTAATCAAAATAACCGTGTCGTTTCATTTTTAAATTCAAATATCTCGAAAATTAATAACTTTATCGTTACGAATTCAGGGTATATTATTTTTATAAAAAGTATTGGAAAATCCAAAAATTTAACTAAAATAGCAATTCGGCCAGTGGCGTAGAATTTGGAAAGGGCCAACCATTCATTTTCACCCGTCGTACGCCTCTGGTAACAGCCAGAAACGTTTGTTTAACATAATTTAGTAGTTTGTACAGTACCTATACGTCCTGCCAAATATGAAAAGGATACGTCGAATAGTTTTAAAATTCCGGAGGAAAAATATTATATAAATTTTTAGATAAAACACCCTGTAACTCAGTAAGGAACCACATTTTATTTAAGTGTTTTAGGTTAAATCTTCATATTTTATGCTAAGGTTTCTCCAGTTACTATATGGACAATTATTAATGAAACACCCTGTATAAATTTCTCGAGGTAACGCTGCCGAGTTTTGGTTTTTAACGTTTGTTATCACTCGGAAGTCTAAAAAAAACGAAATTATTTGTGACAAAATGATAAAAATCAAGATGTTTGTTATCGTTAAATAAAAAATAAGCATAAAAATAAATACAGCTCGACAGGCAGCGTTGCCTTATGAAATGTCTAAAGAAAATTATGCAAAACCCAATAACAACCCAATAGGTCCCCATGATGCTTTAGTAACTGCAAATTTAGCATCCAATGCTCCCCTACAATAATACCTTTTGACAACGATTTCCGGAATGGAGAACCTGGAATTGATATCGGGAACCACCAAAATAAGCAAATGCATAATATGCATATACTTATGCATTTGCACATAATTCGAAGTCTCCTCATCACTAACCACTGCACAGATGACGACAGTTGTGACCAAAATATAGCTCTTGATAATACCTTCCAGAGTTTCAGGTGAAACTTTGAAGAAATAGTTTAATACAGTGAAATCTCCCTTGAACGGACAGTAGTCCGTTCTCCCGTCCAAAAAAATGTGTTAACATAAGTTTTTTAAAAATAAGTGCATGTATGTATGTATATATAAAAAGAGATACTGGTCTAATATTACATAACACAAGTTGTGGATGACCACACAGCATTGTCTATGAACATTGATTATTGAACTTTTCGATTTTCTCTCTGCATTCTTCTATCAAAATACATATTGGTACAAAATAGAATTATGATCCTATCTTTAGAAGCCTTGCCTCCAATGCACCTTTCTCCTTTTCAGGGTATAAGTTTTCTTGGGTAATGCTCTAAACTCTAAAAAATAATCCCTTATCATCTGCGTTAATAATGTCTCGCGGAGAGTACCTCCTTACACTGTCATTAAAATGAGCTGTTTGTCCTTTTAGTTAAAAACTACCAATAAATCTACAGCAGCTGCTTCGCCACATACAGATTTGAAGGAAATATTGTGTCGCTTACAAAATTTCTCGAGCTATCCACCAGAAGCTTTCATATCAACGCTTAGTTCCCTTGCAACTGCTAATGCCTTTTTTTGAATAATTTTACCAGAAGCAGGAATATTTATATACCGCACTTCACAAAACCAATTGAAAACAAATATTTATAGGTCTAATGCAGTACCATCGGTTTTCAAAAATTTTCTTTTCGCTTCCAGGTTTCCGTTCTCAGAAAACTGATTGATTAAATCACTTTTATGTTTCAAAATTTCACTAGCTTGAGGTTTTCCAATTCCAAACTGTCTAACACTTAACTTATGCTTTTCTCCATAATGAACCACATCGACTTTTTCTTTCAAACTTAAAAAAATCTAAAACTAGACAAAATTTATTATGAAGTGTAATCCGAAAATAAGATTTTAAGAAAACACTCATAAAAATACAACGACATCTACTGGATATTTATGCTTAATCAGGCGTTCCGGTTAAAATTCTTAAATCCTTGTTCCAGTCAAAACACAATTAACAATTTCCTGGTCCATTTCTATCACCATTTCTTTCACCGACCAACAAAAACATTAAATTTTTATTACTTATGTAGTGTTGATAACGTGAACAGCATCAAATATCATGTCGTGGATATTTGTATTGATTTGAAATAATAAATGTATTATATACATATAGTTTTACATTGTAAAATATTTGGAAAAAAATGTTAATTTTTTTAATTTACTGTCCGCATTTACACATCATTTACTGTCCGCGTCCGTTGTTGAGAGTGTCCGTCGAAGGGAGTTAAAGGGTACACGTTCATATATGGCCGAATAATTTTTGTTTTAAAAATCGTCCGTATAGAGGAGGTGTCTGGCGAAGAGAGGTGTCCGTTAAGAGAGAGTTTATTGTATCACATCCTGTAAACCTCGAAAAACAAGGTATCGTTAGAAAAATATTACTAACTTTATTATAACAATAGATAAAATGCCATACCTTTATTTTGGCTGAGGATTGAGATTTGTTTGAAGGTGATTTAATTGAAAATCCTGGACTTCTGGAAAGATTTGTTTGAGAAAATCTGGACAATTGAGTAGTGCCAGCTGTTTGATCATTGACAGTTGAGTTGCTAGAGGATGCAACATTTCTTTTTCGCAGCTAAAAATAGAAAAATTAAATTAAATTGGCTGTAAATTACGTAAAAATTGAAAAGCGTGTCTACTAAAGTTTATTTTTATTAACAACTATGTATATAGCCGGATTTGTAGCGCAATTTGCTTTCCGGTATCGGATCTCAATTCTTTTTTGTCTAACCAACCTTCTTGCGAGAACTTTTTGAGAGAAACGTTAAAAAATTAGAACTATTTGGATTATGGTGGTATCAAAGAATACTCAGAATGTCATAGTTCAGTCAAATAACGACCTTTTAATCCCTCCAACAAATGGGAAAAGAAAGAACTAATTACATTACCTAAAGAAAGAAGATGAAGTTCGGTCGTTTTATTAGTAATCAAATACAGAACATACAACGCATTGAAACAATTATCGAGGATAGAAGTGGATAGGGAAAACGAAAACATTTATAGGTAAAGGAGATACGAATATAAGTCAAGAGAATATCGATAACGTAGATTGCCTACGTCCGAGCTAGACAAAATAAAATGGGCTTCAGCAGTTGCCAACGTGCTAAAGGGTACAGAACATTAAAAGAAAAACAAAACACAAATCATGAAAAGATTTTGAATAAAACTGGCAGATTCCACCGTAGCTCAACCGTTAAGATACTGGTAAGGCTCGATGCACATTTGTGCGTTTTCAAGTTGCTTGCACGCTGCGAGCAAGCTGCTTGTTTTCAAGCCAAGTTTCCCGTCAACACACATTTGAGCGGTTTCTCTGCGTCAATACACGCCAGAAATAAACAGCTCTGAATCTACGTTGAAATCGATCGCGTGGTCAACGTGTACTGAATGATTGCCTCTCACAGACTGCCAAACCGCCTGACTTGTTTTCAAGCGCCGTGCACATGGCGGTATAACAAACAATGGCGTGCTCTTAGTACAAGCTACTTGCAAGTCACTTGAAAGCAGCTTGCACGCCGCCACGAGTGGAGCTTGCAGCTTGCACGCACCAACCACCTACGGTGGAATGTCTCGAACGAGTTATGAAAGCCGCGTTGAGTGATAGTAGAACGAGCAATGTGCACGCCAGCAGAATGCCTTACTGGTGGAATGATGAAATTGAAAGTCTGAGAAGAGAGTGCATCACGCTACGCCAACAAATGACAAGAGCGAGGAGTAGAAGACAGGAAGAAGTAGCGAGAGATAAAGAGAGAGAGAGAGAGAGAGAGAGAGAGAGAGAGAGAGAGAGAGAGAGAGAGAGAGAGAGAGAGAGAGAGAGAGAGAGAGAGAGAGAGAGAGAGAGAGAGAGAGAGAGAGAGAGAGAGAGAGAGAGAGAGAGAGAGAGAGAGAGAGAGAGAGAGAGAGAGAGAGAGAGAGAGAGAGAGAGAGAGAGAGAGAGAGAGAGAGAGAGAGAGTATAAAGCTCGGAAGAAGGATCTGAATAGGACGATCCGAGCCGAGCAGAAGAGGCACTGGAGTGATCTGTGTAGCAAATTGGATGAGTACCTCTGGGGGGACGGGTATAAAATCGTAATGAAGCATTTTAAAGCGTATCGTCCGTACGACATGACGCTGGATGAGAAACTTAAGATTGTCAGGGAGTTATTCCCGCCCGGAATTCGGCATGGCGTGCGGAGGGACGTGAATGCGCAGCGGGGTGTACCCTTCTCCCGTGAGGAGCTCGCTGCGGCCGTGGAGTCCCTCAAGTCGCGCAAGGCTCCCGATCTAGACGGAATACCGCCAGGGGCGGTTAAATGTCTGGGGCGGTTGGAGCCTGCATGGCTTTTGGGCCACATAAGTGCCCTGCTTGAGGCACAAGGGTAAGAGCACGGTAGATGCGGTGATGGAGGTGTTTCGAGGGGTGGAGGGGAGGGGAGTTCACAAGTGGGCGGTTCTGCTCCTCTTGGAGGTTCGAAACGCTTTTAATGCGATACAGTGGTCCTGTGTGCTGGGTCCTCTGGCGGCGAGGAACTGTCCCGCATATTTGATGAATATCGTGTCGGACTATCTGTCCGAAAGGAAAATTATGGTAGAGAGAGGCGTGCTTGTAGACATTACGGGTGGGGTGCCCCAGGGGTCCGTCTTTGGTCCGTTGCTGTAGAACTTGGCATACCACGGTGTCATGCACTGTGAATTCGGAGATTCGGAGATCATCCGCGTTCGCGGATGATCTCGCGGTGCTGGTAGTAGCTCGGGATAGGGAGGAACTCCTGTTCCGGGTATGGCATGCAAGTGTGCTGATTCAGGACTGAATGAATGACCATGGTTTGAGTCTCGCGGCGGAGAAGACTGAGACGGTAATCTTTAAAGGCCCGAGAAAGAGAGATGAAATGGTGTTTGATTGTGCGGACGTGCGGATCACTCCTAAGAAGTACGTCAAGTACTTGTGAGTGGTCTTACATACGAATGGTAGTTGGGTAGAGCACGTCCGGGAGGTGACTCGTAAGGCACCGGAAAGAGCGGCTGCGCTGGGGAGGATAATGCCTAACATCGGGGACCTAAATCCGAAAGGAGAAGGTTATACACGCTGTTGTTCAATCTGTCATCCTCTACGCGGCACCAGTCTGGAGTGCAGTTGTGGAAATATAGGCATACAAGAGGCTTTTGGAACGCGCGGACAGAACTAGTTTGCTGCGGGTGGCAAGTGCTTACAGGACTGTGTCTGCTGCTGCCCTGTGGGTGATCACCGGTTGGGTCCCCTTACATGTGTTTGTGAGTGATAGAGATAGGATGTTGCAGCAGATAAATAGGGAACGGGAACTACAAGGGGAGAACGTTAGAAGTAAGGAGAGGGCCACATCTATTGAGGTGTGGCAGGACGAGTAGGATGCAATGGAGCATGTGGCGCAGTGGACGAAGTCACTGATACCGAATCTGCGAAGCTGGCTGGACTGCGGACACAGGCGCCTAGACTATTATCTGACGCAAGTGCTCACAGGACATGGGAGCTTCCGTAGCTACTTACACATATTCAAAAAGACTGAATCGGACAATTGCTTGTATTGTGGAACTTCGGACACTGTGTCACATACCCTTTTGAAGTGTGTCAGATGAGCAAGGGAAAGAAATGAGCTGGAAAGAGTGTTTGTGTCTGTGAGAGAGATGGTAGAGAAGATGGTGATGGATGAGCGATGGTGGGACAAAATCCACAATTATGCGAGAAAGGTTTTGTGGATAAAAGAGAAGGAAGCTCGAGAGCTAGACGCAGTTCTAGCAGGTATCGAGGAGGCAGAACTAGGCCCGCAGAGGTAGGAAGAATGGTAGGTTGACAGCATAGGATTAAAGGACGTGGTGGTTGGATAATTACGAGAGACGGAAGCTGATGCGTGATGACGAGCGACTGAGAATCGGGCAAAAGAAGGACATCAGGGAGAAGTCATGCCCTAACGGGAGATTCCAACCTGATGGCCTAGTGTGAGAGGGGTGGGGTTTAGCTGGTCCCGGCCACATCGGAGTTACGGAGGGCAGGGAGGTCCGATTTAGGGCCAAACTGGTCGACGTGACACTGATGAGGTTTCAGCTCAGGAACCCAGCACTGTCGGAAATGTTTACCTCTGTCGTCTGTTTGCAGATTCGAGTGGGCAGTAAATAAATTCAACTCACGTGCTGCTGAACCGTCAGAGATCGCACGTAGCTTGCTTGCAGCGTGCAGTCAGCTTGAAAACACGCAAATGCGGATCGAGTCTAAGTCGGAACGCACGAGTTCAATTTTCGGCACTAATAAAAACATTTTCAATTTTTTCCAATAATCTAGTGTGCTTCGATAATAGTTACCCAAGGCGTGGGAAAAATCCGAAAGAGTCTCCCAGGCAAAAATACTATACGATATTATTATTATTCCAATCAATTATTTTTCCCCAGGTATGAAAAGCTAGTAATATCTGTTTTATATAGTCAATTACTGTTATAGGTGTCTATAATCATTCAACTTACCCCAGGAGTATCACTGAATGTCTTTAGAGTATCCCTTGTAGGAAAGTCTTGTGTTTGTTCTATCTAAAAAATAAAAAAAATATTAGTATGTGTATTAGTGTAGGTATTCAACTGAGATTAAGGTTTACTAAGTGCTAATGGTCGGTGCTGCTATATGGAGTAGAGGGCTAAACACTCAAAACGAAGGATATAAATAAATTGGAAGCCTTCGAAATTTGGCTTTATCGTCGTATCCTAAAGATACCATGGAAGGTGAAAGTCACAAATGTAAATGTCCTTAAAAGAATCAACCAAGAGCGCCAACTTTTCGAAACCATCAAGAAAAGAAAGACGGCATATCTGGGTCACACCATGCGAAACGAAAAATACCAGTTCCTTTAACTTATAATCGAGGGTAAAAAAATGAAGGTAAGAGAGGAATAGGGGCAAGAAAATGTCCTGGCTCCAAAACATAAGGCAATGGACAGGGATTAACGACATTCAATCTCTGATATATATTGCAAAAAATAGAGAGTTAATGGAAAATGTGATCGCTAACATCTATTACTGGATTTGCATTTGAAGAAGAAGAATTAGTGTATGGTAAGTTACAATTTATATTATTTCAAAAAATTTTTAGCTCATGTACAAAGGACCAGGCAACACTCCTTATGGAAAAGTGGTCCCGGTCAAATTTGATGAAAGTTTGGTCAATGATACTTCTTGATGTGTAGATTAAAAAAGTCCATGGCACCTGGGTCTGAATAACTACTATTCTCGAGTTACAGCCTTCTGAAGTTATTGGATTCGAGTGCTCGGTTTACGTAAAGTGCACTAATTTACGGTCAAGTGAACGAAAATATTTATTATTAGAAGAAGAGAAACTCATGTTCTTCATACATACTTGCGTGTTGTATATGAATTCGTGGTCAAAAATAGTTTGATCGTATTTTAGTCTTCAGAAAACCCCCGAAAAGTCTTCAGAAACCTAAAGAAGTGCGGTATAAAAGGTGCTGCTAGATCGATATAAGCATTATCATGTTTTCATGAGTGCTTCTCAGTTATGGAATACCAGCAAAACTACAGTTCCGCCTTATCTTTAGAAAACTACTGAACAGTGGCGGATCTAGGGGGAATGGGGGTAATTCCACTCGTAACATGTTCCAGAATAATTAAAGAAAAAATTGTTGAAACATAAAAAAAATACATTAGTTGACATGAAACTTGTGCTTATATCAGATATAAGACAGGTAGAGAACATGAACTTGATTTCAATACAAAAAAAAAAAATAAAGTAAATGGTAGTTTGTAAATGCTAAACATTAATTACAATTGTCTATGGAAAAATCGGGTTTAAATCATCTTCGACTATTCGTATGTTAACATTTTGCTGATTTCGGTTAGATGCATCATACGTCGTGTTAACTAACGACCTATCAGGTGATATGAGCACAAGTACCTACAGTTCTCGCACCAGATTGACATGTACAATAGTACCCGTTAATCGGTTCTTCTACAGGCTCATCTTCATCATTATCTTCATCAACCGTATAGGAAATTAATACTTGGTGTTTTGTAGCTTGCCGAAACCTAGAAAATATTCGAACTCTTATGAATCCCGGTTCATCCATATTCTTATCAATTTGAAACTCTTCGTCATTTTCTCTTATTATTTTATCTTGTATGTAAGATGGTGCCAGTTTAATTTGATATATCCCAATCGTAAGGTCTTTTAGGTAGTCTAAGTCGAAAACAGGAAAGTTAGCAAAATCATGATTATGAAGCCTTCTCCATTGACCATTTCTTCTATATGATTATACCTAAGTATGAATATTATAGTTGTTATAAAAATAACCCTACAAAATTATTCTCCATAATATTTTGTATTAAAAAGCTCATCATCATTGGCTGTAGAACCCCTGGTGGACCTCGGTCTGTTCGAGAATCAGCTTCCATTCCATTCTATCCTCCGCCTTGGTTTTCCAATTTCGTACTCTTAACACCCGTAACTCATCTTCTCTGGTCCTTAAATCGTACTCTGGGCCCCCATACCCATGGGCAGGGGGGGCGTGACCTCCCTGGCTTTTCGGGGGCTTTGAATTATAATATGGTTATTCAAAGTATACCAAATGTAATCTGCAACATTTTCACGTTTGCCACCCCCCTAAAAATTTTTTTATGGGCGCCCGTGCTCTGGGCTTACGTCTTTTCGTCACACTACCCGCTCTTTGGTTATAAATGTGTTTTGATGGCTCCATCTCGTTCATTTTCGTTAAATAAAGTTATTTCATTAATTCTGGAACATGTTACCGGTGGAATTACCCCTATCCCCCCTAGATCCGCCACTGTTCAGTAGTTTTGTAAAGATAAAGCCGAACTGCGGTTTTGCTGGTATTGCGTAACTGAGAAGCATTCATGAAAACATGATAATGCTTATATCGATCTAGCAGCACATTTAATACCGCACTTCTTTAGTTTTCTGAAGACTTTTCGGAGGGTTTCTGAAGACTAAAATACGATCCAACTATTTTTGACCACAAATTCATACACAACACGCAAGTATGTATGAAGAACATGAGTTTCTCTTCTTCTAATAATAAATATTTTCGTTCACTTGACCGTAAATTAGTGCACTTAACGTAAACCGAGCACCCGAATCCAATAACTTCAGAAGGCTGTAACTCGAGAATAGTAGTTATTCAGACCCAGGTGCCATGGACTTTTTTAATCTACACATCAAGAAGTATCATTGACCAAACTTTCATCAAATTTGACCGGGACCACTTTTCCATAAGGAGTGTTGCCTGGTCCTTTAGTCAATTTTTATCCCTTGTCAGGCTTATTGTTTCGGCTCATGTTGGCCGTGCAATTGCAGTATTTCTCCTACATCCCAGCGGATATCCCCAGCAACTTTTGTATTTTTCTATGAATTTAAAAGTGGATTCTAATTCTAGTTCCCAATTCAATTCCCAACAAGTTCCCAACAACATAATTTTTTAAAATAATTTATTTATTTATTTAAGTACCTAACAATTTCAAATAAGCTAATTAAATGCGCAATGGTTGGCAAAGTGCGGCTCCAGGTCCGCATGTGCTCTTTAGCTTCTTAAGTGCGGCTCTGGCACAAACATACAGTGGAACCCCGATAAGTCGGCCCCCGATAACCCGGAAGTCTGGCTGATTTTCATCAGATAAACATTTTGATTTTCAATATTTTGTATTTTTCAATTTAATTGTGGCTTATTTCCCATCAAAATAGTTAATTATCAGACAAACCTTTCAACAATAAAAATGTATGTAATATAATATTTGAGAGATAATGTGTATGTGTGTAATTTGAACTATACGATATTAAAAATGACTCATAGCACACGCCGCAGAAACAACAGCCACCTGTCTGTAGTAAAAATACCTATTCCTTTTTATTCCAAACTGTCTTAGCATTGTTTAGGAAAGGCTATTTAAAAAATTCTTTTATAAACAATGGTCTTTAGTTTTCACTGTTCTTAAATAACATTACATCGTCGTGACTGTATTGTGTGTCTTGTATTGTTCGCTTCCGTTTGCTTACGTTTGTGTTTGCTGTTTTTTTTAGTAATTTTAATGAGTAGGTACTGTGCATATTTATAAATATATTTCATGTTATTTCAATTCTAACTGAGTTTATCTGTAAGTAAACCGTATTTTATTCATTTTTACCATATTTTCCGGCTATCTCGGATTTTCGATAACCCGGATCGGCCGCGGTCCCGATTAATCCGAGTTATCGAGGTTCCACTGTAGTAGAAATAGCAAATATACTATTTTTTATTAAAAAAGAACTTAATTAGATACCCATGGTGGCAGTAACATTATCTCAAACAATGGTTTATCAACCACAAATAGCTAGGGTCCTTAAAGATTGAGACCAAAATTTCAGTTGAAATTTGAAGGAAATTACACATAACCTAAAAACATCAGGTCACGAGAATTTTCCCAGAATTTTCAAACCTAATTTTCTTTTAATTTTCTGAGGACGATTTCCAGAGTGGAAACCGAAACATCAAATAGTAGTACCTATTTAAGAAAAAATGTAAATTTCATTACACCAAAAATTTGTGGCTCAATCCCATATAAACATAACACTAAAGAAAATGTTCTGGTATACCTGCCTTACACATAATTATTATAATGTTTATTTTTCAGTTTTTCTTGGGTGCAACTGCATTTTCTACGTAAAATAACCATTGGCAAACATTGGTACCATTAATGATATGCCGAATATAATTAATGTAAATGAAATGATTTCAATTTATAATATAAGAATTTACTGAAAGACTTACCTTTGCATTGTAATTCATTGTTGCATGCTTAGACGTCTTAAAATGAATAATTGCTGTACTTGTAAACTAAAACCAGATAAATATTATTTATATTAGATGAACCATTTCAAATGTTTGAGAAAACTATGTATAATGTATAAGAAACAATTAAATAAAAATCATATTTACCATATGGTCATCTAAAGCTCAGGTGACACATTTAAAGGGCTATCCTAGTGTAAAAGTACGAAATTCATACACTTTTTTGGGAATTTCTAAAATAATAAGTACTATACCAATTATTTTGAAAATTTGCATGAGCATTTACTATAAAAAGGGGTATATGTAAAACAATTTTTATAAAAAAATATTGAAAATTAAACGATTTATGCGCTATCTACTGTCACCGTGAAAATAAAAACATAGCTCCACTGCTGTAGTGATTGGTACTACTAGAGAACCTAAAACCTAAAATTTAAAAGCGATTATTAAAATATAAATTATTTCCTATAATATCAACTAGGATTTTTAAAAAATATTAAAATTTTGACAAATGACGAAGTGTCGAATTTTTTTTAATTAGCTAAAACATTTTCAGTTTCAAAAACCGCCAAATTGACATTTTTTATCCGATCAAAAAAAACCTAGTTGATGGTATCGAAAATTACCTATGTTTTAATAATAACTTTGAAATTTTATGTTTCAGGATCTATATTAGTCCCAATCACTGCGGCAGTAGAGCTATGTTTTTAATTTCACGGTGCATGTAGATGGTGCATAAATCATTTAATTTTCAATATTTTTTTATGAAAATTATTTTACGTTTACTTATTTTTATAATAAATAAATAAAGTGAAATATCGACTAGGATTTTTAAAAAATATTAAAATTTGGACAAATGACGAAGTGTTGAAATTTTTTTTAAAATTAGCTAAAACATTTTTAGTTTCAATAACCGCCCAATTGACATTTTTTATCCGATCAAAAAACCCCTAGTTGATGGTATCGAAAATAACCTATATTTCAATAATAACTTTAAAATTTTATGTTTCAGGATCTATGTTAGTCCCAATCACTGCAGGAGTAGAGCTATGTTTTTAATTTCACGGTGCCAGTAGATGGCGCATAAATCATTTAATTTTCAATATTTTTTTATGAAAATTATTTTACATTTACTTTTTTTTCTAAATAAATACTCATGCCAATTTTAAAAACAATTGGACTAGTATTTTAAATTTTAGAAATTCCCAAAAAGTGTATGAATTTTGTACTTTTACACTAGCATAGCCCCTTAAGAACTACATAATATGATTAGGTACGCCGACGAAAAAGTAATTATGTCAGTTTGTCAAGTGATATGAAAGTCTCCAAATTCCACTTGATCGTATTCACGAGATAGGAGAGGAAATGGGCACTAAAATAAACTCAAACCAAACCAAACTTTTAGTTTTTAGTCGTGACCCACATCCAGATGCAGAGCTTCGATTAAATGGGGCCCAAGTTGAGAAAGTTCACAAAATGACATATTTGGGAACTGTGATATAGTTCGTCCGCTATAACTTTTCCCATGCGTCACGATTCATTTTCAAACAAATTAAGTCAAAACATAAAGTGAAACGTACGCCAATGTGTGTAGTATATAGGGTGAGGCGGATAACTGGCCTATTAGAAATATATCGAGAAATAAAGGCAACGGAATTATGAAAATTGGAGTGAAGGGGTTTTGAAGAGTGATCTATTTAATGAAAATATTTTCACCTATTTTCTACTTCCGGTCATACCGGAAGTTGCTTATAACTTCGTTTTTTTAAATGGGACTCCCTGTATATTTTACATTTTTGGATTCTCCTCGATGTCTTCTTTCTTAAAATATGAGGTTTTCTAATATTATACAGGGTAGTTTAAAAGATAATTACGTTTTTTTTCTAAATTTCGTAGCAACATTCACACCCTGTAGAATTGTAGAAGTTTGACAACAGAAACTCTGTTTATGTTTAAATAGTTTTTAATATAGTCTACTATTGTTAAGAATTATTAGTATAGCTAATTTTTTAATTTTAGTATACAGGGTTGGTCGAAACTCGGAAAGAGTATTCTCTGAGTTTTCTTAAATAGAGCACCCTATATTTTAGTATTGCAATGAAATGATATTTTATGATACTTTTTTATTTCTTAAGCATTCCCTATACCTAACTTCTTTTATTTGTGCTTAATTGTTAATTGAACCAAGAATCTTAATTACGTATGTATTTTGATAGCTCAACCATTATTGCTAATTTTAAGGATCAGTCTAGATTAATATGAATTTATTTCCGAAAAATTATTTGTGATTGAATATTTTCACGGCCAACCTAATAAAATTTCACGTATTTTTTGTTACAATAATATTTGGCTTGAATCACCCATAACTCACAATTTAAAGCAGTTAGGTATAGGGAATGCTTAAGAAATAAAAAAGTACCATAAAATATTCCTTTACAATACTAAAATACAGGGTATTCCATTTAAGAAAACTCAGAAAATACTCATTCCGAGTTTCGACCAACCCTGTATACTGAAATTAAAAAATTAGCTATACTAACAATTAATAACAATAATAGACTATATTAAAAACCATCTGAACATAAATAGAGTTTTCGATGTCAAACTAATACAATTCTACAGGGTGTGAATATTGCTACGAAATTAAGAAAAAAAACGTAATTATTTTTTAAACTATCCTGTATAATATTACAAAACCTCATATTTTAAGAAAGAAGACATCAAGGAGAATCCAAAAATGTAAAAATATACAGGTTGTCCCATTTAAAGAACAAAGTTATAAGCAACTTCCGGTATAACCGGAAGTAGCAAATAGATGAAAATATTTTCATTGAATAGATCACTCTTCAAAACCCCTTTATTTCGATTTTCATAATCCTGTTGCCTTTAGTTCTCGAGATATTTCTAATAGGACTTTTATCTGCCTCACCCTGTATAGTATACAGTATATAAAATGTAGGTTTATACACATCGACGTTCATTTCAATTTATGTTTTGACTTAATTTGTTTGAAAATGAATCGTGACGCATGGGAAAAGTTATAGCGGACGAAAAATCATGGACCAACTAGATCCAGACATAGAAATGAAACGTAGCAGCGACTAAAATTACTTTTATGAAAATGAAGTCATTTTTTTTGCAATAACCATCTCAGTTTAGAACTAAGCCAAAGAATGGTTAAGTGCTATGTTTGGTCTATACTTTTGTATGGTGCTGAAGTGTGGATGCTAAAAGTATCGATCATGAACATAATTGTAGCCGGTTGCTGAAGACACCTTGGACAGCCAGAAAAACTAATGACGTACTAAAGAGGGTCAACAGATCTAGAGAACTGGTAAAGACTGTTAAAGACCGGAAAATGTCTTATCTGGGCATATAGTGAGGGTAAATTGATATAAAATATTACAACTGGAGGTGTAGGAAGAAAACAAGTCTCTTGGTTAAAAAACATTTGGAAATGGACATCAAAATGGATATCAAATGCAGCACAATAATTATTCCATATTGCAGAATATCGAGAAGTCTTCGCAATGGTGATCGCCAACATCGGATAATTCTGATATGGCACGTGACGAAGAAGAATATACCAATAACATAAGATGTACTGTACAAATACATACAAATACATTTTTTTAGTTTTATTACTGTTCACAGGATCACAGGAAGAGGACAAAATCAATAGAACAAAATTATAATAAGAGGCTAAAGGAATCAGTATAGTATAGTTGATCCAAAAGATGGCATAACCCAGACATCCAAAGTGAAAGTTATCCTTCAACACCAAATTGTTCTATATGATCCACACAATGTCCAGAAAAAAGTCACACCATTTTGAGCGTCGGCTTTGGGGGGAGAGGGAAGGAAAGGGGGGGAGAGGGGGGTGAGGGTGGGAGAGGGGGGAGAGGGGGGAGAAATCTGTAAATTCGTAGTTTTTTACGTTTCTCGTCAATATTTCTAAAACTATGCGGTTTAGCATAAACAACCCTCTATACAAAATTGTTCTACATTAAATTTGAAATAAAAAAGGCCCTATGCATAATCTTTCTAAAATGCTTGGTTCCAAAGTTACGGAGGTAGTATAGTATAACTGGTCCAAAAAAAGGCCTAACCCAAACATCCAAAGTAAAAGTTTTCCTCCAACAGCAAATTATTCTGTATGGTCCACATATTGTTCAGTAAAAAGTTACACCATTTTGAGCGTCCGGTTTGGGGGCAGATGGGGGAGAAGTCGGTAAATTAGTAGTTTTTTTACGTTTTTCATCAATATTTCTAAAACTATGCTTTAGCATAAACAATGTTATATACAAAAATGTTCTACATGAAATTTAAAACAAAAAATCTTGAATACATAGTTGTTATAACATCAACGGTTCCAGAGTTACGGAGGGTGAAAAGTCGAGGTTTTCGATACTCTTTATATTTTTTGGGCAATGTATGGTATAACTATACCAAAAATCCAGACATCCAAAGTGAAAGTTATCCTCCAACACCAAATTGTTCTATATGGTCCACATAATGTTCAGAAAAAGTCACACCATTTTGAGCGTCGGGTTTGGGGGGAAGAGGGGGGAGAAATCGGTAAATATAAAAAGTATTGAAGACCTCCACCTTTCACCCTCCGTAACTCTGGAACCGTTGATTTTATAACAATTATGTATAGAACCTTTTTGTTTTAAATTTTATGTAGAACATTTTTCTATAGAACATTCTTTACGCTAAAGGATAGTTTTAGAAATATTGACGAAAAACTTTAAAAACTACTAATTTACCGAATTCTCCCCCATCTCCCCCCCCCCAACCGGACGCTCAAAATGATGTAACTTTTTACTAAACAATATGTGGACCATATAGAACAATTTGGTGTTAAAGGGAAACTTTTACTTTGGATGTCTGGGTTAGGCCTTTTTTTGGACCAATTATATTATACTACCTCCGTAACTTTGGAACCGTTCATTTTAGAAGGGTTATGCATAGGACCTTTTTTATTTCAAATTTAATGTAGAACAATTTTGTATATAAGGTTGTTCATGCTAAACCGCATAGTTTTAGAAATATTGACGAAAAACCTAAAAAACTACGAATTTACAGATTTCTCCCCCCTCTCCCCCCCAAACCCGACGCCCAAAATGGTGTGACTTTTTTCTGAACATTATATGGACTAAATAGAACAATTTGGTGTTGGAGGATAACTTTCACTTTGGATGTCTGGGTTTGGGTCTAACTATACCACACTAAATGGAATCTGAAAAAATGTCCTTATCCAGCCGAAACGTACCTGATTAGATATGAATCATAGAAGCTATTTGGATGGGTTGCTAAATTCTTTGAAATGACTTCGAATGGAGAAGTGAAAAAGAAGGAAATGAATATTTAAAAAGGCTGTATTTTAAATGAGCATCAAAGTAATTATTGAGTCAAAACATTACCTATCAAGTGTTATACTCTGTCTTCAACATAATATTTGGCAACCAAAAATAATAAACAAGCACAAAAAACCTCAACTAGAATAGTTATTTTCCTAACAAGTGCAAAAAGTCATTCTTTTCCGCACGCGACTGCAGTTTGCCGAACGACGCGAAGCGGGAGTTCGGCAAGCAGTCGAGTGCGGAAAAGAGACTTTCTGCAAGAGTTAGGAACAATATTTTTTCTAAGAGTATTTAAAAAATTACCAAATCTTAATCAATTAATTTAATTAATATGAAAATACATACACAAATTAATTCTTTGACAAGGTTGTCAAAACCAAAGTTTCAATATAATTAGTTAGCATGACGACGATCTTGGTTTCCATGACGATGATTCAAAACAATTGTATACCGATTTGACTTTCGAATATTATGTCAAAATAATTTAATTTTATCGAATTGTCGCGTTAATTTCATTAAAACAGGAACACAATAAGATATATTTGAAATAAATTACTAAATAATATCTAAATATTAGTTTATTCCATGTATTATAATTACTTTAAGGCCATATTAACATATCTAAATTAACACGCGTGCGGAAAAGTAAAAACCGCGTGCGGAAAAGTAACACGCATGCGGAAAAGTGAAACTTTCTAAACTAAAATGCGTGCGCGAAAGTAGACATTTTTGCACGCTCGTAGAAAAATATAATTTATGAACTGAAATGATAATGAAGCTGACGTAATGTTTAAGCAACACCTAATGTAATACACGAATATCGAAAATATTAAATACTCTCCAAAATTAATTAATGATCTCCAATTACATACGAGTCTGGATACGACTACAGTTCTTCTGCCCAGTACTGGCCTGTTTTTTTGGCACGGCAAAACAACGACAGGTAGACGAGAAACATTGTACATTGGAGACCACGCGAACATAGTCGTAGTAGGGGAAGACCACAAAAACGATGGCTAGACGACAGTGCCGGTTTAACCTAACTTCGGGCCCTGGGCACTGGAGATTTAGGGGCCCCCTTCATTGCCATTCGTCGTTTATTGTAAAATCCATACAATATTTTTTTTGAAACAAACAAAAAAAAATAGCAAATGTAAAAAATATTCCAAAAAATACATTTAAAAATATTAAAAAATAGAAAGTTCTACAAAATAACACATGACAAATAAAAAACATATTCTAAAGAATACATAAGACAAAAATTAGCTCATTTTTTTTTTCTTGACTTAGCATTCGCAAACTGCCATATTGTATCCAGTTCTTTATTTTCTATAATACAATGGTGATAATGCGTCTAGAGTTTCTTGATCCAAAGACCTTCAAAATATGTACCTTTATTCATTTTAAAGCCGAGAAAGACCGCTCGCCTGACGCATTAGAAATTGGTAATCGTCAAATAAACTTGCAATAAAGTTAAAAATTGGGAAAAGTTGCCTTTACATCCTGGATGACATCAAATTTTCAAATGTTTATTCAAATTTTGGCATAACGTTATAAAATGAGTAATTTCATTATGAAAGTTCTCTTTGGTTTCATCAATAGCTTTTTTATATAACTCGTATAAAATATTAATTCACATCTTGACTTCTTCTTTATTTAGCGTAAAAAACATCTAACAGCTGATGTAACATCTTTGTAGCATTATATTCTCGTATATAATATTACAAGAGAGAAAATTTTGCCGGCAATATTTTCGACTGGTATGAAAGTTTGTTGCCTGGCAATTTTCGCGAATTAAATTTTGACTTAAATCACGAGACGTCAGTCGAGTGATATTGTCAAAATTTCATAAGCGAAAATTACCAAAAGGCAACGAACTTGAATGAAACCAGGAGAAAATTTTGCCGGAAATAATTTTCTCTCGAATGATATTCGACAAGACTATTTCACGAGACAATTAATGCACCATATCAACGAAATATAATCCTTATTTCTTTATTTATTTATTTATCTTTATTTAGTATCTGTCATAATTTTGTCGCTGAGATTTCACGTCGTTAAGGAGTTTTGTCAGTAGGAAACGAAGCGTTGCTATACCGTTTTATCAGTTAAAAACAGTCTAGTGAAATAGTCTTTCAAAGATCTTAAGTAATATCGTCGCATATTATAACATTAAATAGGTATTTTAATTCTGAATCTTTCTTGCCCTTTTAAAATTGTTTCACTTTCAAATGCTTCATTGAAAAATGTTTTTCTTTTATTTGTTCTTTGAAGGTCAATTCTATAAAATATGTTTGAGACATCCTCGCCTTCGCAAAAAAATATTTTTGGTTTCTAATGCAATTTCGCTTGATTTATTCCTTATGTCTCCAACAAAGCTCAAATGTCATTAATTCTACTCCAATTGACACGTTTAAGTCCACAGTTTCTAACGTTTTGCTTGTTGCATTCACCCGTTTTAATTTTCTTGCCCAAATCAGTGTCAATAGATCTGTCTCAAAGGTATTCATTTTATTCTGCAGTACCTTAGCATTACTTCTAACTGCTGATTTTTTGTCTCTATTCTTGCTTAACTGGAAAAACATGTTTGATGGATACGTAGTCTTTAAATAAAGCATTTACATCGTCAAAAGTTTCTACAAGTTTTGTTTTCAGCATTTCCAGGAATTCATTGCAAATTTGGTCGGATATATAGCTAACTGGTAACTTTGGTAAGACTATAACAACTCTTCTTAGGACCTTTACCCAATAGTCAGCTTCGCGTTCTACTTGCTCTTTCAAGCCAGCGTCTATAAGTCAAATTTAACTGATGATCCATCTAACTCCATCTAACTGATGATCTTGTTATTAATGTAACCATAGAGTTCAGATGAAATTTGGTTTCTTCATGAGATTTGAGTAAACTAAGTACTCCTTGGTTTAAAGGTTATCACAGTTCTTATAAAGTTATCAGTCTAAAAAACAGACCATTTCAAAATCGCAGGAATTTCGTAGTCTTTTTCTCTATTTCAAGAAATATGTTCCTTGATTATTTAGCGGATTTTAATTTCTTATCAATAAAAGATAAGGTCACTTCGGGCTGGGCGCCCGCCCCAAGCGCCCAATGGATAAACCGTTACTGCTAGACGACATTAAAGCCAAAGTAGGGAGAAACTGGCACCAAATTGCACAAAACAGAGAAGAGTATAGAGCTCATGGGGAGGCCTTTGTAAATCATCGAGGGTGCACTGTGATGGGCAAAGTCTGCATACTCTAAGGTGCTCCACGTTCTGTATTTCCTGACAATCACAAAGTGCGTCGTTATCTGTCTTATACCCCAATTAATGAGGTTCTGTTTTCAGGGGCAACACAACATATCGCTCATTTACCAGAACAACGTGATATTTCAAAATATCTGATTTTTGTATTATCCGTTAAATAAATCCGCCGTATTTCATTCTATATACTGCAAAAACGTGGCATCTTTAAATTAAAATTAAGTGTACTTTGGAGGGACAAAGACAGAAATGATGTGACAACTCATCTTGTAGCGTTGTTTCTTTTGGACACCTCGTTATTTTCAATAGTGTGACATATTAGTTGTGATCTGTTTGGCATAGGGTAAAGTGCTCTCTGTTTTCACAAATAACATGACATCACGACTATACCACCCTGTTATTGCAAAGGTAAGCTACAATCAAATGTTTAATTTTATTTCTAAAATGTAACAAGGGTATTTGACCCGTTAATCCAGAAAAAATTCAGTAACATGGGAAGTAGTCTTATCATTGATATCACGTTCTTGTTGTTAAAATATTATTTTTCATAGGTAATATCACAAGAAGAACCAGTGTTGATGATAAACGGGATATTTTTGTTTTGATTATTTGTTGTTGTGCACTTTCTCCAGAAAAATTATATTATCTCACAGTCTTTTATGTCATTATATCACGTTATACATACTAATAAAAATTCATAATGAGCGTGATTTTTGCAGATAAGATCGCGGACTAACAAAATTCTCAAGTTAGCATTAGAAAATACACAAGAGTGCTGTTGCTGGATCGTCAGGTAGTAAGGTTGTTAATATTAAACAATAATTCTGATATTGAAAATGTTTTTGGTAAATGAGAATTTTATAAATTTTATTATTTGCTATTGATATTTTGTAAATATTTTGTAAATAATTAATGTCGTTAATCCCAGAAAACATTATCGCTGCGAATCGACAAGTAGCAGCAATTCATTAAGTAGATCATTAAGTAATTCTAACTTTATTGGTAAAGTTGTACAACAATCGCAATCAAGATGTACTAAAAATAAACATACTAAGACACGTTAACTGTTACAAGGAGCACTCCCGAAGTCCCGAATGATTTACAATGTATAAACTTTGTCAATCATCATTTGGAATTTACAATGTATATACATTGTAAGTCATGATTCAGGAGTGCCTCTTGTAACAGTTAACATGACTTGGTTTGTTTATTTCTAGTGCACCTTGATTGTGAATATAGTATAGTTTGTTATTAGTTTTTTATATTGCATAACAATATGAATTAAGTAGATTTTTTTTACTGTTTTCACTGATCTACATACTTTTTTTAATTTTGTAGATAGTGATGATTCTGTCAATGATCCCAATTATGAACTAGAAGAACCAGAACGTAAGACTGAAAGTAAGAGGATATTGAAAACTGCTGTGACAACATTATATATTCGATAAAGTACACAAAAATTCCTCCTTCTACATCGATTACTATTGACACTTCATACAAAGACACTTACCAAGATAAAACGTTACAGGACAACTTAAAAAATGTACATTCAACTAATGTAGAGAAAAGTGTAACTACTAGGTACGCGGCATGAGTCGAGAGTAATCTATGAAACAGTAAAGAAAAAGGAAAATATGATAATAAAACAGAAAAGTGAATGGAAGAAAAATGTGAAAATATTAAGAAATAGTGGAAAAGGATACCAATTCTCAAAATCCAGTAAAATTTTTCTGGAACGCTCTTTAAAGCCACCATGCAAAGATACCTGCACATTCAAATGTCAAGTAAATCACAGAGAGTCAGCGGCAACAACTTTTAGCACAATACTGGGCTCTAGGGGACATTGAAAAACAATCATTGTTGTCCATTCTTAGCGAACAACGTCGAAACAGTTGTACCAAAATATCGTTATGTCAAAGTTGACTCTCATGGATGTGTTGTTCCAAAGCGTAAAAATAATAGTGCCTATTTTTAACTGTGTCTGGTGTGAAAACCAGAGTATGCAAAACCTTTTTTAAAAACACATTCAGTATTAACAACCGTCCAATCGAAACAGCTTTAGCAAAAAAAGAATAAAAATACTAATATTTCTTCCATGAAGGTTTTTGCCATGGAAATCATAGAAGTTCGATGAAAACATAAAGAATGGAGTTAGGTTAGAGAGTTCTACAAGAAATACCGAAAGTTGATTTAATTACTTAAAACTCATAATACTTACTATTATCTAATTAATTGTTCATTTACAGCAATATTTTGAAATATCTGATCTAATATCTGATGTTCAAAGAATATTCATGAATGTTTGTTATCACAATTTATTTTAAAATATTTTATATCTTTCAATAAACTTATGAATAAGAACCATGTGTTTTATTTATTTAAGTTACCTAAAACCAGAAATTTTTATCATCTACAATGTTACAAGTTAATTTATTGCATTACTTTCTTTCTATATTTTCAGAAAGAATGTGACATATATGTTCATTTTTTTTGCATGTCTAAATTCTATAAGTATATTGATAAAATCTAGGTAAAATGATTAATTTTATTCAAAGCTAATAGTTAATCTATACTCCAATTACAATTTCAAGCAAATTAATTTAGTCATTACCAGTTTATGATTTTTTGAAACATAAAAAGTGCTCTCCTGTAAAATTGCACTTTTTGTGATGTCGCGTTGTTCTGGTAAATGAGCGATATATTATGTATATAATGGAATATGAATGCAATTTGTGTAAAAACTTACTGTTGGGGTTAATGGGCACCCACATTTTGATTGGTAACTCATAGCCCGCTATAATATCGGACCCCGCTATAATACGTGCACCCCGCTATACGTGTAATATAAATTAATTGCTAAAATTTTTGTACTAAAGACTTAGGTTTGGTAAAGAGTTTTTTTTAATTTTTTGTATACCTACAAAACAGTGTATAAAATTAGGCCAGTCAAAGCGTAGAAATTGTGACTTTATAGGCATGGAGTTATTTTATACTCATATAATAGTATCGATATTTGTCTCGAATAAAATTTAGAACATCATAGGTAAACGACTTATTAATTTTGCGATAGAGAACAATATGAAAATTATGATCACAACCTTTATTAAAAATAGATTTATACAACATCAAAAATATCTGTAGATGGTAATTTAATTTAAAGACCATATTTTAATTTAGCATGGTATGCTATTAGACATGCTACGCTAAAGACGGTTTCATGATGGACAATTAGATCCACGGACATCCACGATCCCGGCTGCTTGGTTGCCTGGCAATTTTCGCGAATTAAATTTTAACAGTTACGAGGAAACCGTAGCGATCAACAGGTAGCGAAAACGCGTTCCAAGATTGCGGCTGTAATTTTGAATATTTTTTCGAGGTATTTGGCACACGTATTCGTAATATAATAAAGAATGGCGGTACAGAGCCCAATTTGAAAAATATATATTAATATGTGGAAATTACTCTGTAATTAAATACAATATTAAAAAAAACGAGCCTGTACCACCATTAAGAAGAACAAAAAAAATACACTTTCTTCAAATAAACTTTTTTATTCGATGCCTAGATTTTGTGTCATTTTGGAACTACTAAAATTTTTTATTTCATTATTAGTTCCAAAATGATACAAAATATAGGCATCGGATAAAAAAGTTTATTTGAAGAAAGTGTATTTTTTTGTTCTTCTTCTTCTTTTGTTCTGAGTAATTTCCACATATTAATATATTTTTCAAATTGGGCTCTGTACCGCCATTCTTTATTATATTACGAATACGTGTGCCCAATATCTCAAAAAAATATTCAAACGCGTTTGGAACGCGTTTTTGCTACCTGTTGATCGCTACTGTTTCCTCTTAAATCACGAGACGTCAGTCGATTGATTTTGTTCAAATTTCATAAGCGAAAATTGCCAAAAGGCAACAAACTTGAACAAAACCAAAAGAAAATTTTACCGGTAGATAATTTTTTCTCGAATGATATTCGACAAGACTATTTCACGAGACAATTAATGCACCATATCAACGAAACATAATCTTTATTTATTTGTTAAGAATATTAAATGTACGATTATTATAAGCTGTAGTAGTTTGCCCATTCTTTTCTACCAAAGCATGATTTTGTGTTTTATTGACCTGTAGCATTTGGGAACTCGAAGGTTCAGCTTCATTTTTTGTTGTTTAGAGATTTTCGATCAACTTCTGGTGGTGACTGGAATCCAGCTGCAGATATGGTTTTAGATAGATTGCATTTGAGTGACCCGTTAATTTAAGTAACTCCTGTTCAGAAACACCTTGCTTGAATAAGGCTGACACAGCTGAAGATCGATGAGAATGGTTTGTTATTTTATGCTTTTTTTGTGTCTATTAAAATTTTTTCAGTTGACATTTTTGTCCACGTAAATACGTTGTTGATTTCAAGTGGACAGTTTTTGAACTAAGATATATCCTTCCAGTTGGGGTGAACGGCAAGAAAAAGTCTGTCTAATAAAAGCTTTGGTCCCCTTTTTCCATTAATTTCAAAAATATGCTAACTGGGCATAAATTTTCGTTTGATAAATTTCTTATCAACCATTTGCTGCTTGCCAAACTTTTCGAACCGCCTGGATTTGTTTTGGAAAAAATGCTGTTGTATGGCGAGCGGCAGCAACCCCTAAAATTACGTTATACCGACAACGAAAATCAACTTTAAGGTGAATTACCAATTTCGGTCATTCTTTACGTTTTTGAGGTCGTTTAATCCGAATATAATAATCATAATAATAATTTATTCAACAATAATAGGTACAATCTTTTTAGATATTTAGAGCTAAAGTGAATAAATTAACCCGAAGGTCTCCGAGAGGTGTGGATACACCTGTTTCGGTAAATATGATATAAAATAATAAATAATAACATATTAACGTAAATAACAAATAACATAAATAGCAACATAATACAATATAATAAAATACAATAAATAGATAGGTACGTTTTTTTAAATTGTAAATACACAGTTATGTTTTAGTAAATATGATACGTAGAATAAATAATATAATGAAAACAATAAAATAAATACTTAGTTTAACAATAAAGCACGAATAATTATTTTTTTTAAACAATTATGTATGGCTCAATTAGTTAGTAATATTTTTGAAGAATGGTGTATACACGCATGTTTTATTAAATATGATAAAAATAATAAGCAAAATAAATCAGTTTAAAACAATATAAAATTTGAACTATAGGTATAAAAATTGGTAGTGACTCTAGAGTTTCATTTATTTTTTTTTTGTTTTTTAATGTATGTAAATTTAAGCTACTATAATGATGTTGTCCTGAAGCTATTTTCTTGTGGCATTTTTATAATCAAGTATATTCAAATGGGAAATAAAATAAAATTAATAAAATCATTTTTAGGTAAAATTGTGGCTTATTTCCCATTTGAATATACTTGATTACTATAATGATGTCACAAAAATTTCTTGTTTGTTCCATCAGAAATGATTTTAATTTCTTTTTAAATAGAAGAACATTCTTAGTATTTTTGATATCATTGGAGATATGATTATATATTTTTGGGGCTAGAAATAGAAAACTTTGACAGAAGGACTTTGTCAGTTTCGGAATTATATAAAGGTGTTTGCCTCTTGTATCATGCTCATGTGATGGTAAATTGTTGTCTGTTTTCATGGTGTGATATTTTAAAGACACACAAAGAAAGTATAACTGTTTCAAGTCAAATATATTACTATCCTTATATAATCTTTCTGTAGAGTAGGTGTATGGTTTAGACATAATAATTTTCAGAAATCTTCTTTGTATGATTTCCAGTGGGAGAATGTGTGTTTTTAGGGCGCTTCCCCAAGCCAGTATACCATAACGGAGATGACTTTCTACTAGTCCGTAATATAATGTGCGAAGGTATATATTAGGTATGTGTTTTTTAAGATGTTTAAACTTATACAGGATAAACTGTAGCTTTTTAATGATATATTTAATGTGAAAGTCCCATTTTAGATGTGTATCTATAAAAACTCCTAGATATTTAACATTTGTTACGGGTTTAATATAAAAATGTTGTTTATTATGTGATATTTGAAGGGGTTTGAAAAGATCAGTGGTCAAGTTAGAGTTAAATATTGGTAGATAAACAGTTTTCTTAAAATTGATTGTTAGTATTTTGTAATTAAACCATTATTTTATTAGTTGTAGATCACATTCTGCTTTTGTTTTTAATTCATACCAATTAACATTATTGTGACTAACAGTGTCAAAAGCTTTGGCCAAATCAAGAAATACGCATAAGCAAACTTTATTTTTGTTAAGTGCTTCATATGCTTTAGATGTTAAATTCAAAATGGCATCTTGGGTGGAAGTATTTTGCTTAAAACCAAATTGGTGAGGGGAAATTAAATTATATTTTTTGATATATGCTCTAAGCCTATTTTTCAATAATAATTGAAATATTTTAGAAATATGCGGAATAAGAGATATACGTCGATAGTTTGCAGCAAGAGTTTTGTCTTCATTTTTGTATATTGGTATGACTACTGTTGTTTTGAAGGCTTTAGGCCATATTCCTTTTTCTATACATATATTGATAATGTGAACCAATGGCTCGAGTGTGTATGGTGAAATTGTTTTCAAACATTCTGCATTAATGTCGTCAATACCAGTTGCCTTTTTACACTTTAGTTCATTTATTATTGTTTCTATTTCAAATGTATTTGTATTTTATATGAATTATATATGAAGTGTATTTTTATCTAGAATTATTGGTGGAACATGTTCAGAAATCAAATTTTATGCAAAAATGCGAAAAATCAATTTTGATGATTTTCAGTTTTACCTCGCTGAGTCTTTGGTCGCTGTAAATATTTCCTTTTGAAAATTTTACTGTGTCATCTTTGAAGTAGTTAGATAACAATCAGATTTGTCCAAAATGTACAACCATATTAAAAGATGAGTTGTTAATTTTTAAATATTTTGACGTCAGATTTCGTTCATATTCACTTAAAAAAGTTGGGTGACAAACTTCTTAGTTTATAATTTTAACCAACACAGCAATAAAACATAATTCATGAAGAAGTCTTATAGAACATTTTGAGTCAAAATATATGCAACAAAAAAAAGTTATGTGACTTTATAGACGAGCGACACACCCCGAAAAACGCTAATTTCTGGAGATACTGACCACGGTGTGGCGAATGGCTAATTTTAGTCATCCATTTTATGTTTTTGACGGTGCGGAAAACGAAAATTAGGTTTATTTTAAATTTTATGTGGGGAATCATTGTCAAAAGCATTATTTTATCCTAAAATAAAAAAAAAATCAGTTTTTTTTGCGTTTAACTCGCCACAACTCTGTTCCATTTTAATATTTTTTTCTAAAATTTTTACAGTATATATTTCTCACCTTTCTGAAGACAATGGGATCTGCCTCAATCTTTTTGTCTTATTATATTGAAAGTTATGAATTGTTGAAAGTAAAAGATGCAGATTCCCTAATTGCAAAGTTTATTCGCAAAAATTTAGTGACAAAATTTTAAATTTAGCTTTTTAATCAAGTTTATGTTAAAACATAGAGTACAAAGAACAAACTGATTTATAAAAAAAGGTGCAAATTTTAATTAAAAAAAAACGTGCTTTCATTTTTTTTTTATTTTCAGGATAAAATTGCGATTTTGACAATGTCCCTGCATCTAAAATTCAAAATAAACCTCATTTTCGTTTTCAACAGCATCAAACACATAAAGTAAGACCAAAGTTAGCCATTCACCGTAGTGGTCAGTATCTCAAGAAATAAGCGTTTTTTTGGGGAGTGCCTCTCATCTATAAAGTCACATAACTTTTTTTCTACTGCATATTTTGATTTGAAATTTTACACAAAACTTCTTAGGTAATTACTTATGTTTTAATGCTATGTTGATTAAAATTATAAACTAAGAAGTTTGTCACCCAACTTTTTTAAGTAGATTGTAGATTGTAGATTGCAAAAGGGGTCGATGGGCCCAGTTGACCTTACTACACTGCGACCTATAAGATCTTTTGTGTATACCCTACATCTATATTTTAGTCCAAAAGGTCTAGGCTTCTAAGAAAGTCCATTATCCGTTTTGGAGCTAGGTTTGTAATCTGATCAGGATCAAGGAATACCTGTTTCAGATATTTATGGCGTTGCCGAACAATTACTCTGCAATTGCAGATAATATGTTCTGACGTCTCATCTGCCTCATCGCAGAATCTACATGTCCCACTGTCCAGTATGCCCATTTTACAGAGATGATATCTGAGTGAGCAGTGTCCAGTGAGAATTCCTGTGATTACTCTGAGATCAGATTTCTGAAGCTCTAAGAGTAATTTCGCGTACCGGGCAGAGGGTCGTAATAACCTTTTTGCCTGTCTTTGACCTGGAACATTTTTCCAGTAGGCTGCACTGAGTTCCTTTTCATATTTTCGAACTTCTTCCATTATGCGGCTTTTTGGTATGCCACAAAATGGTTCAGGTCCGATGAAAGGAGTACAAGCTCCTTCCTTTGCGAGACTATCGGCAATCTCATTTCCGACAATTTCTTTATGCCCTGGCACTCATAGCAACGTTAGTTTGTTGCGACTTGCCAGTTGTTTAAGGGATTGTTTGCAATTCCAGACTATTTTTGACTCGTGAGTTGTGGACTTCAGAGCCTTCAAAGCAGCCTGACTATCAGATGCAATAAATATTCTTGCTGAGTTGAGGCCTTTCCTTAGGCACTCTTGAGCACAGAACTTTATTGCTAATAGTTCTGCTTGAAATATTGTTGGAGCATTTCCAAGGGCTGCGGATATCCTAATATTAGGACCTGTGATCCCTATTCCTACTCCTTCGTTTGTTTTTGACCCATCAGTATAGTAAGTGAAGGCACCTTTTGTGATTTGAGCGATTTCGTTTTCTGTCAACTCGCGGTCGTTAATAATAACATCTAACGCGAGTTCGAAATCTTGTTTTGCAGGCATTACGTCTGTAGGCATCTTCATGATTTGGGTTGTTCCAGCCCTTAATACCTCAAGATGTCCCGTTAAGTCACCGGGTTTTAGAGATTTAGTCTATGTCAGCCTATAGGCATTTTCTAGAGCGATCCTCTGTACATGTAAATGTAGTGGAGGAAGGTCTAGCATTGCCTCTAAGGCTGCGGTAGGACACGATCTCATTGCACCCGTGATCCCAATACAGGCAAGTCGTTGCACTTTTTGCAACTCGTTTATTGCCTTTTGCTGCTTTGTTTTGGTCCACCAAACCATCGCAGTATAAGTGATAATGGGTCTGACAACCGTTAAATATGACCAGTAGATCATTTTTGGCTTCAGACCCCAGGTTTTTCCAAAAAGCCTACGGCACATCCAGAAAGCCCTTGTTGCTTTTGTGGTAATATGAGTGAGGTGTGCATTCCACGTAAGTCTCCTATCAAGGATGACTCCTAGGTACTTAACCTCTTCTGAGAAAGAAAGGGTTATTCCATTCATGATCGGAGGCTGTAATGTTAGTTTCCTCCTGTTAGTGAACGGAATAAGTGTCGTTTTGTTGAGATTGACTGATAGCCCTTCCCTCGAACACCAAGTGGTTATAATGTTTAAGGCCTGCTGCATGCGTTCGGCAATAATACCGTCATGTTTGCCTCTAACCACTATAACTAGATCGTCAGCATAGCCCGGAGCACGAAATCCTGCTCTTTTGAGCTTTGTTAGGAGGTCGTCAACCACTAGCGACCACAGTAGAGGTGATAAGACTCCTCCTTGAGGACAACCTTTTACTGCTTTTATAGTAGTTGATTTGCCTCCTAGGTAGGTAATAATTTTCCTAGTGTTTAGCATGGATTGAATCCATTTAGTTATGGAAGGTTGGATACCTTTTGCTGTTGCGGCGGCGCTGATTGATTCATATGAGGTGTTGTCAAACGCACCCTCTATGTCTATGAATGCAAATAACGCCACTTCCTTTGATCCTATTGCCTTTTCTATGTCTTTTACGAGACAGTGCAAGGCATCCACGGTGGATTTGCCTGATTGGAATGCAAATTGTTCTTTGTGAAGCGGTATATTTGTTAAATATTCGCTTCTTATATATGTATCAAGTATTTTTTCCATACTTTTAAGTAGAAAGGAGGTAAGGCTTATGGGTCTATATGACTTCGGCTCCTCTGGAGGGCGTTTACCACTCTTAGGAATGAAGCATACCCTAACCTCTCTCCACCCTTTTGGAATGTAGCCAAGATGAAGCTCATCTTGAATATTTTGACTAGATGAGGAGTTAATGTGTCAACGCCCTGTTGTAGCAGGGCTGGAAAGATACCATCCTCTCCAGGAGATTTGTAGGGCTTAAAGCTATTTATTGCCCATTTAATTCTATTTTTGGTGAAGATTTTTCCCGCTAGGCTTTTTGCAGCTCTTGATGTTCTGTAATTAGATTCATCAAGATTAACCCTTGGGTCATCTTCAATGAGTGTTGACCCAGGAAAGTGAGATTGTAATAAGCAACTCATGCTTTCCTCTATGGTTTCAGTAAACTCTCCGTTTGGCTTTTTTAGAAGTCCAATACCGTTTGAGTGGTCCTTTGAGATTACTTTCTGGAGGCGTACTGCTGGGGCTAATTCAGTTATCCCCTCGCAGAATTGCCTCCATGTTCTTCTCTTAGACCTTCTAAGTTCTTTATTGTATTCTGTTAGAGCCTTTTTGTAGTCATCCCAGTTACCTATACTTTTGGCTCTATTAAAAGCTTTACGAGTTTGAGCTTTTAAATTACTGAGTTCCCTGTTCCACCATGGCACATCTCTTTTGACGGCTTTGGTCTTGATGGGACAGGCCCCCTTAAAGCAGCTAATTATCGTACGATTTAGCCATTGTGAGGCACCTTCCAGTTCCTCTATGGTTTCAATCGAATAAGTTACGCCTTCAACATCTGACCTTAGGGTGTCCTTATATGCACACCAGTCAGTATGTTTCGGTATTCGACAGGACTCTATCTGTTCCCGCTCAGCCTCGACATCGAACCTTATGGTTCTATGATCCGACATCGATACCTCATCGGAGACATGCCAGTTCTGTATTAGATTTGTAGCAGAGCAACTAGTTAAGGTGATGTCAAGCACCTCTTTCCTATTTGCAGTGATAAAAGTTGGTTTGTTACCTCTATTGATAATGTCTATATTGGAGTTAGCCAAATATTCTAAAGTACTCCCCACGTTTGTTCGTGTTTGTGCTGCCCCATACTATGCTGTAGGAGTTCGCATCACATCCAAGGATAAGTTGTCTGTTCTTTTTGTTGCACCAACTGATGAGGCCTTTCACTTCCTCTGGCGGAGGTTGGACTTCATCACCCGGGAAATAGGCAGAGGCAATTATAATTTGCCTTTTGCCCCTTTCCGTGGCGAGCTCCACTTCAGCTGTTGCTAAGTCTCTTGTGATAAACTCCGGAACAGAAATGAATTTTAGTTTTTTAGAGATGAGCAAAGCTGCTCTTGGCAAGTCATGCATTTGTGAATAAATCAACTTACATGTATTATTTGGAAGTCTTTTGATAAGTCCTTTGTCAGCCCAGGGCTCTTGAATGAGCCCGATGTCAGTTAAGTTTCTGCTAAAACTCCTGTTAAGCACACTAGTTGCGGCTTTTGCGTGATGGAGATTTAACTGCAGAAACCTATTATTTTTGTTGGAAGCCATGTTACTGGCTTTTGGGACCTTTATCTGATCCTTTTTGAACTTCGCAGGGCCCTTTTCCTGGGCCCCCTTTTTGTGGCCATTTTTGCTGCTTCACTAGTTGAAGCAGCTTCTGGCTCACTAGGTTTTGGATGGCCTTTTTTTGGTAATATTCTTACCTGGCCAAATTTATAGTTGGCTTTATAGCCATTTTGTTTCACCCTTTCAGCGGGGTTAGGGTCCATTGAAAGAGTGAGCTCTACAGTAGGGCCTTTGTCAACCCTTCTTACAACTCTCCAATTCTGTGAGTTGAGGTCTTCATTTTGGACCTCTAAGAATCGAAGAATTTTTGCATTCGTGGTGTTCAGACTATCAGGAAGATATGTCACAAAGATCTCGGAGTGAGGAATATTGCTTTCCTCTTCCAGTCTCAGCGAGATACCCTCCTGTGGCTGCAGCTCCTGAATTATGCTTTTAAGCCACTCAACTGTGGCTTTGTCAGCACAAGATAGAAGCATCCAACCTGGTCTGAATTGTAGGTTACTGAATTTAGGCCTAATTGTTGCCTTTGGATCCAGCTCCACTATTTTTTCCAGAATCTTCTCTTTCGTTGCGGCTAGTTGTTCCACTGTTAGTGAAGATTCTGGATGGTTTTTGGGCATTATTCCTACCCTTATTGCAGCTGCAACCTGTCCATAGGATGGTTTGTTTTCTTCACCACCGCTGGTTATCCCAACGGTGGTGCCAACTCGCTTTTTCTTAGGATTTTCTGGCGTGCTCTCCTCAGACCGGATCCTCTTGGACCCTTTGCCCTTGGATACATCCTCGGGTGGTTTTTGTATAGGCTTTTATGCCTGTTGTCGAGCCTCTTCATATTTGAGGCCTTGTTTTAACAGGTACTTAAGCCTTTTACGGGCAGCGCCACTCAGTTTCTCTCTTTCGGCCTTTTTTGGCCCTTGAGCGATACTTTGCTCGTCTCCGCTGCTTTTTAAAAGCTCATCCTCCGATTTATGGCTTGGAACTGGATCCAATTCCATAACCTCGGGATGATTGAGGCTTTGTTCTTCCTCTTTGCCCTCATTGTTTTTAGTTTCTCCTACTTGGTCCATTTTAGTCCCACGAGTAGCTAGGGAATGTATGGTCACTCTCAGCAGAGCCCCGCATGCCGGGAGAAGGCTAATGAAACCTGGGTTTCGCCTGGTACCCGGAGTCCGCATAATCGTGACTAAGCAACCTCTTAGCCCCGCGACGCAATTCCTGCGCCACGCCAAGCCTTCGGCTTATGCTGTTCCACCTTGGCTTGAGGGGAATTTCTGTGGTTCCCTTCCACTTGGCCAGCCAATCAAGGCAAGCCCCCACATCGGTAAGCACATCCTCTACAACCACCGGCTTACCAACACGGTATATACCGGGCAGGTTTCCACAAGTTTGCATTGTTTCCGGATGCCCGCAGAGGTCCCGAACGATTAGTTCAGTTACCTCCGCACCCACCCGTCCACAACACTCCCTCTCCACGCTGTTGTTCCCGGTATTTGCGTACGCCAGAGCTTCGTTAGCCAGCCTCTTTGTGACGTGTCTAGGGGCCTGGGACCCTATCCACATCAGCTCGAAGCTGTTACCACCACACACCACGTGGAGGAGAAGTTGGTCTTTGTGCAGCAACTTTTTTAAGTAAACATGAAACTAAAAAAATCTGAC
This sequence comes from Diabrotica virgifera virgifera, assembly GCF_917563875.1. NCBI lineage: Eukaryota > Metazoa > Arthropoda > Insecta > Coleoptera > Chrysomelidae > Diabrotica > Diabrotica virgifera. The sequence goes on along the minus strand of NC_065451.1, from coordinate 109,529,239 downwards.
GACAAAATGTTTAAAAATTAACGTTTTCTTTATTAATTTGTCTAAACATCTAGGACAAATCTCATTGTTATCTAAATCCTTTAAAGATGACACAGTAAAATTTTCAAAAGGAAATATTTACAGCGACCAAAGGTACAGCGAGGTAAAATTGAAAAAGCATCAAAATTGATTTTTCGCATATTTGCATAAAATTTGATTTCTGAACATGTTCCACCAATTCTAGATAAAAATAAACTTCATATTCGGATTCAACGACCTCGAAAATATACCTACACAATGACCAACATTTGCCATTCACCTATCATGGTCGCTTTTTCGATTTTTAAGCGTCAAATTAGGGGGGCGCCGCTCGCCTATCAATTCGGCCCATAAATTCTCCCATAACATCAAATTCCTTCTGGAAAAAGTGAATCTTTCAGTTTACGGCCTCATTGCCTCTCCAGGCAAATACAAATGAGCAAAGGTGAAACAACTTTTTTGTGCTCCATCGGAGGTTTCCTCGTCGTAGCTTTGGATGATTTTTAATATTTCTTCGGTGGATAATGCTTTTGAACTAAGTTTTCTTTTTTCTTGAACACTCTAAAGCTGCCTCCGCTTGGTACCTCTGGCCAATCTTGCATATTTGAAAGATACATCTGTGAATGGGTCGATTTATATGCCGTACTTTAATGGGTCGATTTAATGACGTTTGTCAAACTGACAATAATAGAATTACCAGACACCTTCGTGACGGATCTGTCATAATTTTGACGCTGAGAAATCATGGGCAGGAAGGAGTTTTGTCAGTAGGAAACGTTTCGTTGCTACGACTTTTTATCAGTTAAAAATAGTCTAGTGAAATAGTCGATATAAAACTAACGTTTTCGATAGCGAATAAATCAGATACTGTTAATTTTATCAAAAATTTTTTACGAATTTTTGCAATCAAAATATAATAACAAATTTCCAACCCCCCAGATGGGGTGGCAACTGTATCCATGGTAAAAGCGCCTTTCGGCATCATATAGATTTCTATCCTTAGACTATCCACTGCATATACATACCTACTCAATTTTTCAAGCCAATCGATTTATTCTGTAAAAATTGCGAGGTGAAAACCTTCGATTCTTGGACTAGTTTTTTAGTTATCCAATAAAATATTGCTAAATTCAGTTTCTGAACTTGCGAAAACAACCGATATTAAAAATAACTCATTACCAATGATTTGGATACTATGTTTTGTACAATAATTATACCTTTCTCACACAAGAGCCATTCTTAGAGAGAACCGCCTATAAATTGTTCTTCAATTAGTTTGTTTAAGAAATATAAAATAAAGCAATAGCAACATTATTACTGCCATAATTAACGAATTCCCATAGCCTTCTCAAATACTAATGATATATGTGTAAACAACTTTCATTGATCCTTACAAAAATACCAGACGCAGAAATGTAGGTTAGATTTTATCTAGGTGGGTGATGTCAGGTATCCGATGAAAAATAATAAATTATTTGTAACTTCCAAAAAATTGTTTGTTTCAATAAAAATATGTATTATTTATAACTTTTTTTATATGTTTACCGTTTCTTTCTATTAATAACTTTTTTTTTTATATTTATTCCAAAGAATACATACTCTCCTAGAAGAAGAGTTTAAATGGAATAGATGGTCACGTTTATTTGTCCCTTGAAATTACCGTAGTCATTGTCAGGCCACATGCACCAACTCAGTTGGTGCACAAAATCATATGCTGAAACGTTACAGGACAGAACCGTTCTATAAGGTCTATAATCTTTGTTTATTCTTTCAGCAAGGTGAAGCAACACCCTACCGATAGACTATAAATCCTTTGCTCATAGAGACAGGTTTTGTTTCGGAAAAGGACGGATTTAAAAATGGCAGCCAATGAAACAGAAAGGGAAACCAAAAACATTCTTCCAATCGTTATTCTTTTCTTCTTTTGGTATCATAACCCTGGATGGGTCTTTAGTCTTTGTCGGTCTGGCTATGTTCTACTATTCAGAACTCTCTTGTGCCGTTCTTCTCCATTGTTTTATGTTCATGGTTTTCAGGTCGGCTTCCACGTCATCCAACCATCTCGTTCTGGGCCTTTCTTTTCTTCGCCTTCCTATCGGCTTCCATTTTAATATTTTTTTGTTGTTTTTGCATTTTCTTCTTTCTGTACATGTCTCAGCAATGACAGTCTTTGACTTTTCACAAATCTTACACTATCATAAATAACCTTCATTCAGTTCATTATTCTCGCCCTTTCTGCTGATCCTCCATGTGCCTTCTTCCTCCTGCACTGGTCCATAGACTTTCCTCTTTTTTTCTCGAATATCCTGAGTTGGGCTTCCTCCTTTTTTTGTCATTACGCAGGTTTTACAACCATAGGTTACTACGGGTCTAGTCAATATTCTGTTCTGTAGATAGTCATTTTGGTTCTTTTGTCTAATAATTTCGATCCCATCAATCTTGTAGTAGCATAGTATATACGATTACCTAACACTGGAAATACGTGAATTAATTTCGCTACTTACGGAATTCTTCTGATTGGTTTTTGCTCCCAGCTAAGTGAAGTCATTCAATAGTTCAATACATAGTATAATTGTCTATTCTGATATTATTTTCATTGTCAGGTGTTCTTTTTACGGTCATGTAGTTCGTTTGTCTTAAGCCCCCTTTATCGTGTTTCAGGATCAATTTGTTTGAACGCTTTCATTAGTCGTGGCTTGTGTGGCAGCAATTTGTACTCTTTTGATGTTTATATGGCCGGTTACATTGGTTTTTCTTATGACTGTCTCAAGAACTTGGTTGAATTGCATGGTTGATAGAGCGTCTTCCTGTCTCACTCCCATGTTGATGTTAAACAGGGGAGTTAGTTCTCCATCTACTCTGACTGGGGCTTTTGAACCCTGTAACGTCATTTTTATGAGGCTGACATATTTCTTAGGTATACCTAGATTACGAAGGTCTTCCAGCATTTTGCCTCGTTTTACACTATCAAAAGCTTGTTTAAAGTCTACAATATACGTATTATATAGCTGTATGTCGTATTTATAAGCTTTTTCTTATATCGTTCTTAGTATGAATATGAATATAGGTATGATGTGTAGTGAATCTCTTTGGTCTCAATCCATTTTGATAATCACCAATTATATTTTCGGAGTATTGTGACAATCTATTGTAGATTATACCAGAAAGAATTGTGTATTCCATTTAGGAATGTAATTGGCCTATAATTCTGGTATTTACTTTTATCTTATTTTTATATATTGGCTGTATAAGGCCAACTGTCCATTCTTCTGCATTTGCTCCTTGGTCCATAGTAATGTTATTAGGTAATGAATTTTCCCCAGAGTTCAGATCCTCCATGCTTTAATCATTCTGTCGAAATTCCGTCCATTTCTTGTGCTTTATTGTTTTTTTAGTTTCTTTATTATTTGAACTACTTCTTCATAACTCGGATTTTCAATGTGCTGCTCCGCAGTATAATATATTTATTGTCTAGTTTTACCCATTTCTATTGTCTGCAGTTAGGTTTATTAAAATAAAATTGGTAATTGGGTTTATTAGAACAGTTACGTCACTTAACAAAAATAAAATAAATTCTGTAGGATGAACTATTATAAAAGAACCATTCAGCAACTGACTAGGTAATGTGTTGCAATATAAAAGTAAAAAATCTTATTATTCTAATCAATGAGAATATTAAATACACATTTAAATACTACAACAAAAACATATGTATCCTTAAAATATGTGTTATTTATATAACATCTCGAAACAGCTATCTACCTTTGTTCAATATCCTGATTATTACCATATAATCATTCCTCGTCAGCTTACAAATATTTGCAGACGCGTGAGAATACTTAAAATTAATATCTAGAATTAAATCATGACATATTTAATTACACATTGTCTCCTGAAGACTAATTACCACCATTTCATGACCTTACGCTCACACCTCTCATTCTCCGTGCACATATTATTACGATGTCTTTGGCAGACAAAGCGTTTTTGAGAGTTGCCCACACTGGATGGTAGGTACACAATGAAAAAATTAGACAATAAATCAAAAAATATTAATTAAAGGCAAAGGTTGTATAATGCGAAGCTTAAATGCATGTTTATTTTTGTGTTCAAGGCTAATCGAACAATTTAGAACTCAATAAATCGTGTTTGTGTAGTTTTGCTTTACGAAAACTACGGCGATTAGAGAAAATTATTGGAATTAGAAAGAATAACTCAACGATTGGCCTAAATACCCTGTGAAAATAAATACATAGGCCAACTACGCTAAGCTGGGTTTGATCACCAATCAGTGATATTAGAGATATGTTACAATATTACACACTACTCTTTTATTGCTGGTTCTCCACTGTTAAAAATAATACATTTCAGTATGATACACATTTAAAAACACCACTTGTATATTTTTAATAAGTTACAAAAATATAATTCTTCTTTTAACCTTTCTTCTTCTAATCAATAAGCTGCTTTCAAAAAGTAAGTTAGCACTGACGTATTGAAATGCCTCAACTAATATAAAAATTCTGAACTTGCACATTTTAGGGCAGTCAATTAGGTTATTTGGCTCCGAATTCCATCCTACTAAATCGATTTACTTGATATTTTTACAGTACGTAGGGAATAACTCAAAAAACAAAGTCTACCCTATATACCATGGCATTTTAATCTTGGGGGGCGGTTCCCACACCTTCTAGACGATGGAAAATTTTTTAATCAAAATAACTACGGAGGTGGCTAGAGAAGCTAATTCTAAGCAAAAACTGTTCTATATATTTTTTAACTCAATACTTTCTGAGTTATTCGTAGTTGAAAATTGGCCATTTTCATTGAAAAATGACACGGTCAATCGGACGGTTTTTTGCGAATACCTTAAATACTATGTATGCATCTAACTAAAAAAACTATATAAAATATTTTTGTAGCTTATAAAAAAAAACAAAGAGACTTGTTCCTTCATAAATCTTCTAGTTATAATACAAAAAGAGATATATGATAGGTGAAAAGAGTTTGTTTTCAACTATTCAACTTGAAATAACAGAGAAACGGTCGATTTTAGGTATATAATGCTACAAATACTTTTATAGTGCTTAAAACGTCCTTTAAAATGAGCAATATTAAATGTCAATTACATTCAAACTAGGCGAGATTTGCTGCAAAAAATGATGACTTACGTATTTTAAGAAAAAATGAGAAGTTTATTTAATCCCTTATCCACCAGAATTTAAATGCATCGTTTTCCTTCTACAATACCTTTTATTATAGTGTCATTTCTATGTTTAAAAGTTGGACGGTTTGAAATCAATGGTTTTTGAAAAAAAAATAAGATGAAATTATAGAGCGCATATAAAAATGGATAACTTTTACGTGAAAAAGAATAAAAGTTTGCAACAGATCTCATAGTTTTTACAAAGATGAGAAATATATATATATATATATATATATATATATATATATATATATATATATATATATATATATATATATATATTTCTCATCTTTGTAAAAACTATGAGATCTGTTGCAAACTTTTATTCTTTTTCACGTAAAAGTTATCCATTTTTTAAAATAAAAGGTGCAGATTCGTGAATTGCAAAGTTAAATCGCAAAAATTAAGTGACAAAATTAGACATTTATCTATTAGATCACATATATGTTAAACTATAGAGTCCAAAGAAGTTTTGTGGGGAACTTTAGATCTAGATGTGTCATAGAAAAAAATAGTACAACTTTTTTTGGTTTTAAGAAAAAATGATTTAATTTTTTCTTATTTTTATGGTAAAATTGCGATTTTGACAATGTTCCCCCACCTGAAATTCAAAATAAACTTCTTATTGGTTTTCAGCACCATCAAAAACATAAAGTAAGATCAAAATTAGCCATTCACCACCTATGGTCAGTATCTTGAAAAATAAGCGTTATTTTGGGGATTTATAATGTCGATGTTAAAAGTTGCACCATTTATTTTCTATAAAACATTTTAATCTAAAACTTTTTGGAAGACTTCTTTGTACTCTATATTTAAACAATAAAGGTGGTTAAAAAGAAAAAATTTAAAATTTGTCACTCAACTTTTGAGATTAAACTTTGCAATTCACAAATCTGCACCTTATATTTTACGAGATTCATAACCTTTATCAGAATAAGACTGAAAGCTTGAAACTGATACCGTTGTCTTCAGAAAGGTTAAAACTAAATACTGTAAAAATTTCAGAAAAAACATCAACATAGAAGGGGATAGCAGCGAGATAAACGCAAACAAACGTGGTTTTATTTTTAGGATACAATTTCGATTTTGACAATGTTCCCCCGCTTTCAAATAAAATTTCCTCATCTTGTGAAAATGAAGACTTTATGTGATTAAAATAATTTAACATTTTTTGTCTGTTTGAAAGGAGTAACATTCTTTTACTCCTTCACTGTTGCTAACACTAATTTAATATTTGCTCACAGATCGCATTTAAACGTCGACAGACAACGATATCTAAGAAATCGTGATTTTTTTTATTTCTGCATTGCTGCAGTTATTGCACTAACTTTATTACCCGTAAGAGATTGTTTTTGAATTTTCTGGAATTTCTGCAAAAGATTAACAATACGATCGCCATTCATCATTAATATTTTGTCTTGGGTCCCAATTATTGACATAATTCCCACAGGCATACGTATAAAATTATGTTAAAAAATATTTATTATCAGAATGTCATAAAAGTTAAGTAAATCTGATAATTACCCTAATAACACAAAACATTCCAGGAATGTTCCTAGAAGGTACTCACAGGACATTGAAAACATTCCTGGAATGTTCCCAAATGCACACGAATGTCCCTGGAAAGTCCCAGGAAAGTGCTGTGTCAGCATTTTAAATATTCTTAGAATGTTCTGTTGGAACATTCCATCAATGTCTACGAATGTTCTTTGGACATTCACAGTATATGTTTTAGACTGAATGTCTTGTTGGAACATTCCATGAATGTTCTTTGGACATTCACAGTATATTTTTTAGACATAATGTCTTATTGGAACATTCCATGAATGTTGGAACATTCCATGAATGTTGGAACATTCCATGAATGTTCTTTGGACATTCACAGTATATTTTTTAGACTGAATGTCTTGTTGGAACATTCCATGAATGTCTACGAACATTCTTTGAATATTCATAGTATATTTTTTAGACATTCTCTGAAATATATCGTCAGTGATGTGACAATACCTCCTATATGTTTTTTCATGAGGTGTGCAGGAGACGAAAAACATATTTTAAGGTCACCTGTTTTTATACGTAAGTTCTGACTTGTTTTGTAGTAAATAGATAATTGAATTTACTGCAAACAAGTCAAAAAATATATGAAAACAGGAGGTGGCCCAAACAAGTTTTTAGTCTATCTTACAAATCTCATGAAAAAACAGATAGGATGTATTGTCACATCACTGACGATATGTGGCCATAACAAATAATACATCCTTGATAAATATAAACATTTTTATTGCAAAAAATCTTTTCATACATTTTTTTAATGTAATTTACTGAAATTCCTAAATATTATAAAAAAATGTGTCATATTTGCTTTGTAAACCTTTCTTTTGCTTTTCGTAGCCACATATTCCATTTCCTTCCTGGTTTTTTGTAGACCACTTCACTCGGCTGATTCTAAAAGAAAATAAAAGGTAATTTTTCTATCCTTTACAATTAACAATCAGAAGAAATATTATTTACAGGTAATAATATGCATAAATAATAATAAAAAAATAAATATTAAATAATATTTAAATAAATAATAAATAATATTTAATAAATAAAATAATAATAATGAACATTTTGTATTTTGACAACGACGTCGGATGTGGAAGTAGAAACCTTAATAAAATGATTTTTTTAAGTAAATTATGGCTTATTTCCCCATTAGAATAGTTAATTACAAAAAAGCCACAAAGAAATAGCTTTTTCACAAACAAATAAGTATTTAGTATACATTATATTTATTGTTTTTATTATTTACTTTAATGTCCGACTGGTATATTATTTGACAAATAATGACATTATTTCGAAGTCTGTTAAGTACGATATAACGCCCTAGTGCGTTATTTTGAAAAATAATGCCCTTGGGCATTAAATTTAAATAACGACTTAGATACTGTCAAGTTGACAAATATCAACCTAAGTAAAACTATGGTTACCACAATTACGTTACTACTGTTACTGGTAAATGTACTTATTTAAAAACTAATTAATTCAAAATTCATTCAAATTTTTCGCATTTAAAGAATAATTTAGTCAGACATTAAACGTTGAAAGCACCACAGGTATTATAATAATAACGCTTTCGGTCAACGTATATCCCTCAGGCCGAAGGCCCTTGTTTAATACACCATTGACCTCAAGCGTTATTATCCTTATAATACCCTTGGTACCTTAATAACTATAACATAAGATTATAACTTAATTCTTGTTTTCTATTTATGATGTTTTTATTTATTTACATTGAATATTAATCTGTTTTGTTGTATAATCTACTTCGCAATAATTATGTGATATATTTGACTTAAAATGAATTCAAAAATTTTTTGTAATTGGGCAACAATGTCAACTTAGATCTCTGATGTAGATATTAGAGAGATTTTGCACCTCTTGAAATAACCGCTGATTTTGGCTCCACTATGGTTAACTTTATTAAGCATAACGATTACGGCAACGTTAAAAAGCAGAGTTTTTGCAGCCTGTCAAGTAGGTTTTTTGTGTCATCGTTATCGTTATTTAAACGTAACCTCACTTCACAACGTTATTGTAATTTTAAGCATGTACTTGAACAGTTTTTGATATTTTAATTTATAGGTCATCAAAATTAGAATCTATGTAAATGTAATTTTACTGATTTTTTACATTCTGGCAACAAAGCAATATAACCATTACTATAATGATAACGATAAGCACTACTTTAAACCTCAATAAATTACGGAATCCCTTATGTTTCATAACGGATCATATACTTGCTACTGCCCAGACGTAGTATAACGATAACCATAACGGAATTGCAACATAAGAGGTGCAAAATCTCTCTAATGAATTGCAACAGTATCTATATTGTACGGACTGTATTATTAATTAGGTTAAGCAAATTACCTGTGTGATATAAGCTATTGGAACAGTCTATATAGGCTATTGGAAGTTCTGTCAATATCTTTTTCTAAAAAATGTTTTGAACATACTCCTCTATTAACAAATCTGATCTATACTTCATGCCTTCTTCGCAGGATCTTCTGGAAAGCCAAAAATACAAAATATACGCATTACTAAGCATTATTAACAAATTTTAGTTTTAAATAAAAAATATGATTAACGAACTCACAAAATATTATAAAACAGCTTAGAAATTGTTTATTAGTATAGTCGTTCCCCAAACTCAGACACAACTGGCTAGTGATTTTAGTAGGTAATTTTTTTGTTTTTGGCCAATTTTGCCAAAATTACTAACTATTTATTTTTTTTTTTTGCCAATTTTACGAAATTGGCAAAATTATTTACTAAAATCACTAGCCAGTTGTGTCTGAGACTCAGTAACTCAGTAGTACTGAGACTAAGTTTAGCGAACCTACTATAATATTCTGTGTATTTATTAGTTGGTACTACATATTATAGTGTGTGGTATACCATCGTGTTTATAAACGCATACATTAGCAAAAAAGCAAATTTTGTTATTTTCTCTATTTACTATTTTAGTGAGGAATAACCGAAGTTTGTAGTTTGTGGCTTATTCACAATAATTAAAATAATAAATGGATATGACCAATTATCAGTAAGTGAAACAGAATTCATTGGTATAAATTTTCATATCCGTAATCCGTCTACCCATAAAGGAAACCAGAACCAATAGTATTAATTTATTTTCTGAAATACAGGGCATGCCTTTGTTTACATAATATTTGCATACTAACCTTTGAAACGTTATTCCTGAAGATCTACATTTGCTTCTGCTGCTCCAACTGCGTTAAGGACAGGACAGACACATTTTATGCAATATGTTCATAATACTATAAAAGTATCCGAATTAAAAAAATATTCTTAAAAAGCACAAATAAAACAAACAACGATCACGCCACGCACGACAAGGCCGGGCAAGGTGGCTAAGCCAAGATGCCAAGATGGCCGAAGTGAGGTCGTTCGTTGGTCGTTTTTAGTCACGTGATGCCTTCTCTAAGCGCCATGCACAAATAAAAAATGAACGCAAAAGAAATAAATATAAATGCCTCTCTTCGGTTTTACCGTTGATTGAAATATTTTTATGGGCAATAACTCAATCAACGGTTTTGCTCAAGTTTTTGTTATAAGTAATTTTTTTTATTAACAAAATCGCATCAGCCAAATTGGCTATTAGCGAACAATAATTTTTATTACATTTGTATGTTTACCTATATATTGTATAAAATGTTAATTGAACTTAGGAAACTCTTTAAATTTGACATATTGCACTGTAGGCCTAAAATGTCACTTAGTTTGTTTGGTATCTTATAAGTAATGTTATATCTGTTACACGTATTTATTATTTGCAACTTAAAATATAGGAACATTGGTAGTATGTTCACAGAATGTCTTATGGTAACATTCCAGGAATAATTTAAACAGATGTTCACCGAATGTTCCCTAAATGTCCAGGACATTCAAATATTGATAGAACTTTGGCAGTACATTCCTGGAATCTTTTGTGTTATTAGGGTATGTACAAATCGGCAACACTGTCGATTTTCTACACTGTCTGGTACTACGCGAAAAATGGCCAACGATCTGCGCAGTAATAGTGCGCGAACTTTTCCCGCCTTCTAGTGTGTCACTGCTGTTGCGTTTTCTATGCTGTTGTAAAAGTATAGGAAGTTCGAAAATCCAGTCTGAAAAAACGAAGTCAGAGGAGGTACACTACATAAAGAAAAGAAACTTCAATAAGAAATATGTAAATAGAGAACAGTGGGAAGACAGAAGAGTGAATCCAACTCATTCGAAGTTCCAAGACAGCCAGTTCAATGGTAAATCTGGAAGCAGTTCAGGGTGCAGTAGATGTAGAATGGAGCACAGAGGCCAACTCTGCAGGGCATATAAAGCTAAGTGTAATTTATGTAATAAAATCGGGCATTATGCAAAAGTATGTTTTCAAAAACAAATTAAGTATGTAGATGTAGATGATTCAGAATCAGATGATTTGTTTATAGGCTTGGTAAATACTGAAAATAGCAGTTTTGATGATGATTTCATGATAAATTTTAAAGTTAACAAGCATAAATTAAACTGTAGATTAGATACAGGGGCAATGGCAAACGTAATATCAATAAATACGTTAAATTCTCTAGAAGTTAATGTTGAAATACAGAAAACAAACTGCAGCTTAACAACATTTTCAAATGAAACACTTAGGGTCATTGGAAAATGTAGTTTAGAATGCAAATATAAAGATAACATGTCCAACATAATGTTTTATGTGGTAGAAATTAATTCACCAACAGTATTATGCTAAGCTTAGCTACATGTAAAGCTTTAAATATATTAAAAAGAATCAATACTATAGAAAAAATTGAAAATAATTTGAATTCTAGAGAAGTTACATTTAAAAATGATTACTCTGATGTGAAAGAAATATTAAAAGAAGTTTCTTCAGGTATAGGCTGCTTGGATGAGCCATACAAAATCGTGCTAAATGAAACTGCACAACCAGTTATACATCCTCCAAGAATGATTCCACTACAGTTAAAGGGGAAACTAAAACTTGAGAAGGTAGATGAACCTACACATTGGGTCAACTCTATAGTCTTGGTAAGAAAACCAAAAAGTAATTCCATAAGAGTTTGTATAGATCCTAGAGACTTGAATAAAGCTATCAAAAGAGAGCACTTTTAACTCCCTCCTACGATTGATGAAATAGCTGCAAATTTAAAAGGTAACGTTTATTTCAGCAAGCTTGATGCCTCAAAAGCATTTTGGAGCATAAAACTTGATGATGAAAGTAGTAAATTATGTACTTTTAACACTTGCTATGGTAGATATAAATTTTTAAGACTGCCGTATGGCATTAGTTCAGCAAGTGAGGTGTTTCACAAAAGATTCAGTAAAATATTTAATATGGAGGGTGTAGAAACATATGTTGATGATTTAATTGTTTATGGCTCATCAAAACAACAACATGATAAATGTTTATATCAAGTTTTAGAAAGAGCTAGGATAAATAATGTCAAATTTAATTATGAAAAATGTAGTTTTGGTGTAAAAAATGTAAATTTTTAGTATTAAATTACAATAAGGATGGTCAAAGTGTTGATAGTGATAAAATTAAAGCCATTCAAGATATGAAAAATCCAGAAAACAGAAAAGACATACAGAGATTATTAAGAATGATAACGTACTTTTCTAAACACATAAAAAATTTGTCAGACTTAACCGCACCTCTTAGGGAATTAATTAAAGAAAATGTAGAATGGCATTGGTCACATAAACATGATGAATGTTTTAGTAAAATTAAGGAAATAATTTCAAAAAGCCCAGTATTAAAACATTTTGATATAAATGAAAAGTGTTTAATATCGGTTGACTGTTCAAAAGACTCAATAGGAGCTGTACTTTTACAAAAAGGTCAACCAGTAGCTTACATATCAAAGGCTTTAACTTTAACACAACAAAATTATGCACAAATTGAAAAAGAACTTCTTGGAGTTCTGGTGGCATGTGAGAAATTTCATAATTATATATATGCTTCCAAGTTTGATATAGAAACTGATCACAAACCATTGATATCCATAGTAAAGAAACCCTTAATGAATGCGCCACCACGACTTCAAAGAATGTTATTTAAATTACACAGGTGTGACTATAATCTGATGTATAAAAAAGGTGAAGAATTATATATAGCTGATACGCTATCGAGATGTTGTTCGGAATTGCCTGTAATAAAGAATTATTTAGATATTGAACTAGAATCACAAATTTGTTTAGTAAGATTAAACATTAATGTTTCAAATAATCAACTGCAAAAAATCAAAGAAGAGACTAGCAAAGATAAAATTTTAATTGATCTAAAGACTTTCATAAAAAAGGTTGGCCAAAACAGTTAAACAATGTACATAAAGATTTAAAAGCATTTTTTAAGATTAAAGATGAAATAACCTTCTTTGATAGTTTGCTGATGAGGAATAGTATTATAATTCCTCATGCAATGAGGAAAGAAATGTTAAAAAGAATTCACTATGGCCATCAAGGAATGAATAAATGTAAAATGTTAGCAAGACAATCATTATATTGGCCTTCTACGACAGTTGAAATTGAGAATGAAGATAAAGGTTGCCCAATTTGCCCACAATTTGAAAATGCAAAGAGAGAATCTTTGACTCCACACAATATCCCAAAACTCCCCTGGGAGGAAGTTGGCTCTGATATATTTTACATAGGTCAAAAAAGTTATTTAATGGTGGTTGATTATTACAGTAAATATCCAGAAATTTTTCTGTTGAACGATACAACCAGTTCAACTATAATTACACATTTAAAATCGATATTTGCTCGTCATGGAATACCAAAAATATTTTACTCTGATGGTGGACCACAATACACAGCCAATGAATTTGTTAAATTTTGTCAAAAATGGGAATTTAAAAGCATAAAGTCAAGCCCAGGAAATCATAGATCTAATGGTCTAAGGGTCGATTTCTCATACCTGCGGTAATCTATGGTTCAGTTGAACCAGGTTCACCGGTGATCTACGGTTTTGTTGGGATTGCATTTCTCATTGCTCGTTCATGTCAGCGCTCGTTCTACAGCTTTCGAGAAATGCCAATAAATGGCAAAAGGTTAAAAAGTGTCGCCATTTTGAATTACCTTTTTTATGCTGTTTTTGAATAAAGTTAAATTTAAGTATTTATAGTCAAATAGTCATTTTAATAATTATAAATAAATATTATAAAAACAAAAATAATGTTATCGTTTATCGTTAGGCTTAATATAATAAAATAGGATATATTTATATATGACAGCGTTTCGTGTTAATACAACGCATGCGTAGTCCATGAAATCATCTGAACTGAGTTCTGAAATCTTTGAACGGCCGAATTCCACCGTTCAAGCATCGTTCAAGTTTAAACTGCCATCGGTTGAACGTGCGAATTGAGAAAGACGATTTTGACTTTAAACTGACGTTTACTAGAAGTTCAGGTTAAACTGGAGTTGAACTCGATATGAGAAATTGGCCCTAAGTGAAAGATATATTCAAACCTACAAAAAAGCGTTAAGAAAATCTCTTAGAGATGGTAAAGATACATACATATTTAACATTGCTACAACTTACAAATACACCAATTGATTCAAATTTACCATCACCTTGTCAACTTTTAATGTCACGAGTACTTCATGATCAGCGATTTTCAGAAAAGACAAAACATTCAAAAAGCTTATTATGATAGAGGGACAATAAATTTAAAACCGCTTAAAAATAATGAAAAAGTTTATATTAAAGAAAAAAATAAATTGAGAGGTCTTATCACACATAAATTAAGAGATAAAACCTACTCGATTAAGTTAAGAGGTTCTGGGTCAGAAATTGCAAGAAATAGTGAGAAATCTGAAACTAGTGAGTCCCAAAATTTTGAAAGTGTCTCTGATAACCATTCTGATCATCACTCTCCAATAAACTTACCTCCACGAACCTCTTCAGGTCGAATTGTTAATAAACCTGATAGACTAGATTTATAAGTAATTTTATTATAAAATAAAGGGGTTAAAGGATGAATGAAATAATTGTGGAAATTTATAAATGTTTATTTAAAGATTTGTTAAAGAAAGTTATGTTTATTTTGTCATTATAAAAAGAGGGGGATGTGATGTATGTAAATAGGTAGTATTCGGAACGCACTCAAGTTGGTAAGATTGTAACAGTGACGTGACAGCGACAAGTACAATGAAGCGGAAATAAAACCATTCTGAATCTAGACACGATACAAGTTGTTTCATTATAACCTCTCCTCCAGAGATAACCTAAGAACCCTACCACGTGTTACTTTACTTTACAGGCAGGACTCAGAAATTAATCGTAAAACCCTATTTTTAATTTTTGGGAAAATCTAATTTTTACAGGAAAATGTCACAAGAAATTTGTGGATATTTCCACAAATTGTAACTAGCTCGTCTATCCCTCCAGTATTGCAAAAGGCAGAACTCAAAAAAACGTGGCTGAAGTTTTGCATATATCTGCCAGTCTAATAAGACTTAATAACTGTCCTCGTGATTAAATTTTCTATTTTCTGTGTACCTAATTTTGTTGAAATCTTTATGTTTTTAAGTAGTAGAGTTTGTTTATTGTTTTGATCAGGGTTTGTCAAATAGAAGTAGTCCATTGAAATGTTACATTTAGGGTTGCATTTCTTAGAGGAGTCAATTTTATTATTTTAATGTGTAGGGGGTTCAGTAGAAGCTTAAGTTCAAGTTTTTGGGGTCGCCACTCTTGTCCCCCGGCCGCCATCTTGGAAAAGGGGGTGCAAAGGGCTGTTGCGCTGTATCTCCTAAACTAGCAACCCTACAGAAAATTTAGTTTATCAAATTAAACTTTCTACAATTGTATATCTATCACTTTTTATCGTCAAGTGACCAACAAAAAAGTTATAAACAAAAATAAGAGAAAACTTTGTAAGAACTTCCTTTTGGAGGTTATAACTTTTTTCCGTTCATTTCACAATAAAATAACATCATAGCGATTTTGCAGAAGATTTTTCAACGAACAATTTACACTAAAAGTTGTTTAATCTTATGTATTTATCTAGGTTTTACAGCGCTCCACATTTGACCAGGTTCTCGAATTCTCATAGGAATACGATAAAAACAAAACCTTAGGCTTAGATACTTTTCTAATATCTATATATTTATTTATTATAATTTTAACATTCCTATGCTATTATTAAGCTATTTTTGACCCTTTTCCCCGCCACCTATGCGGTAGAGTATGGAGGCGCGTTTTTTGTGTGGTATTCCAAATAGTCCTAATCCACGGAAAATTTATAGACAAAATAATATTATTTATTATTACATCTTGAAAAAGATCTATCATAGTTATTATTTTTTTATTTTTTTCGATGGTCCAGGCTGCGAGTCAATATCTAAATTAGTATCCGAGGTGAATTTTTGTGGTATAATGAGAGTTAGAGTTGGCGTCATTGTCGGTAATTCATCTTCCAATTTATTATCTTTAATAATTAACGCTGATATGTCCACGATGTTGCTGAAACTTTTACCACCACAATGGAGGCACACTGCTGAACATTTGAGGTCTTAAAATCTAATAAATACTGCCAAATATCGAGGTGGACTGTTTTCTTTGGCCCACTCTGTATATGTTTCTGCCTCTTAATTCTTTTACATATTTTATTTTATTTTATTTTAAAATTAAACATCTCATTTTTGCTAATTAATACGACTGCTAATACGATCAAAATTATGAAATAAAAAATTTCATTTAATTTATAAGCATAATATATAATTAAAAATTGCAAACAAACATCACATCACAAACATCACATACCAAATAAATTACAATATTATCAGCAATTTTCAAAATTGTTTATTATTAAATATTTTATTATAATTTTGGCTTATTAATTGTTTAACAATATAATCGGGTAATTGATTATAACCTTTCCAAATTGGTATTATTTTTTTAATAAAAACAAATTAAATTTCGTGTAGTTAAGTGTTGATGATATTCGTAATTATGTATATATTTACTGTTGAAATCCTTCAAATACAAGGGGTCACAAAATATTGGTCATAAAATATACCACAATTTTATTTCGTGTTTTATTAAGTTGGTGGGTCCTGTTAACCTCTCGAATTCGGTAAGTTCTTTTCTTAGGAACCTTTCTAGCTCTGTATTTTGAGTGGACTCTTTTAAAGTGTTACATGTTTCTTCTTGCTGTTGGTAGTACTGTTTGGACGTATCCCTATCGAATTTAAGTTCGATCGAATGTTCCCTGAGCAATTCCACTCCTAGTTTTGCATCTTCCGTTAACCCTGTCATTACCATAAATGTTTGTCTTGTTTGTAAATTATCGATCTCGCAGTCAACTCTCAACTTCTGGTTGAGCTCCATTGAAGATCATCATCATCATCATCATCATTTGGCTCTACAACTCTATGTGAGTCTTGGCCGCGTTTACTATTTCCCTCCATTGTTGTCGGTCCTGAGCAGCTATTTCCCATTGCTGTACTCCCATTTTGCGTAGATCGCTGGCTACTGCGTCCTTCCATCTCTTTCTTGGGCGACCAACTGACCTTTTTCCATCGGGCCTTTCCCAGAATGTGGCGTTTAGAAGTCTTTCGTCACTTGATCTTAGTACGTGACCCGCCCATCGTATTCTGTTTGATTTAATGTAGCGTACTATGTTTTCATCTCCGTATATTGACTGGAGTTCATCATTGTGTCTTCTTCTCCATTCTCCTGTTGTCTCTTCTCTGCAAGGCCCATAGATAGTCCGCAGTATCTTTCTTTCAAGTACCAGTAATTTTGTTGTTTCCCGCTGATTCAGAGTCCATGTTTCGCTTCCATACGTTATTGTGGGACGAATTATTGTCTTATATACTCTTATTTTTGCTGGTCTTGAGAGTATTTTTGATTTAAGTAGGGTCCTTAATGAATAATATGCCCTGTTTCCTGCAATAATCCTGGCTGCCACGTCCTTTTCATAGTTATTTTCAGATGTTATGATCGCTCCCAGGTACTTAAATTCTTTGACGACTTCAAAATTGTATTCATTAATTGTTACGTTTTGTCTAACCCTTGGTCTTGGGTTCTTCGTAACCACCATGTACTTGGTCTTGTCCTCGTTGACCTTAAGACCAACTTCCTTGGCTCCGTTCTCGAATAGGGTGAAAACTTCTTTTGCATCTCTGGTGGATTGTGCAATTGTGTCCACGTCATTCGCAAAGGCTAATAGTATTTTTGATCCTTGGGCGGCAAATCCGTTTGTCAGTTGTGGCTGAGCTTTCCTTACTGCATGTTCCAGTGCGAAGTTAAACAGCAGGGGGGCGAGAGGATCTCCTTGTCTAAGTCCGGTGTCAATGAGAAATTCCTCCGACGTGGTGCTGCCAATTCTGATTCGTGCGGAAGCGTTCTCCGTGCTCACCTTTGCTAATCGTACCAGTTTTCCAGGTACTCCCATTTCTACCATAGTCTCCCACAATGCTTCTCTGCTAACAGAATCGTAAGCTTGTTTGAAGTCCACGAAGATTTGGTGTACATCGCGGTTGAATTCCCAGTTTTTTTCCAACACCTGGCGTAGGACGAAGATCTGGTCTATAGTCGACCTTCCCGGTCTGAATCCGCTTTGGTAGTCGCCTATTATTTCCTCTGCGTATGGAGTTAGTCTTCTAAACAGTATTATGGATATAATCTTGTATGCTGTATTAATTAACGATATTCCTGTATAGTTCCGACATATTTGTTTGTCTCCCTTCTTGTGAATAGGTATTATATGGCTTTCATGCCAGTGTTTCGGTATTTCTTCTCTTTCCCAGACTTCTCTTATAAGATGATATATCTCGAGATGTAGTTTGTCTCCCCCTTTTTTTAGTAGTTCCGCCTGTATGCCGTCTGGGCCTGGGGCTTTATGGTTTTTTAGGGACGAAATTGCTGACTTTACTTCAGCTAGTGTGGGCCCTGGTATTTCAGGTTCGGCTAACTGGTACTGTCTTTGTTGCCCTGTCGTTGTGGGGTTTTCTGTATTTAAGAGTTGCTCAAAATACTTTCTCCATTGGCGGCTTATCTCTTCGTCGTCTGTGAGCAATTGTCCTGCATCGTCTTTTATAAATCTTGGGCTGTTGATCGTGTTGCCCGTCATTGTTTTTATGTCCCTATAAAACTGTCTAGACTGACCGGTTCTGTGTTCCTCCTCGAGTTGCTGTATTCGTGCTTCTAGGTACTGTTTCTTTTTTCTTCTCAAAAGTCTTCTCGTTTGAGTCTTTACTCTGTTGTAGTCTTCCCTGTTCTCTTCTGTAGGTCGCGTTAGTAACTCCAGCCTCTTGATTGCTTTCTGCTGTAAGCTTTGTTCGCAATCCTGGTCAAACCACTGGTTTTTCTTCTTGTTATTCTTTTGTTTCCCTATAGTTTCCGCTGCGGCGCTTTCTATGGCGTTTGTTATATTTTGCAATTTCTGGTCTATGGTCAATTCTGGTGTTGATGTTTCTTCTTCTTCCAGTGTCTGCAATTTATTTTGGATCAGTGACTGATATTGGCGTTCATTATCAGGTAGATCGAGTCTTGAAATGTCCCATCTGTTTCCTTGTTGGCGTTGCTTTGGATGTCTCGTGTTTAGCCTTGTTCTCATTTTTATTCTGACCAGGAATCCATTGAATCCATTGATCCATTGAATATCCGTTTGCTAATCTAGTTCTTCCATTATAGCTATGTAGAGAGTGTTTGAATATCTGCGCTATTCTATCTCCGGCGTAATTTTTAATGGTCCCTGTGTCAATTAATGCTCTGTAAGATCTTTGTCCGATTTTCAGTGATGCGAACAGTCGCATGTCGTTGCTTGCTTGCTGTGTAACGGCGAGAAAGAACGGAGTTGAATCTTGCTCCTCAGCCTGGGACGACTCCTTGTTTCTCCAGTCTGTTATTCGTTTCCCTGACGTCTCGAACAGCAGTCACTGCTGTAGACCCCTTCTTTGCCGCATCGCGAACAAAACTTTTTCCATGGGTTTTTACAATTCTTACGGAAGTAACCTGGCATCTTACATCGAAAGCATGTTCTTTTGGCGTCGTATTCTCTAGGGTCTGTACATCTCCAATTTCCGCGAAAATTTTGATTTTCTCGGGTTCTTTGGTCTTCTAAAGTTTCGTATTCCTGGGCTAATTCTTGCAATTCCGATAAATTTTCGAAGTCCCGGCGGCGAGCATAAAGCTTATATTCTGGCAGCATATTTTTATATATCCGTTCGAGTTCTTGGTTTCTTGAAAAAATCCTTCTCCTCTGATTAATGTTTGAATATCCGTGATATATCTATCCACTGGTTCGTTTTTCCCTTGCTTCCTGTTTCTGATTTGCTCCTCTAGTTGTAGCGAATATCCTCTGGAATAGAAATCTTTCTTAAAATCTTCGCTGAAGTCCGTCCATGAATTCCAATTTCTGTTGTTGTTTCGGTACCATAACAATGCATGGTCTCCTAACAATTCTGGTAATGCTTTTAGCAGATCTTGCTTATCGACCTCGTAGGCTAGGCAGTCTATTCTCTCCATGAAATCTACCGCATCCGAATATTTCTTGTCGAAGTGTGTGTTCCACCTCCGTACTTGATTTAACAAATCTGATTGCCTCATTTGTTTTGTCATTGTTAAGTCCTGTAATTGGCTTCTGATTATCGAAATTTCCTGGGTCAGTGTGTCTGGTTCGGCTTCCTTGTAAATATTGATTTTTGGGATTGTTCCTGTTGCTTCCTCGCGTTCTTTATAAAGGGTTCTGAGTCTTAACCTTAACTCGTCGACGGTTTCCTTTGGAATCTATTCCGCATCTTTCGGCGTCGCGCTGAAATTCTTTTTTGGAAAGACGATTTATCCATGACGTACCTGTCGTGGCACCTGTTACTGAGTCTGTGTCTTTATCTGTCGGCATTTTTGGTATTTTCCGGGCGTCGAGTAAAGACGTTTACCTGCGTATATTCTAATTTTTTGCTCGGGCGCCAATTTTGTGATGGGTTGTTCTTTTAAGACGACAGACTCAGAAAACAAAATAAATCTATTCAATCTAATTGTTTACAAAATAAATAAAAATAATATATCTCATTCCTCCGGGTAGACGTCTGGAAAAGAAGAACAAAATTAACAATGTTATTCAAATATATATTTATCGGGGCTCGCTCACTACGCTTGCCTCCGTTTACTTATGAGCCGCAAATCACTTCATTACAGTGCACCTTGCGGCTCGAGTTGGACTGCCTAAGTTTGCGAATCACGTCAGTACGGTGCACCTCGCTACTCAGGTCGGCCTGCCTAGCTCACCTCGCTTGGCTGGTATTTGGAGCCCAGAACTGTCGTTTCAGGACTGTCGGATCTCTGCTTGCGGCTCTCTTAAATATCTTTCTGCCGGTGTTGGTTCGGAAAGGTGGAACTGAGTGGGAGCATCTGCGCGATTTGAGAGAATCGCACGGTTCCAAGTGTCGGTGCTTGTTCGGTGTATCAGCGTATCATTACATAACAAAGAGGCATCCTCAGGCGTAGTTCTAACCTTATATTCCGACAACAAAGAAACATTTTAAGTTTAATGAATGCTACAAGTACTATTTCAATACGTGTCTTAATTTCTTTGGTTTGGTCTACATTTGATGTTATCCATGTTCCTCAGTATTTGTAGTTATCCACACTCTTAATTAGTGTTCAATAGTGTTCAAGTATCTTCAATAGTCATTTGAAAATTTGCGTGTGTTGATTTAGTCATGATCATGCATTTATTTTTCTTTAAATTATTCATCTTTAGTCAGTACTCATGGCAGCGTTTATTAAGGCGTTGAATTGCGTTCTGTAAATCATTGTTGTTATCCGTTATTATTACTGTATCGTCTGCAAAACGTAAGTTGTTCAAAACTTTTCCATTAATAGATATACGAGTCGTATAATTCCAATCTCCGCTAACTCCACACGCAAAACAAATTTTCAGTAAAAGCAAAAAACTGTATTTTTTATTTCGGAGCACCTGTCTAAATAAATTTAAATTATTCCATTAGGAAATATAATTCTAATTCGTTGATAAATCTGATTTACGTAACTTGTTTAATAAAACAAGAGATAAAAATTTATTTAAGTATAAAAAAGTGGATTTAGCAGGTTTTGAAACTAACCAGTGGAGATATCGTGGAATTAGCGAATTTTGAATATAACTACAAGTGAATTTAACGACTTTTCTTTTTTTATGAGGACATGTTTTTTCAACTTGTTTAGTTATTTCTTCCAATATTTTAATTAATAAAAGAAAATTACGGACAACAATATTCACACAGTTTTGAACTATACCGCCATATTGAAATCTTCAGAATGAAAGGAGCTGGCGGGTTTTGGAAAAAATTTTTAAGCTTACTGTCAAATTTAGTCGGAATCTGGCGGTATTAGGTACAAAACGAACATAATAACATCTAAAAAATTGCACAGACTATCTAAAAACATGGATGGTATTACCATCTATTGGATCTGAAAGCGCTTCTTAAAATACCGCTTTTCTGTAGACCCTGAAGGGTAGTGGGGACAACACGCAACCCTGAGGGACTCCTTTCTGTATTTTGATGATTTGGGTGTTCTGTTGTCAACTCTTACCTTGGCAGTTTGATTCCCATATGTATTGGATATAATTTTCATATCACGACTGTCAATATTTTTGCTAATTAATATATCTACAAGCTTTTTATGTTGGACCTTATCAAATGCCTTTTCAGAGTCTACAAAACATAAGTACATATCCTGATTCATGTCCATGCATCTTTGGGCCAGCACATTCAAGCTGAACAAAGCATCTCTTGTACTCATACCATCTCTAAAGCCAAATTGTGTGTCACCAATTTCATATTCAAGAGTTTTAATAATTCTGCTATGTATTATTTTCAAAAATGTTTTAAGTGTGTGACTCATTATAGCTATTTTTCTGTGAGCTGAGCAGGTTGTTGTACTTGAATTTTTGTGAATCGCTACAAAGGTCGATTGCAGCCATTGTCTGAGGATTATAGTAGTCTGATATATTAGATTAAAGAGTTCAACCATTACATCAATAACATCTTCATCAATGAGTTTTAATAATTCGATGGGTCCAGGGAGTCGATGGGATTCATTTGGTCCAGTAGCTTTATCCTCTTTTATGTTTTTAGTGGCATAGATGACTTCTTCTCTTAATATTGGTGGTCCGGTGTCTTCTGTGATTTCTACTGACAGTTCTTCTCTTTCATCATTAAATAGTTGTTGGATGTAATTGGTCCAGTGAGACAATCTCTCCTTTACATCAGTAATAATATCCCCTTTATCTTTTTT
Organism: Diabrotica virgifera virgifera; assembly: GCF_917563875.1. Classification (NCBI taxonomy): domain Eukaryota; kingdom Metazoa; phylum Arthropoda; class Insecta; order Coleoptera; family Chrysomelidae; genus Diabrotica; species Diabrotica virgifera. The sequence continues at coordinate 109,506,203 of NC_065451.1, read as the reverse complement.
AAAGGTATTCGTTCTTGTACTTTTTCTGGAACCTCTCATTTCTTTGATTTTTTTGTGTAAATTAAAGCTATCATATTTTTTATCCAGGTCTTCTATTGCTTTGCATCTGTCGGGGAGCCACCTCTTTTGCCTCTCGAATTTTTTGTCTGATGTTTTTTAAAGAAAGGCATCACAACCCAAATTTAAAAAATAATGCAGAAACTTGTATTCAGAACATGCCATGACGCGCAGAAGCTGTTTGTGATCTTGGATGTACAAAGAATTTTAAGGAGTCACATTTCGAATGCCTTTAGCTTTTTATGGATTGATATTTCAATGTTCAAGTTTCTACACTATATATCCGCTGCGATAAAACATGGCATTCTATTAATCGTACTCTATGTATACTTTTTTTTTGGGAGGTGAGAATCTTCTAAAGACTTCTAGGAAGGTGTCCCAGGTGTGTTGGATTAAACTCTCTACGCCTAATCCTAGCGAGCCGCCTACCAACTAAACTCACCTCCTCTTTCTCCAACCGGCGGGCCAGGAACCGACCTTAGCGGGCATAGCTCTGACCCACCTGCTTTGCTCGTCACCCCCATCTAGCACTCTCTGCGTGCGCTCTGTGACTGTCATGGCAACCTGGTCTCGCCACCCCATCCACATTTGCAGCCAGCCAGAGTCCGTAAGGTAACCGACCTATCTGCATGATAATGGGTGAATCCCATCCACCGTAAACTGGCAAAAAATTACTAGACAGTTAGTGAGAACAACTAAACTTTTATTCTGTACCCCCAGTAGGAGTGGCCCATTCATCTATACACTCACAACACAAGATATAAACACATGAAAAACAAAATATCTAACATTTACTAACACTAGGATTAATTTTTTTGAAGTGAAAACTTCTTTAGGGACGTTGTGCGATTTTTAGATAGTGGAAAAAGCATTGAATTCGCGACCGTCATCGCGACCGTCATCGCGACCGTCATCGCGACCGTCATCGCGACCGTCATCGCAACCGTCATTGCGACCGTCATCGCAACCGTCATTGCGACCGTCATCGCTTACGCTACATATTATTTGTATGTATATATAAATTGTATAGAAGTATTTAAATTTAAAATAAATGTAATACCTATTTTAGGATGGGGAAAAAGAATTTATTTCGCGACCATGATCGCGACCGTCATCTCTTCGGCGAAATAAATTTTGTACGTATCTATATTATGTGTATGTATACATAAAATATATAGAAGTATTTAAAATAAATGTAAAACCTATTTTTAGATGGGGAAAAAGGATTTATTTCGCGACCGTCATCTCTTCGACGAAATAAATTTTGTACGTATATTTATTGAAGTGAAAACTTCTTTAGGGGCGTTGTGCACTTTTTGGATGGGAAAATGTATTAAATTGGCGACCGTCATCTCTCCGACAAAATAAATTTTGTACGTATATTTATTGAAGTGAAAATTTTTTTAGGGAACTTTCTGCACTTTTTGGATGGGAAAAGTATTCAATTAGCGACCGTCAATGCGACCACCATCGCTTCGACGGAATAAAGATTTGAAGTGAAAACTTCTTGAGGGACGTTGTGCACTTTTTGGATGGGGAAAACGTATTAAATTAGCGACCGTCATCGCTTCGACAAAATAAATTTTTGAATTGAAAATTTCTTTAGGGACGTTGTGCACTTTTTGGATGGGAATAAGTATTAAATTAGCGACCGTCATCGCGACCATCATCGCTTCGACGAAATAAATATTTGAAATGAAAACTTCTTTGAGGATCGTTGTACACTTTTTGGATGGGGAAAAAGTATTAAATTAGGGAACGTCATCGCTTCGACGAAGTAAATTTTTGAAGTGAAAACTTCTTTAGAGACGTTTCGCACTTTTTGGATGGAAAAAAGTATTAAATTAGCGATCGTCATCGCGACCGTCATTGCTTCGATGAAATTGATTTTTAAAGTGAAAACTTCTTAGGGACGTTGCGCACTTTTTGGATGGGAAAAAGTATTAAATTAGCGACCGTCATCGCTTCGACAAAATAAATTTTTGAATTGAAAATATCTTTAGGGACGTTGTGCACTTTTTGGATGGGAATAAGTATTAAATTAGTGACCATCATCGCGACCATCATCGCTTCGACGAAATAAATATTTGAAATGAAAACTTCTTTGAGGATCGTTGTACACTTTTTGGATGGGGAAAAAGTATTAAATTAGGGAACGTCATTGCTTCGACGAAATAAATTTTTGAAGTGAAAACTTCTTTAGGGACGTTTCGCACTTTTTGGATGGAAAAAAGTATTAAATTAGCGATCGTCATCGCGACCGTCATTGCTTCGATGAAATTGATTTTTAAAGTGAAAACTTCTTAGGGAAGTTGTGCACTTTTTGGATGGGAAAAAGTATTAAATTAGCGACCGTCATCGCAACCGTCATAGCTTCGACGAAATAAATTTTTAAAGTGAACATTTCTTTAGGGACGTTGTGCACTTTTTAGATGGGGAAAATTATTGAACTAGCGACTGTCGTCGCGACCGTCATCACTTCGGCGAAATAAATTTGTTAAGTGAAAACTTCTTTTGGGGACGTTGTGCACTTTTTATATGGGGAAAATGTATTAAATTAGCGAACGTCATCACTTCGACGAAATAAATTTTTGAAGTGAAAACTTCTTTAGGGACGTTGTGCACTTTTTGGATGAGAAAAAGTAATAAATTAGCGACCGTCATCTCTTTGACGAAATAAATATTTAAAGTGAAAACTTCTTTAGTGGCGTTGTGCACTTTTTGGATGGAAAAAAAATATTAAATTAGCGACCGTCATCCCTTCGATGAAATAAATTTTTGTAGTGAAAACTTCTTGAGGGACGTTGTGCACTTTTTGGATGGGGAAGAATCATTAAATTAGCGACCGTCATCGGTTCGACGAAATAAATATTTGAAGTGAAAACTTCTTGAGGGACGTTGTGCACTTTTTCGATGGGAAAAAAGTATTAAATTATCGACCGTCATCGCTTCGATGAAATAAATTTTTGGATTGAAAATTTCATCAGGGACGTTGTGCACTTTTTGGATGGGAAAAAGTATTAAATTAGCGACCGTCATCGCAACCATCATCTCTTCGATGAAATAAATATTTGAAGTGAAAACTTCTTGAGGGACGTTATGCACTTTTTGGATGGGGTAAAAGTATTAAATTACCGACCGTCATCGCTTCGATGAAATAAATTTTTGAATTGAAAATTTCTTCAGGGACGTTGTGGAGTTTTTGGACTTTTTGGATGGGAAAAAGTATTAAATTAGCACATTTAGGATGGGAAATTTGCACATTAGACGATGTGCACATTTTGGATTGGAAAAAGTATTAAATTAGCGACCTTCATCACTTCGACGAAATAAATATTTGAAGCGAAAACTTCTTGAGGGACGTTGTGCAATTTTTCGATTGGAAAAAAGTATTAAATTGGCGACCGTCATCGCTTTAACGAAATAAATATGTGAAGTGAAAACTTCTTGAGGAACGTTGTACACTTTTTGGATGGGGAAAAGTATTAAATATTAAATTATTGTCATCGCTTCGACGAAATAAATTTTTGAATTGATAATTTCTTTAGGGACGTTGTGCACTTCTTGGATGGGGAAAAAGTATTAAATTTGCGACCGTCATCACTTCACTGAAAAAAATTGTGTACGTATATAAATTACGTGTATGTATACATAAATAGCAAAGGGCATACGCATCATGTATATGCTATAGGTATTGCACTTCTTTTTGGATGGAGAAAAAGCATTGAGCTCGTAATTTATTTACTATAAGAAGTTTTCAGTTCTGTCGGCACTCCCACGAGTGTCTTCAATTTTTTTATGTTAAAGGACTCTGCCCCGGCAGAAGTGGGAGTTGTATATTGGCTACCCAGCCTGGTCGGCGCGGAACGACACATGTTCAAAAGAAATATAAAGGGATTATCTTTGTTGGACTCTCCTCTCTCTTTTTTCAGTCAAGTCAAACATTTTTTCATTCATAATGGCTTTATGCATTAATTCTTGGGGCTCACCCAGAGGAGACCCCATCCTCAGCTGCAGCGAGGTTCGCCCTGCATGATATACAGGGCATACGAATATCACGTGGTGCGCGTCATCCACCACTCCACACTCGGTACACAGATCATCCTCGGTCTTTCTTATACTGTATGTATATGACCGAAAGGATCCACGCCCCGTCAAAAATTGTGTGAAATAATAGTTAACGCGCCTGTGTCTGCATTCATACCATCTCACTACATCAGGGATAAGCGTCCTCGTCCAGGCGGCTTTGCCCGTTCCTCTTGACCACTGATCCTGTCAACTTTCCAGACTTCTTCTTCTTTCTTCTGGTCCTGAATTTATAGCTCCGTTACCCCTTCGATGCATTCGTACCCTCTCCTGTGTCAGAATGTGCACCGGCACAGCTCCGGCCACTACGTGTAGGGCAACGGTTGATACGGTTCTGTACGCGCTGCACACTCTAATCAGGGGTTTTCTTTGCGCTCTGAGAAGCATGTCTCTGTACTTGGCTTTATTTACGACCTCATGCCACACTGGGGCCCCGTATAAAATTATTGACATAATGGATTGTAGCATTACTGCCCGTTTGTGTGATCCATGGCCTCCTATATTCGGCATTAATTTTTGTAGGGCTGAGGTCCTTGCCTCCGCTTTCCGACATGCTTCCTGTATATGTGGGCCGAATGACCTTCTGTCGTCGAAGATTATTCCCAAATACTTAACTGTTTTCTGGGGTTTTAGTTCGGAGCCTCTGAACCGAAAATTAATGTCTTTTCGATTCCGCCGTCCCTTCAAGATAGTTATTTCAGTCTTTTCTACTGCCAATTTTAAATCGTTGTTCTCTATCCATTTCGTAGTTTTTTCCATTGCTGTGTTTACTTTAGGTATAATGCCCCGATTCGTGTCGTCCTCGATTAGTAGGACTAGGTTGTCTGCGTATGCTGTTGCCCTTACTCCTTGTGTTCTATTTACCTCTAGTACCCCATTGTATAATATGTTCCATAGTGTGGGTCCCAGGACTGACCCTTGGAATACTCCAGCAGTCATATTCATCTTATTTTTCTTCGTTATGCATACGCTTCTTTCCGATAGATAGTATTTTATTATATTGGATATATAATCCGGGGCCCCCAGCTCGACATTCCTGTCGATGATGAGGCCCCAGTTCGCCGAGTTGAAGGCATTTTTAATGTCCAATAGAACAAGTACCACCCACCTCTTTCTACTTGCTTGTGCCGCGTCTATAATCCAGATCGCCGCGTCTACTGCTGATCGACCTTTTCGAAATCCGAATTGTTGACTGGATAGAGCTATCTCACTTGCCAATACCCCCTCCAGCCTCTTCTTCGCAAGAATTTCGTAAAACTTGCCAAGACAGTCTAGAAGGCATATCGGCCTGTAAGAGGCTGCTGAGTCGGGGGTTTCCCAGGCTTGAGTAGCAATACTAGATTTGCTTCCTTTAATTCCCTGGGAAAGTCTTGGTTCCGCAGTAGATTGTTAAATACTCTTCTGACCAAACCTGGTTTCTCTGTTGCTATTACCTTCAGTGGCAGACCTTCAGGGCCGGGAGCTTTTCCCGATTTAATTTCCTGACCAGCGGCTTTTATTTCTTCCTCCGTGAACTCCTCCACTACCGTGGGGAAGATCTTCAGGAAAGCTTGCTCCTCCTTGGCAGGAAAGAGAAGTTCCGCAGATTCACGCCGCTGGTCTTCGTCTAGTCTGTATGAGGCGATCATTTTGAGAGACTTTATTGTTATTTTGTATGCGTCTCCCCATATATCATTTTCTAGCGCGTCTATCAGGTTCTGCCCCCTTTCCTTTTTCTCTTTCTTTATTTTGTTATTTAATTTCCTCTTTGCTGTTTTATAAATCTCATTGAGCTCGGGGTTGCCCTGGCTTCTTGTGCAATTCCTCCGAGCTCGGAGCACACTTCCTGTAGTTCTCTTATCTCATCCGTCCACCAATAGGGGGTTCTTTCGTTCTTTTTTGTCTTCTCTGTGGACAATTCAACGGCGCTAACGAGTGTCTTCTTAAGTTGGCCGAGATCTGCTATTGCGTCTTCGTAGATTTTTTTAATTTCCGATAGGTACCTGTTTTTGTTTAATGTTTTCTCTCTTCGACCTATCGTTTTCTTAGAACCCCCCTTTAACCATCACCTCGTACGTTATGTAACAGTGGTAGGTGAATAACTGTTCGTCGAGGACATCCCAATTTTTTATGCGCCTGGATAGCCTTTCGGTTGTAATGGTTACATCAATATGTGATTGGCTGGCCCCTCTTATGAATGTGGGTTTGTTGTTGTTCAGTACATGGAGGCCAGCCTGGGCTATCCATTCATTCCAGAACTCTCCCTTCTCATCATTCATGGGAGAGCTCCGTGACCTAGATTTTGCGTTGATGTCTCCGACAATCATTATTTGCATCTCTCTTGTAGCGATGCTCATTATTTTATCTACTTTTTGTTTGTAGTCTCTGATGGGTATGTTTGGAGGTATGTAGCATGCCAGGAGACAAAAATCCTTCATCTTAATGAGAATATAATTTCCGCCCCTGACTATGCCACGCACGCCAAGATCTTTATTTCTGAAGAGCACCGCCACGTTTTTGTTTGTATCCTGCACCCAGCCACCGTCCGAAGTTATTTTTTTGTTAGGTTCCGGGACGATGAGTAAGTATATTTTTAGCGTGCAGGCTTTCGCGTTGACCAGATCGTGTGCACGTTTTGCGCTTCCCACGTTCACCTGCATTATCCTTATACCAGGTTGATCCTTGACGTTCATTTTTGGTTCAGTTCCCTAGAGAGTTGACCCATATCCGTTTGTATATATTAAACACAATAAATATAAATAAAATAAAGGTGTAAATATAAAATGAATAAATAGGTAAATAAATAAATAAAAAATTAAAATGGTATATTGGACAAAACACAGCATACTAAGATTTTTAAAATTATATCATCATTCAACATTCTCTTTGCCTTATCCCTGTGCGTGGTCGGCTTCCTTAATTGCATTTCTCCACACAATTCTATCCTGGGTCATATCAATATTATTTCCCTTTACCAACATATCCTGCCTAATCGTCTCCCCCCACGTCTTGTTTGGTCTTCCTCTCCTTCTCCTTCCAGGAATCTGCACTTCAGTTACTCTTCGTATTGGATGATTAACGTCTCGACGTTGAACATGACCAAACCATCTCAACCTATGCTCTCTCATTTTGGCATCAATTGGTGACACCTAGACTTCCCCTAATATACTCATTTTTAATTTTATCGTTTCTTGTCACTCCACTCATCCATCTAAGCATTCTCATCTCCGCCACATGCATTCGTTGTTCCTCTTTCTTTTTCACTGGCCAAAATTCAGTTTCGTACATCATAGTCGGTCTTATGGCTGTTTTATAGAATTTTCCTTTCAGCTTCATTGGAACTTTTCTGTCACACAACACACCACTCGCTTCCTTCCATTTCATCCATCCAGCCCTAATTCTACTGCATGCATCTCCATCTATTTCTCCATTACTCTGTAATACCGATCCCAGGTACTTAAAACTATTGCTTTTTACAATCAGTCTACCATCCAAAGATACCATTTTATTTGTAGTAACTCCATTTTTAAATGAACATTCCAAATACTCTGTCTTTGTCGTACTAAGTTTTAAAACTTTTTCCTCCAGAGCTCGTGCCCACTGTTCCAGTTTTTGTTCTAAGTCTCTTTCACTATTTCCTGTTATCGAAGGGGATTCCTTCGATATGATAAAAATAACAACAGAGTTGAACCAAATTAAAAGAAAAGAAAATAATATTTTAATATCTGGTGTTCCTGAAACTGAAATTAATTTGCAAGCTTATATTGAAAATATGTTTACAGCTATATCAATGAATCGAAATCCGCAATTAGATGGTTTACACGCTTCCCGTTTGCATCTAAACATTCCGTATATGTATTTGGAACATAGGAGTTTTCTATTGGTTCGTTGCAGCACGCGGTAATATTTTAACCAATAGGCGGCGAGGTTCCAAATGCATATACGGAATGTTAGTCGGTCCCAAATTCATATACGGAATGTTAAATATCGTACACCGAAAAAGATAAGTTTTTTTAGAGTCTTTTAAAAGGAGATTTATTTTAAAATACTTGTTACTGTATTATTAAATAAAAATAAAACAATTATAATATTTCGAATGTTATTTGGTGCGAAATTCATATACGGTATGCTAAATATTCGTAGAAAAAAGACGATTTTTATTAAAGACAGTTAAAATGAGACTGGTTTTTAATAGTATATTATGCAACGAGCATTTAATGATGGTCATTATGAAGCGACTATAAGGGATACGAAACGAGTTTCGTATATAGTACGAGCGTCATAATGATAATTAAATGCAAGTTGTAGGTATACACGATTTTTGTTCTATGATCATTCACAAAAAAAAAATATATTCAAATTTATTAATTTTGTAACGCAAACAAATTAAGTAGTTTGTCAGTCTGACAGTTTGTTTACATATTGAGAACTGTCAAAGCGTATGTATTTGACTCGCCATTGGTTACTGCGCGTGTGCCACCTTTATCGCGAATGTCATATCGCGATTCTATTAGTTAAAAATCTTTATCTTAATGAAAATCTGTATCATAATAAAGTTCATTATGATACAGGTAGTGACATCATAATTGACTCTTTGATAGCCTGAATGATGACAAACATAAATTTTATTGAAAAAAATAGTATTTATTAGAGCATACAATTAAATATACAGTGCGCTGGAATAAGTGTTGCACCCTTATAACTTATTTATTTTTAGCACATTAGCAAAACGCTCAGACAGGTCGATTTTTAAAATAGTCATGGTATATTATAGCATCAATGTTTCGAACTTTACCCGATCCCTCTTCAGGTGACAGGCATAACTTTGATTTTTTTAAATGGGAAAGTACCTACAGCATGTAACACCTCATTTGAAAGCTTTTAAATACTGATTACAAAAAGGGACAATACTTTAATCCTTTTTAGAGCGTAGGTGCAAAAGTTCGGTCGAATTCATTTTAAACGCATTCATTTTTTATAATTCTGAGAAAACTAATAAGTATTTTTAAAAAATTTAAACGCAGAATGAAAAATTACATTATTACCGAGGGCTGAGAGTTCCTTCGAATAAAGAAAAATTTTCTTTTAAATGATATATTTGAAATTAAAAATCAGACTAAATTTTCTTTTTTCACACCTCTGACTTATTAAAATAAACATTATAGAAGTTCTCAGAGACTTTTGGCCATCGATAATACTGTAATATTTCATTCTGCGTTTAAATTTTTCAAAAATACTTATTAATTTTCTCAGGATTCGAAAGAAATTATTGCATTGTAAAAGAATTCGACCGCAATTTTGCGCCTACGCTCTCAAAAAGGATAAAAGTATTATACATTTTGGTAATCAGCAATTAAAAAGCTTTTAAATGAGGTATCACATGATGTACTTTCCTATTTAAAAAAATCAAAGTTATGCCTCTCACCTGAAGAGGGTTCGCGTAAAGTTCGAAACATTGATGTTATAATATACTATGATTGTTTTAAAAATCCACCTGTCTGAGCGTTTTGGTTATGTGCTAAAAATAAATAGGTGAATAAGGGGGGGTAACACTTATTCCAGTGCACTGTATGTATATAAAATATTATTATTTATATTTCATCAAATATTATATTATAAGAACTTACCTGCATAAATAGTGAGCAGTATTTTTTTCGTATGTGTAGCTCTCCAGCTTGAAAAATAAATACTTTTGTATTCATTTAGCCATTTATTCATGTCTTCTTCATTTCTAATGTCGACTCGGTACTTATTTTCATTGATTACAATGTATTTAAAACTTTTTGGCAAATCCATTATGTAAATATATAATATTTTATAGAATAAATAATATTTAAAACACAACCGCAAATGTTATAACCAAGTTAACAATTATTTTCGTCTGATAGCACACAGCCCTAAACTTCAATAGAATTGAATAATTGAATAGCTGAAACAGATCTAAACATACTTAACAATACGTGCAAGTCATTAAAAATTATGAGAAAGCGAAACCTTAGTCAAATAAAGAAATATGTCTCTCAAATCTATACCATCCCATTTATGAATTTCGCACCAAATAGGTACCTAGTCATTGTTTTATTTTTCTTTAATAATACATTAATAAAATAGGTATTCTAAAACCAGTCTCCTTTAACTGATTAATAAAAAGTCCCATTTTTTGGTCTACGAATAATTAACAGTCCGCATATGATTTTCGCACCAAATAACATTCGAAATACTATAAGTGTTTTATTTTTATTTAATAATACTGTAACAAGTATTTTAAAATCAATCTCCTTTTAAAAGACTCTAAAAAAACTTATCTTTTTCGGTGTACGATATTTAACATTCCGTATATGAATTTGGGACCGACTAACATTCCGTATATGCATCTGGAACCTCGCCGCCTATTGGTTAAAATATTACCGCGTGCTGCAACGAACCAATAGAAAACTCCTAGGTTCCAAATACATATACGGAATGTTTAGATGCTTCCCGTTTAGGTCTACAACCGTCAGCCAACTCAAATAAATGTCGTCCAATTAAAGTTACGTTTCCAAATAGTAATCAAGTGACTAATTTTTTAAAGCTAAATCCCAAACTCAAATCAATAGACTGTTATAAGAATATATATATGAGGTCAGATCAAACTGTTATGCAACGTGAGTATACTTCAAAAATCAAAAAGGAACTTAGCGATCGTTTGGCAGCGGGTGAAAGCAATTTGATTATAAAATACAAACATAGTATACCATTTATTGTGTCAAAAAAACCTGTAGTATCATCCACTGGATCACCGAAAAATAATGACAAACTTTTTGTATATTATCAAAACTTCTTCTTCTTGTGCCACTCCTATCGGAGATTAGAAATCATCAAGGCTACCCTGACTTTGTTTACAGCTGACCTAAAAAGTTCATTAGTGGTGCAGCCCAACCACTCTCTCAAATTCCGCAACCATGACATTCTTCTACGGCCTGGATTCCGTTTTCCTTCTATTTTCCTTGCTTTATATTTTGAAGTAATGCGTATTTATGACCTCTCATCAGGTGACCCAAATACTCGAGTTTTCTTCGTTTCATCGTTAACAAAATTTCTGGGCCTCTTCCTATCCTTCGTATTACTTCAAGATTTGTGATTCTTTCAACCCAACTTATCTTCAGCATTCGACGGTAGCACCACATCTCGAAACTTTCAATATTTTTTATGTTGTTCTGTTTGAGAGTCCAGGCCTCTACACCATATAATAGCGTGTTAAATACGTAGCCTCTTAGCATTCTTAATCGTAAAGGAATGCTTATATCTCTGTTGCAGAAGAATTTTCTCATCTTTATGAAGGTGGCCCTGGCAATTTCGATACGTCTTTTTATTTCATTGTTTGGTCTCCAGTTTCGTTTATTAAAGTTCCCAAGTATTTGTAACTTGATACTTTTTCAATTTGAATGCCGTTTATACTAATATGTGCTGGTTATGTCATCATTTTACTGAAGACCATATACTTGGTTTTTTTGATATTAATGTTTATGCCATAATTGTTGCAAGCAATATTTATGTTTGTAAGTAATCGTTGTAATTCTTCTACTGTTCTTGCAACTAGTACAGTGTCGTCTGCGTATCGAATATTATTTACAACCTCTCCATTGATTACTATTCCTTCATATGCTTGCAAAAGGGCTTCCTGACAGATGCTTTCACTATATACATTAAATAGCAGTGGTGACAAAATGCATCCCTGTCTTACTCCTCTACGTATTTTTATTGCTTTTGATATCTCATTTTCTATTTTGATGTTCAAGAATGTCTCTTAGCCTATCGTGGCGTACTCTGTCAAACGTTTTTTCAAAATCGATAAAACATGCATGTGCTTCTTGATTAACGTCTAGGCATCTTTGTGTAAGAACATTCAAACCGAAGAGAGCTTCTCGAGTACCTAGTCCTTTTCTGAACCCCATCTGCGTATTACTAATATCTGACTCCAACTTTTGATAAACTCGGTTGTGGATGATTTTTAGAAATATCTTTAGTAGATGGCTCATTAAAGATATTGTTCGATGTTCTGAACATTCTTTTGCGTTGGATTTCTTTGGCAGTGTAACGAATTTAAACAGCAGCCACTCTTGAGGTATAATACCAGTATTGTATACTGTGTTAAATAAGTGCAATATTATACCTATTGATTCATCATTCAAGAGCTTTAGTAATTCAGTACGAACCTCATCGGGTCCATTTGCCTTTCCAGTTTTGGAATTTCTAAGTGCCATTTCTACTTCACATTTTAGGATTTCAGGTCCCGTTTCACTATTTACCTGGACAATGTTATTTCTGTTGTCCTCAAACAATTCTCTTATGTATTCACTCCATCTATTAATTTTTTCTGTTAAGTCTATAATAATATTTCCGTCTTTGTCCTTAAGCAAACTTATTTGATGTCTTCTTTGGGTTCCTGTAAGTTCTTTTACTTTTTTATGTATATTGAACGTGTCATACTTTCTTTCATAGTCTTCCATTTCTACACATTGTTCTATAATCCATGATTCTTTGGCCTTCTTTATTATTTGCTTTATGTTCTTATCAACCTATCTGTATTTTTCTGAATTATTCTTCAATTTGCGTCTTTCATCCATTAGTTCTAGTATGTCTGGTGTCATTCACACCTTATGTTTCTTTGTAGACTTGGTTAGGTGTTTCTTTCCCGTAGTTCTTATTATAGTGTTTATATACTTCAGTTTTTCATCTATGTTGTCTATTCTGCGGATTTGGTTTTCTGGTAAACTAAGGCTGGTATTGATTTCTTCTCGCACTGTTTGTCGTCGGTGTTCACTTTTAAGCTGGCTTAAGTCTAACGCTGGGATAATGGTTTTTCTCATTTTCTGTGGTCTAGCTTCTAACACAGATACTACTGGATTATGATCCGAACCGATATCAGTTCCAGGGTAAGTTTTAGTAGATTTCACGGCATTACGGTATCTTTTTGTCACACTTATGTAATCTATTTGGTTTCTGATTACTTTTTCTTGTGTGTGTTGAGGTGACGTCCACGTATACAGTCGCCTTGGGGGTAATTTAAAGAATGTATTAGTTATTATTAAATCTTCGCTTTGACAAAACTGAACTAAACGATCACCCCTTTCATTTCTATTACCTAAGCCGTATTCACCTACATTTTCTTCAACTTTACCCTGACCTACCTTGGCCTTCAGATCGTCCATTACTATGTTAATGTGTTGTCTCTTTGTTGTTCTCATCACCTCTTCTAAGTTATTATAGACTTGTTCTATTTTCTCTTCGTCTTTGTCTGCTGTAGGAGCGTACACTTGTATGATGTTTATTATGTTCTTCTTATCTTTCAATTGTATTAACATCACGCCCTCTGAAAATGGAGTAAAATTTGCTACAGCATCTTTCCATTTTTTTGAGATGATGACCCCAACTCCGTATCGATGGGTTGTGGTGTCACTTCCGGCATAATAAACATACCATGATTAGTTGTGGGGCATTTGCCATTTCCTGTCCATTGTTTATCGCTTATGCCTAATATGTCTATACCCAAACGATCCATTTCCAACACGGCGTTATCTAATTTTCCCGAAGAGAATAAGCTCCTCACATTCCACGTAGCAATTTTTATGGTTGTCTTTTTCTTATTACAAGGGTTTCGCAGGTTTACGACCGAGGAAGCCTTGTACTTATCTATTTGTCTTCTTTTGCCGGATCTTGGTATCCGATGTCCATGATCAGTAATTCTCCTTTGAATATCCACCATGATGATTACTACTAGGGGTACTCTATGAGTCCTTAATGCAGTGGTTCCCCGTTGCCTTCTGCATCCTTATGCCGTTGACCATTCTGCAGGGTTCATCCGCCTTCGAGACCGATTTCTCAGTCTCAGGACAAAAGAGTGCCCTAACACTTACTAGCTCGTCCACCCGAAGCTGTTGGTTAGTAAGTGGGGATTGCTTATAATAATAATGATGTTTATTTAGGAATAACAATAAAGAATTACAAAAAAAAATAAAAAGCATAATGAGTACTACCTAAATAAACATAAATAACTCACTGAAGTTGAGCTACCCTGTATATATTACTAATATATAAACAAAAGTAGCACCCCTTGTGCGTGAGACTTAAAATATAATATACTAATTTACAAATATAAACAAACACAAAAAATATTTAACAAATGTATAAATGTATACAGTTATATGAAAATTTATAAAAATACTAAAAACTCTAACATTAATCAAGAAAAAATAAAAATATAATAATTTTAATATAATTTGTGATATAATGGTAGGGGAGCCCAAGCGGGGATTTTTGCAGTTACTCGAGCGCGTCAGATTATCATATGAGGAGAAACCTGGTACCCTGTAGATGCACCTCTACCATATATTGGCTCTTAACACAGGGGAGTTCGTTAAGGGGGGCCCGAAAAAAAAATCTATCCTTAAAAAAACTCGAAATTGTCAGATTAAGATAAGGTAAGTTAAGTACATGCAAAAGAGTGTATATTTAAAAAATCTGACGATTTGAGCCGGGCGTAAGGAAATGGGTGAGTCCCAAAGTTTCACAAGAAAAAAGCGAATATTTCGCGAAATGATTGACATATCGAAAAACTAAAAAATATGTGCTCAATATTTTTTAAAAATCTATCGAATGATATCAAACACGTCTTCCCACGGAGAGGGGTGGGGGGTAAATTTAATATTTTAAATACGAATCCCACGATATTTCGCGAAATGAATATCAGATCGAAAAACTGTAAAATACACTTATTCAATATTTTTGAAAAATCTATCGAATGGCACCAAACACGACCCCCCACGGAGGTGGGGTGGGGGGTTACTTTAAAATCTTAAATGGGAATCCTCATTTTTTATTGCAGATTTGGAATCCTTACGTAAAAATAAGTAACTTTTATTCGAAACATCTTTTCGAATTATGGATAGATGGCGTTATAATCGGAAAAAACGATTGTTGGAAGTGGAAAATTAAATTAAAAAATGGCAAGCGCCCACTAAAATGGAAAACTTTACTTACCTTTTTTTGGTTTTAGGACCTACTCTTCACAACCCAATAGGTCCCCAAAGCGCTCGAGTGACTGCACATTTAGCATACTTTGCTCCCCTACCATAAATGTGGCCATCAATAATTCAAGAAATGTCGCAGTTGATAATAAAAATCTATTTAGATACAATTTTTATTTTCGATATAATTTTTTATTTCCTATTTAAGTTTATTTATTAAAATTATTGTCCATTGATAAGTTCTTCGCAGAATTTTGTTGATTTGTTCCCAATCCATTGTTTAATTTCATATTTATATCTATGTTTTTTATAATTTTTAAATTGTTTTAAACTATCCGGTAGCAAATTGTACAATTTGGGCCCTATGTAACCAACATATCTTTGAAGGATGGATTTATTACATTTTGGTAGAATTGTATTATGTTTTATATATCTAGTTTGGTGGGCATGACTATTAAAATTTATTATTATCTTTTTTTCATGTATATGTATAAGGGCTTTATAACAGAATAATTTACGTACATTTAAAAATTTACTTTCGTTATATAACAGCTCACTAGAATATCTTAAATTTTTCCCGTATATATGTAATTCTAATTAGCCATTTCTGAATAATATTTATAGAATGTAAGTAATTATTGCGTATTCCACCCCATCCTAAAAGGCCATATGTGAGTTGAGATTGTATAAGTGCATAATAAAGAATTCGCAAATGAGTTATTCCTAAAAATTGTTTTAAAAATTTAAATCTTGATAAGAGTCCTCTTAATTTATTTACTATATTATTTGCTTGGGTGTTCCATCGTAAATGTTTATCAATTATTATACCTAGATATTTAATCTCGTATGTATGTGGAATTTCATTTTTTGCATCAATTTTTAATGAGCCAAGATTTGGGAGGTTATTAACATATGATGTAAATGGTATATATTTTGTTTTTTCTATATTTAAGGTAAGTTTATTAAACTGAAACCATTTCTGAATTGTAGCAAAATCTGTTTCAGCTTTTTGTTTTAAATTATTCCATGTACTTGCATCATAGAAAATAGCTGTGTCATCTGCAAAACTTATGATTTTACCTGTTACATTCAGTCTGAATAGATCATTGATATAAATATTGAAGAGAATTGGTCCCAAGACTGTTCCCTGTGGTACTCCGTAAGATATAATTCTTCCTTTACTGATTTCTCCATCTATAGAAACATGTTGTTGTCTATTTAGTAGATAACTTTCTAGGATGTTATATGCAAGTCCTCTTATACCATATTTTTGAAGTTTATTTAGCAGTATTTTATGTGAAACTGTATCAAATGCCTTTGCTAAATCTACAAATATACAAAGAGATGGTTTTGCATTATCAAGAGCTTTGTAGATGTTAGATTTATATCGGCAATCTCTCGGTGGTTACCCTCACTTAGTTTAGCCTACAGACCAATGCAGTTGCCCAGGGTGTGGCACGTGGAGCCATAAGTGACAGTTGGATGTCTTATGAGGACCAGTTATTTCGAACCATCTCCCGTATATTACGCTCGATGTGGCCGTTCTCATCAAAGGTACTACCTCTATAAAACACCCCAACACCCCTTATTAAAACTGTCGCGGTATAAATTCGAAAACAACGATATATTTTCAAAATGTCCTAATATCACAATATCACATTATTGCAATCACAGAATCTTGGCTTCGGGATGGAGTACGCAGTAGTGAACTATTTCCTGAAGACACCTACACAGTTTATCGTAAAGATCGAAGTTTTGGCAAGTTTGGAGGAGGAGTGATTTTTGCTGTAAATAATAACGTGTGTCATTCAGAACAACATAGTGTAGTGTTTCCTATAAAAAAATTGATGTTTTATGTGTTAAAGTTTTCAAAACCAATAGCAAACCAATCTTCTTTATAACAGTTTATATCCCACCTAACGTGACATTTAGTGAGTATTCTGATTTTTTTGACTATATTGAAACTTTCCATGAAACTCATGAGGCCGTTTTGATTGGAGATTTTAATTTAACAGATCTTGCGGCATATTATGTCAATAATAGTCAAATAACTCCTTTAATTAATAGATTTGTTCAACTATTAAACTATACAGATTCTGTACAAAGTAACAAAATAAAAAATATACATGGAAAGATATTAGATTTGATTGTAACACCGTTAGTTTTTAGTTGCGAAGTTACACCTGAAGTCAATGCCTTAGTTCCTATTGATTATCATCATCCTGCTTTAACTTGTTATTTTCCGTATGAAGTCAAAGAAGATGAATATTTTGTTCCGAATCCGAAACGTCTTAATTTTAGAAAATATAAAGTAAATAAATTTAACAAACTTTTAACCGATGTGGACTGGAATCATTTAAAACATTTTTCAGATGTAGATTCTGCTGTAGATTCGTTTAGTTTGTCTCTCCAAGAAAATATAGATAAATGTGTTCCACTTAGTTCAACTAGATCTCAAAAATATCCAGCATGGTTTACATCTGAAATAATCGCCAAAGTTAAACGTAAACATCATTATCTGAGAATGTATAGACGAAGTAAATATTGTTTTTACCTCCAACGAGCTAAAGATCTCAGGAGAACTATTAAATTAGAAATACAAGTAGAATATAAAAAATTTGTTGAAAGATCCCAAAATTCTTTTTTTAAGTCAGATGCGAGACAATTTTGGAACTTTGTTAATGCCAAAAATGATAAATCACGGATACCTGGTCTGATGAAATACGGTAGTGATAAGTTTACCACGAGTCAAGATATAGTAAACGCATTTGCAAACTTCTTTAAGCGTGTTTATATTTCTGATAGTATAGCTCTCCTTCTGTTACATCTGATTTTAATTATAATCCAAGTTCTTACTTTAATATCGGTAAAATTACCAGTAACGATATTATAGAAGGTGCAAAGAAATTAAAAAATAAATTTTCCTGCGGCCAATTCATAGAACCACTTGTTGTAATTTTTAACCTCATTCTTAAGACAACAACATTTCCAACTGCGTGGAAAAATACAAGAGTTTGTCCTATTTTTAAATCAGGTTCAAACTCTGATATATCTAACTATCGACCTATCGCTCTTATATATCAGCATTCTCTAAATTGTTTGAAATTATCTTGACAGATTACTTGTATGCTCATGTGCGTTGTTTGATTACTAGCAGTCAACATGGTTTTGTGAAAGCTCGGAGTACGGCAACAAATCTTTGCATATTTACAGAATACGTTTCGTCAGCTTTAGATTCAAGACAACAGGTGGACGTCTTATACACTGATTTCAGTAAAGCATTTGACCGAATCTCACACAATAAATTGCTAACAAAATTAGATCAGTTTGGAATTTCCAATAACTTTCAAATATTACTGAAATCATATTTAACTGATAGGAGTTTGTTCGTAGAATATCAAGGCTTTCGATCTTTTCGTTTTGTTGCCACGTCTGGAGTACCTCAGGGGTCAAATCTGGGCCCCTTATTATTTCTCCTTTTTGTTAATGATATCTGCTCCATCGTAGACTCTGAAACACTGTTGTACGCGGACGATATGAAAATATTTCTCAAAATTAACCATATTTCCGACTGCGTTAAACTTCAACAGGATATATCTGCCATTAATGAATGGTGTTTCAATAATCAACTATCCTTAAATATAAAGAAATGTAAAGTAATGTCCTATACCCGAAATATCAATAACATACATTTCGATTATAAGGTCAACAACATTTTACTGTCTTCTACCTCAGAGTTTAAAGATCTTGGTGATATATTTGACAGTAAATTAACATTCTCAACTCATATTAATACCGTGGTCTCTAAAGCAACCAAATCTTTAGGATATATTATTAGAAGCTGCAGAGATGTAACGTCTGTGGAAGCTTTGCGTAGTTTATATTTTGGACTAGTTAGTAGTAAACTTAATTACTGCAGCGTGGTATGGAATCCTAATCATGCAGAACTTGTCTCTAATCTTGAATCTGTTCAAAAAAGATTCTTAAGATATTGTTACCTCAAAAAATATACCAGATATCCGGTTAGAGGCTATAGCTATAATTTACATCTTTCTGAGTTTGGATAATTCATTGCGTAAGCAGCGTGAAATAAACGGCCTAATATTCATCTTCAAAATTGTCAATTGCCTAATTAATAGCGATGTTTTGCTTAGTCTTGTAGACTTTAATGTACCACGAGCTGTGTCACGTTTAAATGTAACTTTTCATATTTCGGTGCCTAATTCTCAACATAATTTCTATTGTCCGATAAAAAGTATGTGCAGAAGTGTAAATAACTTAAGATCTGTGGACATTTTTTTTCTTAGTTTTAACATCTTTAAACGCGAAATACGCAATAGCTTATCGAATTGATGCCATGTTATTTTTCTTTATTAAGGTCTTTGTTTGTTTATTATTGTGTATGTGTATTAACAGCAGAAACATTTTTGGTTATTCTTTATTTTATTTTATATTTTGTCATCAAGTGTTCAGTCAATGTATGTAGTATTCTTATGTACACCTTTATGGGTTTATACCTGGTGGATGTATATTTCAGTAAATAAATAAATAAACACGACATCATCAGCATACATTAAGCACCATGGAATGTTACTCTGTAGTTTCGCTGTTATCTGGTCCTGGTAAACTAATGAGAATAAATACGGACTAAGCATCGAGCCTTGGTGCAATCCTACTTTCACATGAAATTTATCAGTCTCTCCCACACCTGTCCTAACTCTAGTCGTTACTCCCTCATACATATCCCTCACAATCTTTACATATGCACCAAGGACTCCTTTCTTATTGAGTGCCCACCACAGAATCTCTCGAGGAACTCTATCATATGCTTTCTCAAGATCAATGAATACCTCATGAGCATTTGTTTCTTTACTCCTGTATTTTTCCATCAACTGCCTTATAATGAAAATTACGTCTGTTGTTGATCTGCCCTGCATAAAGCCAAATTGGTTCTCGGATATGTCGGTCTCTTCACGTATCCGTCTATAAATTACTCTCTCCCATATTTTCATGGTGTGGCTAAGCAGTTTTATAGCCCTGTAGTTTGTACACTGCTGTATATCTCCCTTGTTTTTGTAGACAGGTACTAGTATACTGCTTCTCCATTCGTCTGGCATTTGTCCAACTTCCATAATTCTATTAAATAAACCTACTAGCCACCTTGTTCCTGTCTCTCCCAATGCTTTCCATACTTCCCCAGGAGTATCATCTGGTCCTACCGTTTTCCTTTCTTTATTTTTTGAAGCGCTTGAGCCACTTCCTCGTTTGTTATTTTGGTGACCATTGCTGCTACTCTCTCCGTTGACTCCACATACTGTCTGTCAAATTATTCATTTAATAAGCTGTCAAAGTACTTTCTCCATCTCTTTTTGACATCCTTTTCGTGAACTATTATTTTATTATTTTCATCTCGGATACATCTAATCTCATTAAAATCTTTTGCTTTCTTTGCTCTCTGTTTGGCTATTATATATATATCTTCGTTTCGCCTTCCCTGGTATCAAGTTGATCGTATAGGTTTGAATACGCTTCTGCTTTAGCTTTTGATACTGCTACTTTCGCTTCCTTTTTCGCGACCATATAGTTTTGAAGATCTGTGTTGGATCTGGTTTCTTGCCACTTTTTATATAATTTTTCCTTCTCTTTTTTTTCCTTGAACTTCGTTTGACCACCACCAAGTCTCTTTATCCTCAAAATTTTTCCTGACGTTTTCCCAGTATTTGATTAGCAGTATCTCTAATACTACTAGCAATTTTTCTCCAAATTGTAGTAGGGCTTCCTTTCATGTTCCAACATATTTTCTGTACTATTCTTTCCCTGAATAGACCTTCTTTCTCATCTTTTAGCATCCACCACTTGATTTTTTGTGGCCCTCTCCGATATTTTGGTTTAGTTTCACTTTTTACTTCGATGTCCAGAACAAGCAGCTCATGTTGTTGTCTCACTAACTATTACCTTGCAGTCCTTGCATTCACGTATGTCCTCTTTCCTTATCATGAAATAGTCTATTTGGGATTGATGTTGTCCACTTTTGTAGGTAATAAGTTGAGTTTCTTTCTTTTTAAAGAATGTGTTAACAATCGCCATATCTAGTGCTGTTGTTAATTCAAGCATGTCATCTCCAGCTTCATTTGTAGTTCCAAAGCCTAATCCCCCATGTATTTCTTCGTATCCTGCCTTAGCTTGGCCCACATGTACATTGAAATCACCTCCTATTATAACTTTCTCATCCGACGGAATGTCACTCAGGACGTCTCCTAATTGGTCATAGAAAGCTCTTCTTTCATTTTCACCCAAACCTGTTTGAGGAGCATACACACACAATATTCAGTACCTCTTTATCAATTACAAATTTCACTGACATCATTCTAGCACTCGTTCTTACAACTTCCACTACGTTATCTTTCATTTCACTATCAGCGATTATACCAAATCCATTTCTAGTGTTACTACTCCCTGCATGCCACAATTTGTATCCTGCAGCTAGTTCTTTTGCCCTTTGTCCTTTCCACCTAGTTTCTTGAATGCAAGCAATTTGAACTCTCCTTCGTTTGAGCGCATCCACTAACTCCAGACTCTTACCTGTAAGACTACCAAGATTCCACGACCCTATCCTGATTTTTCTAACCTGCAATGGTGTTCCCCCTGAGATAGTCCTCACCCGGAAATCCGAACGGAGGCTCATTTTACTTCCGGCACATTTTACCTCAGGAGGTGCCATCATTTCAGTATAAGTTTTTTTTTTATATCATTGGAGAAGGTCTTTTCATTATTATGGCCTGAAAAGATTTTGTTTGGATATTTGATGCCTTAATGCCTTTTCTATCAGCACCATACCCTGCCGTGCACGTTTAGCCAATACACCACCAATGCAGCCAAAGTGCAGTATTACCCCACACCCGCCTGCATTTTTCTGTATAGGCCAGGATCCCCACTGTAAGGACTGTCCTATAAGCCAATGTATTGTTGCCCGTATCCCGCCGCTAGGAGGCACGTACCTTATTCGGGACACATTTTTAAAATTATATGTGAAATTAAATTTCATATAAATAAAATTTATATAAATAAAATATGTATAGATACAATTTTCAAATGAATAAAATAAATAAATATAAATATGTATAATTAAAATCGATAAATTTACACTATGAAAGGTGATTTGTTTCCTGTTTCACTAGTGGGCTGTGTAGGAGCCCACCTCTGTTCTTCAGGAAACCACCTCTCACCCTTTCGCCTTTTTTTTTTAATTTTTTTATGGGTTCCCTTTCCCCTCGTCTGCCGTACACTCACCCTATAGCCTGGGCATGTCATGCGGTCCATTCTATGACCCTCTTTCTTACAAGTTAAGCAGTATGCCGTGCTGCTACACTGCACCGCTGTATGCCCGTTTTTAAAGCAATTGTAGCAGCATGCTACCCTGCTCTCCCCTTTGCACTCATAGGTGTTGTGACCGTAATGGAGGCACCTATAACACCTTATCGGCGTATGGCGTTCCATTATGGGGCATACAACCCAACCTATTATTAGTGTTCTATGCCTCCGTAGCTCTTCTGCTTTTGAGGGGCGTGCGGCTATGGTCGCCACGTGTTCCCCATGCCTATTTATACGACATATATTTCGTCCTCGGGGATACCGGTATATGTTGTTATGGCGCTTATTACTTGTTCTTCTGTAAACCCAGGGTATATTGCCGTGATGGAAAAATAATTGTCTTTCTTCCGAACAACCATACTCATTCCCGTTATTTTACTGTCCATCTCCTTCTTCAGTTTCTCGGCTGCTCCCTTCCCCTTTAGTTTTACGAGGATGTCTCCTCCTTCTGTTTTTTTAGCCTATTTACTTTTAAGCCAATCTTCCCTATATCAATTTTCTGATTCATCTCTTTTAATACATCAGTGTATGATTTCCCTCCCTTTTTGATTAGGAGGGCTTCTTCCTGCTCATGACTCTCCCCTTTATCCATCTCCTTCCCTCTAATAACTATTTCCCATACTATATTTTCTTTTCTCCCTACAAGTTCGAGAGCCTTTCGCACATCTTCCTTATTTATCTCGTTGTTATCGATGACTCTGATGGTTTCTGGGGGCTCCTCCCTTTTTTTATTATATTTATGGCCTTTACGGCCATTTCATACATTCCCTGTTCCTCCACTTTGGTTACATACTCTATGTATACTAGACCCCGATTTTTGACCTCTCGCTTCGTTATCGATCATTCGGTATATGTACACTCTACAGATACAGATAGCGAATGATCGATAACGATGCAAAGGGTCAAAAATCAGGGTCCAGGCCGACAATGGCCATACTTAATTTCTTATTCGTGAACATTATATTTTACAAATATTTTTCAGGCTATTCTCTTTCTATTCTGACTTTTATTTCCTGACTATATACATTTAGTGTTTCCCACCTTTAGACTAGTGCGGCAGATTCGTGCAAATATTATAAGAATTGTGCATTTATTGATAAAAGCATATAATTTGGACCACATATACTACACATATAAAGGTTCAAAACTAGATATGAGGCCATCTCAGATTTTACCTTTTACAAAAATGGCGGGCATTCAAAATGGTGACGATACATATGTGACTAATAGCACGATAACTTTTAAACGAAAAGTCCAACTTCAACCAAATTTGGTATAAGGGTTCTTTTTTTGATGACTAAGATCGAGCTCTTGAACCGGAAGAATCGGTTTACCAAAAGTTGTGTTTTTCCTGATTTTTTAGGTAAAAATATGTTGTTTATTTTTTCAATTCTTTCACCCTGTATATATTAATTTTTCAAAAAGTTAATGCAGGCGTTGAAAAGAGCGTAAAACAATTTTTTAAGAAATATTTTAAACTCTTTAGTTATATTAATTACCATTTAATAAATGCATAACGTATCTTTACATGTAAGTACCTATGTGCGGCAGATTCGTGCAAATAATAATAAAGTTATTGTGCATTTAATGGTAGAAGCATATAATTTGGAACACACCTACTACACATACAAAGATTCAAATTTAAATATAAGGCCATCTCAGATTTTGTCTTTTACAAAATTGGCGGGCATTCAAAATGAATCTGCCGCTCATAGGTACATATGAATATACGTTATGCATTTATTAAATGGAAATTAACATAACTAAAAAGTTCAAAATATTTCCTAAAAAATATTTTTACACTCTTTTCAATGGCGGTATTACCTTTTTGAATAATTAATATATATAGGGTGAAAGAATTGAAAAAGAAACAACATATTTTTACATAAAAAAACAGTAAAAACACAACTTCTGGTAAACCGATTCTTCCGGTTCAAAACCTCTATCTTATTTATCAAAAAATAACCTTGATGCCAAATTTGGCTGAAATTGGACTTTTCGTTCAAAAGTCATCGTGTTATTAGTAATATATGTATAGTCGCCATTTTGAATGCCAGCCATTTTTGTAAAAGGAACAAAAACTAAGATGGTCTCATATCTAAATTTGAACCTTTATATGTGTAGTATTTGTGGTCCAAATTATATGCTTCTACCATTAAATGCACAATAATTCTAATAATATTTGCACGAATCTGCCGCACATAGGTACATGTGTTATGCATTAATAACATACGTTATGCATTTATTAAATGGTAATTAACATAACTAAAAAGTTCAAAATATTTCCTAAAATATATTTTTACGCTCTTTTCAATGGCGGTATTAATTTTTGAAAAATTAATACATACATGGTGAAAGAATTGAAAAAAAAAACAATATATTTTTACATAAAATCCAGGAAAAACACAACTTTTGGTAAACCGATTCTTCCCGTTCAAGACCTCGATCTTATACATCAAAAAATTGATATACCAAATTTGGTTGAAATCTGACGTCTAGTTCAAAAGTTATAGTGCTATTAGTCACATATGTATAGTCGCCATTTTGAATGCCCGCCATTTTTGTAAGAGGCAAAATCTAAGATGGCCTCATATTTAAGTTTAACCCTTTATATGTGTTGTATATATGGTCCAAATTATATATACTTCTATTATTAAATGCACAATTGTTTCACATATCGGCTGCACTAGACATATATCAGAACAGCATGTGAACTAAAACTGTCACTGTCACAGTGGCAGTTACCAAACTCGTCCGATACGTCTAAAGGTGGGAAACAATAGATATAATCCATGAGGTTTAGCGTTTATAGGTTTTTATCGCTAAATTTCGCACCTCGACTAGTTTCATTTCTTTTTATGTCACAACTTAATATGTTTTCCATCTTTTGCGTTATTTTGCAGTTATTAGCACGCTCATCACTGTATATTTCATTGTTGATATTATCAGCTTAGTCCGCACCTACATTAGATCCGTATTTCTCTGATCCGATCCGATCCGACGTCGGTTTAAAAACAAACTATATGGTATTAAATGGCTGCACCTACATTGGATCCGTAAATCGCCTGATATCGGGCGATTGATAGGAGAAGTTACAGCAGAGAAGCAGTTCGACGTCGCGACATCGAACTGCTTGTCTGCCGACGCGTCGGTCGATATCGGATCGGAGAAAAACGGATCCAATGTAGGCGCAGCCAAGTAATACTATGGGCACAGTATAAAGAGTAAAGAGGGACAGTAAAATTTCTTCTATGTCGGCACTTTGATCTCAAGAAATACTACCGACAGAGTACGTAATTGGTAATTCACCAGTGGTGGATGCAGGTTTTCCCTGTTAACCCGTACGTTTCTACTCGACCAGCAATGCGAGAGTGCTGCCCTAGCGACTGAGAACCTTGCGCGGTCGCCATGCGCCTTAATGACTTTACCTCCAATGTTTCGGAGAGAAGTTCTACTGGTGCTATGAGTTTATTTTTTAGTCCGACGTCGGATCGGAGAAATACGGATCCAATGTAGATGCGGCCTTACTGTGTAAGGAAATAAAAAATAAAACGTTTAAATGATTCTGATATTTATTGTAGCATAAAACAGGCCGGTCATTAAATCGTTTTCAATAGGTTATAAAAGTCCATACTAGTTTACAACTACTTCAAAACTCTATTTAAAACAGTAAACAGAGAGAATGCTAGTTTTAAAACCTAAAACAAATTAGAACATTTAATAATATATACAAATAAAAAGAAAATATTACACTAAAATTAAAATAAAGATGCACTAGAAATAAACAAACCAGACACGTTTTATGTTTCGAGGAGCACTCCTGAATCATGATTTACAATGTATAAACACTGCAAATCATGATTTGGGATTTATATACCTTACATGATTTGGAATTATGACTTAGGGGTGCTCCTCGTAACATTCACTTGGTATGTTTATTTCTAGTGCATCGTTATTGTGATTATAGTATATATTTTTTCACATATGGAAGACTAAAATTAGTTTCAAATTAACCACGAAAAATAACTTTACTTGCAGTCGGTATTGTAATATACAGTATGGTGCAAATGAAAGGAATAAATTCATTATTTCGTAAACTGCTGGCTTTAAGGAAAAATCCGGGAACATGTCGATTTTTATTTTTAAATTTTGATATTTTAGCATATATAGCATATGGATGACGTTATCCATCTGGACGTGATGACGTAATCGATGATTTAAATGGACATGAATATAAACATTAGCCTAATTATTTATACAGAGTGTCCAAAAATATATTTTTTTAATTAAATAAATTGACACAAAAAGAAGAATGTAAGTAATTTATTTAGTGCGAAATATATTTTACTGCTGTCAGAAAACAGAAAAAAAATGTTTATTTGAGAAATACAAATTGCCTTTCGCTTAAATTAAATGTTTAAGCCAGCTCCTGCCAGCGACCTTCCTCTTGGAAGTTTAAACATTTAATTGAAGTGAAAAGTAATGTTCATTTATTAAATAAACATATTTTTCTGTTTTTTGACAGCTGTACAATATATTTTGAATTAAATAAATTACAAAAATCCTTCTTTTTTTAAAATTTATATATTTAAAAGAATAAATACCTTGTATAAATAATAATATTAATATTTATACCTATTACTGAATAGAGAATTGAATAATCTTTCAAATGAGTTATCACACGATCCCTATTATCATTTTAAAAAAATCATCGATTACGTCATTACGCCCAGATGGATGACGTCACTAGTATGATATACCTACATACCAAAAAATCACAATTTAAAAATAAAAATCGACCTGTTTTAGGTTTTTTTCTTAAATTGAGCAGCTTAGGCAATAACGAAGTTATTCCTTTCATTTACACCATACTGTATATTTACCATTTTATTACATTAGATTTTTTTTGTTTATGTGTCAAATTTTTCTAAAATTTATCATCGCAGCCATTTTTATTGGTGATGTCGCTGCTCTAAATAAGATTTGCAGATTGTTAAGAAATACATCTTCTTCTATGACTTCTGTGTTGCTGTATTCTTACTTGTAATGCTATTACACGCAAGTTATAATCTTGCCTCTTATAATATATTATACAGTCGAACTCATGTATTAGAATACCGGTTAAAGGAATATCCCGGTATAAGGAATAAACATTTGAGGTCCCAAAACGTTTTTACTATGCACATATGATCGGTTATTAGAATATCCCTGTTATAGGAATACTTTGGGTTGGCACGAAGGCTATTCCAATAAGCGGGTTCGACTGTATGTCAATATATTTTATTGTAACGTTACAAACGTCACATCTTTGCTATTTTATTTTTAAATAATTATTTTATTCTATTTTCTTTAAGATATCATTAATAATTATCTTCTGTATTTGCTTTACCTGTTTTCTTCGTTAAAAACTCGTTGGCGCCCTCTTTAGTTATCCTCTGCTTCCTATCTCTCTTTTCATCTAAAATCTAAATCATCATACTGAACGTACTTCATATATTCTTACTCTGTAGATATCTGTCTTTCATTACGAAACACACTTATCCTACCTTTCTACAGTTCACGCTGTCATATCAATGAGTGTCACAATTCTCAAAATGGAGGTGGTAAAGTTATAAAAGCCAAAAGCATTGTCTAAGAACCGTGAGCCAAAGGAGCTTGAAAATAAATCATGCCCCGCGCACTCTATTATAGTAAAAAATGTAATTGTATTTAGTTTTCTTCCAATTTGTGCGAGGCGCTGATTTCGGCATCGTGATTAGTGGAACATGACTTTTGAGAAATCCTGCCCTCTCTGTTTTGTCTCAGTCATTACGGTTGGTATTATTTTGTGTTTGCTTGTGTCACCATAAAACGAATAATATTATTCAGTCGTGTTTTTTGATATTTTTGTTATTTTGTAATTGAGTACCTTTTTAAAGTTAAAGGTAAGTTTAAAATACACATTTTATTTCGCGTTTTGTTGTTATGTCTAATGGCTCCGATCAGCTGTTGTGTGCAGACGGTGGAAAAGTTCAACAAGTAAACATATATTTAATTCAAATTAAATACTCATAGTCCTATGGAAAATGTCACATTATATAAAAAAATAATTAAGAAAGAAAAGTTATTTGTGTTTTACCTTTATTGTCTACTTGAATAAAATATTAAATATTGGAAGTATTTGGAAGCACCGTATAGAGGCTATGTACCTAGCGTGGAGGTTAGATTATGGTACCCTTCCAATTAACAAAGTGGCACTGAAATATGTTATATATTTTTTGAAGAGTAAGATCGCATTCTACCCAATCCTACTAACACTTTTATCTATGAAATAAATCATTTTTATTCAATTGACGATCTCTCTCTTGGGGTAAGAATTCTAATTATTACAATTTACAATCATTATATTCCTATAAGCATACCTATTTTTTATAATAGTTTTTATAGTATTTTTTTGGTGAGAACGGTAGAAAAGGGTAGAGACATCTTGAGGAGGCCTATGTCTGACAGTGGACAAATTTTACTGTGTGATGATGTGATAATGAATATTTTTTTACCTAACCTTCCATCTTCTATAAGCATGTGTTCTGATATTTTAGTTTTAAATATATCTTTTTAACTTACATATACATGTAAGTATTTTTACATATACTTACATTTTTTTTGGACACCCTGCATAAATAATTATATAAATGTTTATATTACTAAATAGAGAATTAAATTACCTTTCAAACGAGCTATCACACGACTCCTATTCCTATTTAAAAAAATCATCGATGACGTCATCACGCCCAGATAGGTGACGTCACTTGTATGATATATATGCCACAGAGTCGTAATTTAAAATTAAAAATTGACTTGTTTCGGGATTTTTTGCCAAATTCGTCCGTTCTCGAGAAACTGAATTTATTCCATCTTTTACGTGCTCACTGTATATGCATGTGAGTAATCAAATTATTTAACTATTCTCCTCAGTATTAATTTTATTTTACTCCTTGCCATCTGATACTTTTTGAATACTTTTTGGCAAGGTAATTTTTATTTCTTCTTGATGTCAAACTTATACACGTTTTGTGTTATAGTTTTTGGATAAAAATCACTTTTATCCCTTCGAGAGCCACCAGCTTTCATCACCGGTGATGCAACCTTGAAGACAAGACAACAAGATGCATCGAACACACAGCAGCATCCGACAGCTCTAGTTGCAGCGACCTAGAGCCACAACATCTTCCCAGGTCTACACGTCTACAGCTGTACCATCTGATATCAAGAATATCTACCATCAAATAACGCAAGCCATACATAAGTATAATCCAGAATTGTTAGCTTTTGGCAAGAATTTGAATATATTTGTTAATATTTGTTAATTTAATCACTTTTTATTTTATCTTTATCGAACAATAAACATGATTAGTTAAACTATTGTTTTGTTTGCTTCCATTCTGAATTTTCATAGTTCATGTTTAAGATTAGGATAAGACGAACACACACCTTGGGAGAGACTGAGCTAGGCCAGGGTGAATGATAGCTATCTTAGTTGGATGATTGGAGTAATATTTTCGAATACTACACTCGGGTGCAAAATTAACCGGACACCTTAAAAATGGGTAATTTTTGATGTCTCGCAATTCCTAAACCTGTTGTCCGATTTAAGTGATTTTTTAATATGTTATAGCCTTATTCTTTAACAATACCGTTTTAATAATATTGTTGCTAAACAGGTAAATTTTCATTGTATACCGGGTGTACCAATGAAACTGAGTTTTTTTCTCAAACTTCGCATCGCCCTGTGGAGTATTCTAACATTTACAAAATACTCAAATTTAAACCCAACTATAGCCTCATGTTTTCTCAACATTCTATTTTTTGAGTCATTCGCTTATGTTGGAGCGTTAAAAAGTTAGGTACTTTAACAGTTAGCCATGTTTTTTATCAAAACAGTATATTTTTAAACAAGCATGGCAAAGTTTATGGAGTTATTCTACATGAAAAAATAATGACGGTTTGCTTTATAAACCTATGTCCGCAAATGCTTAATTTCTAAGATAGAGGGTGTTGAAATTTTTCTTATAAACTGACGATTTATTTATTGCTTTAAAACCGGTTGAGATATGCGAATGCAATTTGGTGGGTTTTAAGACGTAGTTATTATACAACTTTTGACATACAAGTTAGAATTTAATATTCACCATTGGCGCGCATACGGGTAATATGAGCTGTCATATTACCCGTTTGCGCGCCAATGGTAAATATTAAATTCTTAGTTGTATGTCAAAAAATGTGCAATAACTACGTCTTAAAACCCACCAAATTTCATTTGCATATGTCAACCGGTTTTAAAGCAATAAATAAATCATCAGTTTGTAAGAAAAATTTCAACACCCCCTATCTCAGAAACGAAGCAATTGCGGACATACCGTTTATAAAGCAAACTGTCATTATTTTTTCATGCAGAATTACCCTTTAAAGGTTGCCATACTTATTTGAAAAGACCCCGTATTGATGAAAAACATGGCTAGATGTTAAATTACCTAACTTTTTTATGGTCCAATGTACGCGAATGAATTAAAAAACAAAATGTTTAGAAAACATGAGGCTATAGTTAGATTTCAGTTTCAGTATTTTGTAAATGCTAGAATATTCCACAGGGTGATGCGAAATTTAAGAAAAAAACACAGTTTCATTGGTACACCTCGTATACAATGAAAATTTACCTGTTTAGCAACAATATTATTAAAACGGTATTGTTAAATAATAAGGCTATAACATATTAAAAAATCACTTAAATCGGACAACAGGTTTAGGAATTGCGAGACATCAAAAATTACCCATTTTTAAGGTGTCCGGTTAATTTTGCATCCCAGTGTATTTCGATTATCCCGGGTAGTTCATCGTTTTTCGCCTCAATATTTTATTAGATATTGCAAATTTTAATTTTCAATGATTTTATTTTGACTTCCTCTACCTTTCCCATTCTTAATACCCCCACGTTTGTGTCTCTATAAACTAATTTATTCTCTGTATTCTTCTGTAAGTCCATAGTTCAAAAGCCTTCAATATGTCTGTATTTTACTTATTCCGTGTCAAAGTTTTCATTGTTTAGACATATATCGCACCTCCGCTCAAAGAGTGCCATAACTAAAAAAAATTTAAAATTGGTTTTAGTACACCAACAGTTTAAAAAAACTATAGACTCTATCTCACAAAGTGTCACGCCTATGGGTCAAGTATTGATCGTTGGATGACACTAGTGTCAATATACGATTATCCAAAATCAACGACGCGACGCACCGAACACAAACAGTGTCACATATCGACTTTTGCAAAGCATTTGTCCATCCAGAGATTTGTACCTATAAAGCGTCGTTTGTCGAGTTAAGACAGTATATATGATAACTTTATTCAAAACAATTTGCGTAAATGTTTAAAAAAAGGGACACATTTATCACTTAGTTATCTTTCTTTTTGCAGTATTTTGTGTTTAATGTTGTTACTTGTATTTAAAGTTACATCATTAAAAACTATAAGTCTGTAAACCAGATAATGATAATGATATTATATTCTGTACTGCAGGTGTCACAACTCAAAAAAAAAAAAATAATTTTTTTTAAAATATTTTTAATATACTTAATACGCTATTTTCTAGAGCTTCAAAAACCATTGTAACTGACTAAAATAGTTATTATTCTAATTTTAATAGGTTTTGAATTAAACCCGAAAATGTTGTAGGACAAACTTTAAACGACGATTTCTCGACACTTTGCTTTTTTGACTTATGACACTCTTTGAGCGGAGGTGCGATATGAAGAACACGAGACAACTCAGCAAGCTTACCTTTAGCCTCATGTGCAGAGTAACTTTATCATTAAGTATTTTCTATGAGAAATAAGCTACAATTTTACTAAAAAATGAATTTATTAACGTTTCGAAGCCCAAATCGAGTTTCGTTGTCAAAATACAAAATACTATTAAAATAAACAAAAATGTTGTTGCTAAGTAAAAAAAAATCTTTTAATAATTTATTTAATCTGACTCATTTATATTGGCAATTCAGACGTATATTATATATTTTAAAGTAGAAGACTTTAAAATGATATCGCCAATATTTATGAGTTGCGTTCCTGGGACGACTTTACTAAAAGATAGTTTATTTGATTACATGAAATCAATCCCAACTCAAGAATATCCGTCGCAAAATATCATAGCATGTGATCTGTCTTTAAAAAGACAACCAAATGCAACGATGACAGTAAAATTCTCGCGTTAGAGATTCCATAGTAAATCACGAGGGAAAACCAGGAAAAAACCTCGTGATACTATCCTTTATACTATTATAAAATACCTTGTGAATGTGAACAATTTTATTTAGGTGAAACATCAAGACCATTAAACGTTAGAATAAGTGAACATAAGTCTTATATTAAAAATAGAGAATTTGATAGATCTCAAATATGTCAACACGCATGGGATAATGAACATAGAGTTCAGGAGAGATTCAAGTATAGTCCTGAAAGAAACAGATAGTAAAAAGAGAAAAATCAAAGAAGCGGCTCTAATTATGCTAAATGAAACCAATTGTGTCGCAAATTCCTCGGTAGAATGCAGTAGGATGTGGTTACCCATACTGAAAGAGGAAGTCAATAGAAAGAAAATACCACGATCAGTAAGTCAATAACATATCGAGTTAGTACAAATTTTATATTTTAGTATACTTATTGTATATCTATGTATTATTAATATTATTTATAATTCAAAGATATTAAAGTCAGAATTTGGTATTAGTTTTTTGAAGGTAAATTAAATGTAAGACCAAATACTTACGATGTCGGGATAGTATCACGAGGTTTTTTTCCTGGTTTTCCCTCGTGATTTACTATGGAATCTCTAACGCGAGAATTTTACTGTCATCGTTGCATTTAATTGTCTTTTTAAAGACAGATCACATGCTATGATTTTTTTGCGACGGATATTCTTGAGTTGGGATTGATTTCATGTAATCGAATGAACTATCTTTTAGTAAAGTCGTCCCAGGAACGCAACTCATAAATATTGGCGATATCATTTTAAAGTCTTCTACTTTAAAATATATAATATACGTCTGAATTGACAATATAAATGAGTCAGATTAAATAAATTATTAGAAGAATTTTTTTACTTAGCAACAACATTTTTGTTTATTTTAATAGTATTTTGTATTTTGACAACGAAACCCGATTTGGGCTTCGAAACGTTAATAAATTCATTTTTTAGTAAAATTGTGGTTTATTTCCCATAGAAAATACTTAATTATAAAAATGCCACAAGGAAATAGCTTCAGAACAAAGTTAACTCTATCATTTAATCAATTTTATCAACTTTTTCTGCAGAGTAACTTTATCATTTTTTAAATTTCTTTGTTGCTTTCCAATTGCTGCTTCCAATAGAACTGTCTTCAATAGATCGATACAAATGCTCGTATTCATGCAAAGTTTACAATCGCAGCAAGTGAACTAGGACTTGTTGTAAACGAGGAAAAACCAAATATATGTTGGTTGCTAAAATTCTTCAACATATTTATCAGAAAACACAAATGACTAACTATAACTTTGAGTCAATCAATGCATTCACATATTTTAGATCGATAGTAAAACAACAAACACGAAAAGCGACGAAGTAAAAAAATCATAGAAATAGCAAGCAGAATATTCTCTATAATCTTCGGAAACATCTGAGAAAGAAAAACTTAAAACGGACTGTAAAGTTCAACATTTATAAGACCCTTACGACGACCGGGTTTGATATTTACCCTACAACGAGAGACTAATTTGTATCCTTGTGAGCAGAAACACTTCGAAATATTTTTGGGGCCGTAAATAAAATGGGCTGTGGTATCAAATATATAACTTTAAATTATACCAGTTACGTGAAATTTATTACAGTTCAGAGGCTAATCCATTCTTTCACCGTGTCCTCAATTGAGGACAACCTGTTCTACAATTTTTGTATTTAGTTCCATTGGTTTTTACCCTTGTAACTCATTATCCCCGATTATGGACATTCTATTCCGTCCAATGAGTACTTCCTCTAACTGCCATTTAACAGTTTTTGAACAAAATATTTAATTTTTTGAAATACAGGTTTTATATTTTATGCAACATTTCTATATTGACATGCGACAAATGCAATATTCATCTCTGTAAGTAACGAAAAATTTGTTTTTTAAGATACCATATAAGGGTGATTCATTTAGAGGTACTTGTTTAAAAAAGAAAAAACAATGAAAAATGTATTTCAAATGAAAATCTTTATTGTCATAAAAAATAACCATTCTTTACAATTACTTCTTAAAGATAATTTCTTTCAAATGATTACCATGACTGCGGTTAAGACGGTCCATTCTGAAGTTGTAATTCTCGATGACGCGTTCGAGCTTTTCGATTGGTATTTGACCAGTGACTCGAGTAATAGCCGGTTTATTCATGTAGACTTTGGATTTGAGGTAGCCCCAGAGGAAAACGACTAGACGTGTGATGTCACAGGATATAGGCGGCCAAGTCACTGGTCCGAAGCGTGAAATAAATTGCTCACCGAACCGTTTTCTCAGTAAAGCCATGCTTTCACGGGATGTATGGTAGTTGCCGCCATATTTTTGGAACCAAATGTCACTTAAACTACGAACTTTAATTTTTGGTACTAAATAGTCACATGGTGCGATAATGGTCTCCATTCACAGTAACATTCTGGCCGGTCCAAGACATGGACCGACGATGACACCGGCCCATAAATCACACCAAACAGTGGTTTTTTCTGAATGTATTGGAAACTCTTGAACCTCTTTGGGTTGCTCATCAACACAAATACGGGCATTTTGTTTATTCACGTCCTCATTAAGCCAAAACGGGCCTCATCGGAAAACATTTTTTTGCTCTAAGCGCAAGAAACACATTCCTCATTGAACGCCTATTTTCGTAATACAGCTAAATAATTTCTAGACGTTGTGCCGAGTTAAGTGTTTCTAGGATGAAATGTCAAACAATACTGAATAAGAAAGCAACTTTAGGTGATAACATTCATGCACGATCTACCAAAAAATCCTCACCAAAAAAGTATCTCTAAAATACTTTAGTCTGTGTTTTTTGTCAGTGTATTAAAAAAAACTAATCTTTTTACTCCATTACCTCACGATATCCTCCAATGATTCATCTTGTAGTAACCAAACTGTGGATTTTAAAAATATAAAACTAATATAAAAAATTCCCAAAAAAATCATTCTCTGTATGTTACAAATCTCAGATTTTAGCTTAAAAAATTTAATTCGTGAACGGAAGGGCGAAGATGGGCTGGACACATTGCTAGGATATCAGATAATGAATTAACAATGATATTGGCATTCTTAAACTCAGATGGCAGAAGAAGCAGAGGATGACCGCGTAGAGTAGAAGATGGATTGATGATGTAGAAGTAGACCTTAAGGTTAAGAAGATGGAGGACTAGGAATTGACGGGAGTGGCGACTTCTCTGCGAGCAGGCTAAGATCTATGGAGGATTGTCGAGCTAATTATGATGATGAAAAAAAAACCGTTAAAATTTAAAAAACATTACAATTGCCAGGTTCATTTTCATAAAAGTCAAGCAATTGCTTAACAATCGTGATGTTATTTGTAATGCGATTTATTATAATGAGCGGTCAAAAATACCCATATAAAAAATATAGTGTAAGAAAATATCGAAGGACGACCGAATTAACGCCGTAGAAGAATATCATTGATGAGAAAATCAAGAGAGTAGTTTGGTTGCATCACAAAAAGAACTATTTAGAAGAGTTGTAAATAAAATTAGAATTGCTCTGTCGATATTAAATCACCGAGAGGAGGGACAGGCATAAAAAAGAAGTACTTACCTTCATCCAAGAAGTCATATTCATATCATATAATTTGTAAGCGCTTAATTGCTGAACTCTTTGAGAATGTTGTAAAACGAATGCTATATCCTTTTTTAATTTCTTGTCCAAACTCCACCAATTGCTGTTAAACAAATAGTCTGAAGTTAAATTAGCCTAAAATAATAAAACACAAACATTATGTTTACAATAATATAACAATTTTTTGGGAGGTACGGGATTGGATTTAACAACATTACATCAATCGATCCAGAAGTCAACCTCACCTGCACGAGTCGTAGTCTAGAACTATCTGGTGCCTCCTGCTACATAAAATAAAGAAGAAGAAAAATCTATCGAAGAAAAAGTAAATAGAATAAAAGGTGATACGATCACTTTATGACGATTTAATTATAAGAATTATATGATAGTGTAAAGTGTATTAATATTTTCAAGAACGAAACATGAAGATAACGTAGACATTAATAAATTACAATTTGTATCGAAAGGTTAGCGCGCGAACCTTTTCATTGTAAGCCGATCTTGCGCCTCAGAGCGCGCTATTAGAATGTCAATATCTTGGTCAAAAATAAACTAACGAAAATTTCTAAAGCTCAAAATGTTACTTTTGAGTTCTTCTATCAGTAATGTCAATTAAAGTACCTATAACTCTTTATTGCCCAAATTTGCTTAAAACCCTTATAAAAAATTAATATATAAGTTTTTTAAGAAAATTATAACTTCAATATAATAACGTAAACATCAAAAAAGATAAAGTAATTTAACAAATGTTGAATGGATTGCATATTATTTTATGTGAGTTCATTTTAAATGAATGAAGTAAAGAAACACAGACCTACTCACAATCTTTTAATTACTTCGACGACCGGTTTCAATCTCTACAATATACAGATCATCTTCAGGTCGGCGTTACAAGTGATTAAATGCTACAATTAAAGAAAGCCAGAGTTAGAACAATGTCTGGTTGTATGAAAACTGATAGAAAGCACAAAACTTTGAAAAGTATGTAAATGTTGATATTTCAGAACAGCAAACAAATACATACGTATGCATGCACGTGAGCAAACATATACGCATAAGCACGCACACGCACACAGTTGCTTGTGGTTTATGACTGTTTGTTAAATTACATTAAAGTTTGAAAATTTAAAATTTTTTAAATTTTTTGAATTTTGGATCTACTTACAAGCCGTTACATGGAATGAGTTGTTAGTTCATCAATAACGTATATTAAAAGTCCAGATTATACTAGTAGATTAGCTAGGTGAAGGACTGGGTAGACGGACATGGTTCGTAGGTCAAAACACAGTGAATTGGAATGGATCCTGAAGGCAGATGTGTTATGTGAAACAGAGAACGATGTGTTAGCTATGAGAAAAACAACGCTTGGATGGAAAGTTCGTAAATGCAGCTAAAGTGCAGATTGACTATGTGTATGCACTTGTACGATTGTAAAGTTCTTTGCTCTTAGATGTTTCTAAGCTATGGGCAAAGGTCGAAGTAAGGAGATTGACAAATAGGAATAAGTTGCAAGATTGTATTGTTCTCAGTCGGAGGACTGAGGGGTGTCAGTTCGTTTATATGTAACCTCCTAACCTCCAGCTAACCTAACCTCCTGTTGACTTAAGACTGTCAGTTGTTCCCAGTGGTGTAGTGGCAAAATTTTCAGTGTGGGAACGCTAAATACTGACTTACAATCCAATTCTGAGGGGTACCCCTCCCCCCACATAAAGAGCGGGGGGTCCGGTTCGGGGGGCCTGTAGCCTATGGAATGGATGATAAAATTTTCACAGGGAAGAAGAAAAAATATAAGATGTAACATGTTTTTATGTATACGTTTACTAACAAATTCAAACACAAAGATTAAAAACTGAACATATTCAATAAAATTTTATAATGTATTTACAAATAAATGGCAAATGCATCTTCTTCCTCTTTGTCAGGTTGGAGGTTGGCTCGTCGAGTTCTAGTATCATCAGCTGTACGGTGTCGTCTTAACCATGCCTTGACGTAATTCTCTGGTTTCCATGTCTGGATACTTGGTCCATTCAACTTGATAAACATCAATGCTGATACGTGCTCGATGGTCAGTTTTGACCGTGTTGGCGATATAATAATATTCATGTGACTGAAGCCACGTTCACACTCTGCTGAACTGCAAGGAATAAGCTTTGTGCAGTTTATCAGTGGGTTTAAGTCCTTCGGAATCGTAGTGCTGTTTTCCAGGTAATCTCTGAAGCTGTTCTTAATTTTGTTGGCATTCAACCTAAATCTTGCACAGAGATGTTCGATTTCTTGTTCACCGT
Organism: Diabrotica virgifera virgifera; assembly: GCF_917563875.1. Lineage (NCBI taxonomy): Eukaryota > Metazoa > Arthropoda > Insecta > Coleoptera > Chrysomelidae > Diabrotica > Diabrotica virgifera. Next base: position 109,467,540 of record NC_065451.1, on the reverse strand, counting down.
ATCCAACATATTTCTCTGGAGGCCAGTTGTTACTTTCAAGTACTTTCAGTTCTGAAAGGAGAGATTCATACTCTTTTTCATAATCATAATTGTTCCCTGTGGCTTTATTAGATGGTTCGTTACTGCTTCTTGTTGTGAAAAGTCTCCGTTTTAGGTTGTTAATAACACTTAATAGCAACTGCTGGTCATTAATAGCAGTTATTTTGTTGCTACTTGTTAAGGGAACATGACAAAAATTACCAGTGATTGCAGCTCTCTTGGCCTCAAGGGTCTTAGTTCCAGGTTTTTCTTTAAGGCACTCGAAAAAAGCAATTGACCTTCTTATGAGTTTGTCTGCATAAACAACAGTTGCCTCCCTATTTTGAAGACATTCTGAAACCATTGTTAATTCAGCTAATATGTCATACATTATCGCCAAATCTGACAGAAACTGAGTTGATGTCAAGCGCCTAATCAACCCACCGTACATTGCTCGTTCGGTTGTTGTTCTGTTCTTGTCTTCTTGGGCCTTCTTAAAATGGGAGTACAATGCTTGATATCCATACCAAACGGCCATAACAGTTTTAAATGAACTGGAAACCCATCTCGTGCCCAAAATGCGACCAACTTTCTGTAGTTGCAAATCAAGCTCACTAGCACACTCGGCTAGTTCTCTTTGGTTTTTAGGCGATTTACTATACAGAGTGTACAGTTTGTCCATAAACATTTGAAAATGGTTAATAGCCCCAACGTCATTGATAGAGTCACTCACAGCTAACTCTATCCTATGGTTCATGCAATGCCAAGGAACAATGTTGGGAAACTGTTGTAGTAGCTTTTCTACGACGCCAGATTTTTTACCTAACATGACACTAGCGCCATCACAGGCAAATGCAACTAAATTCTCTTTTAGGTACTCAAAATCAAACCCATATTTTTTCAAACAACCTAAAAGTGCCTCAAAAATAGAATCAGCAGTTTGGTTAGGCAATTCAATTAGGTCTAAGAATAAGACATTTGGTGGCAAATCTTTGCTGGTTTCACATTTTAAATAAACAATCAAGGTAGATTTATCACTTAAGCTTGTAGATTCATCGATCAAAATCGAAATTTTACCTGAAATGATTTTCACCTGTTGAGTAATTCGCTTTTTCATTTCATGAGAAATGTGGTCAATGATTTCAGTTGCACTAAATCTAGAGTGTAATCCTACACCAATGTCTACACCATTCATTTTCTGAAGTTGCAAAAGTTTAGAATAATCAGAAAAGGGCCTATCATTTTTTGCCAAATAGTAAGCTGATCGAAATACTTTAATTGTAGATTCTAGATTGGAAACGTTCATTTTATCACAAACGTTTTCAATAGTTTCCTCGTTCGCCTTAGCGGTTATGCTCTCAGCAGTCAAGTGGGCTGATGATTGCTTGTGAAGAAAAATTTTTTTTCTTAGGGAAGTAAGTTGGGCAGACTTACTAGACCCATTGAATGTTATTGCAAATGTGCACCATTCTTTAGAAATTGATGTACGTTCCTTTTTAAAAGCACCAAGATGAGAAACGGTGCTACATAATGTACAGCCTAATGAACCGTTTTTGCAACCCAACCATGGGAAGGCTTCTTTTTTGCGTTCCCACATATCAATAGTCCATATAGAAGGCCATTCTGATTTATTTTGTTCATCATGCTCATGCATATTCGAAGACGAACTTACAGAAGAATTACTTTCAGTTCCTGCCTGTAAATCACTTTTTTCATCTGAAGACACACGAAGAGAAGTAGAATTTTTCCCTGAAAGAGATACACCGAAATCATTTGCTTCTTCACCTTTATCTTCATTTGGTTGCTTAGAAAAGAACGAAAACAGTGTTTTTTGATTTTTCTTTGACGGCTCCATGTTCGATTGGATACTATTAGAATAACACAATTAATTGTTAAAGTAATACCGCGCACGATAACCTCACTCACAAACAAAATAAAGAGAACAGTCAAATCAGCGCGTCACCACTCACCATTTGCCAAACGAACGAGAGTAGCGTCTAGCGTGACTGCCGAGGTGCCGAGTGTCAACTGCAGAAGTATGGTGTGGGTATTGACCCCTTCCCTCCTACTCGCTCCCCTCTTTCTCTGTCGCACGTGAAAGAGGGAGGGGGCTAAACTGCGCCCCGGATACCGGCTAGCACCGCGCCGACGATGACACGACGGCAAAGTTGTGACAACGAACTTCCTACTTAATCTTAATCTAAGAAAACAATTAGAATATTGAAATTCGGGTAGGTATGGTGCATGGGTGCGGGCTGATGCCTCAAATCAATATATGCACTCACCCACTCACACATTTTTTAAGATATTATTTTATCTACTTGCGCAAGTGATTTTAATTTTATTTGTTAGGGTGAAGTGGGGTAGATGTAATCTCGGGGAAAGTGTAATCAGGCATTCTATAATATTTTTTTTTTTTTAGTAAATTAAACCAGTGTGGGAACGCCGTTCCCACGCGTTCCCGCTCCACTACACCCCTGGTTGTTCCCTCTCAAAATAAATACAAAAAACATAGTTTGAGATCTTAAAATAACCAATTATTACAGTGAATTCAACAAATGTAGTGCTACTCCTTACCAATATTTTTATCCATTTATTTTTTCTATGTAGTTGTGATAAATCCTATGTGTTTTTGTGTCTTGTGTCATGTTAATTTATTTATTATTTTAAATTTCTCAATGTAAGTGACTACACACTGTAATTATTAATTCATTATTTCCGAATATACATCATCATACAATAGCTTAAACAAACCCCAAACCTCCACCCCCTTTCTCAGAGCAACTTTAATAATCACCGGTTTTAACCAATATTTAAACTTGACCATTCTGTATCAAATTAATCAAATTTACTATATTTCACTACATTTAAAGTTTCTAGTGTTAGGCACCTACATTGATATAAACGAACTGACACCCCTCAGTCCTTCGACTGAGAACAATACAATCTTAGAACTGATTCCTATTTGTCAATTTCCTTACTTTGACCTTTACCCATAGCTCAAAAATATCTAAGAGCAAAGACCTTTTCAATCGTACAAGTGCATACACATAGTCAATCTGCACTTTAGCTGCATTTACGAACTTTCCATCCAAGCGTTGTCTTTCTCATAGCTAACACATCTATCTCTGTTTCATATAACACATCTACCTTCAGGATCCATTCCAATTCACTGTGTTTTGACCTACGAACCATGTCCGTCTACCCAGTCCTTCACCTAGCTAACCTACTAGCATAATCTGGACGTTTAAATATGTTATTGATAAACTTACAACTCATCCCTTGTAACGGCATGTAGGTCGATCAAAAATTCAAAAAAATTTAAAATTTTTATAGTTTAATGCAATTTGACAAGTAGTCATCTGTTTGCTCATGCGCATGCATACGTATGTATTTGTTTGATGTTCTGAAATATCAACATTTACATACTTTTCAAAGTTTTGGTCTTTCTATAAGTTCTTATACAACCAGACATTGTTCTAACTTTGGCTTTCTTTAATTGTAGCATTTAATCACTTGTAATGCCGACCTGAATATGATCTTAATATTGTAGAGATCGAAACCGGTCGTCGAAGTAATTAAAAGATTGTGAGTACGTCTGTGTTTCTTTACTTCATTCATTTAACTTAACAAACTTTGTTTAGAAGTCTAAAATTAAGCTTTAACGGCGCAAAATGTAAAAATTTGACGCCTCTCAAAATTTTTAAATGTATTTTTTTCGAATCCTGAGAAAACTAATAAGTATTATTAAAAAAATTAAAAGCAGAATGAAAGACTACTTCATTACCAAGGGCCGAAAGTCCCTTAAAACAAATAAAAAGTTTCTTGTGAATGAAATATTTGCAATTAAAAATCACACTAAATTTTCTCCTTTATTTTCACCCCTGTAACTTATTAAAATAAACATTGTAGAAGTTTTCAGGGACCTTTGTCCGTCAGTAATAATGTAATATTTCATTCTGTGTTTAAATTTTTCAAAAATATTTATTAGTTTTCGCAGGATTCGGAAAAAATTAATATATACATTTAACCTTCCGATGACCCAACCTCTTTTTGTTACACGGATGACCAACGGGGGTAAAAAATGACCCCAAATCAAAAATGACAATTGACAAAAAAATTAAGTTGTTTTAAAAAATAAAAGAATGTATTCGTAATTTTACTATTAGTATTGTATCAATAAATGATAAATAAACAGTAGTAAAACATGTTTTAGTCACAACTGAACCAAAACAGAAATCATCATTCTGAACATAGAACTAAAGAAATTTTAAAATATACACTATATTTACGTCGCCACAGGTTTAACAAACAACTTTTTTCACTATTCGAATGTTTTTTACAAACAATTCAACATAATAGACGGTATTTACTTAATATAAAATTGGAACATGGAAGGCCAAGGGAGTTCGACTTTGACCCCAAATTCAGAAAAAAAAATTGTTTTCGTAAAATATAGGGATTTTTTTTATTACAAAATATGAGGGTATCTAGAATGATATTAAAGTTAAATAAGAAAAAATTGAGTTTAAAATTGAAAATATTTCTGAATTTATTAAATAAAAACCTAGGTTGGCGTCCAAATTTACCCCCCTTTGTCATCCGAAGGTTAAAACACATTGAAAAATTTTGCATTTTGCTCCTTTCCCCGTAAAATGAGATTTTGTAAGGCTCATTTGCATGCGTAGAAGCCAAGTGAAACTTCGAAAAATATTTACTTTGCAATACACAAATTACCAGAGAACAACAGTTCTCGTCAGTGGCGCACAATCACCCTACATGCGACACTATACATATATACACGAAATTTTCGATTTTCTAAATCTGACTGAATTGAAAATTGGACCAAATCCCATCTTAAAGTTTAGGAAAAGTCTTGCCCATCCATATGTGCCCCATCCATTTTGATCCAAGGATGTGGATTTTACAGCCCTTCCCATTTAGAATCTGTCTTTCGTTCTCGTCCCCAAAACTCATCATAATTACTGATCATTACCTTTCCAACGAATGTTTAATTTTGAAAATCGGTTATACCATTCAAAAGTTACCGAGCTCAGAAGTGTGACTCAATTTTTATTTAAAAATGAAAAAATGTTTGTGGATATGTATGTATGTATGTATGTGGAAAAGTTACACTAATCTGAATTTTTTTTCTGCGTTTAAAGAGTGGGTCATTGCCGATTCAGAACAGGTGTAGTTTGTGACTTTTGACTACCCATAAGCCAGCTATAGGGCTAGGTAGATACAAAATGGCATATTTTTTGGGCGTATATATCTTAGGTTCAAGAAGAGACAGGAAAACCTAAAATACACCAAATCAATAGCCTTGAATTAAGCTTTCAAATGGTGCCTAAGCGGTCAAGTTCATGCCTACATACGGCTCAGTGTAGCTGAAAAACTAAAAAATTAAACTGTGAAAATTCTTGTTTTCGACAATTATCTACTCAAATTTCAACCTACGAATTGCGCCAATAACTGAGCATTTGTAGAAGGACTCTAGACGCGTCTAACGGTGTACACTTCATATCAGGGATAATTCGAATTTTTAAGTTATAGTCTTCATAAATATGATCAAATCTATTTCTTATGGGAAAAACGGTTTTTCAAGCTCAATGGTTCCTGTAATACCTTCAGTTATCATAATTGACCTTGGATGTATCAGATACTACTTGTCAATACGTTTCAAACTCATGTTTAATGATCAAAATCGGTTAATCCGTTCAGAAACTATCGAGCTCCAAAAGTATAATCAATTTAACCATTATTGCCGAAATGGTTTATGTAGTTCTAGTGGTTACGACGCTAAGTTTAATCGGACAATCCGAGTTCATTTGCCGGCCATAATTATTAGGATGTCTGGGATATGAACCCGGATTGTCTGTCACAAATCTGGTGTCGTAACTAATAGGTCATTTGGGAGAGAATGCAACAAAGGCGACCATTTATAACGCTTAACGTGTAATCGAGAAACATTACATTCCACTTCATACATTTAATTTATAAAAAAACTTTGAAAAACTCCTGATAAAAGAATAAAAAATCGCTAAATGCCGTAAAAATAAGTGGCGCATACATTATTCTAGCTACAAAAGAGCTGACATAAATATTACGTGGCGCGAAAATCTATTTTTATTTTGATGGAAAACAAAATTCTAGTTTTATTTTGAAACATTTTTTTCACAATATTTGCTAAATTTGAAGTAAAACGCGCCACAAAAGAGCCTTAAAATGCAAACTGTATCAAAGTTACTCTTTTGTGGCGAAAATTTAGCAAATATTATGGAAAAATCTTTCAAAATAAAACTAGAATTTTATTTTCCATCAAAATGAAAATACATTTTTGCGCCACGTAATATCCATATCAGCTCTTTTGTAGCTGGAATATTGTATGCGCCACACATTTTTACGGCATTTAGCGGTTTTTTAATCTTGTTGCATTAGACACTAATTTTACTATAACTTGAGTTCTAATTATATTGGATTTAAATTTTGTAAACACTATTTTCTTTGTTTTTTATTTTATTTAAATTCGAATTTTATTCGATATCTACTTAGTGTGTGAGCAAAAGATTTATAAACATGTAGTAATGAAACACAGACTTACTCACAATCATTTAATTATACTTTGACGACCGGTTTCGATCTCTACATTATTCAGATCATCTTCAGGTCGGCGTTACAAGTAGTTAAATGCTACAATTAAAGAAAACCAGAGTTAGAACATTGTCTGGTTGCACAAATGTTAATAGAAAGCTAACTTCGAAAATATTTTTTGAAATAGAGGTTTGCAACTGTTGACATTTCAGAAAAGCGATACATACGAATGCACACTTATGAGCAACAGATACTCACAAGCATGCATAAGTAAATGGATGCATGCAGTTTATGAATATTTGTTGAAAAAGTTAAAAAAATAATAAAAAATAAAAAATTAAAAATTTTTTTTTTATAAATTGAATAACTAATTAAAACATTAATCAAATAAATATGCTCCCAAAATTCAAAAAAATTTAATAATAGATAGTAATATTGCTCTGATCTACTTACATGCCGTTACAAGGGATGCGCTGCCACTTAGTTGTTAAAGTTGTTTATAAGTTGGACGTATTAACATGTTTTAACTATTTAGAATGGGAAATAAGCCACAATATTATTAAAAAATGATTTTTATTAACGTTTCGACGCCCAAATCGGGTGCCGTTGTCAAAATACAAAATACTATTAATATAAACAAAAATGTTGTTGCTTAGTAAAAAAATTCTTCTAATAATTTATTTAATTTGACTCATTTATATCGGCAATTCAGATACATATGATACATTTTAAAGTAGAAGACTTTAAAATGATATTGCCAATATTTATGAGTTGCGTTCCTGGGACGACTTTACTGAAAGATAGTTCATTCGATTACATGAAATCAACCCCAACTCAAGAATATCCGTCACAAAAAAATCATAGCATGTAATCTGTCTTTAAAAAGACAACCACATGCAACGGTGACATGAAAATTCTCGCGTTAGAGATCTCATAGTAAATCACGAGGGAAAACCAGGAAAAACCTCGTGATACTATCCCGACATCGTAAGTATTTGGTCTTACATTTAATTTACTCTCAAAATTAATACCAAATTCTGACTTTACTATAATTTTGTTTAAATTATAAATAATATCAATAATACATGGGTATATAAGTAATACTAAAATATAAAATATGTACTAACTCGACTATTGACTTACTAATTGTGGTATTTTCTTTCTATTGACTTCCTCTTTCAGTATGGATATCCACATCCTACTGCATTCCACCGAGGAATTTGCGACACAATTGGTTTCGTTTAGCATAATTAGAGCCGCTTCTTTGATTTTTCTCTTTTTACTATCTGTTTCTTTCAGGACTATACTTGAATCTCTCCACTGAACTCTATGTTCATTATCCCATGCGTGTTGACATATTTGAGATCTATCAAATTCTCTATTTTTAATATAAGATTGATGTTCACTTATTCTAACGTTTAATGGTCTTGATGTTTCACCTATATAAAACTGTTCGCATTCACACGGTATTTTATAAATACAATTCTTTGTCCTTTCTTGTTCATTGTTAGGTTTAGTTTTAGATAGAATAGATCTCAATGTGTTGGTTGTTTTGAATGTTGTTGAAATGTTGAATTTATTTCCTATTGTTTTAAGTTTCTCGGATAGTCCTTTTATGTATGGTATTGATATTTTCCTCGTATTATTTCTTGTGAATGTTGTAGGATCCCGTTCTATGTTGTTCTGTTCCATTCGATCCAATCTTGACAATTCCTTATTTATAAACGATAAAGGATAATCATTTTTTAATAAAACAGATGTTAAGAATTGTTTTTCTTCTAAAAAGGAATTTTCGTTAGAACAAGTAATTTTGGCTCTATCATATAAGGATTTTATGATTCCCTTTTTAACGTTGATGTTGTGATTTGATTTGTAATTGAGATATCTGTTGGTATGTGTTGGTTTTCTATACACTTGAGTCTCATATCCAGTATCCTTCTTTAAGACTAAAACATCGAGGAAAGGCAGGGTGTTATTATATTCCTTTGAATATAATATATTTTTAATATATATTAATATATATAATATATTATATACTTTTTATATACTATGAGATCTCTAACGCGAGAATTTTAATGTCACCGTTGCATGTGGTTGTCTTTTTAAAGACAGATTACATGCTATGATTTTTTTGTGACGGATATTCTTGAGTTGGGGTTGATTTCATGTAATCGAATGAACTATCTTTCAGTAAAGTCGTCCCAGGAACGCAACTCATAAATATTGGCAATATCATTTTAAAGTCTTCTACTTTAAAATGTATCATATGTATCTGAATTGCCGATATAAATGAGTCAAATTAAATAAATAAAAACGGCACCCGATTTGGGCGTCGAAACGTTAATAAAAATCATTTTTTAATAATATTGTGGCTTATTTCCCATTCTAAATAGTTAAAATTGTAAAAATGCCACAAGAAAATAGCTTCAGAACAATATTAACATGTTAACAACTAAGTGGCAGCGCATCCCTTGTAACGGCATGTAAGTAGATCAGAGCATTATTACTATCTATTATTATATTTTTTTGAATTTTGGAAGCATATTTATTTGATTAATGTTTTAATTAATTATTCAATTTATAAAAAAAATTTTTAAAATTTTTTTATTTTTTATTATTACTTTTTTAACTTTTTCAACCAATATTCATAAACTGCATGCATCCATTTACTTATGCATGCTTGTGAATATCTGTTGCTCATAAGTGTGCATTTGTATGTATCGCTTTTCTGAAATGTCAACAGTTGCAAACCTCTATTTCAAAAAATGTTTTCGAAGTTAGCTTTCTATTAACATTTGTGCAACCAGACAATGTTCTAACTCTGGTTTTCTTTAATTGTAGCATTTAACTACTGTAACGCCGACCTGAAGATGATCTGAATAATGTAGAGATCGAAACCGGTCGTCAAAGTATAATTAAATGATTGTGAGTAAGTCTGTGTTTCATTACTACATTTAATATGGACTCACATATGCAACCCATTCAATATTTGCTTTATAAACAATTTATAAATAATTAAATGAAGTAAAAAAGAGACGTACTCTCAATCATTTATTGTAACTTCCGATGACCGGTTTCGCTCTCTAAAATATGCAGAGCATCTTCAGGTCAACGGTTACAAGTAACTAAATGCTACAAATAAAAACCAGAGTTTGAACAAAGTCTGGTTGTAAAAGATGCTAAAGATCCATAAGATCAAGCCAATATTGAACAACATACATAAAAGTAGTTAAGACAGGAGACAAATACATATGCATGTAAAATCAGGGGCGGTAACAAACGTCCCCAAGCTCACAAACACATGCAGATGTATACCGTCTGTAATCATGCAATGATAACGTGTCGTACTTACATTCGGTTACAAGGAGCTACTTCCTGAGTATTCATTAAAATGATATCTTGCTTAAGTTATGCTAACGGGACATGGTGGAATAGACGGAGAATGTTATAAAGGTTAACAAGTGTTAACAGGTGTTGTTAACCTTTACAACATTCTCCATCTGTTCCACCATATCCCGTTAGCATAACTTAAGCAAGATATCATGTTAATGAATACTCATGAAGTAGCTCCTTGTAACCGAATGTGTAGCAACCAGATCTTTAGTATCTTTTACAACCAGACATTGTTCTAACTCTGGTTTTTATTTGTAGCATTTAGTGACTTGTAACCGTTGAACTGAAGATGCTCTGCATACTTTAGAGAGCGAAACCGGTCGTCGGAAGTTACAATAAATGATTGAGAGTACGCCTGTTTTTTTACTTCATTCAAAATGAACTCTTACATTCAACCCATTAAACATTTTTATAAATAATTAACTTGTTTATAATAATTTTTGACCACTCGGATAGAAATGTACCCTCAACATTCATAATCAGCAGCCAAAAATCTATGAGAGTTGAGTTTGCCCATCAGAATTGAAATGGCCACGGTGACCTGGCTATTAAAGTACGGTCAGAGCCGTGCGGTACATCTTTTCAATATGATGCAAGTCTTCGAAATGCCGCCCCTTCGGCGAAAATATTATTTAGTCTTCTAAAATTATTATTAAAGTCTTCGAAATATTATTGAAACTTAACTTTTATTTTTATTAAAAGATATTTTATACATACTTTAAATGAAATGAAATATGTATTAACATTACATTAAGTGGTTAGGCGCAAAATTTGCTTGCAATGCATTCATTTTTTTTTCGAATCCTGAGAAAACTAATTAGTATTTTTGAAAAATTTAAATGCAGTCTAAAAGATTACATTATTACCGGGGGCCGAACGGCCCTGAAAATCTCCATATTGTTTATTTTAATAAGTTACAGGGTGAAAGAAAGTGAGAAAATTAAGTGTAATTTTTAATTTCAAATAACTTATTCAACAGAAACTTTTGTTTATTCTAAGGGACTTTCGGCCCTCGGTAATAATGTAATATTTCAATCTACGTTTAAATTTTTAAAAAATATTTATTTATTTTAGCATTCGAAAAAAAAAAATTAATGTATTTAAAAAGTATTGCTAGCAAATTTTGCGCATATGCTCTTAAATAACATTTAAAAAAATTATAATTTTACCCTTCTGACTTTAATGTTGGCAAACTCGTCAATTAGATTGGTGTAGTCTAGTGGGATAGATAGGAGTAGCAACTAGTGAGAACTCTATTGAAATAATAGTATATTGTACAACAAGTGAGAAAAACGACATATTTCTCACGAGCGCAGAAGTTTGTTGGACGAGCCGAGGCACGAGGCGAGGGCCGCAAATCAATCGAGGGAGAAATATGTCATTTTCTCATGTGTTGTACACTGTACTTTTTCTGTAGATGCAGTTTTGTCAAGAGTTCAAATTTCAAAATTAAATAATTTAGGTGCTTTTAGGTATATAATATGCATAAATTGAAATAAAATACATATACATGTATGTATTTAATATTCCTAAGATTTATGGTACTTACGTTATTTATTTGAAATTATAATTAACAGTTATTTTTGAGCAGCTTTGAAAGGTATATTAATTCTGGGTAAGATTTGCTTTCACAAATTTTTTTGACAACAATAATTCTGTGGTGCTAAGGCAAAACCAGATATGTCAAAAAACGTGATTTTGCAGCAGACGAGTTTAAAAGTTCGCGATGTTGTAGTAATAGTGGACATATCGGAAACAAATTTCGTCATCTACTGGTTACATAGATGCGTTTAGCCATGTAGTGTTTTGTCATCATATTCTTCATCGCTCAATGTACATATTGGCATTAAAATCGAAAAATCGATAATTTTTGACATATCGGGTTTTGTCTTAGTACCACAGAATTATTGTGTTTGTATTGTGGATGTTACCATGGAAACGACGACCATATGTATGTAAACCGTAGGAAAACCCGTGAGAAAAAATATTTCTCACTGCAATGGCCGACTTTTCTCACTGCCTGAGAAATTGTTGGTTTTGAATATAAGTAAGTAGTGAGAGAAGTTGTACATTGTATAGCATCCATAGAAAAATGCTATTTTTTTAGTTTTGTTTACCTTATGGAGCTTCGTAAATAGTTTTTAATTTTGAAAAATTTCTTTCCCCACTAGCTACCGAAACAGGTAGTGTTAATAAAATTTTTAGTTTACATCTACTTTTGGATATAAAGAAATTAGGTCATTTTGGCACAAATAATTCAAAACCTCTAAAGGTTTCATGGAGTATGAGTATGGTATCACTTGAAATATGTATATCACGCAATTCTTCTAGAAGATCATTACATTAAATAAATTTATTTTAAATTTAGTTCCATCTGTTAAAAGCTCGTCCGCAAACTTTCCGTAGTCAAATAAACGCTTTTTTCTCCTGGCTCGAATTTCATTTTCAGTTGGAAATTCGGAACTTATAACAAAATTTTCTGCAATTTCATTAAATTTTAATTTGGTCATTAGCCATATTGTCTGTAAAAATGACAACATTTTTACACAATCTGTCAATTTTTTTTATTTTACTGATTATGCCGCCCCCCTTGTGATGCCGCCTGATGTGACTGCCTCGCCGCCGCATCATAGCACGCCACGGCCCTGAGTACGGTATTAAAGGGCACCCAACTTTTCATTTTTACTCTAATAATCTCTCGTCGGTCACATAAAGACTATACAAATTACACTACAATTTTAAGCAATTTGAATCTTTCTCTCATTTCTTAAGTAGACAAATTTAAAACCACTTGATAAACTGACCTGATAAACCAATTCTGTTCCTATAATACAGTCCAAAAAAAGTTGCAAAGTAAAACCTAGCGCTAATAAACTGGACCCAAGAGATTGCGCAAGGGCGGAGTTCTAAAATAAAAAACAAATTATTAATATATTCCCATATAACTTAATTAATAACTATAAATACAGGCTGATTGATTAGTGTGAGGAAGATCAGTAGATCTGTTTTAGTAAAAATTACAAAAAAAGGTTATTAACAAAAATTGTAGGCAGTTTTAAACTCCACATTTTAAAATTAGTTACAATCTTACAGGGTGTTCCATAAGATGGTGGCAGACCAAACTTATGTTTTTTTAAATGGAACACCCTGTATTTTATTTTAAATTTGAGATCTGCTTCACTTCCACATCACAACAATGTAAAGTTTTATTATATTATACCGGGTATTTAAAAAGTTATAACCAAAATTACCTGAAAATCGTTTCAAGTTTAACTCCCTGTATAATGAAAAAGGAGTATAGGAACATTGATCTATTGCAACCATAGTTTTTTAATAATTGTTAAAAATTATAAAACATATTCGTTTTCATAATATTCGTTAAATCAAATATAATGTAAGTCAAAATGCAAGTACATTATTTTCTTGGTAATTTTAAATGGAACACCCTGTATTTTATATCACTATCGAAAATTACTAATATCGTACATCAAATTTTATGAAGTACTCCCTATACCTAAAGTTATCAGTTTTCTAGATATTTGTATTTTTCCATCAAAGTATTGATTTGGTAGATATTTTAACGTTTACCAATAATCATTGTGAGTTGGCCATGATTGATTCGTCAGAAACTGACAGTTTGACATTATTGTTTATTAATTCAGTAACGAAATAACGACACAGAAAAGAAAACAATTTATTTCAAATAAAATTTATAAAAAATAACCGACGGAAAATTAAAAAAAATAACAACACATAGAAAAATAAAAAACAACAGTAATTTTAACTTATCTTACTTAAATAAGGTGTTCAAAATGACCTCCCAAAACATCTATGCATACTTGAAAGCGGTCGTTGAAAGAGTTGCTTACGTTACTAAACATTTGTAAATAAATATTTTGAAATGCAATTCGGATTCTATTTTTCATATCATCCCTTGTTGTTGGAGGTATTTTTAGACTCCGTTCTTAACGTAACCCCAAAAAAATTATTGAAATCTGGTGACCTTGGGGGCCACCTTACCGGTCCATCCCTTCCGATCCATCTTTCACCAAACTGATCATTAAGTTCACCACGTACTATTTCGTTGTGGTGCGCAGGAGCACCGTCATGTAGAAACCACATTTGCTTACGTATATTAAGTGAAACCTCTTCTAATAATATCTGTAACTGATTTACGATAAAATCTAAATAAATCTCATCATTTAAGTTATCTTCAAAAAAAAAATATGGTTCTACTACATGGTTACCGACGATATTTCCCCCCCCCCCCACATTTAGAGACCATCTTGTTTTATTATGTGTTACTATGTGGTATGGATTACTTATTGAATAGTAGTGAAATTTATGCCTATTAACAGAACCGTTTCGATAAAATGTAGCTTCATCACCAAATAGGACATAATCAAAAAAATCTCTCTGCTCATTAATTTTTCCTAAGGCCCATTCAAAAAATACTATTCGTTTCTGAAAATTATCATTATTTAATTCTTGGTGCTTTTGAATATGATAAGGGTGCATCTTGTTTTTAGATAAAATGTTTTAAACAGAGTAGTAACTAAGTTCTTGTTCATTGGAAATACTCCTTATACTTGTGTGTGGATTTTCTGTAACTGCCATCAACACACTCATTTCGTTTTCCTCTGTCACACTAATTTTTGTTCGTTCATGTTTTTCATAATTAACCTTGTTAATTAATCTTGTTTTCATTAATCTTGTCTAGGTTGCCGCCTATCTGGAAACCGTTCTTGATAAATTCTAGCTGATAGTAATGAATTTTTATTGCATTCCCCCAAAATCCAGATCATATCTACCATTTCATCAGTAGTAAAATTCATTATTGCTAATTTAAATTGAATTAGTTACTGAATTACTAAATAATAATTGTTGCTAATTTACGGTGTACCCCAATACTGAAGTAAACAATAATGTCAAACTGTCAGTTTCTGACAAATCAATCATGGCCAACTCACAATAATTATCGGTAAACCTTAAAATATCTACCAAATTAATACTTTGATGGAAAAATAGAAATATCTAGAAAACTGATAACTTTAGGTATAGGGAGTACTTCATAAAATTTGAAGTACGATATTAGTAATTTTCGATAGTGATATAAAATACAGGGTGTTCTATTTAAAATTACCAAGAAAATAATGTACTTGCGTTTTGACTTACCCTGTATTTGATTTAACGAATATTATGAAAACGAATATGATAAATAATTTTTAACAATTATTAAAAAACTATGGTTGCAATAGATCAATGTTTCAATGTTCCTATACTCCTTTTTCATTATACAGGGAGTTAAACTTGATACGATTCTCAGGTAATATTGGTTATAACTTTTTAAATACCCAGTATAACATAATAAAACTTTACATTGTTGTGATATGGAAGTGAAGCAGATTTCAAATTTAAAATAAAATACAGGGTGTTCCATTTAAAAAAACATAAGTTTGGTCTGCCACCATCTTATGGAAAACCCTGTAAGATTGTAACTAATTTTAAAATGTGGAGTTTAAAGCTGCCTACAATTTTTGTCAATAACTTTTTTTTTGTAATTTTTACTATAACAGATCTACTGAGCTTCCTCACACTAATCAATCACCCTGTATAATCTTTTAATACCACGAAAAATAAAAAAAAACGAGTGCAAGTGGAAGTGTATACTTTTTATAGGTTATTAATCTATATAGGTTAATGTTTGCTTATTATCAAGTACCAAGGCAAAAATTATGTGAAATATTAGAGAAGAGAGACACTAGTAACAAAATGATAAGGGTAATTAAGAATATTTAAAATTATCTCAAAAAATTGTCTCAAAAAATTATCCCAAAAAAATAACATTAAAACCATTTACTACAAACGGGGGTCTGAGACAAGTTCTAACATAAATGATTATAATTTTAGTCCAGAAACGGAAGCTTTTCGGTTTCGGCTAAGTAGTGGATAGTCCAAGGATCAAAATCTATATGATGCCGAAAGGCGCTTTTACCATGGGGTGGTTGCCACCCCATCTTGGGGTGGAAATGTTTTATTATATTATGACCACAAAAGTTGATAAAAACATTCATTTTAAGCAAAAAATGTTCTATTCATTTTTTTGATAAAATTAATATTTTTCGATTTATTCGATATCGAAAGTGTTAGTTTTATATCGAAAAAATCAATGTTTTTCGATATTATACTCATTTAAGATTCACTAAATTTTTGTCGTAGAAAAATTTTTTCAAAACAAGTTCTTGGAAATGAATAAATAACCTACAATTTTGTATTGAAATATTTTTTCTATCTCTGATGCATTTAGCATCATGCATCTCTGATGCACCCTTATAATCTTTCTATTCTGAATAAAATGGCATTTTTTACCAAACTACAAAAATTCGTTATTCGCTTTTAACTCCATTTTTTTAAAAACCAATCATTCTAAGCCAGTCAAACTTCTGGAATATATTACTAATACATAAATAAAGAAGTATAAATAAGGCCAGTGGCGACGCGTGACTTTTTCTGAAGTGTTACCAAAACCAGATGCAAAAAATCTTATTTAATAAAATGAAGATATGGCTAAAAGTATTGTTATGATCTACTTTTTATTACTTTTATATCAATTAGTCTTTATTTGATTACTCCAATTAATTATTTAATCAATTATCCAATTGTCACAAATTATACAAAAAAAATTAAAAAAAAATATCTCAGGGTGCCTTTTTATAATACAAAAAAATATCTAAATTATCTTATGTTATACTTATCTTCTCTCGTGGTATCAGTATCTCTTAGTTGGTTCCAATCGGGAAAAAATATTAGGAAAAGGAATTAAATAGAAATATAAAATAAGCATACAGAATTGTCTTTTATTATCAAAATCAATACTCTAAAAATTAATCAAATTGAAACCTGTGGTCACAGCTGTCCGAATGAAATTTTTACCACTTAAATTTATTCTAGTTCAAATTTATCGGTTTGTTCCGATCACTTTGATAAAACAAGCTAAACAAACAAATTTAGGTATTCGCAAAATTACTTATACTTCCTATTTAAGTTTTGAAATGTGGGAAGCTTAATTCATATGCTTTTACTCAAAATTTTAGTTTCCGAACATAAAAATATCTTTCACATAAATTGACTGACCTTTTGCTTCACTCATTCTGACGTCTTCTCTTGACCCAAAACAGCTCTCCCTTGTTGACTATGTTAGGCTACCCATCAAAGCCCTCTCCGTTCTTAAGTTTCAATCTAGCACCACACCAGCACCAATTCTCCAACAAAAACAAACTCCAAAAATTCTCTCTTCTCCTTCTCACAATAATACAGAATCAAAGAGGTATTTCGTCTCAATTTGATCTGTCTCTCGTTCCACTTTTCAGCTCTATTCTCCACTATCAAACACCCACTGGTACTTGCTATCTTACTATCCACGAAAACGTTGACTGCTATTCAGCGATGCCAATAACATAATAATCTTTTCTTTTTCAAACTGTCTCAACTTTCAAGCTTCTCTTTCCCCCTTCCAAATTGTCTAGCCAATCAGAAACATTTATCTCTCCACCTTCCTCTCTTTTCATTTGAAAACACACAGTCATTCTTTCAAAAATATTCCTACCATCATAATAATTACTTTCGGGGAATTCTGCAACATTTACTCGGGGTTAAACAAAAAGATATTAAAATTCCAAACTTTCTTTTAAACTATTTTTCTAGAAACTAATAATTACCTCTACCTGTAGATTCTACTTTTCCCGTAATAAACAATCTTTTTACATTATTATCCTAAACAAATCTTCCTTTCACTTTAATTATTCACAAAAGTCTTTAATTCCTCATCGAAAAGCTCATTAAAGGAGAAAGCCACTAACATGCTCGCTAACTTCTAATAAATACTTACAAATCAATATACAGGGTGGATCAAATTTATGTGCCCGTGTTATATAAAAAATAAATTTTTTATTCTATCTTTGATTGATACATTGAAACACAATAAAATCCCCGCCTTGTTTTTAGATAAAATCGTTATTAATAAGTGCAACAAAAAAAAAAAGATTTTCTCTCGACAACAACACTTTTCTATTGTGTCAAAATATTGAGTCCCACCTGAAAAACAATTGCTTCCTTTTTCCCAGTGTCTGTACTTATGTGGGATAGGGTAAAATTTCGATCGAAAATTTCCCAAGTCTTTAACCTCAAATGACTGTTCATACTTTTTGGCTACTCTGCTTTCTTCATTTTTTAAATTTTCATACTCCCTCAATATTTCACGCAGTTCCTTCTCCTTTTCTTCTCCACATATCAATTTTATTTCTTTTTCCTCCGATTCTTTACACATGTTTATTGTGTATTCTGCCTCTTCCATTTTGCATACTTCTTCTTCAAATACCACAGTTTCAATGGTATCTCTTTCGCCTTCTTTTTCTATTCTGATCTCTTCTTCTTCTGGGCTCATCTCTTCTTTTGAGGAATCACAAGCTTCATTTTCTTGTGTCAATTTTTTTCTTCTTTTTCTTCTTCTGGGCTCATCTCTTCTTTTGAGGAATCCCAAGCTTCATTTTCTTTTGTCAATCTCTTTTCTTCTTCTTCTTCTTTTTCTTCTTCTGGGCTCATCTCTTCTTTTGAGGAATCCCAAGCTTCATTTTCTTTTGTCACTCTTTTTTCTTCTTTTTCTTCTTCTGGGCTCATCTCTTTTTTCGAGGAATCCCAGGCTTCATTGTCTTTGCTTATCTTCTGCTGTTTCTTCTCTTTCTTTTCCGTCCTTGCTTCATTGCCAAATTCATGTCCACCGTTTGTTTTTTGTTTACATTATCCTTTTTCCGTTTCTCATGTTCCTTGTCCATTTCCAGAATGTCCTGTTCTTCTTTTTTTCCTCTGTGATTTTCATCGTGTTATTTTTGAAATCTATCACCACATGTTTTCTGACAATTCATCCACTCCTACGATCATATCATGTATCATGTTCGGCATTATAACATATTGTAGTGCATAAAATTTCTTCCCCAATCGAATCATTCGTATTCCTTCATTTATTGTTGCCAAAGTCCGTTTATTTGCGCCCACTAAATTTACCCTGGGAATTTTGTAAATTAAATTCGTTAAATCAACCTCTTCTATTAATTTCCTGTTAATTATTGTAATTTCTGAACCAGTATCATCATATTTTTAATCGGTTTCTCATTGATAAAACCATCTACAAATTTTAACTTTACTCCACTTCTTTTATCATTATTTCCTGCTAATTTAATAAATACCTTCGGGTGACAAAAAATTCCTGTTTCTTCTTTTGTGTTTAGTGAGCGCCTTCGTGAAAAGACGCTTGCTGTTCTTCTTCGCTTCTTCTTCCGTCGCTTTGTCTCTCATCCTCATATTCACCTATTTGCGTATTGTTTACCGCTCTTCTATTTTCTCTTTGTCTGTCGGACCCGTATCGGTTTCCACGATTTTCCTGTTCATTCCTTCTATTATCATTTCTGTCTTCTTGATTTGTGCGGGTGTTATTTCTATTCTGGTTTTCTCGACATCTGTCTTCGTTCCATTGCCGATTTCTTTGTTCATAGTTTCCTCTTCCGTTGTCCCTATTTTCGTTTTCTCTTCTTGTGTAATCTCTCCTAAAGTTTTGTCTTCTATCTCTATAGTCTCGATTTTCGCGTTGTCTATAATTATCTTGCGATCTTATTATTTCTCTTTCTCTCATTTTTGCCTCTCGTATTTATATCTTTGTAGTTTTGTAACGTTATGTGATCTTCTAAGGTATCTTCAAAATGTCTGGCTATCAGTTCTACTAGCTGTTCCGACGAATAATTGTACTGTAGGTGTTTTGCATTGTTGTATAATTGTAATGCGTATGTTTTTTCTGAAATACCCATTCTATCATGGTATCTCCCATTTTGCAACTCCTTGTTTATTTCTAGCTGTTGTATTTTCCCCCAGAAATAACTCAGGAACTTTTGTTCGGATTTATGCCAATTGTCCAATTCTTCTTCTTTGCTATCGAACCATAAACTCGCCTCATCTTTAAGATGGTTCCTTATCGTTTCTTTGGCTGTTTCGAAGTTACCGATGTATCGTACTTTCTTTTTTAAATTATTTATGAAAATTACTGGGTGTAATTTTTTTACATCCTTGCCAAATCTTATTTTTATATCCTCTGTACTATGGATAATCGTTTCCCTTCTTTCTCCAGAATTTTGTTGATTTCTGATATCATTAATTAGTTTTTCATTTTCTGTTATTCTTTTTTCCATTTCTTGTCTGTCTACTGGAATAGCATTTTCCAACTTATTTTACAAATTTTCTAGTTCCTTCTTCTGGCAATTTGTTAACTCCTCCATTTTATTTTGAATTTTCATTTCTTGTTCTTTTATGTTATCTTTAATTCTCATTTCTTGTTCTTTTATCTCGTTTTTCATTTTTGTCAAACAACCTTTTATTTCCTTTTCGTACTTTTCTATGCGTTCCTCTATTTTCTTATTGTTCTCTGCTATTGCTTGTTTTGTTTCCTGTTTATTGTCATCCATTTTTTGACCAATTTTTTGTTGTGTTTCATCTATGGCTCATTTTGTTTCTTCCTGATTTTTATCCATTGTCCTTTTTGCTTCCTCCATTGTTTGTTTTGTTTCTTTTTGATGTTCTTCCATTTTTTGATGTGTTTCATCCATTTTTTGTAACTGGAGTTGCATCAGTTGTAAAAATTTATCTATTCCTGATAATTCCTGTTTTTCTGATGCCATGATTGTTGTTTCGAAAATGTCTTCTTGTTCTATATGTTCTTCTTGTTCCAAATGTTCTTCTTGTTTTTTGTTTTCTTTGCTTTTGCTTTTGGTAGTCGGCATGTAGTTAAAATTTTCTCCCCGCCTGATACGAAATTCGAAAATACCTTGTATGCTGTAGAGACGAAAATTTTTCTCTCCCCAAATATCACACAAATTTTCCAATTTATCAAAATTCAAATCAATCAAAAATAAAATAAATATGTAAAATTGTACCTAGATAAAAAAATAACTCAAACAAAATATTTCATAAATTTTAAATATATCAGCTTTTTCCGACGGGCAAATAAATTTTCCTTCACCTGTTTTTCCGTTTCCTATACCTTCAAATTCACAACCAGAGATACCTTCACGCCCCACGTTGGGCGCCATGTTGTTATGATCTACTTTTTATTACTTTTATATCAATTAGTCTTTATTTGATTACTCCAATTAATTATTTAATCAATTATCCAATTGTCACAAATCATACAAAAAAAATTTTTGATTAAGTTTGACAATCTATAACTTTATTATTTGTACTTCGATTTTCAAGATTCTTGCACGAGTTTGTAGGTACATGTATTGACGTCAATTGCTATTATTCCGGTAACAAAAATTTTTTGCTTAGATGGCGTTATACGGGAGTGAATGTAAGCGTTGTTTTTTCTCCTAACTTTAAAAAATTCTGTGGAAAAATTATAGGGCTGATTTTGTTTCATACCCTTTTTGTATTATCCTGGAGGTATCACTAAGGTCTTGTTTTTTGAATTATCTGAATATCTCTTTTCTTGTAAGAGCTGTAATTAAAAACACTGCTTTGAAGGTTTATTTAATTAAAAATACCAAACGCACTAAAATTAACAAAACAAAACAAATTTAACAAGAAAACAAAACAATTTAATAGCGGTTAGGTCCACCTCTTGCAGCAACGACTGCTTGCAATCTGTTTAGCATCTAATAAAGATGTGTTTTCCTTGCTTGGGGAATAGCCCGATATTCCTCTACAAGGGCCATAAATGTACCAACTTTTCTGGAGGCCTAGGATGACGGCAGATACCTTTTTTTATTCATCCCATAAATGCTCAATATGATTGAGATCTGGGCTGCATGCGGGCCATTCTAATCTTATCAATCCAACCTCAATTGTATGAGTCAATCAGTGTTTTTATTTACAAAAAATGGTACAGCTCTTACAAGAAAAAAGATATTCGGATAATTCAAAAAACAAAATGTTGGTGATGCCTCTGGGAAAATATGACAGGACTATGAAACAAAATCAGCTATTCCATTTTTCCACAGAATTTTTTAAAATTAGGAGAAAATACAACGCTTCCTTTCACCCCTGTATAATGACATGCAAGCAAAAATTTTTGTTACCGGAATAATACCAAACAATATGAATACATGTACCTACAAACTGGTGCAAGAACCTTGAAAATCGGAGCACAAATAATAAAGTTATTGTCCTAGATTTTAACAATATTTCAGATAATTTTAAATATCTTAAAATTATTCCACTGTAATATATTTAAATATATTAGTAAACAATCAAGCATGCCGAATGTTTAAGTAGTCTTGTAAACAAAACTTACACATGTAGGTATTAGTGCAAGATTGCATTTCTGTGAAATAATAATCTTGACATACATATACGAAAGTATTACAAAAATAGGTAATCAATAAGTATTCATACACAGAAATATTTAGGGCAGTCTAACAGTCTAATATTGGGGTTACTGTAGAGAGTGCCACCTCGACTAAGGACGTTCATTCCATCGTCAACTGGGTACTATTAACGAGTATTAAATGTACCTATAATAATAAAGTATTAATGGGAAATATAGTGTCTTCCAGTTAATCACCCCATCGTTAGGGTAGCAAAAACGCGTTACCACCATATGGCGACCTGAGAGACGAACTGGACTTCTGAACCAACAACAGCAACAAGAAAGATGGCAACAAAAAACTGGAAGAAAAGACAGAAAATTTGGGGTAAAGTACAAATCCTCTTATAAAATAGCATTATTAGCTGCAATATAGAGCTGGAGAGGCCAACCATACGAGAAATGGTAGACGTCGGCAGGAACAGCTTTGGAGACATGGGACCACGCCCAGCGTCAAGGAAAATGGACCATAGTGGACAATAATTGTGTGTGAATTCGTGAGTAACTTTTAATAAGCTATTTTTTTATATTGCATACAGTCTCACAGATTAATCTCACAGATAAGAATAATTTTTTTTGATTAAGTAAATAAAACGTAAAAATATAGGTAATCTTTTTGAGAAGTATTAACTTTTTAATTGAATACAATAATTATCAAACTAGGTGAAGTTTTCATAATTTTTATTAATTTTTAAGTATATAATATAAAGAATCTAATATATTCAATAAGTTAGTTGATATCTATTTTTGACTATAGTATAGATATTAGGTTTTATTTTTAAGGAAAGATACGAATTTTTCCAATTCTTAATAGATTATATTTTTAACTATGATTATCAATTTTTTGCTATTTAAACACTTTTATTTTGCGTAAGGTAAGGTATATTTACCTATTCTCAAATGTTGGTATTGACCGTGAACAGAAACAAAAGAATGTGCTGAGACGTCATAATATACGATTTAAATGGACTATTTATAGTACTATATGTACACTAAGAAATTATGTAATAGGAAGATTTTATAGAATTAGGATGAATTAGAATATTTTTGAGAATATAATGGAAGAAATATTATTATTATTTGAATTATATAATATAAGATAAGAAAAGAAATACTTAAGACGTTGGAACAAAATACAGGACTTACGAGACGGAAATGTCTAAATAATTAATATGGAAATTTTTGTTGAAAATAATGCACTCAACATTTTTAAAGAACTTTTATGATAAATATGATAATTACAAAGAAATGAATCCTAAAATGGGAAAATAAAAAATGAATATGGAAGAGAAGTTTGATTTTTTTATATACAAGGACTATCCCATATATAGGGACTAACGATGAAGAATTTTTTTATACGAAAAGAGGATACAGGCTAAGGAAATATGTCCTGGAAACTAATCTGATACAAGAATAAAGACAAAATAAGTCATAATGAAAATGAAGTGACAATGAAGAATAAGTTATCTGAAAAATAGAATATTTAAAGAGAATATTATACTGCTACAAACAGTATATATTGAGTATGATATAAATATACTTTTAACTTTCTATAATATAATATAATATAACTTTAAATTCTTATAATATAAATATATTTTGATTGAAAACATAAGACAAGTCATGTAAGACTGTATCTCAATTAGAGAAATAGAGACTATTTTTTATGACTTAAAAGTGACTATTCGTGCGAAGAAACTGAACTTATATTTAATTAGTGTCAAAAAAAAAAGATAAACTATTTTTAGCTATTGTAAGTTTTTCTCGTTCGTAATTTTTATGTAAATATTTTGTGGGTACCCGGGCCCAGAAACAGATTTAGAATTAGGATTTAAATTTTTCCTTTTGGTCAGGAGATTTTAATCGATTTTTTTTTAACAGAATATAGTCTATTTTTACTAACACTTTCTTTCGGATTTTTTTTTCTCATAATTGAATGCTTGAAGTTTTTTGATACCGATAAAGATCGTTTGATACGATTAAGATCGTTGATTTTAACTTTTTTTTAATATCGGTCGAATTCTAATATAAATATGATTTTTAAATGTTTTATGATGATTAATTAATGAGATAACTGATTTTTTAATATATTAATATGAGACAATCTAGAAAAAACAAAAAAAACACACTCTTGTCAAGAAAACTGGTACAAAATGAAGATCAGAAGATTTTAGCATACCCAATTTTTGTTTTGAAGTAATCCTATTCTCAACTAACTTTGTCTTTTTGGAACAAACCTTCTCACGACTAAGGACGTGCAAAAGGACCGGAAGCAAATTCAAGGGTTTAAAGCTGCGGAAAAAGCTACCCACCGAGTAGGTAAGGGTTAGAGAAGAAGAATTTATGAAGTAAATGATATATAAATGAAGAATTATGAAAAATGATGAATATATATGAAAAAAGATATATATGAAATATAAAGTAAATGAAAAATGAAATAATGAAGAAATATGAAGAAGAAGAAGATTTATGTTTAATAGTACACTATGAAGAAAGTACTAAGTATAAAGAAAATGAAGAAATATGTAATTATTGTGAAGTACCAGACAAGAAGAATAAAAAAAGAGAGAATTTCTAATAGAAGAATATGTAAAAATTTGAGAACAGCAAAATATTTGTCTTGTAAATGTCTAGTAACAGAGTAATTTAAATTTTAAGAGTTTAAGTTGTAAATTTCTTTTTAAACCTTTGAGTTAAAGTAAAATATAAAATATAATTTCTCAGTGTACTTTCGCGAGATATAAGGAAGTAATAAATAAGAATAGACGATGTTTGATGACTATTTTTTAATTGTGTAATAAGTTGTATATTTGTATATTTTGTATAAATTTGTATTTTTCTGTAAATTCAATTGATGATGATGACACGAAAAAATTCCTCTCTTTCAAAAGGGAGAGAGAAAAGGCACAGTAAAGTGCAGAGTAATTTTTTTTCTTTAGGAACGGTGGTGTCCTAGATTTTAACAATATTTCAGATAATTTTAAATATCTTAAAATTATTCCACTGTAATATATTTAAATATATTAGTAAACAATCAAGCATGCCGAATGTTTAAGTAGTCTTGTAAACAAAACTTACACATGTAGGTATTAGTGCAAGATTGCATTTCTGTGAAATAATAATCTTGACATACATATACGAAAGTATTACAAACATAGGTAATCAATAAGTATTCATACACAGAAATATTTAGGGCAGTCTAACAGTCTAATATTGGGGTTACTGTAGAGAGTGCCACCTCGACTAAGGACGTTCATTCCATCGTCAACTGGGTACTATTAACGAGTATTAAATGTACCTATAATAATAAAGTATTAATGGGAAATATAGTGTCTTCCAGTTAATCACCCCATCGTTAGGGTAGCAAAAACGCGTTACCACCATAAAGTTATAAATTGTCAAACTTAATCAAAAATTTTGGGTGGCGGAATTTTGTACCGGTGAGTGTAGCTTCAATAATATCATTTTGTATATGACTTGCAACTCTCGAAAAAACAGATGTTTCTAGATGTTGACAACATTTTTGATCTTTTTTGGCAATTAATGTTAGCAATTCCCCGTAATTGCCTCGATTGTCAGAGTCGTCGCACTCAAAATGATCACGAAACGCTAGTTCTTGTTTGGCCCAAAAACATACAGTATCTCTTATAAGTGTGCTAAGGATATACTATATACCTATCTATTTTTGAACAAACTCATTATGTTTAGCAATATTTGCTTTAAAAGCTTGGTTAAGAGAAATTTTGATTTTTCTTTTGCCAAACTGAATCAAATTGGGTATACATCTTACATGTACGTAACGGAGAAATTTCATGTCTCCTTTTTAAAAATCTAACACCATTTAAATCGTGAACCTGGTCCACCCATTTTTCTGTAGAAACCAGAAGACGTGCCCAACAATACAGTATATTTTTCTTGCAACGATAATAGAACCAAGGATTTTCACTGTACCAACTAAATTTAAAATATCGAACTACTTTTGTTGATTTCTTTTTTAAATTGTTTAAAATAGGTCTTTCATTTTTAATAATCTCATTTTTTTCTTCAAAATTATACAAGGAGAATTACTTTTCGAGTAGTTGATCGATTAAGAAGCGACACTCATCTATGGTTAAATGCACGCACACTTTTTATAGGTACTGTCACCAATTTTAAATTTGGTAACAGCCCTACTGATACACAGCGCGCTTATGCCGTCGCTTCTTCAAAATTTTCAGTCACTACCCGGTCCCGAGCGCCAGCGTGCGTATATAACCATTGTCACCAGAAATGAGTCTGGTAACAGAGTATAATAAAGTGCAACGGAGTCACATAAACTCGCCAATATTTTCGTGTCTACGAGTAGTTGGCTATTTAGTGAGATATTTATTGAGTTAGGTACTATTACCACATAATATAATAATATATTTCTATTGGTAAAAATATTGGTAAATATAAGTATTCATCGTCATAAAATATTTATTTGCAAGATTTTTAACTGTTACCAATGGTAACAGTGGTTGCATGGACGCTTTGCCAGTGAATAAGGCCAATGACTAAAAACACCACTAACTTTCATTAGTATGCTTCCAATTGGATTTTTCCTTTTTTTTTTTTTTTCAAAAAAATGTATTGATTTTTTAACCGTAACTTTTTTATTTTTTATCCTAGAAAGTTTGTTAAATAATTTTGTAGGTTTCTACAAGGTCTATAAGCCTATTAATATTAAATCCTTTTAAAACCAGAAAGAGGTGACTGTAAAAGGGTTGGTAAAGGTGGAGTTTGCATGTTATTACAAGATTTAATTATCAATAGCTCACTCAATTATTGCCCTAGAAAAAAATTTTTGCTAACCCTGTTCTTCTCCAGTCTTATTCGTACCTTCGAATCGATCGCAGGCTATCGTTTACAAAGAAAACCGGATTTATCAATTTTTGTTGAATTATTAAAAACTCGTTAAAAATTTAATACTCGATAAAGATATACTTTTATAGTCCAGTGAATTTTTAAATAAACAAATTAAATTGGTTCCCCCATTATGGGGGAACAAAGTTCATTAGGGACGTCCTCTCAGACGAAAGACATAGTGAATAGTGAAGATAGTTTAATGGAAAATAATAGTTTTGAACCTAGTGCTACTTTGCCGATAGAAAAACAAAAGGATATTAAATATTTCAACTTGATCTCAGATAAGTACAATCTAGATAATATTTGGGTTTATATTGAAAAAATTGGGAATGAAACTGGTCTTTCTAGATTGCACCCTATGGCGATAGGTCACCTACTATTTAAGACCCTGAAACTTACATATATTAAAGAGATAAAAAGCATTGGCCGTAATCGTATAAAAGCTTTGCTGTCATCACGTTTAGAAGCTAATAATCTTGTTAAAAATAAATTATTAGACGCTCAAAATTTAAGAGCTTACATTCCAAATCACTTGTTGGAAGTTAAAGGGCTTATAAGGGATGTAGACACCCAATTTGACATTAATTATCTCATGGAAAACATTGAATCTACTTCCAAAGTTTTAAATATTTATAGAACAAAGCGTAGAATCCAAAAAGAGGAAACAATTGAATACGTAGATAAAAAAACTATAGTTGTCACTTTTAAGGGTAATATTCTACCCAACTATATAGGTTTTAATAGAGTTTATTTTCCGGTAGAACAATTTATTGGTAGGGTCTTTCAATGCTATCGATGTTTGAAATTTGGTCATGTGTCAAAGCAATGTAAAAGTTCCCAGGAATGTTGTATTCAATGTGGGCAAACTAAGACTACTGATCAAACTTGCGATAAAGTTATGTATTGTATACATTGTAAAAGTAATGAACATGTCACAATATCAAAAAAGTGTCCCTTTTATGAAAAACAAAAAAAGATTAAAAGTATAATGATCGAACAAAAGACTACTTTTTTAGAGGCAAAACATTTGTGTGAACAATCATTTTCTGGTGTTATGAGTCAAAATTACTTTTCTTTGCTTGAAAATAATGAACAAGAATTTCCTTCGCTTCCAAAAATTAATAAAAATTCTGTCTCCACTCAGCTAGGCCCACAGACAAATAAAGCGCGCCCTCTAATATCTTCTCAATTGAACAATAATTCACATGCATCTGTAGGAAAGAAAAGGAAACCAAACTCTCCTATCATACAATCTCCTATTCATAAACCTATCTTTCCCTTTACATTTGGACCTGCCCAGCCTTTACCGGCTAATCCACATAAACCCAATTATAACAAAGTTGAAAATAAAAATCAGTTGACAAAAACTATAACAAATTTTATAATGAACCTCTTGGAACATATTCGTTCAATTGAATATATAAAAACGTTAGACGATAAGACTATAATTAATGAATTAGAACAGGTTTTAAATACTGTAAACAATAATAGCTTCTAATGGCTGTACAAGATATTTTAAAAATTGGTCAATGGAATGCTAGATCTATTATGTCAAACAAAAACAGTTTAATGCAATACGTAAACAATAAACAAATTGATATTTTACTAATTAGCGAAACATGGTTTAAAAAAGATTCTCATTACAGTTTTAATGGTTATAACCTAATAAGAAGAGATAGGAAGGAAGACCGGTTTGGTGGCGTTGCGATTCTTATCCGTAACACAGTAACCTTCAGTGAACTAAAACTAAATTATAACTTTAATTCTGATATTGAAGTTTGTGGCATCAAAACAAAATTTAAAAATATTGAACTCAATATATTATCTATATACAAACCTCCTAAATGTAAAAGTACAGTATGTGATTGGGCAAATATATTTTCACAGGTCACTGGTTCAGTAGTTATAGGTGGAGATTTCAATGCGCATAATACGATTTGGGGATCTAATTATAATGATGCAACTGGAATACAACTTATTAAAACTGCAGATGACTTAAATTTTACAGTAATTAATAATGGAGAACCTACCATTTTAACTAACCAGATCAAAATAAATTAGCTATTGATGTTACTTTAATTACAGCTGATCTAGTCAATAAAATTAATTGGTCTATACATACAGACACCTTGGGATCGAATCGTTTTATGATCTATATGGAAATTACCGACATTCATTTACCTGAAGAAATTATTCCTAAAAGTAAATGGAATACAAGAAAGGCTAATTGGTCCATGTACGAAATTTCAGCAGAGCAATTTTTCAATAACTATTACCAAATGGAAAATACGTCGGACAAATATAATTTTTTAATTGATTGTATAAATTATGCAGCTCAACTATCAATTCCACAATATAAAGCTTATAAAAACAAAATCAGAAATTCTCCGCCGTGGTGGAATACAAATTGTGATAACATTATCAAGGATAGAAAAGAAGCACTTTCAAATTATAAGCAAAACCGTAACTTTGAAAATTACTTAAAATGCCAAGAGAGCATGGCTAAAAGTAAAAAAAATTAAAGGAAATAGCTAAAGAAAGTTGGAAAAACTTTGTCTCAAACTTAAACAAAAACACTCCTTCCTCAGCATTATGGAATCAAGCTAGAAAAATCAATAGAAAACCAATTACTAATCGAACATGTCTTAATGATACATTAGTCGACGAAATTTTTGATCAAGTTGCCCCTCCATCAGTCCAATTACTAAAAAGCTACAGCTATGCTTCAAATGAACAAAACCATTTTTTGCTAGAACCGTTCAACATTACAGAATTAGAATATGCTCTTAAAAATTGGAATAACACAAGTCCAGGTTTGGATAATATTAAATATCCCATGATACAACACCTTCCAAAAATAGCTAAACTCTTGCTGTTGGAAATATTCAATGAGATGGTCAAAAATGGGAGTTTAGTTCCTCAATTTCAAGATGTCATTATAATACCAATACTAAAACCAGGTAAAAATCTCAACGTGGCACAATCATATAGACCTACATCTCTTATGTCATGCCTTCTTAAAACAGTCGAACGAATGATAAAACAGAGACTGGAATGGTGGTTAGAAAAAAAGAAATTACTTCCCAACCTTCAATTTGGGTACAGAAAAGGAAGAAGTACTTTAGACGCCCTTTCAACATTAGTGGTAGATATACAAAACACATTTACAGACAACAATTATTTACCTGCAATTTGTATGGACATAGAGGGTGCATATGATAGAGTCTGTCTAGATATTTTAGTTGAAAAATTAGTCAAAAATTTCCAAATACCAGCCCAACTAGCAGGAACAATATATAATTTTTACTCATGTAGAAAGATATATCTCAGAGCACATAACAGTAGTCTGATAGGTCCACGATACAATAACTTGGGGCTGCCCCAAGGATCAGTATTGAGCCCTTTGTTGTTTAATTTGTACACTGCTGATCTACATGATAGCCAAATTGAAAACTGCACTTTGAAGATTATACAATATGCTGACGATTTTCTTGTATACTCGTTTTCAAAAAAATATGATAATTGTATACAAACATTAGATAAAAAGCACAACTTGTCAAACAATTGGTTCCAACAAAATGGATTTGAAATTTCCACAAACAAATCTAGTGTTTGCATTTTCACACGACACAACTTACCAAATATTGATAAATTAAAATTAAGCAATCATGAGTATAGTTTCCAAACTTCTATCAAATATTTGGGGATGATACTTGACCGAAAACTAACATGGAAATCACATATTGAGTTTATGCTAAACAAATGTAATCAAGGAATAAATTTTTTAAAAGCAATTTCAAAAACGTGGTGGGGAGCAGATGTTGAAACATCATTACTTTTCTACAAAGCTTATATACGATCAATCAATAAATAAATTTCGATTTTTAGTTATTTTAAAAGCTCTAATGGTGCAAGAAAGTATTGCATTTATATCAAAATAAATGTATTAATTATTACTGTGGAAAGAAATAGTGAATCCCTCAGTGAAAGAAAAATAAATATATAGATATAATACTTGGTGACATTCGTTGATGACAGAATCTTCATAGAATTTCCAATCATACCATTTCTACATACCAATATAGTCAGTATTGGTTGTAAAAAAAGTTTTGTGTAATAAGTACAATTACAGTGAATATAATAGTGATATATATTCACATAATATATACTGTGAGTACCATTTCCCAATTTATTAGTATAAAACCAACTATTAATTACAAACCTGATCATGCCTTCTACCTCAGTTTGTTCGAACTGCTCAAAAAACTTTGCGACAGCTGACTGTAAACTTCAGTGCGATGGTTGTAAACGGCAAATACATATTACATGCACGGACCTTTCTCCCGACGATCGCGTAACTCGACAAAAAATTCGCGGATTAAGTATCCTATGTAATTCCTGCAGCTCAAATATTTCTAATATTTCGGAAATAAAAGATCTTCTGCTGAACTTTAAAATGGATATTCATACGAGAATAAATGATTTTGAAAATAAATTAACAGAGTTAAATAATAAGCTCAGCCAAATTGATTTATTTAAGTCCACCGAATTCACTGATAATATTGCAAACGAAGCTGTAGATCGCATGACACGTGCTAAGAATGTTCTAATCAGAGGTGTTCCAGAATCTTCCTCTGGGGATGCACAACGCAGAAAAGATGACGACGCAAATAAGATTAACCTTGTCTTGGAAACTGTTGGCTGTCAGGAAAAGCAAATCACTTTCTATAGACTCGGCAAAGCAAACCAACGTTTTCCCAGAATGATAAAGGTAGTAATGAGTTCGGAATACCACGTTAAAAATATTTTGAGAAATAAAGCTAAACTTTTGGAGAACAACGCCACGAAAAAATTCTCAATAATTGATGACAAGACGCCCATCCAACAAACTCGCTTAAAAGAACTCCGAAATGAACTAGAAACTCGCAAAAATAACGGTGAATATGATTTAACCATTAAATACATTAATGGCACTCCCAAAATCACGAATTTTCGTTCATAATTTTTCTACCAACAAATTTAATGACTGGCTATTTCTATATACCAATTTAGATTCACTTTCCGCTAAATTTGACGAATTTGTATGCACAGTGCAACTTCTTCAACCACACATTATTTGTATTGCCGAAACCTGGCTTAAACCTTCAATTCCTGACTCATGTGTTAACATAAATGGATATACAATATATCGTAAAGACAGAGAAATTCGTGTGGGTGGTGGTGTATGCATTTATTTATCTAATATTATTACCACAACTTTCAAAATTGACATTAAGCCATTAGATATTCCTGGAATAGATGCTATTCACTTATCTATTACTAAAAATCCATTTTGCCTTAATTTAGTCTGTATATATCGCCCACCTTTGACAATACTTGCTCACGATAATGTTTTGCTTACTAAACTTGACGAACTATCATCTTTTGATAATCTTATCATTACTGGAGATTTTAATTTCCCAGAGATCACCTGGCCAATAACTGCATTATCTGACGCCGAAAACGCTCATAATTTGTTTAAAAACTTTGTCGTAAATTCGAACCTGATACAACTCATCACAGAACCTACCCGATTTAGAATTAATAACCAACCTTCTGTTTTAGATCT
The DNA here is from genome assembly GCF_917563875.1 of Diabrotica virgifera virgifera. Taxonomy (NCBI): domain Eukaryota; kingdom Metazoa; phylum Arthropoda; class Insecta; order Coleoptera; family Chrysomelidae; genus Diabrotica; species Diabrotica virgifera. The sequence continues at coordinate 109,434,634 of NC_065451.1, read as the reverse complement.
AGTGTTAATTAACGACGAAGAGCTAATTTCATCTCTTGAAATCAGTTCTCCTATAGGAAAGTCAGATCATGCAGTTATAACAGCTCACATTCAATTCAACCAAATACTACCCAGCAAAAATAATACTGTAACATATACTATTACCAACTTTTCTGAAATCGACACTAAACTATCTCAAATCAACTGGCAATTATTTTTTGCTGACTTAAACGACCCTTCATTAATGTGGACTGCATTTCTCGATGTCGTCCACAATATAATTTCTACAAACACTACCTTCCGTAATATTTATAAAAACAATCTTAAACCCTGGATAAATCGAACAGCAATAAACCAAATTAATCACAAACGACATCTCTGGCGGAAATTTAAACAGACCGGGCTTCTCACTGATTTTCAAAACCACCGCAGATTTTCAAATACCTTACAAACTTTTCTAAAAACTTTAAGACAAAATTTTGAAACAAGTGTTATTGACAGTGGTAATATGAAAAAAGTCTACAAATACATAAGGTCCTCATTGACGTCTAAAGTTTCCATTCCTCTACTTCAAAAACCTAATCAGACTTTATGCTCTTCTGACAAAGATTCTTCTGAAACTCTATCTTTAGCATTTTCACAGGTTTTTACTAAAGAATCGAATGATGGTAATCTACCTCCTATTAGGTGTAACCGTGTCGGTGCATCCTTACGGCAAGTCGAATTTACAGTGGATCATGTCAAACAACACTTAATGAAACTTCGCACATCCGCTTCACCTGGTTTAGATGGTTTAACACCAAAACTATTAAAAAGATGCGCAGATACACTTGCAATACCTTTAACGTTAATTATGCAGACTTCTTTTATCCAGAATTCCTTACCCCCTAATTGGAAATTAGCATCGGTCACTCCTATTTTTAAAAAAGGCAACAAACTCGATCCCAACAATTATCGTCCGATTAGCTTACTACCAGTAGTTAGCAAAGTCATGGAAGCCATTATTTCCGAGGAGATGACTAAATTCCTTCTCCAAGAAAATGTTATTCCAACACAACAACATGGATTTGTTTCTGGTCGCTCTACTCTAACCAATCTCCTACATTGTGTTAACGACTGGACGTCATCTATTAACAGTTCACAGCCGGTCGACGTTGTTTATCTAGATTTCTCTAAAGCCTTTGACCGTGTTCCTAAACGCAGACTTCTACATAAGCTAGAACATTTCGGAGTTCGCGGTACTTTATTATGTTGGATTGATGATTTCCTGACAGATCGACATTACAAAGTTAGAGTTGGCGAATCTTTCTCACAGGACAGGTTAGTGGAAAGTGGAGTGCCGCAGGGTTCCGTCCTTGGACCTCTGCTTTTTACGGTTTATACCAGCGATGTTCCTTCCTATGTTTCAAGTAAAATATCGTTATATGCTGATGACACAAAAATATATGCCAATCCTATCACAAACCAGTTAGCCCTCCAAAGAGACTTGGACTCTATTTTTACTTGGTGTTCCCAGTGGTTACTACCCTTAAACACAGAAAAATGTGTAGTGCTTAGAATTGGTAAAAACAATCCACTTGTGCCGTACTTCGTTAACGGACAACCATTAGATTCAGTGTTCTCGTATAACGACCTCGGTGTTATTGTAAACAGCAGCCTAACGTGGTCCGACCATATTCAGTCTATTTGTAAACGTGCGAACTCCAGACTATATCTTATTCGGAGGTGTTTTTCGAGAGCTTCAATGCAGTCATTCTGTAAACTTTACACTATTTACATAAGACCGATTCTTGAATATGTTGGCCCAACGTGGTATCCTGATTTGGTTCGAGACAAAATTTTGTTGGAAAACGTCTAAAGAAAAGCCACTCGAATTCCATTGGGACTGAGAAGACCTTCCTATGAAGAAAGGCTCAGTATGGCCCACCTAACTTCTTTTGGACTTCGCCGACAACGCGGCGACTTAATAACCACATTTAAAATATTAAAATTTAATTTCGGAAATCTCGACGAAATTTTTACAATCAATAAAGATGAACGCCTTAGAGGTCACCAATTTAAACTGAAAAAAGAGAACTTTTGTACGAGACCAAGACAGAATTTTTTACCAAATAGAGTTTTCGATATTTGGAATAACCTGGATGATAACATTGTCTCAGCCCCCTCTACCAACACATTTAAAAACAGACTTGACAGTTTTCTATTATAGTTAAAATATTTTTTATGTAAACCCAAATTGTATCTTTTTTTTTGTTGTTGTTTTTTTTTTTTATTGTATTAACTAGTAGGTTACTTATGTAATTTCTTTGTTTTTGGGCATAATAGGGACTTGTCCCTCTGCCCTTGTTTATGTATAATAATAATAATAATAATAATAATCATAGATTATGGTTGTGTACTCTATGGCTCTGCATCTGATCGGGCCCTAAGCAGAATCGACGTAACACAAAATACAGTTCTGAGAATTTGTTTAGGTGCTATGAAATCAACTCCAATTAATGCGTTACATGTCGAAGCTTTAGAGATGCCACTGAAATATAGAAGAGAATATCTAAGTAAAAAATTTATTATGAAATTACAACATAAAGATCCTTCCCTTCATTTAAAAATAAGCAAATTGAATGAAGCTGATCTGACGAATAAATATTGGAAACAAAAGAATTCACCTCCACTTTGTGAAGCTTTTCGCAGTATGTCAAACTTTGATGTTACTTCAAATCCAGACGAAATCTTAGACTTTAAAGATTTTCCTTCATTATTACATTTGGTAAAAGTAATTAAGCCAAGTTATCATGAAAATGCAGCTATCAGTCATAACATCTTAAGAAGTATCTTGGACGTTTTTTCGGAGTCTATAATTATCTACACAGATGCGTCGAAGTCAACGTTTGGCACTGGATGTGCCTTTTATGTCCCATCAAACAATACAGAAAAAATGTATAAAATAAATAATGCTTTCTCAATATTCAGCGCTGAAGCAATTGCACTTTATGAAGCTTTATTATATTTTATGAATACAGAAAATAAGTCTACAGTAATTGTTTCTGACTCACTTTCCGTACTGACAGCTATTCAGACAATAATATTTCCAAGTCATAATTTAAACAACTATATCTTCCAAATTAAAAAAATACTTTATGAAATCTATAAAAAACGAAGAGAAGTGCATTTCCTATGGGTTAAAGCACACATAGGTATCACCTGTAATGAACATGTTGATTTATTAGCAAAAAAAAGCCATCACACATGGATCGTTAACCTGACATAAACCTTCTAATCCAGATGTATGTGCAATTGTTAAAAATGAAGTTAACCAACAATGGAGACGTACATGGAACGAATCTAGCAAACATAGTTCCTCTCAATACGCGATGATTCAACCTAAAGTGCCTACTGAGTACTGGTTTAAAAATTATTCCGTTCCCCGCAGATATATTACTTCCATTATTAGAATAAAATTTAGGCACGCCTGTTATCCTTATCATTTGGCGAAAATTAACATTTTATCTTCAAATCTATGTTTAGACTGTCAAAAAGAGGGAGACTTAAATCATATATTTTTAGAGTGCTCAAAGTATACTCAACAAACTAATAAACTAATTGAAAATTTATTAAAATATAATATATTTCCACCTTATAATTTATGTTACCTACTTTCTCTAAATAGGAAAACAATATATGACTGTTTAATGGAATTTATTTGTAAAAGTAAAATCAACCTTTAAGCATTATCCACAAATGATTATTTACCTTTGTTTTATCCCATATGTATTTACCTCCTATCCGCGACCTAGTCTAGTTATGTCTAAACGAAATGTCTTGAAGGGTCCCTAGACGAGAAGAAGCAAGTGACCCTGTCTTATTCCTACCTTAACTCCTGAATATAATAATTGTAATATTAACAACCACCTTTACGGTAACGTTTCCTTATCTTTCTTATTTTTGTTTTGTTTTATATTTTTGAAATGTATGTAGATTTTGAAATATACTTGTTGTGACTGGCTGAGTGGCGACAGCCCATGCCAAAAAAAAACCCTGTTCTTGGGAATTAAATAAGCTACAATTTTATATTTAAATATTTTTTCGTATCTCTGATGCTAATCTTTCTATTCTGAAGAAAAGTGCCTTTTTTTAACTAACTACAAAAATTCGTTATTTGCTTTCAACTCCATTTTTTTTAAAAACTAATCATTCTAAGCCGGTCAAACCTCTAGAGCCTATTAACAATACATAAATAAAGAAGACCAAATAAGGTCAATGACTAATTTTAGTTAGGGTGGTAAGGAGGGGGAAGTTTCCGATCACTATTTCGCTGAAAAAATAGGGACTGACATTCTTTTCATAATAAGTCACTTAATTTTTAAGCTAGAGACTTTTACATTATTTCTGTAGATAGGTGTTTTTATATACTTTAAATTAGTTTGAACAAGGTATCCTTGAAAAATGCAGTTTTCCCGCCTTTTGAGTTTGAAACTACAATATTTAGCATTTGACGAAGAAGAACATATCATAAAGTATAGCTCCATTACTACTGGTCTTAAAGAAAATAAAAAACAACTGTATTGTTTATTTTTTAAAAAGGTACATTTCTGTTAAGCAAAGTGGTTTTGATAAAACGAAAACTTTTTGAGTTATTAGCAGAAAACTGTATAAAAGTATAAAACTAACACTTTCGATAGCGAATAAATCGAAAACTATTAATTTTATCAAAAAAATGTATAGAACGTTTTTGCTTAGAATGAATGCTTTTACCAAATTTTGCGGTCAAAATAAAATAAAAAATTTCCACCGCTGAGACGGGGTGGCAACCACCTCCCATGGTAAAAAAGGCTTTCGGCCTCATATAGATTTTGATTCTTGGACCATCCTACTACTTATTCTTAAATTTTCAAGCAAATCGATCTATTCTGTAAAAATTGCGAGGTTTTGTACTATTTAAGCTTCATTAGTTGGACTATTTACGTGGATGAGATATTTAAAAAGAATGTAACCTAAAAGTGAAAACAATGCATGTGGGTTATAGAAACTAGAGAAGGGTAGACATTTCAGAAGGAGCATTCGTTATCGACGTCGTCATATTGACCGAAAATGAGAAACAACAAAAAATATATAAAAATACGGAATGAAATACTAAAAAAGTATGCAATGACAATTAATAAAAATAAAACAAAAGTTATGATCATGGGAGAAAAAGAAGAGGAAGGTTAATACAAAAATACCAGAAGAAAATATAGAACAAGCACGAACCTTCCAATACTTAGGAGTATCGTTATGCTCTTCTACTAAAATTCTCTCTATTTTCCCATTCTTCTTGTCTGGTACTTCACAACTACATATTTCGTCATTTTCCTCATACTTGGTACTATCTTCCTAGTGTACTTTTAAACATAATTCTTCTTCACATTCATATTTCTTTATATTCATATTTATTTTTATCATTATATCTGATATATCATAATCATATTTCATCTATGTATATCTTCTTTCGTATATTATCATTTTTTATAACTAATTCATTTATATATCATTTATCATAACTTCCCTAACTCCCGTACCTAATGGGTGGGTAGTTTTCCGCCACTTTAAATCCTTAACTTTGCTTTTGATCCATATGCACAGCACATTATTATCGTGATATGGTTTACTTCAAAAATACAAAAATAGATAGTTTGTGCGTTTCTAAAATATTGTATATATCTCACATCCCTAAATTCCCGTTTTGAACCTACTGGTTCCCTTAGTTGAGACTAGGTTTACTTCAAAATACAAAGTTGGTATATTATAAGATAAGATTCTAAGGTTCCATTTCTACCTTCTCACTTGACAAGCGTGGGTCTTTTATCGTCTAAATTGTTTTCTACTAATTATATAATATGCTTTCTAATAATACATTATGCTTTCTAATATATTAAAAATCATTTATATCTCATTATTTCATCATCATAAACATTCAATAATAATATTATGAAAAAAAGTTGATTATGAAAAATAGCAGCCTGATTTTTGTATGAGAGTTTAATGAAAGGGTAACAAATCAATGGAAGTTCTCTCGTACAATAGAATAGAAATATGCTTTATTGTCACTGAAAATTATACAAAATTTATGGACAAAACTTAATATAAAGTCAGAAAAAATAAATAAGTAATATCTAACAATAACAGTAACAAATACAATTTTCTTAAATTGGATAAATCGTCAATATAAAAAAATACAAAAATACAAAATATAAGTTAATAAAGTAAAGAAAAAAAAACAAAATCGATATATTGCAACAATTTATAGAAATTGCAAAGTGAACATACAACAAAATAAACTATAGACATAGGAACTAATAAGTTTAAGCTGCTGCATGTGACACCCAAATATAGATAAGTTTGGTTACTAGTACATTACTGTAATTTCTTAGTCATTAAGAAACTCTTCTACTGAATAATATGGTCTTTTAGATAGATGAGCTTTTGTTATTTTACGGAACTTGGGGAAAGATGTTGCAGATTTGAGTTGTAAAGGAAGATGGTTGTATAGTTTTTTTGCGGAATATAATATAGATTTCTTTACTAACTCAGAGCACGGGATCGGTAAATAGACATCAAATTTGAATTTCTGGTGGAGTAGTCATGATGAGGCCTTGCTGGAAAGACATGCATGTGTTTACGAATTAAGCAAACAGTTTCTAAAATATATAAAGATGTAAGGGTTAAAATTCCGTGATCTTTGAAATAATTTCTGCAATGTGTTGTTCTTATGAGGCCAAACAGATACCTTATTGCTCTTTTTTGTAATTTAAAAATAACATCTAATTGGGCAGCTGTACTAGAACCCCAAAAAGGAAGACCATATCGAAGATGAGACTCGAACAAGGAAAAATATGTTAGTTTAGAAGATGCTAAAGTGAGTTCTTTCGAAACAGATCTTATAGCATAGCAGGCTGAGGCGAGTTTCTTACTTTACAAATCGATATGAAGGGACCATTTGAGGTTGCTGTCTAAAAAATACCAAGAAATTTTACAGAATCAACGGTAGAGATCTGGCTGTTATTAACAAGCAGGGGTTGAAGAGCACTTTTATAGGATAATGCCACTGTCTTATCCACGTTAAAAGAGAGTAAATTAGAGTCAGACCAGGTTTTTATCGTAAGCAAATCAGAAGTTATAGTTGCATGAAGAGATGCAATAGTTGAGCTGCTCCAAGTGATACTGGTATCATCAGCAAAAAGAAAAATTTTTCCATCGATTTTTAAGTTAGTGATGTCATTTGTAAAGATAAGGAACAGTAGAGGACCCAATACTGAACCTTGTGGTACTCCACATACAATGTTTTTGAGACTAAAGTCAGTATCATTTGCTCTAACTAGTTGTTTCCTATTATTCAAGTAAGATTGGAATACCTTTGAATACCAATTCAAAGAAATACCTCGAAACCCATAGAAATTTAGTTTTTTAATCAAAATGTCGTGATTTACACAATCAAAAGCTTTGGCATAGTCACAGAAAACAGTGGCAGTATAAAGATTATTATTTAGTGCTTGGTAAACCTCATGAAGCACAGAAAACATGGCATCAGTGGTACATTTATTAGTTAAAAAGCCGAACTGATTTTGGGATAAGATGTTGTTATCAATGAGAAAGGACATAAGACGGGTTTTTATGAGTCTCTCAATAATTTTTGAAAGTACCGGTAGTAAGGCAATAGGTCTATAGTTGCAAGCATTAGATTTTTCACCGCCCTTATGAAGGTGAATAATAATGGCTATCTTTAGGCACTCTGGGAATTCGCCTCTTTCAAAGGAATCATTAATTAGTGAGATGAGGATTTCCAACACATTTTCTGTGAGATTTGAGAAGATTTTTATGGATAGTCCATCAGTACTACAGGATGATTTGCTTTTGATACTATTGATCGTTTGGATCAGTTCAGATTTATCGATTGGTCTTATAAAGAATGAATTCGAGAACACTCCTGAATTAGGGAGATAAGAATTGGGATCTTTTTGTGGCAAAATAGTAGAAGTTATATTTTTACTCACATTAACGAAGTATTCGTTTAGATTTTCCGGGTCTGGAAGGGCAAATGTTTGAACTGCGTGAGTTCTATTTCGAAGATCGTTTATTATGGACCAAGTTTCTTTTGCATGTGACGTTTTCGTGGTTTGACCATTCCAAATTTTTAACCTGTTCCACAATTAAAACTTCCCCTGCTCCAGTGTTCCTATATATTAAAGTTTGTCCGACTAGACACCCTTAAGCTATTAACAAATTTTCATCTTGCTATTAATCAACTTTTTTTTCATACGCGCGATCCAGACCTATAATATCGGTATTTAAAAACTTCAGCATTCAATAATTATTCCACAATTCCAAAAGAAAGTATTACTATCGTAAAATTAATTATTTCGTATTTTAAAAGGATTTTGGAATTATCTAAAAAATTGTTAAGATATTGTGCACGAGTAGTATGTAAATGTGTAGCGTATTGGATGATTTTTTTAGTATACAGCATTATACCTAGTTATTTACACTATGTAGTCTATTTCTGACCGAGGATGAGATCTTAATAGAACCATTTTAGTAAGAATAAAACTAAACTTATACCTTTTATTTATTGTATATTAATTACATGGAACTCATACAATTACTTCAGTAGGAATAAAGTTAATAACATTTTTGAAAATTGGACACGCAAAGTGGATTTAGACCAGCGCACAGTGTACAAGACCATAATTTTACTTTGCAACAAATAATTGAAAAAGCTATATTCAAAAATGAAGAAATCTATTTAGAATTATTAGATATGCGTTTGATATGGTGGACAGGACAGGAATCTGGCAGAGCCTAGAGAAAAAGAATGTAGATAAAGAACTGTTGAATGTGGTATATAGTCTGTATGAAAATGTTAATAACCAAGTAAAAACAAGAAACAGAACTTCAAACATCTTAACAAAAATGATGGAGTCAGACAGGGTGGTGTATTGAGCCCATTATTGTTTATAAGCGTGATGGCCGAAGTTAAATAGATTTCTGGCCAAAACCAAAAAATATATTGCAGGATACAGAAATATGCAACTAGTGAAAGTAGAAGCATGAGCATTTGCAGATGATATAGTGTTGGACAACATGGAAAACATGACAATACGGACAGAATAATTAAAAGCATACAACTTAAGAGTATCTTCAATCCTGATACAGAAGGATACAAATATTTAGGAATAAATTTGAATAATAAAGAGACACAAGAAGACGAGATTGGTGACAGAATAAACTCAGCAACTAGAATATATCATGTACTATACAATAACTTCTTGAACAGAAAAGAAATAACAACGAAAACAAAAATGGTCTTATACCAAACAGTGTACCAACCTGTATTAATCTACGAGGCAGAAAACTGGGCACTCGACGGAAAACAAACTAAGCGACTGCAAACAAAAGTTAAATTAAATACTTAAGGAAAGTGCTGGGTGTTAAAAGAACAGACAGAAGACGAAACTAAGACATTAGACAAGAACTAGGACCGAAATCATTAAAGACTGAAGCAGGAGGAAAGAAACTGAAATGGTGGGGACACATGATCAGAATGAACAAAACTAGACAGGTGAAGAAGAAATGGGAAAAGAAGCGATAAAAATAGGAAAAAACCATAGAGGACGACCAAGGTACAAAAACATGGAACAATAGCATAAGCGATATTCTCGAAGAAAGAAGGACGACATGGAGTGAGGTAAAGGAATTACCTAGAGATAGAAAAGAGTGGCGTAAATTTGTAAATTTTTAGAAAAAAATTAAGAGGGCTTTTACACCTCGATACCTGCGGGTATAAAAGATCTTTGATTATGTATGTATTTATGTATATTAACGAAAGGATAGAAAAATGCATAAAAATATAAAAATATATATTTTTTAAATATATACTTACAGATAACAATATAAAAGCATTTAAGCACACTCCAAATAGACTTAATAACAGCTGTCCCAATTCAATGAAATTGAAAGCTTCGTTTAAGTCTTTAACGAATCTGAAAATATAAGGCTAGATTATTTTAGAAGGAAGGAAACCAATTTTTAATAGAACTGGCAATTCATTCAAGTTGATTCATTGAATTGTTGCTTAATATTAGTTCGTGATTTTTTTTTTTTTATTTAATGTTGTAATATTTACAATCTGTCCTCAACTGAGAACAATAGGTAAATTATTTGACAAAAATTGAAAATTTTGACCTGTAGAGGGAGATCCAGTGACCCTCTTTACATAAATTAAATTAAAACAAATTAAAATAAGTTTAGTTATCACAGATTATTCGAATCTTCTTGCTAGATCCACTACTTTGAATCTCTTCAGGCGTCGTACATCATTGTGGTCATCAGTAAGGTTGCTGGCTAACTCATTTGGATGAGATTCTAGTCTCTTGGAATATTTTTTGTAATATTCCGTTATTACTGTTTTTATGGATGGCACATTGAGGTCTTGCTCTATCATATAGTTTGGCACGTACCAAGGGGCATTCAGCATTGTTCTAAGGACTTTGTTCTGGAATCTCTGCAATATTTCTAGGTTAGTTTGACTGGCTGTCCCCCAAAGTTGGATACCATAGGTCCACACTGGTTTTAATATAGTTTTATATATCAGCAGTTTGTTTTCAAGTGATAGTTGAGATTTACGACCGATGATCCAGTACATTTCTCGAAATTTTATTCCTAGTTGTTTTCTTTTTGTAAAAATGTGTTTTTGCCAAGTTAATCTCCTATCAAGATGGATTCCTAGGTACTTGACAGTATCGGTTTGTGGGAGTTGAGTTTCATTTAGTGTTACAGATGGACATGTTTGTCTTCTCATGGTGAAGGTTACATGGATGGATTTACTCTCATTCGCCTTTATCTTCCATTTTTTAAGCCATATTTGTATATTATTAAGGTCTTTCTGAAGGGTTCTGGATGCTGTATTTGGATCATGGTTAGAGGCTAGTACAGCAGTGTCATCAGCAAAAGTTGCACACGTTGTTTTGTTACTTGTGGGTAGGTCAGCAGTGTAGAGCAAGTACAATATCGGTCCCAAGACACTTCCTTGTGGTACTCCGGCTTTTATTGGTCTTAGGCTTGTGTATTCATTATCCTGCTTGACTAGGAAATGTCGGTTGGAAATATAGCTTTTTAGGATTTGATAAAAAGGATGAGGAAGGTTTTTCTTTAGTTTAAAGAGCATACCAGCATGCCATACCTTGTCGAAGGCCTGACCAATGTCCAGGAATGCAGCAGAACAATACCTTTTATTTTCTAGATCACTTCTGATGTGTTTTACCAGTCTATGTACCTGTTCTATCGTTCCGTGTTGTGTTCTGAACCCAAATTGGTGTTGGGGAATTAGTTTCCTTTCTTCTATAACTGGGGATAATTGTTTAAGGAGAAGTTTTTCCAAAATTTTTGATAGAACAGGTAGCAGGCTTATTGGTCTGTATGAAGTCACCTGAGTTTTATTTTTCCCTGGCTTAGGTATGAGAATAATTTGAGCAACTTTCCATTGTTCTGGGTAGTAACCTAGCCTAAATATTGCATTAAATACTTGCGTTATCATTTTCAGACCTTTGCATGTCAATTGCTGCAGTACTTTCCCGTTGATCAGGTCGTACCCTGGAGCTTTTTTTGGACTGATTTCAGACTGGATCATATTTCTAACTTCTTTAGTGGTGATTTTTTGTATAGGTAAATCCATCTGGTAGGGCGATTCCAGGAAGTCATTTATTTCTTCCTCTGTGTCACCATCTTCCATGGGATGTGGCTGGAATACATTAGTGAGGTGATTTGCAAATGCTTCGGCTTTTTCCTTATTATTTCTACACCAGTTTCCCTCTTGGTTTCGTATTGGTGGTATTTGTTGTTTCGGGTGTTTGATTTTTCTCGTGGCCTTCCAAAGGGTATATTCACTATCTGCGTTTGCTGATAAACCTGTAAGATATTCTTGTATTTTGTTATTTTTGATATTATGCAATTGTAGTTTAATTTCCTTGGTGATTTTATTTAATTTCGCCTTGTTCTCATGTGTTCTTTTTCTTCGTCACTCTTCCTTTATTTTTCTCTTTCTAGCAATCATTTCCTTTATTACAGTTGGGCAATTCTCTTTCAATTCTGTTTGGTAGCAGTTAGGGGTAGCATACCAAGCAGCTTCTTGTATAGATTTCTGAAGATTTTCTACTGCTGCGTAGATGTCACTTTCTGTTTTCAATGGGATGTTTATGTCAATTAGTTCATCTAGTTTAGTCTTGAAAATGCTCCAGTCTGTTTTGTTACTGTATAGTGATGGTTGTTTAGTACTGTTTGTTATTTGTGCATACCATGTCGCGATTACGCTAGAGTGGTCAGAGGGTAGATCGTAACAAGATTCTACTTTTGCCAATTTAACATTAATTCCTTTAACAATATAAAAGTCGAGTAGATCAGGTACTTTTGCATTGTCGGTAGGCCAGTAAATTGGTTCCCTTGTGGTGAGGTAATTTGCATTGGTCGCATTTATAGCTTTAAGAAGTTCTCTGCCTTTTGTGGTAATAATTCTGGATCCCCAGGTAGTATGCTTAGAATTAAAATCTCCTCCTGCTATAAATCTATTTCCTAATGTTTTAAAGAAATTTTCAAACTGTTCCGTTTTGTTATTGTGCTTTGGCGGACAGTATATAGCTGATACTGTTAGTGGGCCTAGTTGATCTTCCACAACAATGCTGGTGGCCTGTAGATAGTCGCATTCATATTTTTGTATTTCGTAGTGCTTTAGTTTATTACTAACTATTATTGCAGTGCCTCCATGTGCTTTTTCGTTGGGATGTTGCGTATGATAAGTTGTAAATCGTGGAATATTGATGTGGTTTTTGGATGTAAAATGAGTTTCTGTAATCAGCATTATGTCAATTTTTTGTGTGTTAATAAATAGTTTTAATTCTTCTACATGTTGACTTAAGCCATTGGCGTTCCATAATACTAGCTTTAGTAACTGAGTCATTTCTGGTTGAGAATCATGGTCAGGAGGTTGAGCATAGTGCTCATTTGTTCCGTCAATTTTTTTAACATGTCTTTCAGTTCTGACATGTCTGTGTGGTTATTAGTTTGATTTGGTATATGTTGTGTAGTAGTTTGGTTGGAGGCTTGCTGGTTAACTGCTTGCGTTGCTTGTGCGTATGTTATTCCAGGTTGCACATAGTTGACTGTTGTAGTTCTATCTTGGTTTGTCCTCGCGTTGTGTCGTCTCAAGTTAGGGAATTTAAGTTTTTGTAATTGTTTGTGAACTTCACACCCTCTATAATTTGCGGGGTGATTTTCACCACAGTTAGCACATTTAACATTACTGTCTCTGGTTTTCCTTGGACATTCTTTAGTGTAATGAGGTTCTGCGCATTTGACACAGCACGGTTGTTTATTGCAGAAGTTTTTTGTGTGGTTGTATTTTTGACATCTACTACATTGCGGAATTATTCTCTTGACATGCGGTGCTTCGAATTCTACTATGGAATGCATTACTTGTTTAATGTTATAGATGTCCTTGTTATTATCTTTTGTTTCTAGATCAATGTAGAACATAGGCAGCGATTTTTTAGTTTGGTTGTGTAGTATATTCCATATATTTATAACATTATGGTTTTTGCTTTTAAGATCTTCTTTTATCTCTTCTAAATTTGTCGTGGGGTGCATGCCTTTAAGAACCACTCGGTAGTGTCTTTCACTTTTAGGTTTATAAGTGTGGAAGTCCGTGTTTTTTGTTTTTAGAGCATTTATTATGGCGGTGTATGCTTTGTCTGATTTTGGTTGAATTTTTATTTGTTCGCTGTTGATAGCTTTAGTGATAAAATCATTTTCTGCTACTTGTTGCAATAGATCGATAAGAGGCTTGCAGATCTGCACGCCTGATACAAATATTGGAGGTGGTTTTGGTTTTGCATCTGTATTTTTAACTGTGTCTTCCAAATTGTCACTTTCATCTATTGAACTTAGTGCTTCAAATTGATTTTGTGTTGTTATAGGTTTACTTAACCAGTACTCACCAAGTTTTGTTTGTCTTTTGTTACTTCTAGGCATTTCTGGACTGCTTCTTAATCTTTTTCCGGTAACCTCATTCCATTGCTGTTCTTCAATACTGGCTGTTTGTTCATTTGTTTGGTTTATTTGTAGTGAATCATTAGGTTGTTGGGAACAAGTGGGAATTTGTATAGGATTTTGGATCATTGGAGCCATGGTTTTTACATTTTGTTCATAATTTGGTTGGGAATAAAAGCCTGTTGAAAAGTTGTTCATGTTACCTGCTCGGTTGATACGCCGATTAGTTCGTGATAATTTAGAGAAAATTTTTGAAGTGTATTCAAAAGCATCTTACGTCAAAAAAGAGAAAAATACGATGTTAAAAAAGCAAGTTGAGTAGTAACCTATTCGAATATGTGATGGCTACCTGCACTGCTACACTTTTTTTAGGTAAAAGAATATTTTAGAAAAATAAAAACAAAGGAACAATAAAAAAATATATGTAGTATTAGTATATTGTTTCCATGATCGTTAGATTACTTAACGAACGCATTAATAAATAATACACCATGACAGGTATAGACTTTGAGTTTAATCGTGTCAAATTAACATAAAAATAAATTTATTTTAAAAAAATTTAAGAATATAACAACGTACACTCATGGACAAAAATATTGCATGTTTTGAAATTATCATGTGATATATTGCCTCAGCGCTCCAATCGGTAGCGGTTTACATATTTATATGCAGAGGAGCGCATACCGTATTCGTTGAGGATGTGGCAGGAGCGCGGAGCGTGAGTTCTCTAACATAAGTGGATACGTGTCTTAACAGCTGAATTATAACACACAGTACAAATCTCACCTAAATAGTCTTTCTTGATGTTTAACACATCTAATAAAAAGCTTCTTATTTTCGTCCTGTTCTCCGCAAAATTCAGCAGAAAACATGTTGTCCAGTTTATGGTTTACATTCTTAACAGCAGGTGTTCCAAGTAGAGAAAAGCAATGCCCAACTAACTTAAATTGAGAAGCTGCGCATGCACACATAGCCAATACAAACAAGTCTACGCCAAGTCCTAAGATTGCTGCGACAAAGATTATAAAAAAACTTTGAATAACATACATAATTTCATATACTGGCGAAACGGTGTGATCAAAATCAAATTTTGCCGGAAAGGGTAAACTTCTTTCTGTAGCCAAAATTAATGGTGAAGATAATATTGTACCGATATAAAGGAGACCTAAAATATAAAAGTTCGTTTTTTACTCTAAGTTTTAATAAAACATGTAAATAAAAAATATACAGTAAAAATTAAAGCCCTCGTTGTAAATTAAATTCCTTTTGTTGTCATATTCGAATAAATATTAAAAATAAGTTTGCATTTTATTGCTCCACAGTAGTGTTGACGTGTTGAGGTTAATGTTTTTGTAGAATAACTTTAAACTTGGTAACTATAGTTTTTCAAACTTTCTAATTACATGTCTAGTTGATGATGGCGCGTGGTAGTCTTCTACAGTTTCAGTACAGTGTATATTACTTCTACTTCAGGACTCCTCTAGGTTAGCTTCTGATTATATTCTCTGTTCCAGTTTCAAGGAGGAGAGAGGTCGTACTCCTTTATTCCATCAAATAATAATGTACCCCTGCTATCCCACATTCTAGTCCTAAAAATCAATAAGTAGTCCTGGTATAAGCCAATAGTAACCGCAAATGGTCAAAAGAAAGAACCTCTCGATCCTGAACCTGCCAATCATTTCACTGCTACAAGCGAAGCTGTAACAGTAGAATGGTTGTAATACTGCGATGCAGAAGGTTAGGGTAATTCACTGCATTATAATTTTTAGGTAAGTATTAGAAATTACTTAGGGAGACCTATATCCAGCAGTGGATAGATCCGGGTTGAATGATGATGATGATTAGAGACATCTCAAATAAAGATCTAACATTAAATTGTACCGACTTTAATATCAAAGTCAGCATACCCACACAGAACGATGCTTGTAAAATTAGGCATAACAATTTAAAAGTATTCATATTTATTCATCATCATTTAACATTAATTTTACAAAATTCACGTCCCATCTGCTCAGCGCGGTAATGTTCCAACGAGAAAGCTTTCTCTCCATAAAAGATTAAATTAATTAAAAATGTATTAACATTTTCAATTTCTTTGCAACTCGAAAATGCAGCAGCATTATACTCTAGACTCTAGGTAAAAGGCGCAAAGCGAGGTACCTGGTTGAATTGGAGAGAAGAGGATATGTGACTACTGATGAGAGGAAAATATCCCCGAAACCGGTATAGACTCCTGCACTCTCCTATTTACCTATCCTATAATGCTGCTGCATTTTCGGGTTGCAAAGAAATTGAAAATGTTTATATATTTTTAATTCATTTACTCTTTTGTGGAGTACTTAGGAAGCTTTCTCGTTGAAATTTTACCACGCTCAGCAAATGGGACGTGAATTATTTACAATTCCCTCATCTTAATGTTCGTCTCGGCACCCGTATGGCTTATAATTTTTGAAAGTCACGGGGGTAGTAACCAGAGAACTTCCACCTGTCAATCTAGTGGTATGGGAACGATATTTATTGTCGTTTTCTGTGCTACTGGATTGAGAACTTATTTTGTTTCTTGGTAGATGTCTCTACGATATCCGTGACATTTCTTTTTTTGCAATCCGGAAAGGCGCAAAGCGAGGTACCTGGTTGAATTGGAGAGAAGAGAATATGGGATTACTGATGAGGGCAAAAAATCCCCGAAACCGGTATTGACTCTTCCTGCACTCTCCGATTTAACTAGAGTAGAATGCTGCTGAATTTTGGGGTTGCAAAGGAATTGAAAATGTTCACACATTTTTAAGATAATTAGAATATCTCGGACATATAACACGTGAAGAGAGATACAAAAGGCTCAAATTGATCATGTAGGTAAAATATAAGGAAAAAAAGCATAGGGAGACGCAGAATATCGTGGCTGCCCAACCTGAGAGAATGGTACGGATGTGCATCAAATGAACTTTTTAGAGCAGCCTTCTCTAAGTCCGAATATCTATGATGATTGTAGATCTTCGTCACGGATATGGCACTTAAAGAAGAAGATAATTATGTCAAACAGCATAATCTTAGATAACTGTGTAACTATGCGCTCTTATATTTGTTGATATTTCTAACGTATTGGTGTTCTTTGTCCATTTTAATATTGCAAATAATATGTATACTGTAAAGTAAATACACACAAATGACATAATCGGTGCTTTTCGCTAAATCGATTTGCATTTATTGTGTAATATCTCTCTTATATCGCTATAACTCTCTTTTATTGGTCTATCTTTTCTGTTTTTGTCTAATAGTTTAGCTTCATACACTCGTTTAACTTGCCTATTACTAATCATTAGTGTTATATGACCCAACCATTCTAATTTGTCTCCGTCATTATGTCTAGTAACAATTTAATTTTTAATTTAAGTCAGTTTCTTATTTTCTTCATTTTTGAGTCGGTTTGTTCTTGCGCCTATCGTCCTCCATAGGTATTTTATCTCTGCTGCTTGTATCCTGCTTTGGTGTTTTTATGTCTCTATATCCAGCTTTCTGCTCCGTATGCCAAAGTTCCCCTATATATTGTTTGGTATATTTTCATGTTCGTTTTCCTTGGTTGAGGCAGCGGTTGAGAAACTTCTGTAGATGAGTTCCCTCCTGCGTACCAGATGTATCGGAGATCATTGATGACATAATATTCGTATTCACCGATCCCAAAAGCCTCCGAGTAACGACTTTTCACAATTATTTTGTATTTAATTTTTCCAAACTCCAAGAGACAAGGCCCGTTCTGTTCACCAGTCGGAAACCATCCCCGTCATGATCGCAATTAGCGTCCCCAAAAACCCCCCGAGTAATGGGTTGTACTAATTTTGTATCGAATTTCTACAAAACTCCAGGAGACGAAACCTGTCCTGGTCACCAAGTGTATAGGAGATCATCGCCGTATAGTCCAAGCTGTGGGTGAAAAATAGGTCGATTTCAGGATATAATTCAGGAATTTTTGAAATCTATCAGGTGTTGTAAAGGACGATGCAAGACTTATATTATGTTAAAATAAAAATTATTTTAACCGAAAATTACATTTAATTATTAAAAATGATTTTTAAGGTGCAGTGGAGATTTATTTTTCGTTACAACTGTGATTTATTGACTTATTGTGTTGGTTGCCCTTAGCAACGGCTAGCAACTTATAATACATTGAATCACGGTTTTGCTTTAAATTTTAAAGCACCGCTTGGATTGACATGAAATTTGGCAAACACATAAATAACATGTTAAAGAATAAAAATGATATTGGGCCTCTGTGTGCTTTTGTTCTGGGGGTGAGTTTCACCTCTTATAAGGGGTGAAAAAATTTATGTTCAAAATAAGTTCGAAAATGGATAAAACGTCTAATTCTAAGCACCTTTTGTTCTATAGCATTTTTTCACCAAGTTAATACCTTTTGAGT
This sequence comes from Diabrotica virgifera virgifera, assembly GCF_917563875.1. Taxonomy (NCBI): domain Eukaryota; kingdom Metazoa; phylum Arthropoda; class Insecta; order Coleoptera; family Chrysomelidae; genus Diabrotica; species Diabrotica virgifera. The sequence continues at coordinate 109,416,168 of NC_065451.1, read as the reverse complement.
TACTTTCGAGTAAATACCTTCATTTTTCAAAAAAAACATGTTTTAATCGGTTTTTGACATATAACTCAAAAAGTAAGTATTTTATTGAAAAAAAGTGTTTTAACAAAAATATAGCAAATTAAATATTAAAAAAAATGATATATGCATGAAATCTCTAGACCCAGTAGAAACAACGTTCTAGCATTGATTATAAACACCCATGGGTGTTTATAATCAATGGTTCTAGCTAATGAAAAATAGGTTCATATCCGTCAAACAAAGTGAATTATTTCAACGTGACATAACAAAAAAATCATGCACTTTTTCGAGAAGAATCATTACAACTTTTTTAAATTTAAAAAAATTTTTTACGTTTAAAAAAATATGTATATCTGTTTTTAAAAAAAGTTTATAGCATCAAAAGTAAGCAAGTTACGCTGAAAATAAAGTTGATCTCTTTTTTTTTTGGTCAAAAAACTCAGGAAAGTCACCCCCTAATTACCATCTTAAATCAAATTAATCATTACCGCTTCATAAGTTACTTTGCTCATGTATTATTTATATGATATGTAAGTATCATCTGTTCAAAGGGCTTATTTAAATAAAAGTTGGTTTTAAAGTAAATCTGTTTTAATTTTTAATTTTGAAAAAATGTTTTTTTTTTAAATAACTTAAAATTTATTAGTGTGACCAAAAATCACAAAAAGTAAGATAATGTAGTTTTTGCTTTTATGAATATTTTGGATTTTTTGCTTTTTTTTGGTAGGCAAAAATTTGTTAAGATATTGCTGTTCTAAATTTGCATCAACTCGTGATTATTGACTAGTTCAAGTCTTTTTAAGTACGGCCCCTTAAAAAATAAGCACTTTGAACCGATGAAACTTACAGACATAAACGACACATTCATGAGTAAAACAACGTTGAAGTAAAATGGATTAATTTCATTTTTGATGCTAATTAGGGGGAGACTTTCCCGAGTTTTTTTTTAACAAAAAAAAAAGAGACTCACTTTATTTTCAGCGTAACTTGCTTACTTTTGATGCTATAAACTTTTTTAAAAAACAGATATACATATATTTTTAAACACTTTAAAAATTTGTAATGATTTTTCTTCAAAAAGTGCATGATTTTTTTCACGTTGAAATAAATCACTTTAAAAATTGACGGATATGAACCTATTTTTCATTAGCTTGAACTTTGTTTCTACTGGACCTATGCATAAATCATTGTTTTCAATTTTTAATTTGCTATATTTTTATTAAAAATGTGTAAAAATATGTTTTTTAATTCTTACTTTTTGAGTTGTTTGTCAAAAACCGCCTAAAACGTGTTTTTTTTACGAAAAATAAAGGCATTTACTCAAAAATAACTCTAAAAGTATTAACTTAGTGAAAAAATGCTATAGAACAAAAGGTGCTTAGAATTCGACGTTTTATCCATTTCCGAAATTATTTTGAACATATATTTTTTCACCACTTATAAGGGCGAAACTCACCCTCGGGACAAAAGCACACAGAGGCCCAATATTAATTTTATTCTTCAACATTTTATCTATGAGTTTGTCAAATTTCATGTCAATCCAAGCGGTGCTTTAAAATTTAAAGCAAAAACCGTGATTCAATGTATTATAAGTTGCTAGCTGTTGCTAAGCGCAACCGACACAATAAATCACAGTCGTAACGAAAAATAAATCTCCACTACATTTTAAAAATCATTTTTAATAATCAAATGTAATTTTCGGTTAAAATAATTTTTATTTTAAGATAATATGTGTCTTTCTTTAGTCAATGACTGCTAAATAATTTCTTAATTTTTATAAATAAAGTCACTCCGAAGAAAATTTTTATTTGGTATTTAAACTTTATTTTATCTTCAGCAATAACAACCTACAAGTTAGAAGCTCATAGAGTGTACAGGGGCGGCTTCAGTTCTAAATGTTTATAAAAATTGGCCCCCTTATTTTCAAACCCGAAATAAGAGGTTGAAAAATGTTATACGCATTTATTTACAACAGAATATGAAAATATAAGTCTTTAGAAGGAGAGTGGATTTTAGACTAACTCTCTACAATTCTTTTTGAAAAAGTTATAGCCTTCGACATTTGACCCCTTGGCATAAACAAATTATAATATCTAAGCAACAGGTTCACCAATCGGGCTCTCCAATTTTTTTTAGGTTTGGTTTTGAAAGATCTTTATTTCAAAGTCTTAAAAATTACATAAAAGTTATTTTTACAAAAAATACATAATGCAATTGCAAAAAACGGCCACTTTGGACTTTTCGCAGGCTGTTTTGCAATAACGCATTAACGACGTTAAACTTGCCATAGCTTAAATTGTAGGTTTTTTAAAATACTACAATCTTTTATTTAAAAGTTTTTCTCTAAAATGAATATCCTTAGCTGCAAAATTAAAGATATTTAAAAATGGCAAATTTAACAAATGAAAAACGTCATAAATAAAAAACCGCACAAAATTTTTGGTTCTTTACAAAACCTGGTAGGTTTCAAAAATTCCTTAATTGTATCACGTTTTTTCACCCACAGCCTGGGGAAGTAATGATATTCGTGATCTGCGTCCTCAAAATCCCATGAGTAATGAGTTTGCACTGATTTTGTATCGAATTTCCATAAAACTACAGACAACCCCGATTATGGGCATCATATGTCTAGGATATCATCACCGTTATGATATTCGTGTACAGAAAGTCCAAAAACTCCCGAGTAATATTACTGAACTCATTTCGTTTAATTCTTTCCGAATTATACATTTATTATGTTTCGTCACTTCGAAATGCCTTTGGAAAATGTATTTTGCTTGTTCAATAATGCAGTTTTCATTTCGTCATCTTCATATTTGTTCACAAATCTTCCTAAGGCTCTTACGAATCGAATGCAATGAGTTTCATAGATATTCCATCCAATTGCAAAAATGTGGTAGGTGTATTTATTCATTTACTCGCCTAAAGAGTAATTTCACTTACAACTGTTAAACAATTGGTAACCACGTTAAGAGGGTAGGCGCAAAATTTCGGCTCCAATGGTTTTTAAATGCATTCACTTTTTTTCGAGAAAACTAACAAGTATTTTAAAAAAATTTAAACGCAGAACGAAAGATTAGATACGTTATTACCGAGTGCCGAAAGTCCCTAAAAGCTTAATGTTTATTTTAATAAGTTACAGGGGTGAAAAAAAAGAGTTATATTTTAATTTTAAATATCTTATCTAAAAGAAACATTTTGGTTATTCAAAGGGGCTTTCGGTGCTTAGTAATAATGAAATCTTTCATACTGCGTTTAAATTTTTCAAAAATATTTATTAGTTTTCTCAAGATTAAAAAAAAAGAATGTATTTTTTTTTATTCAGCTAATGGCTGTCTCGACAACTAATGGCCATTTGTATGATACAGTGGATTTTTACAATCCAGGTACCTATTGTAACTTGTAAGTGTGTGTGTTGAGTAAATGTCTTGTTACCTAGCAAAGTCGTCATCACTGTCTTTGCAAAGAGACGCTAATTGTATCCGAATGTCTGCCTGCGGTCCACCAGTGAGTATCGATCCCACAAGGATAGAGACTATTTTCATTGATTAATTTTTAATAAACGAAAAATTCTCCACCCAGATGAGATTCGAACTCACCTTTAGGTCCAAGGAGCCACAGAGTAGGTTGAATGCATTTAAAAAACACTGGAGCCGAAATTTTGCATCTACGCCCTTAACAAAATTTAATTTTGACGTTGCAAATTATTATGCCGTTAAAAAGTAGTTAAGAAGTGTCGATGTTACGAAGTGTCGCCATTACGAATTAACGGCACTACAAATTGTCCGTTTCCATTATTTGTGGGGTTACCTACTGTCGTGTTACGTCATGTCTTGCCTCCAGAACTTCTCGCATGTACAAGTCACAAAACTTACACTAAATAAATGAATTGATACTATAAGGATATAACACAAGAATTTTTGTAATGCACTGCTTACCTAATATAAAAAATGAAAGTTGGAGTGTCTTAAGATAAGAGAAAAGAGATTCTATATACTTTTGGGAATGGCCACCAAGTAAATCATATGGCCAAAAGTATTGCATTACTTGCTCTACCAGGAGATCCATTTTTTTGATATTGTAACACGTTGCGGGGCCTTTTAAAAGATGCTAAAATAAAAGTAAGGCCAATTAGAGTTGTTAGATATGTTGTGCGAAAAACAGGCAATAACAAATATTTCTAACAAAAATTGCCGTTTCGATTTACATCTCGCAAATCGTTCTAAAATACAAATTAAATATTTTTTTTTGGTACCCCCTTTTGCTTATTTATAGTACGCCTTAGTGTGTTTAATTGGTTTAAATTCAACTTTCAAAAACACGAGTTTTTTAAAGTTACCGTGGCAACATCAACAGTTTAAAATATTGATCTGACCTGACAAGAGTACATACGTTACAATGTCAAATAAATATTACTCTTAACAAAAAATGTTTCAAAAGATTTTCAAATATTTGAAAATCTTAAGTTTTTCACGCACGGGGCTATACCACAATAGCTCATGTGTCATGTGTGGTAGTTCATTTGAAAGGTTATTTAATTCTCTATTCAGTGGTATAAAGATTTACGTCATTATTTATACAGGGTGGCCAAAAACGTAATTTTGAATTAACTTAATTGGCGCAAAAAGAAGAAAAAAGAGAAATTAGTCAAAGAAGGTGAAAAAGTGGGTATGGTGATAAACATGTATAAAACTGAATTAATGAAGACTAACACACCGAGAGAAACGGGCACACAAATAGAAAACCAATAGCTGAAATCAGTGGAAAGAGTTAGTTATCTAGGAAGCATACTGAACACGACAGGAGGAACAGAGGAGGATATTCAAACACGAATTGGCAAAACACAGACAGCATACTATAATCATCATCACCATTATTATTCAACTCGGATCTATCCACTGCTGGATATAGGTCTCCCTCAGTATTTTCCCTGCATTTCTGTTTTGTGCTGTGTGCTGGATGCAAACAGCATACTATAATATGTTAAATAATATATGTAAATCTACAGTCGGAAAAATGAAAGAATACCCATGAACGAACATATAAAACACGCTGTATTTTCCTGTCACCGTGTCACAAAGAAAATTGTCCAGTGCAAGTACATGTAACAATAATTATTACATGTACTTGCGCTGGCCAATTTTTTGTGTGACACAGTGACAGGAAATACAGCGTGTTTTATATGTTCGTTCATGGGTATTCTTTCATTTTTCCTACTGTAATGGGATAAAACTCGACACAGATTTGGAGAATTACAAAACACAATACTGGAAAAATTCAATCCTTCATCAATAAATGCTTAAGAAAAATTCTAAGAATATTTTGGCCCAACCGGATCACCAACTCAAACTCATGAAATAAAAAGAAACAAGAACCAATACATAAATAAATGAGAAAGACAAGATGGAAATGATTCGGCCATACTCTGCGGAAATCGGACACAGACATAACAAAACAAGCATTGAAATTCTATGCTCCAGGAAAACGGAAACAAGGGAGACCGATAAATACATGGAAGAAAACAATTATTAAAGAAGCAGAAAACGTCGGCCTAACCTGAAAAGAAGTCAGAGAAAAAGCACAAGATCGGCAAAAATGGAGAGTGACATTAGATGGCACTATGTTCTAGTGGGAACGAAGAGGATATGTAAGTATAATTAATGATAATAACGTTCATATTACTGAATAGAGAATTGAATAATCTTTCAAATGAGCTACCACACGACCCCTATTCCCATTTTAAAAAATCATCGATTACGAAATTAGAGATGGCTTTTAAATACACATTTGAGGCCACCAGAAGTTGAGGTTAGATATGTAAGTTCAGTCAGAACACGCTGGTTTTTTCCCTTTGAATTAAGTGTATACTAATATAGGTATGTATTATACGAAGCAAGTAGACTGTATTATTCTAATTAAGATCAAGTAAAATGAAACAAAAAAAGTAGCTTCAAATACATTATTTAACGTTAAAACGACGAATTATTCACACACAATATTTTTGACAATCAAGACAAATATACACAATTATAAAAGCTGAGAAAAACCCTTTTACGAAATTACATACAATATTGTCCTTGACCTAAGATAACCAAATCAATAATTCAATATAATCAAATCAATAATCAAAACAATAATTAATAACACTAACCATCTGAGACGATAAAATCTCCGAAGTGAATATGATACGACACCTCGTAAATAGCACGTGTTTTAAAAGAAAGAATTATTGGCCATAAAAATATTAAGGCAAAAACAATATTGAACTTCGGTAGGTCAATGATACCAGAGTATAATGAAAGGAAAATATTACCAAGCCTTAAACGCTTGACACAACGCTTGACGTTTTTGACAATCAAGACAAATATACACAATTATAAAAGCTGAGAAAAACCCTTTTACGAAATTACATACAATATTGTCCTTGACCTAAGATAACCAAATCAATAATTCAATATAATCAAATCAATAATCAAAACAATAATTAATAACACTAACCATCTGAGACGATAAAATCTCCGAAGTGAATATGATACGACACCTCGTAAATAGCACGTGTTTTAAAAGAAAGAATTATTGGCCATAAAAATATTAGGGCAAAAACAATATTGAACTTCGGTAGGTCAATGATACCAGAGTATAATGAAAGGAAAATATTACCAAGCGTTTAAGGCTTGGTAATATTTTCCTTTCATTATACTCTGGTATCATTGACCTACCGAAGTTCAATATTGTTTTTGCCCTAATATTTTTATGGCCAATAATTCTTTCTTTTGAAACACGTGCTATTTACGAGGTTTCGTATCATATTCACTTCGGAGATTTTATCGTCTCAGATGGTTAGTGTTATTAATTTTGTTTTCATTATTGATTTGATTATATTGAATTATTGATTTGGTTATCTTAGGTCAAGGACAATATTGTATGTAATTTAATACAGTTTTCCAAAAATAATTACTAAAACACATGCAATATCTGATGATACAACAGCAACGTAAAATGTACTTTAAAACTTATTTTGGTACCTTAAAAACTCCTCTCAGGGACGTACAATGCAGCAGGATTGCTATAGTCTATAGCAAGGACATCACCTCCTAGCAGAGCAGCTAGGAATGATGATGTCTGGATCCCGTCATGGGACGCAGGGTAGCCCTTTGCTACCAAAAGAAGAACACCTTCTTCGCTCAGCGAACTGTGCACAACTGATCAATTTTCCCCACTGACTGGGATTAAATAAACACATTTTTAGGGGGGTCTCTTCTTCGATATTTGATTGGTACTCAATTAAAGAAAATTAGTTTTAGGGTTTATTACCGATTTTTCATTATTTCTGTTCCGTGGACGCAGTTACCATAATTTGAACATCGACATGTTCCCAATAGTAATAAAACAAATTGTAATTAAAAGTTCTTATATTTATAGTTCATAAAAGTTCATGTATTAGACGCGACACTTTTTTACGATGCCTACTAGCAACATTGTCGAGAAAGTATTTTAACTATACAGGGAGAACCATAAATTAAAAGAAAATTGTGGAACTGCAACAACAATTATGGCATATATGTCAAAAAATCATAATTTAAAAATAAAGATCGACCTGTCTCGCGATTTTTCTCAAAATTTGCTTATTTTCGAAAACATGAATTTGTTCTATTCTGTAACTTATTTCTATTACGGATTTTATTACTTGTAGGTTACCATTCGTTCCAAATCTACTTCTAAATCTGGCTTGTTCTAGTGGCTAGTGAAAATCTAGCTTAGGTTCCAGTCTGTATATTCAATAATAATTAAACCCTTAATTTGTAATCTTCCATTGCAATGGAAGACATCGAAATCCCACGAAGATTAATAAACGCAGTAAAAGCAGTCTACAAAAATAACCCAGTAGCTATCAAAATAAGCAATCGAATATGCAGTCCATTTAAGACGACAAAAGGGACTACTACAGGGCTGCTCCACATCCCTTACCTGTTCAAAATATTTTTGGAAAAGACCCTGAAGCCATGGAAAAGAAAGTGCGAAGGAATGGGTATACCAGTAAGGAATGAATATCTAATGAATATCTATATACCCTAAGTTTTGCTGACGAACAAATAGTGATCACACAAGACAAAGATGGCCTCAGTTTTATGATGAGGAAACTGGAACAGGAAGATACAAAGAATGGGATGGAAATAAACCTAAAGAAAACTGAATACCTAACAACGGAGAATACAGAAATAAAACAACAAATTGGAAATAAACATTTTGGAAATAGATGAAGGTAAACAAATCAGAGGAGCAGATAAGTATCTACAAGTATTTAGGTTTTATAATATCAAACAAAGGAACAACTGAGGAAGATATAAAAAATAGACTATGGTAGGGGAGCCCAAGTGGGGATTTTTGCAGTTACTCGAGCGCGTCAGATTGTCATATGGGGAGAAACCTGGTACCCTGCAGATGTACCTCTACCATATATTGGCTCTTAACACAGGGGAGTTCGTTAAGGAGGGCCCGAAAAAAAATCTATTTTTAAAAAACTCGAAATTGTCAGCTTAAGATAAGGTAAGTTAAGTACATGCAAATGAGTGTATATTTCAAAAATCTGACGATTTTAGCCAGGCGTAAGGAAATGGGGGAGTCCCAAAGTTTCACAAGAAAAAAGCGAACATTTCTCGAAATGAATGACAGATCAAAAAACTAAAAAATATGTGCTCAATATTTTTTAAAAATCTATCGAATGATACCAAAAATGACTTCCTACGGAGAGGGGTGGGGGGTAAATTTAATATTTTAAATACGAATCCCGCGATATTTCGCGAAATGAACATCAGATCGAAAAACTGTAAAATACACTTATTTAATATTTTTGAAAAATCTATCAATTGGCACCAGCCACGACCCCCACTGAGGTGAGGTGGGAGGTTACTTTAAAATCTTAAACAGGAGCCCCCATTTTTTATTGCAGATTTGGATTCCTTACGTAAAAATAAGTAACTTTTATTCGAAAAATTGTTTCGAATTATGGATAGATGGCGTTATAATCGGAAAAAACGATTGTTGGAAATGGAAAATTAAATTAAAAAATGGCAAGCGCCCACTAAAATAGAAAACTTTACTTAACTTTTTTTGATTTTAGGACCTACTCTTCACAACCCAAACGCTCGAGTGACTGCACATTTAGCATACTTTGCTCCCCTACCACTAGGACGAACAAGAGACTGCATACGAAAATCGAACCCGATACTGTGGGATAAGAACATCAGCATTAAAACAAAAAGAAGAATATATAATACCACGACAAGGAGTATCCTCACTTATGAGTGTGAAAATTGGACAATAAATAAGAAAACCAAAAATAAAATAATAGTAACAGACATGGAATTCCTAAGAAGAAGCTGCAGAGTAACAAGGAGTAGAATAAATAACATAGGGATTAAGAGAAGAATGGGAGTGAACTCAGACATAATAGACTACATCGAACAGAAGAGATTAACCTGGTACGGACATGTCAGAAGAGCGGACCAAAATCGGTGGAGAAACCGAATAACAAAGTGGAACTCAATAGGAAAAAGGAAGAGGGTCAGACCCCGAAGATCCTTCAGAGATGAAGTAGACGAATCAATAGAGAGAAGAAATTTACAGGAAGGGGACTGGCAAGACAGAAAGAGCTAGAGAGAACGGTTGAGTGAAGGAATACAGTAAAAATTGTGGAAATCCTTAGTATATATAATTTGTAATCTCCCATTAATTTTAATTTCCTAATAATTTCGATGTGTATAATGGTTATTAATGTCTATAATATATCTTAATTACGAGTTTATTTAACTTCTTGTAGAATTCTGCTGCAATAATTTTTTGGTTCATATTATATTTGTGCAAGCATCTAAGCATCTGAGGCCGCTTTGGCTCTATCTTGAAAATACAGGGATAAGTGCGCTAATAACCAGCAAAATAACGAAAAAGAAGGAGAACATAATACGTTGTGAAATAAAAAGAGGAGAAACTAGTAGAGGTGGAAAGTTATCAATAGAAACCAATAAATTTACATTATGTTGATAGTTTCTCATCTTTAGACTTATTTGAGTCAAACTGTTACAAGTGGCAGTTGCAAAAATTCTCCGATACGTGTAAAGGTGAGGAAATATAAATATAATGTAAATTTATAGGTTTCTATTAACAATTTCCCACCTCTACTAGTTTAATCTCTTTTTATTTCACGACGTATTATGTTTTCCGTCTTCTGCGATAGTTTGCTGGTTCTTAGTGCACTTATTAGTGTATATTAACGGTGCCTTAAATTGTCAATTCTCATAGACGTATCTTACCATAAAATATTAAAAAAGGCAGGTAGATAATTTCTTATATTTTATAGGTTCACTATTTACACCTTAGTAATTATACTTACCAAAATTGGTATTATACAGACACATAATCCATACGCAAATTTATCAAACTGATCTTTATATGTTATCGTGTACTGGACGATACCATAGGTGACAAATAGATTAATACTTAGTAGAAATATGTAGTAGGCTCTCATCAGTAGTAAGTTCATTCCTTTCTCGGGCCACAACATTAATGATTTTAATAAGGCTTTAGGTGCCCATAGAAATAACCTAGCAATATCCTTCGTTTTTAGAACGCGGTGACCCAAACCTAAAAATTATTAAGCACGTTGTTAGTGATGGGCATATTACAGGCTGACCGGAATAATAATAGATGGTAGCACACACACATACTATACGCACGCCTTGAACCCAACCTCTACGAACATGTGTGTATCACTGCTAATCAGTGGCACCTACATGTCCGAAGACCAAACCATTGTCGCTCCAAAAGAGCATATCATTTTGAATCGGTACATATCTCACCCCCGGGTATTTGCTGCTCCCCTCCACAACATCTGACATACGAAGGGGAGGCTTATGAACTGTTATTTCGGTCGATTTAGATATTGAGACTCCCTCCATCTTACATGCTTGTGGTTAGACCATCTATCTAGGGGTAGCTGCTTGAGCTTTTCACCCTATTTGGTTTACTGAATTTACTTTGTGTGAAACATGCCAAACGACCTGAATATGTGAGTGTGTTAGTGTAATCCGGTCAGCATATTATTCGATCTTCCGGATTCCGCTATGACAGGTCCGTAGATTGATCCTACATAGAAAAAGTCCCTCGACGTGAAAGAAGAAGTAGTCACGTACGAGAATGTTCTGGATGTCATGGAATAACCCAGAAATGTCTGGTGACTTCTAGAACGTCAGGAATCTATATAAACATATGTGTTTGACATTTTATAGTTCAGTTGTAATTCAGATTTTGAAGTTTGCAGTTATCAGTTTGTTAAAGTATTGTAATTTCTGTTCGAGTTCAATAAAGATATTTACAAGAAGTGTAACAGTATATAGGGTGAGGCAGATAACTAGCCTATTAGAAATATATCGAGAACTAAAGGCAACAGAATTATGAAAATTGGAGTGAAGGGGTTTTGAAGAGTGATCTATTTAATGAAAATATTTTCAGCTATTTTCTACTTCCGGTCACACCGGAAGTTGCTTATAACTTCGTTTTTTTAAATGGGACACCCTGTATATTTTTACATTTTTGGATTCTCCTCGATGTCTTCTTTCTTAAAATATGAGGTTTTGTAATATTATACAGGGTAGTTTAAAAGATAATTACGTTTTTTCCTAAATTTCGTAGCAATATTCACACCCTGTAGAATTGTAGAAGTTTGACAACAGAAACTCTGTTTATGTTTAAATGGTTTTTAATATAGTCTAATATTGTTAAGAATTATTAGTATAGCTAATTTTTTAATTTTAGTATACAGGGTTGGTCGAAACTCGGATAGAGTGTTCTCTGAGTTTTCTTAAATGGAACACCCTATATTTTAGTATTGCAATGAAATGATATTTTATGATAGTTTGTTATTTCTTAAGCATTCCCTATACCTAACTGCTTTTCTTTATGCTTAATTGTTAATTGAACCAAGAATCTTAATTACGTAGTTATTTTGATAGCTCAACCATTATTGCTAATTTTAAGGATCAGTCTAGATTAATATGAATTAATTTCCGAAAAATTATTTGTGATTGAATATTTTCACGGCCAACCTAATGAAATTTCACGAATTTTTTGTTACAATTAATATTTGGCTTGAATCACCCATAACTCACAATTTAAAGCAGTTAGGTATAGGGAATGCTTAAGAAATAAAAAAGTACCATAAAATATCATTCCTTTACAATACTCAAATACAGGGTGTTCCATTTAAGAAAACTCAGAAAATACTCATTCCGAGTTTCGACCAACCCTGTATACTAAAATTAAAAAATTAGCTATACTAAGAATTAATAACAATAGTAGACTATATTAAAAATCATCTGAACATAAATAGAGTTTTCGATGTCAAACTAATACAATTCTACAGGGTGTGAATATTGCTACGAAATTAAGAAAAAAACGTAATTATCTTTTAAACTACCCTGTATAATATTACAAAACCTCACATTTTAAGAAAGATGACATCAAGGAGAATCCAAAAATATAAAAATATATAGGGTGTCCCATTTAAAAACACAAAGTTATAAGCAACTTCTGGTATAACCGGAAGTAGCAAAAAGATGAAAATATTTTCATTGAATAGATCACTCTTCAAAACCTCTTTATTCCGATTTTCATAATCCTGTTGACTTTAGTTCTCGAGATATTTCTAATAGGACTTTTATCTGCCTCACCCTGTATATCGACGCTGCCAAGCCAAAACGGCATAAACGCCAAAATGACCACTTTTTAGTTAGCTGCACCAAGAAATAGGATTTTAATTTCCGCCCCAGACAGTCAACGCGGTATAACCCCAGACCAGGGCCGTAACTACCATTGGGGCAACCGGAGCAGTGCCCCGGGGCCCCCGGACAAGGGGGGGCCCGCAGGTGCCCCTTTTTTGACCGTGCATAGATTTTAAGGAGGAAAATAAAAATATGTATTTTAAAAGGCGATCCCAACAAAATATTTTCAAATGACACAATTTTAAAAAGATCTTACAGAGGCGCCCTAGACCTCAACATAAAGTTTTAATTTTTCACTGGGGAAATTAGTATTTTCGACTAAAATGCAATTGGAACAGAACCCTCAGAAGGGACCCCTGAGTCCTGAACTAAGCTGGGGCTCCCGAGACCTTAACATAACAATTTAAATTATTACTTAGGAAATTAGTTATTTCGGCGTAATAAAACCTAAAATGCCATTGGAAGAGGGGCCCGGGCTAAGTTGGGCCCCCCCGAGAGCTTTCATAAATATATAAAATGTTAATGAGGAAATTAGTTATTTTGGCGAAATAAAAACTAATATGCAACCGGAGTAGGGGCCCCCGGTCCCAGCTACTTTGTCTTAATCAATTTACTCCAGACCACATCTTGGCACGTGAACGGAACCACATGGTACCACATAATAAAAAGAAAGGTAAGGGTAAGATGGAATGAGCACATTGGAATCAGCCCTACCAGTACCACAGCATAATAAATCTAACAGTAGTGACGGTTCTCGCCTTCGAGAGTGTCACTGCTGAAGGTACCGGATATCGTTTTCTAATATCTAGTTTCTAATATCTAATATCTCGTTTTCTAATAGAATTCTATTTTAGTGACGTCACGTTGCCTAGCAACCGTCGATTCTCCCATTGTAAAATTCGATTTTGTGACGTCAGTAAAATAGAATTCTATTTGTCGTGCTTTCACCCCTGCTCTCATTGGAGCTGTATTCAATTACTTCCCGACGGTCTCCTCCTTTTTGACATTTTTATTTCTCCTTTAATTTTTCTTCCACTTTTTCCATATAAAATTTTACCGCATTCTTGAATTTTTCTTCCACCTTTTCAATTTTCTATATCTCCTCAGCAATCTGGTGTATCTCTTTCTGCATTTTCTCTAAATAACTTCATATCTTCATATTTCCTCATTCGGTTTTGAAGTTTGAAGAAATTTTCTTTTTATTGATATTATCTCATTTTGTTTTACTATCTGTTTATTTTGTTTTTCTTTTAAATTTTTTAAAGCGAATAAAAGATAAGGTGATTTCAAAATTTTTTTGTGTTAGTCAACTAAAATAGCAATATGTAGGTACAAGAAACTTCAGTCATAGAATGCATTAAAATGCGTTTTCAAGGGGTTAAATATCAAATATTTTTCCGGACCCCGCTTTCCGCTGGGGGGTAAACCCTCAGACCCCTCCGACAGGGGGCCCCCAGATCACATTTGCCTCGGAGCCCCTAACATCGTATTTACGGCCCTGCCCCAGACAAAGTGAAATAGGGGTAATATTGGTTTAAAATTTTTATAAACGCCAGTCTAGTCACGCACGTGAACACCGACGTGAACACCGATTGACATAATCCCCAGTGCCCGTAAGATTATCATTGTGTACAGTTCGGTCCAGTAATAATAGTAAAGGTAAGTATTTTTAAAATTTTTATGGATAAGTAACATGATATTACTTACCTCTGCAATATTTTCAATTTGTATTGATTTTTGAAGCGTAAATGCACTGAAATTCTCTAAAAACTATGAGGCGTTTATGCCAAAACCAAATATTTACATCTTGGTTGACACAAGCGCCATTCCTCAATGGTATTCTTATGGAGGTTTCTTATTTAAAAATTGCGCAAATAAAAAGTTTATTTTAAAATTTTCTATTGTAACTTTGTACTAGTGTGATGAACAATTCATTTTGTATTACAGCATATAGTCCAAATCAATTTTATATAGCTAAAAATGGCGATCGATTTTTGGCATTTATGCCATTTTTTTGTTGCAGATGAATAGCAGAAGTAAAAAAATAATGGCCTTACTAAATGACAATAAAACATATACCGAAGCAGTAAAAATGATATACACACTGACAATAATTCCCCTATATTCCCCTTAGAGGTTTATGATATTTATAATGCCAACATTGCAGAAGCTTTTAGCAATGACATTATCATCTTTGAGGAACCACCAGACGTTGCAGTAGAGGAAGAAATATTATACACGATCTCACATCATGTTTCAACTTAGTAGGAGATAATGGTTTGGATGCCGGTATAAGTAGCGATCAAAATAAGGAAAATACAAGCAATCAAATCAATAATGATGTTGAACCAAATATTGACAGTGATTATGAATTAGAATCCGCTATTATTAGATATCCGCTCCTATTTGCGAATTATTTACTTTTAAGTATTTCATCCTAGCATCAAAAACATGTTTAAAGAATTTAGGGTATTGTTTTTAACTTAGAATGTATTTTTGGTTAAAAAAAAAAATAAAGCCTATCAAAAATCTTCGTAATTTCATAGTTTTTCTGGTTGGCATAAACGACAATTTTTAATTTTCGTTTTTTTTTTTCATTAATGGCATATATCCCTTTCAAGCGCCATATTGGCTAACCTTACAACGATGCGATCGACACAAACGCCAGAGGTAAGTTTGGCATATTCACCAATGTTATATCTTGATTGGACATAAGCGCCATTTTCTAGTTTTTAATTTATTTCAGACAGTATTTTCAGCTACATTCATGTTCGCAAAATATTAAAATTTGAAAAAAATATCATCAATTTTTTTGAGTCACTATGCAGATAGCAGAATTGGTAAAAATAAAAATAATCAGTTTTTTGTGTTTCCTGAAAAACCAAGTTAATGTCGTTTATGCCGTTTTGGCTTGGCAGCGTCGATATATAGTATATTATACAGTACATGAGAGTGATAATATAAGGTATTTTTTAAGTTTTTTATTATGGAAAGCGGTATTTCTGGTGAGCATGCTCCGACATTCAATCCTCTAACATAATTAAACGCCATGTTCGGTTTTTTCTACTTGTATTACGCGTGATTCGACTACACTGTGGCTATTTCAGTCTTCCTTGCATTATTCTTCTAGAACATCCCTATACCTAGTTAATTGTTGTTTAGGATATCTATGTACCATTCGTTCTTTTTGATCACAGTCCGTTAGCTCTCTTAGCTTTTTGTTGGGGTGATTTCTTATTTCTTTAAAAATCTCGTGTGTTTTTTTTTATCTATTGCTCGCAGAATTTTCTTCTGCTGTGTATCTCGGGTAGATACCTTAACGGTACGTATCTAGACTTTTCTTTAAGATCTTCTTGTTGATCTTGCAGTTTGGCCCCCATGTTGGTGAATCATATGATAGCGTAGGCATGGTTATGCTGTTAGCCATTCTAATTTTGGTTCTAATTCTCAATTTCTCTTCCTGCCTGTTAGCGAGGGGAGTTGACCACGTATTGCCTTGGATTTGTAGGCCGCCTGGTTCACATGTTCTGTAAACGTGAGCCTTTTGTCAAGTGTTACGCCAAGATATTGTGCTTGACAACTCCATTCAATAGGGTTGTTTGCCATTACTATTTCCCTGGATCTACCTATTCTATGCTGGTACATGACAGCCTGTATTTTATCGGGGTTGAATGCGATCTTCCATTGGATGCACCCTGCTTGCAGCCGGTTTAGTGCTCTTTGTAAATTATTTATAGCTAAGTCTGGATCCCTGCTGCTGGTTGCTAATGCAGTCTCATCTGCATACAAGCTTAGCAGTGTTCTTGGGTCGGTAGGTGTATCCGCCGTGTAGATAGTGTACAAGTATGGCGACAGCACTACTCTCTGCAGCACACCTTCCTCCAGGGTTCCGACTTCGGACAGAGTAGGCCCTATTTGAACTCTGAACCTTCGGTTGGCTAGGTATGACGCAAGAAGACATTTCTTAGCTTCACGGAAACCATCTTCATTCATTTTATGTAGCAATCCTTCACGCCAGACTCTATCAAAGGCCATATTGACATCGAGAAAGGCGAGACGTAAGCATACTTTCTGTGTCTCCTTTATAGTTAAATTTTTCAACAAATCTCTTACAAATTTTATGTATAATGGGTACTTGTTTTTCTTTTAAAATATACTCACGGACAAAAATATTGCATATGCATGTTGACTTAAATTTTTTGTGCTGTTATCATTAGCCCCCCTGTATCATAGGAATAAGATTTCTTTTCCGAATGCGATGATTTAAAGAATCATATAAATGCTATAATCGGATTTAAATCTGATCTGGGCTTTATGCTGGGCAGTATAATTTTTAAATTTAATCTCATCAAGGTAAGTCTTCACTATGCTAGCGACATGAAGACGTGCATTAACACCAATATGTCATATCCAATATGGCTTTCAAATGGCAAAACATGACCTTTTTAACTGTTTTCAATGTACTGATGTGATCTTGATTATTGATATGAGATAATATTTTTATATGTCATTTAATTTAATCAATGCATTAATAATAATCTAATTAATTTACCAGATCACATATCAATATGTTTTCAATCTCAGGGCTTTTTATAAAATTAATTACTTACATACGTGGCTTCTAAGTATTTCTCAATGGTTCCTAATCGGGATAGGAAAGAAAAGAGTAAAATAATAACACATATGGGTTACAATTGTAATCAAAATATTGTTTATTTTATTTAAATGGCAATCACTGCTTAATATTTGCTATATCTTATTATTCTTAAACATAACATTTACACATGGGAATCTTATTTCCTTTTGGTTTCCAATTGAAAGTTTTTATTAACATTTAACTATTATGATTTATTAGCAACAATTCTATTTAAGTTTGATGAAGCTTTTCTGATATTATTGATTATGTTTCTTCAATTTTAAATGTGGTATTTAATACGAAAAACCCATACATTCATGTCCAAACAAATGAGACTGACCTTTTTCTGGTGAACTGAGAATGTCTTCACACAAGACCCGTTTCCTGCTATCCTTGGCTGCAATCAAAACCTCGTCCTGGCTTCCAGTAATGTTCTCCTCTGAAACTAGCTCGTATAGCTCTCGTTTCCTGCTTCTGCCGTGATGCTGTGTTCTACCTTTTTCGAAACTGCAATCAGCTACCGGGAACTCTTGGCTAAAGGAGGTTCTTTTACTCTCAACCTGGCCTACCTCTCGTTCCACGATAGATACTCCACACTCACGGAACTACACCGGCTTTCTCACTCTCCGTACACTACCGTCTACTACTGGACTTCACTTCTCGACAGCTCTAAACATTCTGCTCTCTATTTGTCATTTATTCCCCTACTTTCTAAATATCCCTTCCAGATTCACAAATCAAACTTCCACCACCAACTCTCATTCGCAGTATTCCTCAAAACCAATTTTTAATCTTTCTAAATATGCTTAATGGATTTCAAAAGAAAAATAGTTAATTCCCATTCTAAAATTACTTTCTACTAATTACAAAATTTAATGATCTATTATCTACTTCCACTAAGTCTTATTTAGCATCGGCTAATGATCGAACCTTCCGCGAACAACGATAATGACCTATTATCGATTTCACTTGAGTCTTACTTAATCACTTCTTAAAATTAAATATAACAATTTGTTGTATACAGGTTGTTCTAAATTTATATGCCCGTGGTTGAGAAAATTGAAAATATTTTATATTAAATTGAATTCTGTTTATAATTATCAAAATTTAATTTTCATATCAAATAGAAATATAACAGTACATATCAGTTGGCATTCGCCTAATCACCTCCACGTGTTCGGTATGTCCTTTCAAAACAATACCGCTCCCTAGCACTATGCCGCCACCACCAAAACTAACGCTCTGTATGATATTATAACTGACTTACTGTTTGCCAACTCTTCTGTAGACGAAATTTTGTAAATCTTGCTTCCATATGATTAACGCTTTGCCAGATGTAACGTCATACAGAGTGTTAATTTTGGTGGTGGCCACATAGTGCTATGGAGTGGTATTTCTTGGAAAAGAGATCCCGAACTTGTGGAGGTGATTGGGTGAATGACAGCTGATATGTACATTAAAAACATTTTAGAAGATCATGTTTTGCTATTTGCCAGCCATACTGGATAACAAATTCGTGTCATTGCTCCATGACGCAGGTTTATATCTCGTCAGAATAGTGAATACTTACCTTGATGAGATTCAATCTAAAAAGTATGCTGTTTGCCATATTCTTCTTCTTCTTATGCAATTCACTAATGGATGTTCGCGATCACGTTTGACCATTTTCCCTATCCCTTGCAGTATGTATTAGGTCTCCTATGTTTTTTAGTCCTGTCCATTGTTTGATATTACGGAGCCATGGCATTTTCTTCCTGCCCACTCCTCTTCTTCCTTCGATCTTTCCTTCAATTAAGGTTTGCAGAAACTGGTATCTTTCATTTCTAATTAGGTCCCCCAGGTATGCCGTTTTTCTCTGTTTAATTGTACACGTCAGTTGTCGTTCTGTACCAATTCTTCTCAGGATTTCTTCATTTGTTATTCTTGCGGTCCAGGGAACTTTAAGGATTCGTCGACAGATCCACATCTCAAATGCCTCTAGCTTATTCATTGTGTTTATTTTTAAAGTCCATCCTTCCATGCCATATAGGAGCACCGACCATATATAGCATTTTGTGAATATTAGTCTTAGGTTTAGGTCAAAGTCAGAGTTCGTAAAGACGTTTCTGAATTTCATGAATGCACTTCTGGCTCTTTCTATTCGATATTTAATTTCCATATCCGACAACCAGTCTTCACATAGCCAGGTTCCCAGGTACTTAAACTTTCTTACGCGCTCTACATCTTGGTTGTTATATGCTAGTCTTGAATTTGGATGTTGACATAATTGACGGCTGATTATAAGGAACTTCGTCTTTTTATGTTGATGCTAAGTCCCATGTTCTCGATATGCTCTCCAGTTTTATTAAGAAGGTTTTGGAATATTGTCTGCTATTAAGACCGAGTCATCCGCATATCGTATATTATTGACCCAGGTACCATTTACTTTGATGCCGCTTTCGCATTCCTCAAGAGCTTCCTGAAAGATACTTTCTGAATATACATTGAATAGTAGTGGGGAGAGAATGCATCCCTGTCTTACACCTCTGGGAATTTTTTGAGCTCGCGTTGTTTCATTATCCACCTTGGCGACAGCTGTTTGATTCCAGTAAAGAGCCTCTATGCAACGAATGTCTTTTTGATCTATGTCGAGTTGTTTTAGTATATGTACGAGTTTATGATGTTGTACTCGATCGAAGGTATTTTCATAATCTATAAAAGACATCATTACATCTTTCCTTTGATCGTAGCAGTTCTGAGCTAGCACTTGGGTTGCAACTAGTGCTTCCCTGGTACCCAGGCCTTTTCGAATTCCAAATTGTGAGCAACCAATAACCTTATCGCATTTTGTGGAGATTCTGTAGTGAAGAACTTTGAGGAATATTTTTAAAGAATGGCTCATCAGACTTATTAGTCGGTGCTCTTGACACTTTGTTGCGTTGTTCTTTTTTGGCAAAGGAATAAAGGTAGATACAAGCCATTGGACAGGGAATTTTCCTTTTTTATAGATTTGGTTGAAAAATCTTTGGAGTATCGCAATTCCCTATTCATCTAACAATCTGAGTAACTCAACACGAATTTGATCAGGTCCAACTGCTTTCCCGTCTTTCGAGGTATTTATTGCTCTAGTAATTTCTTCAATTGTGATCTCGGGACCAGATAGTTTGTTAATATCTATCACTTGTTCCTGAACGACTTCTGTCTCAGGCCTCTCGTCTGCAAAGAGATTTTTGATGTATTTTTCCCATATGAGTTTCCTCTCTCTATCATCTTGTGCCATTTTTCCTGGTTCATTTTCTAAGTTAGAAAATTTCTTTTTTCTGTATATTCCATCTACCTCCTTTAGTTTCTTATGTAGATTGTGGTCATCATGTGGTTTTTGTAACTGTTCCATTTCCTCACACTGTTTCTTTAGCCACTTATTTTTTGCCGTGCCGTTCTTATCTCTCTTCTTATGCGTTGTTGTTGTTCTCGATATAGCCCATATCATATTTACATCCGATTATACCATTTATATGATATTTCAAAACATCACATTTAGTAATAGACCAGGTCGCATCTGTAAAAATATTAGTACATTTGGACGTTGAGAGGTGACTCAAATTTTTTTGCAGAAATTGCTTGAAAATAACTAAAATAATATTTGAGTTATCCTCTTTCTCAAAAAGGTCCGGAACATTGTTTAAATAATCAAAATGTCAAAAAATGAAGGAAAAATTCGATTTTTTTCTTCGTTTTTTGATTATAACTTTAAAAGTATTCATTTCCGAAAAAAGTTGTACTGACATAAAAGTTGCGTAATTAAATTTCCTATAATACAGAATTGGTTAAAAATTTAAAAAATAGTCACCCTTGTTGCAAAATAGCAATAATTGCGAAAAACCATACAAAAACAAGTATTCGCATTTTACGTTTTTCAACCATTTATGCTACACTTAGGTCCTTCATATTTCACCCAGAAAAACTTTATGACATAGTAAAACAATACTGTAAATTTCATTAAGATCAGTTTAATAGATTTTGCAAAATAAATTTTGCAATCCAGCTTTCGCAAAATACATCATTTATTCAAAATGTTACAGGACTGAAAATAAAGCATAGAGCAAGTTGACATTTTTTTTGCTTATAGAAGTGTACTGTACCTTTCATTTGCAATTTGCAAAACTAAAATCGATTAACTACCAAGGCGTCAGGAATTTTTTTAAATAAACATTAATTATTGGTGCTACGCGCAGGACAGCGGATAGTTTGCTCTGATTCGGCATTCCAATGACCTTTGATAATGATTGATACATTTTAATTTTTATTACATTTCGATATAAATAAAAAAATTTGTTTATTGCAAAATAAAAACACATACTCTATCCTTTGAAATAACACTTTTTTAGCAAAAACTTTCTTTGTTCATATATTTTAACTTAGAGAATAAAAGTTTATTATTTTTAAACATATGCAATTGTTTAAACAATATTTCACAAACAATAATAAAATTAGTTTGATTTTTGTGGAATTAAAATATTAAAGTACAACAAAATAAAGAGTAAGAAAATAATATATTAGATAAAGATTAGAAGAAATTTTGGTGCAAATCAACTTGTGTGAATCGAACACCGCTGTGCTGCGCGTAGCACCAAAAATTAATGTTTATTTAAAAAATTTCCTGACGCCGTGGTAATTAATCGACTTTTATTTTGGAAATTGCACATGAAAGGTACAGTACACTTCTATAAGCAAAAAAAATTGAACTTACTATCTGCTTTATTTGTACTCCTGCAACATTAAAAAAAATGATTTTTTTTTGCGAAAGCTGGATTGCAAAATTTATTTTGCAAAATCTATTAAACCGATCTTAATAAAATTTACAGTGTTGTTTTACTATGCCAGAAAGTTTTTCGGAGTAAAATATGAAGGTCCTAAATGTAGCATAAATGGTTGAAAAACGTATAATGCGAATGCTTGTTTTTGTATAGTTTTTTTTCTCAATTATTGCGATATTGCAACAAGGGTGACTATTTTTTAAACTTTTAACCAATTCTATATTATAGAAAATTGAATTACGCAACTTTTATGTCAGTACAACTTTTCTCAGAAATGAACAGTTTTAAAGTTATAATCAAAAAACCAATAAAAAAATCGAATTTTTCCTTCATATTTTGATATTTTGATTATTTAAACAATGTTCCGGACCATTTTGAGCGGGAGGATAACTCAAATATTATTATTTGAGTTATTTCCAAGCAATTTCTGCAAAAAAATTTGAGTCACCTCTCAACGTCCATCTCAAAACAGATGCGCCCTAGACTATAAAGAAATTCTATTCCTATGACACTGGAGGCAGCACAAAAATTTTTAATTCACACGTTAATTTCAAAATATGTAATATGTTTGTCCGTGAGTGTATAATTATATTTTTTTTCTACGAGCGTGCAAAAATGTCTACTTTGGCGCACGCATTTTAGTTTAGAAAGTTTTACTTTTCCGCACGCGTGTTACTTTTCCGCACGCGGTTTACTTTTCCGCACGCGGTTTTTACTTTTCCGCACGCGTATCCACCGTCATGGAAACCAAGATCGTCGTCATGCTAACTAATTATATTGAAAGTTTGGTTTTGACAACATTGTCAAAGAATTAAATCAACTTTTTAACAATTTTATTATTATCAAATACAAAATATGTAATTTTAGTAATATCTATTTATTATTTACAATGTTTATATTGAACGTACAACTGAATCCTACGCTTTTTTCTTCAAATATGCTGTTAACTTAAAATAATCGCCTGTATTGACATTTTTTTCAATTTTTAATACTGACTTGAGCATGGAATAGCGGGACCACAAGTATTTGGTTTGCAGATTTTGGATAGACTAATAAAATAAGCCAAAAACACTTCTTCTTTTAAGCTATTTACACTTTTTTCTTTACACCAACTCATAAAAATATTGTATTCTTTCTTGTACCTGTTTGCTGATTTTTCCGGTAACAAACGGACGGTTAGATGGAATGGAGACAGACCAACCAAACTGGCAAGTACCACACGTTACCATCGAGCAGTGAATCATGTTGCCCTTTGAGCACTCTTAAAATTTTATCACCTAACATCGACTTAGAGTCGCCACTAACATCATTTTTTAAAAATGTAAATCATATTTCTCGATGTCACCTATTCTACAAGGTTGCTAGTTTCATGTACTAAGCACTGAAGATGATCTGATCTAGATTGAAAACGTTTTGCGAATCCTTTTGGATGACTTTTTAATAGTTTTTCAATAAACTTTTTATACCATTATACAAACGAAGTTTTTAATTGTTCTGTCTGATTTTTAATTATGGTATACAGCGAGCTACTGGGACTTTCCCATTGATTTTGTTATATTAAAAGTTTTCCCGGAAATGCTTTTTTCCGATATAAGGGGTGTTAAAATTTTTCTAAAAATTGACGATTAATTTATTGGGAAGAGAAAAGTAATTTTGGAGTGCCTAAAAATTGTTTTTGAAATTGAAAGATCTCAGTGACGTACCATTTTTTCTTTAAAATAATTTCATTTGCATATCTCAACCGGTTTTAGAGCAATACATAAATCGTCATTTTCACAAAAATGTCAACACCCCTTCCTTTAAAAACGAAGCAATTCCGAGCATAATTTTATATAACAAACTGTAATTTTTTTTACCATAAAAGGAAGTATCCATAGTTCACAAATGTGGTCTGAGTTTAGGTCTAGAGGTAACAAAATACTCGAGTCGAGTACTTTGCTATTATTATTTTATGTAAGATCACATCCTGAAGTTTGTTCCACTTACTATTGTTTACTAATACTTCTATATTATAGGCTATTGATTATGTATTTTAGAAAGATACAACGTTAACGGGGTTTTATTGTTTTATATAGTCAATGGACCCCTAAATATGAAAAACCCGCGGACCCCTAAGTATGAAAAACCCGCGAAGGGGTGCGTTTTTGAGAAAGAGGTGAATTAGTCCCTAGGCATGGGGCTAATTAGGGTGAGTTCTATGCACTTTTGGTGCAAACACGTCTACAGGAAAATTGTTCTAGTTAAATTTACGATCTAAACATCATAATTTAAAGTCAAAAAGTTTTTTTACAAAAATATATTCAAAAGAAAAGCAAGAAAAAAACACGGAAGATAGCAATTCTGTTTTTTGCCCCATAACGTCTTTCCACGGGGATGTAGGTATAGCCATTGCTTCACAGAAATAAAACTTCCATCCTTCCTATTTAAAACGGCGTTTGGCAGAAGTCTCTATGATTTATAGTTTCTAAAATATGATTTTTCAAATTTCGTCACTCACAGCGATTTTGGCGCATTGTCCTTGTTACTTCTCAAACATTGTTCTGTAACTTTTTTCTACGTAGCTTAAGGTATGTCAAATATTACATTTGATAGGAAGAAAAGTTAACAATTACCTTTAAAATGGTCTATAAGAAGCTGTATGACTATTTTTAAGCAAGCTATGGTTGTCTTCAAAGTTTTATACTTTTAATAATTTTTGACATATTTCATGATTATTTTTAAAATTCTCATTATACCTTTTTGTATTGTATATTTAGGTATATACATTGTACAATAAAAAATAAAGCTTATTTTCTTTAATTTAAAATGGCGTATTGTAAAATATTCTAGGACTATATTTAAACAAGATATGCTTTTCAAAATGTGACATATTATACACATGCAATAGGTTCCACTAAGTTGAAACCATATGTAAAACTTTTTTATTATTAACTTTATGAAAAAAATTATTGTTTATAAAATCATGTGCATAGTCTAAAACCTAAGATGCAATCATCAGATATAAAATTTTATCAACAGTGTACGAGGTATGTTAAAAAATGTGAATTTCGCTCAAGAGTAAAGTACCTTTATATTTAATATAAAGGTACTTTATTTTACTCTTGAGCGAAATTCACATTTTTTAACATACCTCGGGGTTTCATACATATTTAATATAAAGGTACTTTATTTTACTCTTGAGCGAAATTCACATTTTTTAACATACCTCGTACACTGTTGATAAAATTTTATATCTGGTTGCATCTTAGGTTTTAGACTATGCACATGATTTTATAAAGAATATTTTTTTTTTCATAACGTTAATAATAAAAAAGTTTTACATATTATGTTTTCAACTTAGTGGAACCTATTGCATGTGTATAATATGTCACATTTTGAAAAGCATATCTTGTTTAAATATAGTCCTAGAATATTTTACAATACGCCATTTTAAATTAAAGAAAATAAGCTTTTCGATATTGTGAAATTTTCATAATATCGAAAAGTGTTATTAAGAAAAGTTATTTGGAATTAAAAATTATGTTATAATATACAAGTATATTCTTCTAATTGAAAAAAATAAAAAAAAATTTAATTTTTCTCAAATTTCGGATACCTTTGGATTTCCTACGGATATCTTTTTTTTTTTTTTATTTAAACACAAAACCACATCAACCGCGCAGGGTTATTAGTGGATATAACAATACAAAGTATTACATTAAATAGAGTTATATAATTTGATGTCTTTTAAATATGTTAACACTGATGAAACTTTTTTGGTGAGGATTGTCTTGAGGTCATCGTCTGTGATTCTATGGGATTTTCTTTGGCTTAGCTTCTAGGTCTGTTCTTACAAAGATGGCTACTCCGCCACTTGCCTGTTGTGCTATTCTGTTTTTTTTGGAAAACATTGGTAGTTTTGAAGATTAATATTGGATTGCTTAAAATGAGTTTCTTGAAGACATAAGATCTTAGGGCATGTTTCATTTATTAGAAGTTTTAATTGTTTTAAATGGGTATAGAACCCATTGATATTCCACTGTAATATATAGGGGTTAGACATTTTCGAGTTCTGACTGAGAATGTGTTTCATCGGTCTCTTCTGTGGAAGAGAAATTATTGGGGCTTAGTTTCTTTCTTAATCGAGTTATATTATTTTTTAATTTTGAATTGTGGGTATAGGCGTGAACAAAATTAAGGATCTGAATTAATTCGGCTGTTTCGTTCGAATAGTTTTTTGAGGTTATTTCGGGATGTTTCGTTTAATGTGTTTTCGAGAAAGTCCCATATTTCGTCGAAGTTAAGGACAAATGGTGGTGATCTGTTTGCGATTTTGTCTTTAATTGTCTCTAGGGAAAGTAAAAGTTCATCTCGAGAATTTCTTTTAGACGTTTTTGTTTTTTTCTTTGATTTCCTTGTTACTGGAGAAGTGAAGATATGAGAATCGGACTGTGTGGTATTTTCGTTGATTTCTGGAGACGATGAGATGAGCCTTTTTAGATGCTTTGTGACGTTTGGAATAATTTTAGGTTGTGTTATTTCTAATGGAGTAAGATTGCTGATCTTGTTGGAAGTTGATGATGTTGGGATTTTTAAAGTGTTTGTTTCATTTGTATTATTTGTAGGTCTTGACATGTCGTCAGTTTCTATGGTAGATTCTAATTGGTTATTAGAGACCTGTACGTCTGGGATCTGATCTAATATGTTTTGGGAAGATGCTGGGTGATCGTTAGAAGTGGATATTAAGGCTTTGTCAGAAAGTTTTTGTTCTGTTTGTTTATAAGGTAGATTTGTTATATATTGTGTGTTTTGGGAGGTTTCTGGAAGAGCTTTAGAAGAGGTTGGATTAGAATTGGTTGGGTCAGGATTTGTTGTATTAGAAGTGGGTGGATTAGAATTGGTTGAGTCAAGATTGGTTGTGTTAGAAGTGGTAGCATTAGAAGTGATTGTATTGGCGTTGTCAGAACATTCTGTTTCCTAGTGACCAATAGTCTTGCATTTTGAACAGTTGAAGCCTTCTATAGAAAGGTATAGTCTGTAAGTGGTATTATCATGAGAGATCATGAAAGAATCGGGAATGGACATATTTTCTAAAGGTGTGATAAATGTTTGCCTTCTAAAACTCAACACATGGCTATATTCGCTTTCAGGCATTCCTACCCTAAGAAAAGTCATTTTAGAGACTGTGTTTATACCCATTTTACGTAGTTCTTGTTCAATTAACGTGGTTGGAACAGAAGGACCAGCGTTTGATATTATCAGTCTTTGAGCTGGAGTGATAAGTCTTCTTATTTCTACTTGAGTTTCTTTTATATTGACATATTTGTGGGAATGCAGTAATGAATCAACCATATTTTTAGAGGAAAGATATATACATATTCTATTGTTGGCTATTCTGGAAGCGAAAGATACGTTACGTGGACCAACTATTGAACCGACGGCTATGATGTACTCTTGAACTTTGGTTCCTTCAATACTAGAAAGAACTATGGCTTCGTCTTTTGTTGGTTGTTTAAACGTGTTAACAACACTGGAATATGAGATGTGAGATGAATTTTGGGTAGTGTTCATGGTGTTATTCGAAGTCATGTTTGATTAATTTTGGAGACGTTGCAAGGCCGGCCCTGTCGCCGGTTCAAAAACCGGTGTGGATCTTTGCCCAAAACTAGTCCTATTTATATTTCTTGGATATTTTATAGGTTATATTATTATTAATATAAATATAATATGATGTGGTTTTTGGTACTCACGTCAGGTTTGCGAGGTTTACATGGTGTTTCCACTATAACAATGTGGAGGAACTAACAAAATAATTTTAAATTGTGTTTTTATCATTTAAAAACTGATAAATTTCGCAGCGGTTTACAACGTGATGTATATTATTACTGTCAGGACCGTACTTACGGATATCTTGTTTACAAATAGTCCTAGAATTTTTTGCAATGCATCATTTTAAAGTAAAGAAAATAAGCTTTCTTTTATTCCAAAATTTACAGTATGCGGCAAAGTAAACAGTACTGAAATGATTATTGAAAAGTTTATGGTTATTTATATATCTATAATACATTATACAGGGTGATTGAGTAGCGGGGTAAAGCTCAATAGATCCGCTATAGTAATAGATAGCAATTAAAGTTAATAACAAAAATTGTAGCCAGGGCCGTAACTACGATGTTAGGGACCCCGGGGCAAAGGTGATCTGGGGGCCCCCTAACGGGGTCTGGGGGTTTACACTCCAGCGGAAGGCGGGGTCCGGAAAAATGTTTGATATTTAACCCCTTGAAAACGCATTTTAATGGATTCTATGATTGAAGTTTTTTGAACCTACATATTGCTATTTTAGTTGACCAACACAAAAAAATTTTGAAATCACCTAATTTTTTATTCGCTTTAAAAAATTTAAAAGAAAAAGAACAAAATCAACAGGTAGTAAAACAAAATGAGATAATATAATGAAACAATAAAAAGAAAATTTCTTGAAACTTCAAAACCGACTGGAAAAATATGAAGATATGAAGGTTTATTTAGAGAAAATGCAGGAAGAGGTAAATTAGATTGCTGAGGAGATACAGAAAATTGAAAAGGTGGAAGAAAAATTCAAGAATGCGGTAAAATTCGATATGGAAAAAGTGGAAGAAAAATTGACGGAGATAGGAAACTGTCAAAAAGGAGGAGACCGTCGGGAAGTAATTGTATACAGCTCTAATGAGGGCAGAATCCTATTTGACGAGGATATTAGAAAACGATATCCGGTACCTTCAACAGTGACACTCTCGAAAGCGAATACCGTCACTGCTGTTAGATTTATTATGCTGTGGTACTGGTAGGGCTGATTTCAATGTGCTCATTCCATCTTACCCTTACCTTTCTTTTCAATATGTGGTACCATGTGGTTCCGTTCAAGATGTGGTCTGGGGTAAATTTGTTGAGACAAAGAAGCTGGGACCGGGTTCCGCTATTCAGGTTGCATTTTATTTTTTGATTTCACCAAAATAATCATTTTCTCAATAACAATTTATATCTTTACGAAACGTCTCGGGGGCCCCAGCTTAGCCCGGGCCCCTCTTCCAATAGCATTTTAGGTTTTATTACGCCGAAATAACTAATTTCCAAAGTATTAATTTAACTTTTATATTAAGGTCTCGGGAGGCCCAGCTCAGCTCAGGCCTCAGGGGTCCCTTCTAAGGGTTCTGTTCTAATTACATTTTAGTCGAAAATACTAATTTCTCCGGTGAAAAATTAAAACTATATGTTCAGTTCTAGGGTGCCCCTGTAAGGTATTTTTAAAATTGTGTCATTTGAAAATATTTCGTTGGGATCGGCTTTTAAAATACATATTTTTATTTTCCTCGTTAAACTCTATGCACGGTCAAAAAAGGGGCACCTACGGGCAATGGTAGTTACTGCCCTGATTGTAGCCAACTTTGAGCTTCACATTACAAAATTAGTTAAAATGTTACAGTAGTATGATAAAATTGATCCAAATAATGGCATAACCCAGACATCCAAAGTGAAAGTTATCCTCCAACACCAAATTGTTCTATATGGTCCAAATAATGTTCAGAAAAAAGTCACACCATTTTGAGCGTCGGATTTGTGGGGGAGGGGGGGGAGAAATTGGTAAATTCGTAGTTTTTTAGGTTTTTCGTCAATATTTCTAAAACTATGCGGTTTAGCATGAACAACCTTGTATACAAAATGTTCCACATTAAATTTGAAATAAAAAAAGTCCTATGCATAATCCTTCTAAAATGAACGGTTCCAAAATTACGGAGGTAGTATAGTGTAATTGGGCCAAAAAAACGCCTATCCCAGACATCCAACGTAAAAGTTTTCCTCCAACACCAAATTGTTCTATATGGTCCACATATTGTTCAATAAAAAGTTACATGATTTTGAACGTCCGGTTTGGGGGGGAGATGAGGGAGAAGTCAGTAAATTAGTAGTCTTTTTACGTTTTTCGTCAATAGTTCTAAAACTATGCTTTAGCGTAAACAATGTTCTATACAAAAATGTTCTCCATAAAATTTAAAACAAAAAAGGCCCTACATAATTGTTATAAAGTCAACGGTTCCAGAGTTACGGAGGGTCGAAATTGGAGTTTTTCGATACTTTTTATATTATTTGGACATTTGATGATGATTTTGGGTGGTGATGTTGACGTTTCTTCAAGGGCTTATCACTGGCATACCATCGACCACTGAAATAGCAAATTTTAATTACAAAAAAATTTCTTTCAACAGTAATAATATTATAAACTGCCCAAAAAATATAAAAAGTATCGAAAACCTTCACTTTTCACCCTCTGTAACTCTGGAACCATTGATTTTATAATAATTATGTGTTGGACCTTTTTTGTTTTAAATTTTATTTAGAAAATTTGTGTATAGAACATAATTTACGCTAAAGCATAGTTTTAGAAATATTGACGAAAAACATAAAACAATTACTAATTTACCGACTTCTCCTCCATCTCCCCCCCCCCCACACCGGACGCTCAAATTGGTGTAACTTTTTACTGAACAATATGTGGACCATATAGAATAATTTTGTGTTAAAGGAAAACTTTTACTTTGGATGTCTGGGTTAGGCCTTTTTTGGACCAATTATAATATACTATCTCCGTAACTTTGGAACCGTTCATTTTAGAAGGATTATGCATAGGGCCTTTTTTATTTCAAATTCAACGTAGAATATTTTTGTATCGAAAGTTGTTCATGCTAAACGGCATACTTTTAGAAATATTGACGAAAAACGTAAAAAAACTACGAATTTACCGATTTCTCCCCCCTCTCCCCACCAAACCCGACGCTCAAAATGGTGTGACTTTTTTCTGAACATTATGTGGACCATATAGAACAATTTGGTGTTGGAGGATAACTTTCACTTTGGATCTCTGGGTTTGGGTCTAGTTATACCATACTACAGGTTGTTCGATAACACAGTGGCAGTCCAAACATATGTTTTTTTTTTAAATAGAACACCCTATAATTTATTTTATATTCGAAATCCTGTTAACTTCTCCATCACAAAAATATAAAGGTGTGTTATGTTATACGGGGTATTTACAAAGTTATAACCAATTTTGTATGAAAATCGTAACAAGTTCAACTCCCTGTATAAATAAAAATAAGCACAACAGCAATGATCTATTAATGTCAAATTTTTTTATTTTTTGTCAAAATTTTCAAGAATTATTGACATTGCTAATTTTCTTTATCTCAAATACAGGGTGAGTCAAAACGGAAGTATATTATTTTCTCAGTAATGTTGAATGGCACACTCTGTATTTTATATCGTTATTGAAAAGTAACATTTAGTCTAGGCGCCAAAGGAGTCACTGTGTCATATTCAATTCTGATGGACAAACTCAACGGTTTCTTATGGATTTTTGGCTGATGATTACGAATTTCGAGGGGAGATTTCGATCCGAGTGGTCAAAAAATTGTTATAAACAATTTAATTGTTTATAAATTGTTTATAAGGCTCTGGCTCATAAACTAAAAGAGATAAAAAAAATGTTTCAAATAAAATTTGTTCCTTAATAAAAAACGAAGAAAAAACCGTTTACTAAACTTAAATATAATAATTAGAACTCAAGATATTGTAAAATTAGTGCACAATGCAAATTGCAAATTGCAAAATAAGTATTTTTCGAAGCTTTATCGATCGTAACTCGGCTTTTACGCATGCAAATAAGTCTTAGAAGGTGTCGTTTTAAAGCTAAATTAACAGGCTTCCTAACAAAGTTTGTTAAATTACTTGATCTTCATTTTTTAAAAAGTTATACCCGTTTGAAGTTACAATTTTCTTAAAAATATTGTACATTCATTTGTTTATAAGGGTTTCAAGCAAATTTGAGCTATAAAAATTTATACTTTAATGAACAATAATGATAGAAAAACTCAAAAGGAACAATTTGAGGTTACGAAAATGTTCATAAGTTTATTTTTGGCCAAGATGTCGATATTTTAATGGCGCGCGCTATGAGGCGCAAGATCGGCTCACCGCGTAAAGGTTCACGCGCTAACTTCTCGATGTAAATTATAATTTCTATGTATACATACGTTATCTTCATTTTTCATTTTTGAAGATCCTAATAAAACTTTATCATATAATTCTTATAATTAAATCATCATACTGTACCTCGTATCACCTTTCATTCTATTTACATTGTCTTCTATTTTTTGCACTAAATGAGAAGAAAACATTAAAAACTAATACTTTAGAAGTGTAACTAAAAAGTAAGTTGATATTATTTATTAATACTATTTTTACAAACATTTTTTTCATGCATCTGCAAATCTGCATAGAGATATACAGGGAATATCAGCTTTTTTACATCTGCATAAGTACTTAGCGAAATTTTAACAGTTACATGGTGGTACAAGTCTGTTCTTGTAGGCAGCAAAGCTAAAACTTTTTGAGGCTTCAGAGTCTAATTATCTATATGATATCCAGTTCTTTTGCAGCATCATCAAGGCCCGTCAATTGTGTGTATGCCGCCACATCATAAATGATCGTTTTATATGCAATGATGATGCTGCAAAAGAGCTCGATACATTTTTATATGGATATTACATATTGGCCCATTTTGATGCGTAGAAGCCGAGTTACGATCGATAAAGCGTCGAAGAATACATACTTACTTGACTGTGAGCCAATCTTGCACCTCATAGCGCGCCATTAAAATATCGACATCTTAGCCAAAAATAAACTTACGAACATTTTCGTAAGCTCAAATTGTTCCTTTTGAGTTGTTTTATCATTATTGTTAATTAAAGTATAAATGTTTATAGCTCAAATTTGCTTGAAACCTCTATAAACAAATTAATGTACAATTTTTTAAAGAAAATTATAACTTCAAACGGGTATAACTTTAAAACAAATGAAGATCAAATAATTTAACAAACTTTCTTTGGAAGCCTCTTAATTAAGCTTTAAAAGGACACCTTATAAGGCTCATTTGCATGCGTAGAAGCCGAGTTACGATCGATAAAGCTTCGAAAAATACTTATTTTGCAATTTGCAATTTGCATTGTGCACTAATTTTACAATATCTTGAGTTCTAATTGTCGGATTTAAGTTTAGTAAATGGTTGTTTCCACATTTTTTATTGGGGAACAAATTTTATTTGAAACATTTTTTTATCTATTTTAGTTTATGAGCCAGAGCCTTATAAACAATTTATAAACAATTAAATTGTTCACAACAATTTTTTGACCACTCGGATCGAAATCCCCCCTCGAAATTCGTAATCAGCAGCCCAAAATCCATAAGAAACCGTTGAGTTTGTCCATCAGAATTAAAAATGACACGGTGACCTCTATTTGGCACCTAGACTACATTACCGAACTTTAATTTTTATTTATTAGTTTAATACTTAAAGAAATATGGAATCAATTGTCAAATAAACGTCAAACCTACTAGTCAAGTTTTAAGTGTTGCTCCGAAAAATTATTGTTTTTTATCGATTTTCGATAGGAAATAAAGTATTTCCATTAACGTTTTGGTATTCATAGAGTGCAGATCGTTAGATAATAGCGGATTAACACGAGTTTTTAACATATTTGAAATGTTATAGTGGAAAGTACCATGATTTGACTGCTGACTGGAAGTTAGGTGAATATTATTTGATTTACCAATTATTTGAGAAATTATTAAGCCTATCACTGAGTTATAGACTGTAATCTGAGCTTAAATTTACCTTTTTTTTAAATATAACTAGTTGTTTGTGGTTTTGGTAACCAGGATCACAGCAACATGTCAAACTCAACTTCAAACTCACCTCACACACAAATTTCCGACCCATCAACTTCTGTTATACAATCCAATATCGATAATTCAAATAATACTTCTGTTCCCAAATCTTATGCAGCTGCTACCTCTACAAAACCGCTTCCCTTGCCTCCATTGTCTGTGCCTTCTCGAGACCAAGCGATTCTCATGCCTTCTCTGCCCAATACTGTACTATTTGATTATATTAAAGCTGTCGGTAGTATTGTTAAACCCAAAAACGTACACTTCGCATCTAGAATCTCCCATGGTCGTATATGTATTTACCTGTCTTCTTCATTACAAGTTGATAGTCTTCTTAGTACTCATCAAAATATTTCAGTTAATTCAACAGTTATTCCAATACGCAGACTAGTTTCACCTACCAAAAGGTTATTAATTTCTAATGTAAGTCCGTCCATTCCTCACGCCTTAATTGAAAAAGCGCTTCAGGATCTAGGATTAACACTTACCTCTCCTATTCCTTACGTTAAATGTGGATCACCTGATGATGAATACGCCCATGTTTTAAGTTTCCGACGCATAACTTATATCTTACCTAGCAGTGACGATTTTTCTCTGCAAACATCGACTACCGTTATTTTTGATAACTTAATTCACAGAATATTTATATCAACCGATAAACTAGAATGCTTTCTTTGCAAACAAGTTGGACATAATGCAGAGTCATGTCCCAATATTCAAGACAGTTCTGCTTCCCTTGAGCCCCCTCCGATACCAATTAACTCATCAGATATTGAACAACCATCACATGCCATTTTAACTACTTGTAACACCCTTCCGAATGTTTCTAACTTATCTTCCGAACAAATACCTTCACCTTCCTCCTATCTTGAGCTAAGTTATAAAAAAAATGGCGAAAAAAGACCACGTTCTACTGACAGTAACTTTGTTTCACCTCAACTCCTATCACCCACTTCTACTTCACCTCCAATTCCTAACTCAATACTTCCACCTGAGACCTCATCAACTTCTATACAAAAACCTGCCAAAAAGAAAGCAAAAAAATCCAAATCAACTGATCATGACTGTTACAAAATTAATCAAGAATCTCTCTCTATTATTATTAAACTATATGAAGATAAACCAGAATTCTTTTCACTTAATGTAACCCAACTTAGTGCATTTCTTGAAAACTCCTTTGGCACCAACGACCCTCTATCTGAAGCCATTAAATTTACCACTGATGTACCGTCCTTAATGAAAGACCTCGTCCTAATCCATACCAATGTCAAAGAAAGATCTTTAAAAAATCGTATAACTCGCCTTGTGAAGAAAATAAAGCAACAACTCTATTCCGATGAACTTGATTTCACTGAACTCCTCAATGACGATGGTAACACAACTGACTCCTCCATTCCTTCTCAAAATTAGTTACATTCAGTGTGATACAATGGAATTGCGATGGATTTTATCCTCGCCTAGAAAGAATTCAAAAGATTATTTCCTCTCATAACCCCGACATATTTTGTCTCCAGGAAACAAATTTTAAAACCGACCATCAAGGCAAACTTAAAAACTTTGAAGGATATCATCATATTCGCACAAACTGTACAAGAGCTAGCGGTGGTACATCAATATTTGTATCTAGTGATTTAAAGTCCTCCCTCCTGCCTTTAACTACAAATTTAGAAGCAGTGGCGGTTACTGCTTGGTGTCCAAACAAAATTACTATTTGCAGCATTTACATTCCTCCTGACCATCCCCTCAACGAAGAAGAGTTAGTCGACTTAATATTTCAACTTCCCCATCCGTACCTTCTTGTTGGTGACTTTAATGCCCATAACAGAATTTGGGGCTCACCCCATACTTTTGGTAAAGGCAAAGTTATAGAAAACGTTCTAAATTTTTCAGATACCTTTCTGTTAAATACTGGATCCAAAACCCACTTTAATATTTCATCAGGTTCATTCTCAGCCATTGATCTTAGCCTTTGTGATCCCAAAATTGCACCTTCTCTCTCCTGGGAAGTTTTTGATGATCTTCATGATAGCAACCACTTTCCCATCATTATATCTAGCTCCTCCTATAAGGAAACCACTACTAGAAATTTCTGGAACATTAAAAACGCTAATTGGTCAGAATTTACTTCAACAACCGATATATTATTATCCTCCTTAACTATTTCTGAGGATATTAACATAACTCTAAATATTTTTAACGAATGCTTACTCACTGCTGCCGAATCTCATATCGGTAAAAAAACCATCTCGTCTACGCACAAAATGGTTCCCTGGTGGAACGCAGATTGTAGTAATGCCATTCGTTTATCCAAAAATGCTTTAAATAGATATCGACGAAATAAAACCCCTCAAAATCTTCTTGTACACAAACAACTTAAAGCCAAAGCCAAATTCATTATCAAACAAAGCAAACGATCTTCATGGCAAAATTACACTTCCTCTCTAAGACACGATACAAACCCCACTCAAATATGGAAGAAAATTTCACAAATCCAAGGCAATAAAACTAACTTTAAGATTCCTCACCTAACTGTCAACAATTCAGTTATCTCTGATAGCCAAGTAATTTCCGACACACTCGCAAATTATTTCGAAGATAAATTCAATAAAATTAACACGGTTTCCGCTCCCAGTTATTTGCACTCTAAATTTTTCTCCACATCCTTATCAACTACAAATGATGTTATGTTTATCAACGCCCCCTTTACCCTTCATGAACTAAAATTTGCTTTATCTACATGTAGAAAATCTGCTGCTGGACCCGATGACATCCCTTATATATTTTTAAAAAATCTCTCCAATACATCTCTCTCCAAACTCCTCGAAATTTATAATCTTATCTGGAACACACATAAATTCCCAGATATTTGGCGCAATTCTATAATTATTCCAATTAAAAAGCCTGATCAATCCTCCGTAACTC
Organism: Diabrotica virgifera virgifera; assembly: GCF_917563875.1. Taxonomy (NCBI): domain Eukaryota; kingdom Metazoa; phylum Arthropoda; class Insecta; order Coleoptera; family Chrysomelidae; genus Diabrotica; species Diabrotica virgifera. The sequence continues at coordinate 109,379,281 of NC_065451.1, read as the reverse complement.
CTAAATCATTTCGTCCAATATCTCTCACTTGTACCACTTGCAAACTTCTTGAAAAAATGATAAATAAAAGACTCACTTGGTTCCTTGAAAAACATAATATTCTTCCTGAAGCTCAATCCGGTTTCCGCCGTCACCGATCTACTCTTGATAACCTTCTTCTTCTTCAAACACACATATCTCAAGCAATCAATAATCATCAAGATGTCGTAGCAACTATATTTGACATTGAAGGAGCTTTTGATTCAATCTCTAGAAATGCAATAATTGACAAATTATCCTACTATAATTTGGATGGTAACATTCTCTCATTTATAAAAAACTTTCTAACTGGAAGAATCTTTAAAGTCCTTGTCAACGGTAAGCTTTCTCAATCTCTTCCTCAGAATCAAGGTGTCCCTCAAGGATCTGTATTAAGTTCAACTCTATCCATTCTTGCAGTCAACGAGTTATGCAAGTCATTTCCTGCTCCCATAAAATATGTTCAATACGCTGATGACCTAATCATTTACTGTCATGGTAAATCTGTTCCCATCACATGTAAACTTTTACAAGGTGCTGTAAATCTTCTTCAAGATAGATCTAATAAACTAGGATTATCACTCTCTCAAAGTAAATCAAAATTAATAAAATTTTCCAGAAGGACCTCCACTTCCGTGCCCCAAATTTTATTCAACGATTCCCCTCTATCTGTTGTTAATGAGTGTAAAATTCTAGGTATGATATTTGACTCCAGGTTAAATTGGAAAAATCACATCCATGAACTTAAAACTAATTGTTTTAAAAGATTGAACGTTCTAAAAACCCTTAGTCATCTTCATTGGGGTGCCGATGAAACTACTTTATTAAGAGTCTATAAAGCTCTCATCCGATCTAAGCTCGACTACGGAAGCTTTATCTACTGCTCAGCCTCTAAATCTGACACAGATTTATTAAACTCTGTTCATAATAGCGCACTTCGTTTATGCCTTGGTGCCTTTCGCTCCAGTCCTATCGACAGTATATACCGTGAATCCAATGAACCTCCTCTCACCCTAAGACGGCAATCTCTTCTTCTTTCATATACTGCATCAACATCCGCAAATCCCTTTAATCCCGTCCATTCTCTAATTTCCACATCCAATACCTCTTCTTCTACTAACAATGTTCAACATGTTACCATAAAACCTATACCTCAATTAATTACTCCACTACTTAAAAATATTGACCTCCGGTTGACTAGTTCATTTCCTATTCCTTCTCTTCCCCCCTGGACTAAACATCTTCCTTTAATAGACATCTCCCTCACCATCTTTAACAAACATGAATCACCCAAAAGTCTTGTAAGGAAAGCATTTTTAGAAATCATACAAAAAAAATCATATGCTTTAATTCTGTTTACCGATGCTTCTAAAACTACCACTGGTGTTGGCTGTGCTGTCACCACTAAACATGAACTTGTAAGATCTTCTCGGCTACCTTCAACATGTAGCGTTTACACAGGTGAACTATATAGTATTCTGTTGGCATTTCAATGCATCTCCCATCAAAACAGACATGTTGCCATTTGTACGGATTCCCTTTCATCTATCCATTCAATCAATACAATTTTTACTGACCATCCATTGGTTCAAAACATTCATGACATCTTCCAAAATCTCTCTGCTCAAGATGTAACAGTCTCTCTCATATGGCTACCTTCTCATACTGGAATTACTGGTAATGAAACAGCAGATCATTTTGCCAAAGAAGCTACCAACCTCAATACCGGAATAACTACAATTCAACTAGCTAGCGATCTCAAACTCGTTTTCAAAAAGTCAGTAAATGATGCCTGGCAAAACTTATGGCAACAAAGTAAAACAACTCTACACGAACTCCAACCATATATTGGTCATTTCTCCTTGGACTTTCTAACTAGAAGAGAAGCATCGATTATTAGAAGACTCCGAATTAACCTCACCAAACTTACCCATGGTTTCTTGATGTCCTCAGAAACTCGTCCAACTTGCCTCGATTGCAATGTTTTCCTGACTGTGAAACACGTCCTCACCGAATGTAACTCTTTCACCAACCTGTATACATTACTTGATATGAAACCTACTGTTAAAGAAATGCTCAACAGCCCTACAGAGATCATGAAAACTATATCGTTTTTAAAAACTACTCAGCTATACAAGAAGATTTAATACCATAGTCATTAGTTAAAGTTATATAATTATTATATGTTTTCGTTATTTAATTATGTATTTAATGTTAGTGTTCTTGTACCAATGGCCATAGTTGTCGAGGTACTTTATGTAAATAAAAAAAAAATATGGAATGAATAAAAAATTGCTGTTTTGCTTATTTTTATTTATACAGGGAGTTGAACTTGTTTCGATTTTCATAAAAAATTGGTTATAACTTTGTAAATACCGTGTATAACAAACCTTTATATTTTTGTGATGGAGAAGCTAACAGGATTTCAAATTGAAAATAAAATATAGGGTGTTCCATTAAAAAAAAATAATTTGGTCTGCTACTGTGTTATCGAACACACTGTAACATTCTAACTAATTTTGTAATGTGAAGCTCAAAGGAGGCTAAAAATTTTGTTATTAACTTTTATTGCTCTCTATTACTATAGCGGATCTATTGAGCTTTACCCCACTAATCAATCACCCTGTATAGCCTTGCAAAACATTATTCGCGACGACGCACGTTCCCAATAAAACAGATGTTAAAGATGCCCTCTGGCCAGTGGCGGACCTACAGGGTGGGAAAATGAGGAAGTTTCCCCCCTAACAAATTCCAAAATTAAAGAAAAAAAATGGTTCAAACATAAAAATATATTAGCTCAGATAAAACCGAATCCACAGAAAGACAAATTCAATCCAATAAACACGCTAGGTAAGAAAGTTAATGAAACTTAATGCGTATAAGTTATTATTTATGTCTTTTAGATAATCTGAGTTTATCTTTGTTATGTCTTATCGTTGGTTTTTCATTGGAAGATCCCCACTAAGGCAGATTTCCCCTCCCAAGGCAATTTTTAGATCCACCACTGCCTCTGGCACAAAAAAATCTTTAATTCTAATCCGCAATTCCGAAATGGCAGAAGGTGGATCTATCTGACTCTTTCAGCATTCCCCATATGTACGCATCTGGTGGCATTTGTTCTGGTAAGTGGCAACTCCCAAAATGATTGCACAGTATTCGAAGAGACTCCCTGGCAGTATGAAAGGTTGTCCCGTCCTGCTGCAACCATCGTTGATTTTAAGGTTTTCATGACCTTTTTCTTCTTCTTCTTCTTGACTGGCTTTACAACTCGGGGTGAGTCTTCGCCGCATCCACTATGGCCCTCCATCGTCTGCGATCTTGCGCTTCGATTTGCCATTGTTGTACCCCAATCCTAGATAGATCGGTTTCAACATCATCCTTCCATCTTTTTCTGGGACGGCCCACTGATCTTCTACCGTCTGGTCTCTCGAAGAACACTGTCTTTAGCACTCTGTCTTCTTCTGATCTTACTACATGACCTACCCAACTTATCCGATAAGCTTTTATATGTCTGACGATGTTTTCAGTACCATATAGAGTCACCAATTCAGCATTGCGGCGCCTTCTCCACTCTCCTGTCAATTCATCTCTTTGAGGACCAAATATCATTCTGAGGAGTTTCCTTTCAAATATCAGCAATTTATTTATTTCTCGCTGATGTAGAGTCCATGTTTCACTCCCATATGTAACAACTGGGCGAATAATTGACATGTACAGTCTTAATTTAGATTGTCTTTTCAGGAGCTTAGATCTTAATAATGATGATAGGGAGTATAATGCTCTATTTCCCGCAGCTATTCTTGCTGAGACCTCTTTTTCTATGTGATTGTCCTCTGTGATTACTGCTCCCAGATATTTAAACTCTTTTACTACTTCAAAGTTGTGGTCATTAATAATGACCTTTTTCGTATTACCTAAAATATTTCTCCACCATAAAATTTTTTCTGCAGAACTGAGAACCGCCCGGAACTACCTAACATTAACATGATATTCACAAACGTTATAACAACGTTCAGAAACCACTCAATAAGTTTCGGCACACGACACATACAAATTTTAGGCATATGAATTTCAGTACTGTTTATTTTGCCGCATACTGTATATTATGTATACCTAAATGTACAAGAAAAAGTCATAATGAGAAATTTAAAAAATAATCATTAAAAATATCAAAAATCATTAAAAGTATAAAAACTTGAAAAAGTATAACTTGCTTAAAAAGAGCGCTATAGTCTTATCCAATAGACCATTTTAAAGGTAACTGACTTCTTTTTCTAATAAATCTACCATTGTATGTATATACCTAGAGATGCGTAGAAAAAAGTTACAGAACAATGTTTGCGAAATAATGGGGAAAATTGCCCAAAAATACTGTGAGTGGCGAACTTTGAAAATTCCTATATCAGAAACTATAAATCCTAGAGACTTTTACCAAACATCATTTTAAAGAGGAAGAACGGTCGTTATTTTTCTCTGAAGCAATGACTATACCTATATCCCGTGGAAAAAAGTTATGGGGCAACAAGCAAAATTGCTTTCTTTCGTATTTTTTCTTGCTTTTCTTTTGAATATATTTTTGTAAAAAAACATATTTTTGATTTAAAATGTGATATTTAGATAGTACATTTAACCTGGAACAATTTTACTGTAGACGCGTTTGTCCAAAAAGTGCATAGAAGTCACCCTAATTTACCCTGTGCCTAGGGACTAATTCACCCCTTTCTCAAAAACGCACCCATTTAAATGGTAGCACTCCGCGGTTTTTTCAAACTTAGAGGTCCATTGACCATATTGTACAATAAAATCCCGTTAACGTTGTAGTTCCCTTTAGCTCTCTTATTTTGAACATAATTAATCAGTAGCCTATGTCTATTATAAATACCAATATGCATTATTCACTTGGTCTAAAAATTGACACTTTGAACCACTGCATCTCAGAAACAATTGAATTTCTAAGTCTTGGGTAAATAAGAACTTTTGATCAACATGACCAAAGCTCTCTCCAAAATTTCAGCGAATTTAACTGAAACAACTTTTACATAAAAAAAGTGCCTGAGTCCTTTATGGCATGATTTTTAGTTCTGAACATATTAATTTTTTATTTTGCCAATAAAACTTAATGTAAAAAATATAGTGGTATATCAGTGATGTACCAAAAAAATCAGACATTTCGAAAAAACACAGCATGAAAATTAAACTCAGAAAGTTGGAATAATCGAATTTTTTTATTATCAATTATGGGAAAACATTTATTTTTCAAAAATAGTATTCTGTATGTCCCAAACCTACAGTGAAACTGTTCAGTCGTATAGAAAGTCTGCCAAAAATACAAATTTTAATCAATAGTAAAATGGTTATGTTTGAAAATACAATTAAAAATTTTAGTTCCCATTAGCTTCTTCTATTAGCTTAATCTTATTAAGCTAATCATTATTGTACCTTCGATTCTTTTTGTATATTATGTATGGAATCCTCTATTGTGTTTACTAAATCCTATATTGTCATTTTCAGATCCCCATTTGTGGTCTCTCGAAGATGAGGCTGCATATACCTAGATTTGGGGCGTTATCCAGCTTTTCACAATTTTTCACTCCGTTTTGTCTTTCAGAAAATTATTTCTAATGTAAAAAGGGTTCGTCTTCAGTAAAATCAAAGTAGCCGTCGGTAAGTCGGCTTCCTTCATGCAGATGATTACATGGAGTTTCAGCGAAGAGTTGTATTGTGTGCCATTTTTGTATGAATCACAATTTATTCAGGTAACTTAAAACTCATTTGTTGACGATGTTATTGATGTAATGGTTGAAATCTTTAATCGAACATATCGTTAGATCTTTGACAAAACATCGTAACCGACAAAACGCACATTTTACAAGAGACGACTTTTTCTTCTACCGACTTTTTGGTTAATACAATTAAAATTTTTAAAATATGATAAATTAGTACATAAAAAATATTAATTTAAGAAAAAAAAACTGTTATATAACATTCTTTTATTAAATTATGTAACATACGATATTTTGTTAGACCTTGTCAACCTTGTCTGTGTAAATTTTAGTTGAAGCTTGTCGCTTAAGATAAACATACGATAGTTTCAAGGTATCAATCTATAAATGAATATTCATAAATAACGTAAGTATCTTAACAGAAAAAATATTGAATACATGAATTTTGTTTAAAAATGATTTAAAAATGTGCAACTAATACAATTTTACTTATATAGCTCTCAAATTTGCACAACTTGCCTTTGAAACACCTTACTAAATGATGTTCTATAAAAAAAAATTTAAAAAAATTAAATCAAATGATACGACGTCCCAAAAACTGTAATTTTTGAAAACTTCGTAGTTTTACAGAATTACTACCACTTTAAGAGGGTATTACTCAAGTTTGAAAACATATTACAATTTTATAGGTGTTTTTGTTTATAGCTTAAGATAGCACTAATATTAGTGCTTAAGACATGAAATAAACAACTTATTTTTGAGAAAATTAAGAAAGATAAAAAAATGTAGTACAATAACCTAAAAAATCAGTTAAAAAATGTTTGTACAAAGTCATCAAAACCTTTTTCTGTACAACTTACCTAAAATACATTTAATAACAAGCTTTAAAAATTATAAACGTAATTTTTTTTGAGCTCTTATACAGTATGTCTACGTAACTTGGAACCTATTGATAACTTTTTATTATCAGTTAAAAAAACTATCAGTTATTAAATTTTATTAATTTCATACGAGGTATGTCAAAAAATATGAATCTTGTTCAAGAGTAACGTAACTTTATATTTCACAATATCGAAAATTGTTAATATAAAAAGTTGTTTGGAATTAAGAACTATGTTTCAATATTCGTTCTATATTGATTCTCCTACATTTGTTTCAGATTTCAGTGAACTTAATACAAGTTAATATATTTTTGTGGCAAATAAAATATTTATGATATTTGCACAATTAGATTTCGAATTCTAATAAAAAGACAATAAACAATAAAAACAAGTATTAAAAACTTACCGCATCTATTGATTAAAAGGATTTATCAAAACTACCACTATTTTCGTTTAAAATTGTTCTAGCGAAAAAAATTTGCACTTTCTAACACATTGAAAATAACACTGAGTAATCCTAACGGTCATTTTGGTCATTTAATCTTATCGTAAGCGGCAAAATATGCAAACGTAACCGACAAGATTTATGGCGTTTACTATCATCTGTCGGTACTACCTTGCCGTTTACGATACGAAAGGCACAAAATGAGGTTGAAATGCGGTGGTTACGATAAAAATTAAATTCAATTTTAGATACTTAGGACGTTATTAATGGAAAAGTAATTTTGAATCAGCTGTAAACTATCGAAAGGAACCATTTAAGATAAAAATCCCATTTTCGGAAAATTAATGCTTACGATGTTTTGTCAAAAACCCGTCGATATAGTACTGCTCAAATCCCCAGAAAATGGCTGCAAGTGACTTTTGTAGGAATCTACAAATTCCAAATTCAAGGAAAACGAAATTCAGGAAGAATCCTGCTTAAGAACTGGCAACGGTTTGAATGCACTAATGCAGAACTATCCCGACCCTTTGCCAACAGGGGCATTACAGCCATGATATTTTCCAAAACTTCCAAGAAGATGCAACTTAATGAAAAAGACCAACCAATGTTTAAAAATTAAAAATGACATGGATATTTGTCATAAACAATCCAAGAAAATATACAAAGTATAACAAAACAAAAGGTAGATAATTTCTCTACATCTAAAATACTTACGTTCAAAGAGCATTTTGTCTCTGCTGTATTCTGTGGTAGCTCGAAAATATTTAATGTGAGAAAATTACGTGTAGAGCTATTTAAATAATATTATAACTTCTTTAGTGAATAATTACATTATTTAAATATTAAAATTAAAACTATTAAAACTTTTCTGGACATGACAACCATAAATTATTAAGACATAGATACATTAGGAGTTCTATTTAAATATTTGATATTAATATTTTAACATCTACAAAATGATTTTTTGTAGATGCTTTACAAAAAAGGCAAAATAGGCCTAAATAAATTAAGAATAAACCAGTGAAGTTGCAAATTTTACTCTAATACATGTGACTAATATTTTTTGTATGCATTTTATGTGCAAGAGATGCAGCTTTGTGTAATTTGTGTACGTAAAGCTCTTTTGTAAAGTTTTTTTTTTCAAATTACACGAACACAAGGTACTTATGTACATCAATTAATTTTATACCTCATTTGTGTTATGGTAGCATAAATATGGAAGAAGAGTTTACCAATGTGAAATGGATAATAATAAGAATAAATGACAATTCTGTAAGGTAGTCAATTTCCCGATAAAATTAAAAAATAGTCTAAGTTACAAAAAAAATAGTTTGCATTGCATTTCCACTAAAAAATATTATGAAATTTGCCTTTTTCTATAAAAAATTATATAAGATGTAAAAACTTAAAATTATTTAACTATTTTATGTAACTGAATGTGTAGTAGATGCTCCGCCGCTGGTAAGGTGGTAAATGCGTATTTTAAATCTCTGAAATTTATCGGAAATTGAGTTTGAATTCATAGAAAATATTTGAAGCACTCAAAATATACAAATTGAAGCACTTGTGTTTCAATTTGTAACAATGTGAAACACTTAAAGACAGGTGAAGGCTAGTAAATCGTGAAAGGTCTTTTTCCTGTTAACAAGCCAATATCATTATGGTTTTTGTAACTGAGCTCTGATACGAACCAAATGCCGAGCCATAGGCGCCATATATTTTACGGGTATAAAATTTAATTTAAAATTATGGCTAAATAATATGTGGCAAATTTTTTTTAATAAGTTTACTTGTAATTATTGGTATAAAGCCAGCTACACGAAATTCTTCCTTGTGGATAAAAATATATTTATTTATTTTACTAAATTTTCAGTAGATATTTTTCATAGAACAATTCAAAACTACTAGAAACTTTATAACAAAGAAATAAAATTTAAATTAAATTTTCAGTTTTATGACATGAAATTATGATTGGAAGATATAATCGACTTATGAACTGAAAGAGAAAGATCGGTTTTGGGTTGGCAGCATATGTAAAAAAGAGAGAAAATTTTAAAAGTGAGCTGCCCACCTACTTAAAAAGAAAGGTATTTACTCAATGCGTTCTCCCAGTCTTGACATAGGGAGCAGAAACACTTACCTTAACAAACACCTCGGCTACCAAACTAAGATTCACACAGAGAAGAATGGAGCGATCCCTGATTAGAAGAAGAACCAAGGTGACTGACCTTGTCCAGGACTGTGGAATGACCTTGTCGAGGTAGAAGGGCTCAGTAATCGATCTTGCCCCCCTCCACGAGTTGTGGGATTTATCCCAGGAAGCACGACCGATGATGCTAAGTACAGTCCAACGCGAACAGCGTCCTGTGCCTGTGCATCGTGTGAGCACCGAACACCGCCGCCGGACGCTGGAGAGGGTAACAACTACATCCAAGTGCTGCCTTTGTTTTCCACACTTAATATCACACTATTTATTTGCTATTTTTTCATTTACATCGCTTATTTACCCCTTTCGTCACTGTATTTATTTTATTTCCTAAACCCCTTCCCCAGGAGAAAACCTGCATTCAACCAAAAAAGATGGAGCAAACCAGGGGAACAACCTAGAATCTAAGGTGTTAGACAGTGTGTCTGGCACACAGATGCATGGCTACACAACACGTGATCTCGAACGGATCCCTTGGGGTACCTGGCGACCTATCATTGTATCTTGCCGTACCTCCACAAGCGGGGCTCTGTGGGGGCGGACCTATATCTCCCTAACTACTCGTGGGATATATATATATATATATATATATATATATATATATATATATATATATATATATATATATATATATATATATATATATATATATATGTCAAACCAAACTCCTCCCATACCAAAAACCGCGTGCGATCCGGGCCGTAATCCGGAAAGACCAGATCAAGCCAGAAAGAGAACGAAATCCCTCCCTGACTATAGAAATTACCTGAAAGGAAGGCCTTCCCAGGGAGTAGTGAAATTTATAAAAACGAACTAGTCAAGCTACCGAATTGTTGGACTATATAGACGATCTAGGCAGTCAGTTAAACTTATTTATAAATTTACTTCAAGAATACCTACCACAACACCCCTAAACCGGTAAATGAGATCCAAAAGCTTCACAGGGTCTGTGGAGACGATATACGTAGAAGCCGACGGACAGACGGACTTGCGTTTAGACCTAGAGACAAAGACAGACTGGCTTGAGCCAAAACCCACTAGAGCGGAAATATTGGCACGAAAACTGATGCCTGGCATGGTTCCCGTGGGCCCATCAGGCTGATGAGCCTCGAAGGAGTTAGTATTTCCAGAGAAATGTCCAACAAGATTGGACGGAGAGTCTATAAAGGCAGACCGAGAGCACTGTTGGCAACCCCGTCGCGTCCCAGTGTAATTACTATAGTGTTCCAAAATTTTTACAAAAATTTTTATACCTCCATTCCTTTTCCGTCGGAAATTTTCCGTTCCATTTGCATGGATAAACTTGCACATAAACAAGCAGATATGCCACTATTACTTTAAAATGCATTTACTGTTTGCATTTAAGCCTCAGTGACAGCTATACAGGGTGTATTATTAAGAATGTCCATTCTCGGTATTGTAGATTCTAGACCTCAAAATATTAAGAGGTAACCCAAATCATTTAAATAAAATATTGCTCCTTACTGAGTCTTATTTATCTATCTATAAGCGAGGTTCCTACAGCCTCTGACGCTTCTCGCATTTCAACTGCCATCTTTTTCTGTCCATCCATTCGTCTTCTTTGATGGCTCTATCTCTCATGATATGCCTTACATTTTCTTCCCAGGGCCTTTCCCTTCTTCTTCGTTGTTGTGCTATGTAATTTAAAGATTTCTTTGGCCATCTATCTTCATCCATTGGTCTCGCGTGACCATACCACACTAGTTATCTCGTTTCAATTCTGTCTACACTGGATTATAAAGTATTTGTCCTCCTTCTAATATCTTTATTCCTGATGTGATCTCTCGTGGACATACCACACTTTTTTCTGAGATAGTCCATTTCTACTACTTCTTCTATCATTTTTCTATCTTTTTTCGTGATCTACCAAACTTCTGCCCTATAAGAGCTTTAAATATTTCTTCAAATTTTTGTAGCGTCTCTGCTTGTTGAAGCTTTCCCCAAGATGAAAAGGAAAATGACTCTACTTTGTGCCGAGGATCCAAAATAAGAACTATACAGTATATCTAATTAGTTTTGTTATAGTGTCTCAGTATTTTATCTCCTGTAGCTTGAAGCAGTAAATTAATTGCTCATCGGTAGGGTCTCTATAAATTTTATTATCAATTTCATGAGCCATGAGCCCATATTTTCAGTTTGTCTAAAAGTAAGTTTACTCCAATTACCACCAATGGGAGTGTGCAATATGTTTCCCCTTCGAGTATTGAAGAAAGTGTTTAAAGCTTCTCAGATTCTGACAAAATTTACTGATCAGAACCCATTATTTATCTAATATTTTGCTATTATTTAGATTTTGTTGATGTTGTCGCAAAATATAGTTAAAGCATTTTTTTAAACCCCATATTAACATCACGAAATAAGTTGAATGCTATCTTGTAGGCCCATCGAACAATTTATGGCCTCGCAAGCACTGTTACGTTTAAGATGCATTTTGCCAATTTTACGTACAGGAGAGTTGAAGTCTAAAACAGTATCAATTATATCATTTTCTATTTCGATCTCATCCTCCAAATAATCAAAATCCTTTTAGATATCTAAACTGTTTCGATTTGGTTCAACATTTTTTATGAAATCCTGGATAGCTAAGTTTAGAATATGTGCGAAACATACAAAATGCTTATTTTGTATGCAACTAAACATCAATTTTGCGTTCGCCAAGAAACAAATAATGCAGATCGGGGACTCCTGTCAGTGGCGGTGGAGGCCGTGTTAGCACGCAATGCAATCAAAAGGTTGCTGGGGAATCAACGGACCCGGTAACCAAGAAATTTCAAGATCTTGAAATTTCTTGAGCCAAGACAAGATATAAGATATCAAGAAAACGTCAAGACAAGATTTTTTAAAATTTCTTGATTTTTTTTCAAGACAAGACAAGCAGTTGTCAAGACAAGAATTCTAGTCTTGTCGATCCCTACTACTGCCAAGTGCGCATGACGTCTTCAGGAGTAATATGCAGATATGCAGAACATTCGTCTAGAGGTTAGTATTTTTTTTGGCTTTGAATGAATAAGTTGTATTTCTATTGACTAGGTAGATAAAAGTGTATTTATAACGTCAGTTTAGATTCACATTATGGATGAAGCAATTCCAAGGCCATAGTGATCAAAACACTACAATTTAAATGCAACGAAAAATCGAGTTAGCATCCAGGTTGCGTTAGGTATATTTCGCACGCAATGAAAGGGTTAAATAAACGAAAATTATAACTCTATTTTTCTACCTAGGAAACAACTAATTTATTATATTGGGCGAGACGAAAGCTTTTCTGATTTCTGCTCTGGATGAGACGAAACTTAAATAAAACTGAAGTGTTTCTGTATCGTTACAATGTTTATGTTGAAAAATTGGAGTACACAGTAATAAATTTCTTAGGTATAACGTCATTTTATATAATAGATTCCTTGTACAGGGTGTATCATTAAGAATGTCCAATCTCTGATTGTGGCTTCTAGACCTCAAATTATTAAGATTTAACACAAACCATTTATATAAAATGTGGCTCCTTACTGAGTTACAGCATGTTACAGGGTGTTTTATTTAATAATTTTAAAACTATTTTTACCCAGTACTTTAAAACTATTTGACGTTTCCTTATCATACTTGGCAGAAAGTGTGGCTACCATACACCCTACTAAATTATGATAAATAAATAAACGTTTCTAGGTTTAACTCTCCCTCAATTTTAGGCCACTGGGAGAATTATCTACTATTTTAGCGCAATTTTTTGATTCTCCAATACTTTCTATGTAAATAATAATATTGTCTTCATTGGTAACGATAAGTCATTATAGATCAATCAAGCTAGTAAAAAATAAGCCGTTTTTCGACATAATTGAAAAGACGAGGTTTGACAGTTGAAATGTTTAGTATGAGATATTACAAAAAGGCTACCATCTTGGGATTCATCAATTTTTTAGTGGAAAAGTTTTTAAATAATCAATCAAAACGTCAAACTTAGTTTTGTGATCATAACTTGTTTATTTAGAGATTTGACGTTCACAGGTAACTTTTTTAGAATAAAAAGATACATCGAATGAGATACGCTAAATGAAAATCGGTTAATAAACAAAAAAGTTATTGCAAAACGGACGACAAAATCACTGTTATTGAATATTGTTAATAACAATTTTATTGTTTATTAAAATATGTTTAAATATACCTAAACATGAGGGCACTATGGTGTTTGAATGGTGTGCAAAAAATGGTCCAGATCTGTTAAATAGTTTTTGCAAAATTGAATTTGTTTATAAAATTTTTTGAAAAACGAGCTAATTTCTGAGGCTGGTTCAGTTAATATGGCTGAATGTATCTCAATAATCCGGGGCTCATTTCCTTCGTTAAGATGTATACTAATAGCCTATGAGAAAAAAAGTAAAAAAAAATTACATGTGCGTACACAAAATTATTTGTTAATAAATAGCAGTTTTTAAACTTATAAACAATTACAATAATTTCGTAGAAATTAGATCAAATTGAATGGTAATAACAAATACGGAAAAATGGTTAAAATACACAACTTCTAAAAAAAAAATTAGGTCCTACGACAATTGGGGTCTGAGATAGCCCTTTTTTTGAAAAAATCACTGTTACGTTAATTAACAACACTAAGAGCTGAAATTAACCAATCTTTTATAAGAAAAGTCAAAGTTTTTAACAAAGTTTTTAGCAAGAAAAAATGTTAAAAATTGTTTAAACAGGAGTGTTATAAACAAAAAGTATTTTGCGTTCCGACTAAAGTACCATTATTGCGTTCCATTTTTAACATTGACAGTATACCGGATTTTAAGCTTAATATTATATTTATATATTTTGGTAGAAACTTGAATTTTATGAATATTATTATGATGTACATTTATTTAGTAAAATTATATTTTAAATAAATAAATTTAAAAAATAACAATAAAAAGGCCACTTCAAAAAAGGTTTATACATCCCATTAGCTGATTTGTTTTGGATAATTTTGCAATGAAAATAAGATAAATGTTATTATTTTAATGTGGTACCATAGATAAAAAAATAGTAAACTTGGTACAGTAGAACCCGATTGGTAGGTATAGGCCATTTTTTCTTCTCTATTTTGAATCCGTGTGTAGTCGAGGCTGTATCGTCGACCCCGTTAGGTAAATTGTTCCGATTCGTATTTTTTGCACAAACTTACTCAAAAAAAAGTTCCTTATAACAAATCCAGAGGGTACAAAGAGCTACCGCGGCCGGAAAATTGTTTAAGCAATTTTTTCATTAGTTTTATGTTTACTTATAAAGGTTGGGTGACAAACTGTTTAGTTTATAATTTTAATCAACGCAGCATTAAAACATAGGTCCTGAACAAGTTTTCTGGAAAATTTCAAGTCAAAATATGCAACAGAAAAAAAGTTACGCGACCTTATAAACGAGTGGTATTCCCCCCAAAAAAAAAACTCTTATTTCTCGAGATGTCAACCACGGTGTGGTGAATGGCTAATTTTGGTCTTACTTTATGTTTTTGATGGTGCTGAAAACGAAAATGAGTTTTATTTTGAATTTTAGATGGGGAAACATTGTCAAAATAGCAATTTTACCCTAAAAATAAAAAAAATGAAATCACATTTTTCTTAAAATTAAAAGTTACACCACTTTTTTTCTATAAAACATTTTGTTCTCTGTACTCTAGATTTTAACATAAAATTAATTAAACAGCTAAATTTTAAATTTTGTCACTCAACTTTTGCGATTAAACTTTGCAATTCAAGAATCTGCACCTTTTACTTCAAACAATTTATAACTTTCTTTATAGCAAGACAGAAATATTGAAGCAGGTCCCATTATCTTCAGAAAGGTGAGAAATATATACTACAAAAATTTCAGAAAAAAATATTACTATGGAACAGAGTTGTAGCAAGTTAAACGCAAAAAACGTGATTTTTTTTTATTTTTAGGTTAAAATTGCGATTTTGATAATGTTCCCCCACGTAAAATTCAAAACAGCCCTAATTTTCGTTTTCAGCACCATCAAAAATATAAAGTATGACCAAAATTAATATCAGTGTCTCGAGAAATAAGCTTTTTTTGGGGCGTGCCGCTAGTTTTTAAAGTCACATAACATTTTTCCTACTGCATATTTTAAATTAATTTTTTTTGGAAAACTTCTTCATGAATTATATTTTATTTCTGTGTTAGTTAAAATTATAAACTAAAAATTTTGTGACTCAACTTTTTTAAGTTAACATGAAACTAACGAAATCTGACGACAAAATGTTTAAAAATTAACAACTTCTCTTTTAATGTGTTTAATGATTGTGGACAAATCTCATTGTTATCTAAATGCTTCAAAGATAACAGTAAAATTTTCAAAAGGAAATATTTACAGCGACCAAAAATACAGTGAGTTAAAATTGAAAAATCATCAAAATTGATTTTTCGCATTTTTGCATAAAATTTGATTTTTGAACATGTTCCACTAATTCTTTCCTCTGTTCTCTCATTTCCGGTTTTCTATATTGTTACTACCAAGTAGCTAAAGGTGGATACAAGTTTGTCCTCCTTATGATTACTTTCAATATCAGATTAAATAATAATGTCGGGGAGACAGTCACCTTATTTCACTCATTTATTTACATTTATCTCCTTAGAAGTTGTTCGTTGAAACTGATCCTTGCTTTGGCGTTCTTTAGGCTTACTGTTAGCATAATTTGTCTTAATATTTCTGGGATTCCAACATTCTCTATCTCCTCCATCATTTTCGTCCGATTGATTATATCAAAAGCGCTTTTAAAATCTATGAATATTCGGGGAATTTCTCTGTTGTATTCTCTAGATTTTTGAATTATTTGTTTCACTGTATGTGTGAAAACTCCTTGGTCTGAATCCGTTCTGGTATTATCCTAATATTCGTTCAGCGCATTATTTAAGTCTCATGTTTAGTATGTTTGCTAGAATGTTATATGTGGTGTTTAATAAAGTTATTGCTCTTTAATTCTGGCAGTCCTCCCGATCTCCTTTTTTTTTCATATATTATAGGTACTATAATACCTGTGTTCCAATCGTCTGATAGTCAGTTTTGTCCATAATTTGTTGTATTAGTTGGTTTATTTCTTTATGTAATTCTCTTCCTCCATATTTTTTTAATTCCACTTCTTTTTCATCTTCTCCTGCTGCTTTTCCGTTTCCTAGGTTTTTAATATTTGTTTTTGTACTTCTTCTGCTGTGAAAATTTCGAATTCGTCGTTATCTTCTACGGTTTTATTTCTTCATCGCAGTGTGCTTCCTTCTTCATAGTGAATAGCATTTTTTCGTAATATTCTTCCCATATTTTGCTGATCTGTTTCTCTTTAAATACGGTTTCTCCTTTCTGGTTTTTTAGTCCTCTTGTTTTGCTTGATTTAATGCTGGGCTTATTTTTTGTTGCTCTGACTTTTTTGTAAAATTGCTTTATTTACTGTTCAGTTAACAACTGTTTTGTTCTGACGGTTAATCCATGATATTCTGGCTGAGCTTTTTACTTTGTTTCGCAGTCTTGATCGTACGTAAATTACATATTCAAAGGTAAATTGAAAAGGATTTGTAGGTCCCAAATTAGCTAAAAGACCATGTTTCATCCTGCCTATTTGGATATCGCCCCAAACCCTCCTTGGCAGTAGCGTACCCGGAGAGGGGACTTGGGGGTTAAACCCCCTTTCCCCCAGGGCATATGAAAAATATATAAAAAAAAGTAGGAAAATGTAACTTGTCTTTCACAAACAAAACAAAAAAATACGCCAACCCCCCTCCCCGAAGAAAAATTCTACGCTACTGCTCCTTGGATCTGTCCCGTTTTTTCAAGTTTATGATCTGGTCACCCTAACTTACAACAAAATTTTTGACAGTTTTGTGGTTTGAAAATAGTTAGGATTTTTAAATGTCAAAGTTCTAAAAATTGCAGAATAGAAATGAATTCCTCTGACGAAGAGTTACAGTATTTTTATTTGTTTATCGTAGATAAAATATTGTATGAAACTGTGCGTGAAGTACTTTTTGCGAACTTACGCGATGTATAGCATTCGCTCCGTTGTCGCTCGTGCTCTACATATCGCGTGCGTTCGCAAAAAACATACTTCACAAACTGTTTCATAAATAACTATTTTTCAATAAGATTTTTTTACATCTAGTTTTGGTAACACTTTAGAAAAACTCACGCTTCGCCACTGCGACAGGGAAAAGTGACTGGTTGACCCTTCCCAAATTCTACGCCAATAACGGAATTGCTATTTTAGTGTAATTTTTAGATTTTACAATACTTTTTATGTACATACTATAGTCTTCATTAGTATCGATAAAAATCATTAGTTTTCGAGATATTTGAAGGTAAAAATTAAGCGACACAATACATTATTCAAAATAACTGTGCAGTTTCATTTTTAACTTCAAATATCTCGAAAACTAATGATTTTATCGTTACCAATGAAAAGTCAATTATTAACATAGAAAGTATTGGAGAATATAAAAATTGCTCTAAAATAGTAACTCCCCCAGTGGCGTAGAATTTGAGAAGGGTCAAACATTCACTATCCCCTCTCGTACGCCTCTGGTAGTTGCTAGAAACATTTATGTATGATAATTCAGTAGGTGTAGGCCACACTTTCTACCAAGTATGATAAGGATATGCCATGTAGTTTTAAAGTACTGGGTAAACATAATTTGTCAAAATTCACAAGGAAAAAGTTTTCCTATATTTTGTCAATTTTTAAATAAGACTGAAGCAGGACTTAAAATCAAACAAGCAGAAGTATTTAAAGAATTGACGGAAAGAAAAATAGATATATGTGTCCTCGCCGAAACCAAGAAAAAGGGGAAAGGAAATGAAGAGATAGAAGAATATATACATATTTATCTTAAGTGGAGTGAGCAAAGATAACAGAGCTAAAAGAGGAGTTTCTATCGATATTCCAAAAAATCTTAAAAACAATATTAAATCATGGACTGAAGTAAATGAACAACTGCTAATACTGGAAATGAAAAAGAATGGGCACAATATTGTAATGGTCGGAGTATATGCCCCAAATGAAGATGCAGATCCAGAAAATAAAGACGATTTCTCCGACAAGATGAATGAAACAATCTTTTAAGTTAAAGAAAGCTGTGAAATCTATGTACTAGGAAATTTAAACGGCAAAGTAGGTAGAGAAGAAAATAATAGACTCGTAGGAAGATATGGGGAACATATAACCAATGACAATGGAATGCGTCTTAGAGATTTTTGTGAAACAATGTTTCTCAAAATTATAAATGGATTTATTCAACATAGAGACATCCACAAATTTACATGCATAAAAACCTACTAGGAATCTGCGCTCGATAATGGACTGTGTAATCCAACGTGAAACTTCCCAGCTGAAAACCATTGACGTGAGGGTATACCGTGGATCAGGATGTGGATCAGACCATCGTTTACTTATGGCGAACGTGATAGTTTACTATCGCAAAAACAATAACACTCAGCTATAGAATGTAGAAAAGGGACAAGAAGTAAAATCTCCTAAATATAACCTAGAAATCTTAAAAGAAGGTTCAACGAAATTTCTTTACAAATTACGACTGGCCACAAAATTACAAAATGTGGGACGAGAAAATATAACAGCGGAAGAATTATGCCAGCAACTTAAAAAATACATTCATGAGGTTCAATTGGGGTATAAAGATAAACATGAAACAAAAAATTAAAAACGGTGGTGGGAGGATATGCAAACGTTAGTAAACAAGACGAAATCTGCTTATCAGAAATGGATGTCAACAAGAAAGGAGGAAGATCACAGGAGATATACAGCATTAAATCGGGATGTAAAAAGAGAAGTAATAAAAGTAAAAATGAGATGTGGGATCGAAAATGCGCAGAAGTGGATAGGTATATGGGTGGAACAAGAGTTGGGCAAGCATGGAAGGTGATAAAGTCTCTTATCTGAATATACATAAATAGTTGAGATAACAACCGGAGAGTTAAGCGAGGCCCTCAAAAGATCGAAAAACGGTAAAGCAGCAGGACCTGGAGACCCCAATTGAGTTGGTAAAGTACGGACTAAAAATATTACATAAGATGTTGGTTCAAGTATTTAATAAATGCTTAAAAGGACAAAATATCCTTGATGATTGGAATGTTGGATACATCAGCTCAATATACAAGAAAGGGTATAAACGAATATGCTCTAATTATAGAGCAATAACTGTTACCAGCTCAGTAGGGAGATTGTACGATCAAATAATAAAAGAAATAATAGAATCAGAATACGAAGACATGGAAGAACAAAGTGGATTTCGTGCAGGAAGATCGTGAACTGATAATATATTCATTCTTCAGCAGTTAATAGAAAAATGGAAGGCAAGAAATCTATCTACCCACCTATTGTTTGTAGTTTTAGAGAAGACAAACGATACGGTACCTTTGAAAAAACTATTTTCAATGGGAAATAAGCCACAATTTTACCAAAAAATGATTTTATTAACGTTTCGACGCCCCAGTCGGGTGTCGTTGTCAAAATACAAAATAATACTGTATTATTATTTTGTATTTTGACAACGACACCCGACTTGGGCGTCGAAACGTTAATAAAATCATTTTCTTGGTAAAATTGTGGCTTATTTCCCATTGAAAATAGTTGATTATAAAAATGCCACAAGGAAATAGCTTCAGAACAACATTTGAAAAAACTGTTTCAAACATTGACTAAAGTAGGTCTTAGTAGAGAGTATGTGGATGCTATCGCAAATATATACAAAAGTGCAAGAACTGTCGTTAAAGAAGGAAACTTTATATCTGAATCATTTCCAATAACAAAGGGGCTTAAACAAGGATGTTGTCTGTCTCCGACTTTATTTAAAATATATATTCAATCATCGCTAGAGCAGTGGAGGAAACAAGTATCCGAAATGGGAATAGACATAGGCGGTGGTAAATGTCTAACAACTTTGTTTTTCGCAGATAGTTAGGTAGTCGTAGCAAGTAGTGACACTCAATATGGGTTCCGCGATGGTATGGTATGGGTACCAGAGAGGCATTATTCTCCTTCAACGTGCTGACACAGAGATGTTTGGATGTAAACCATCCTCTTTACGTCTGTTTTTTAGACTACAATAAAGCGTTTGATAAAGTAAAACATGATCGACTCAAATCCTAAAAAATAAAAACCTAGATGAAAGAGATTTAAGACTAATAACACACCTCTATTACAATCAGCGAGCAATAGTAAGAATTGAAAAGGAAACATCTGAAGAAATGGAAATAAAGAGAGGAGTCAGGCAAGGCTGCATACTATCACGTCTATTATTTAACGTTTATTCTGAAGAGGTAATACGAGAAACTCGCATCGGAAGAAGACGAATAATACGAGAACTCGCATCGGAAGCATCGGAAGAAGACGAATTTTATGGCTGAATAACCTGAGAGAATGGTTTGGATGTAGCTCAAAACAACTATTTAGAACTACTGTCTCAAAGATTAAAATAGCTATGATGATTGCCAACCTCCGTAGTGGAGATTGCACCTGAAGAAGAAGAAGCAAACGATGAGGAAGACATGGACTACATGTTTAGAAAACTAAAGAAAGAATATGAAAAATAGGGCCTCAATATTAATATGTCACAGACAGAGTATCTTAAAATAGGGGATGATAAAGAAGATCCAAATTTAGAAATTAGAACCACAAAAACATGTAAAGAATATAAATATCTCGGATCTATAATATCTAAAGAAGGCACTACCAAAAGAGACATCGATCACAGAATACAGCAGGGCAGAAAAGCGGTAAACATTCTAAGCTCTCTACTATGGTCTAAAGATATAAGACAAAAAACGAAATTGACAATTGATCGTACCTTGGTAGAGCCTATTATGAATCTACTTTAATAAATCCCAGAATGATCTACAGCAGTGGTGCTTAGACTTAGGCCTTTCACACACACAGCTACTAAAAAGAAACTAAACTAGTTGGTAATCAGAGTTATCAACGGGTTATCAACTATGGCTCGCACATTACGCTACCGAAAATTAATAAAACGAGTCACTTCTTGACTGTACTTTGTACTGAGTAGCTTTGTTAGGCGGTGTTTAAGTTTATATATTATGTTGCCCTGAATCTATTTTCTTGTGAAATTTTTGTAATTAACTAGTTTTTAATGGGAAAGAAGCCATAATTTTACTAAAAAATAATTTTATTAATATTTTGACGTCCAAACCGGATGCCGTTGTCAAAGTACAAAAAATATTAATGAATTAAACAAAAATGTTGTTGCTCAGTAAAAAATTCTTCTAATAATTTATTTAATCTGACTCATTTATATCGGAAATTTAGACATATATTATACATTTTAACGTAGAAGACTTTAAAATCATATTGTTGTTATTATTTATTGTCACCGGTGCATGTAGTTGTATTTTTAAAAACAGATCACATGTCATGATTTTTTGTGACGGATATTCTTGAGTTGGGGTTGATTTCATGTAATCGAATAAACTATCTTTCAGTAGAGTCGTCCCAGAAACGCAACTCATAAATATTAGCAATATCATTTTAAAGTCTTCTACTTTAAAATGTATAATATATGTCTGAATTGTCGATATAACTGAGTCAGATTAAAAAAAATACATATTAGAAGAATTTTTTACTAAGCAACAACATTTTTGCTTAATTCATTAATATTTTTTGTATTTTGACAACGGCATCCGATTTGGACTACGAAACGTTAATAAAATCATTTTTTTAGTAAAATTGTGGATTATTTCCCATCAATAGGTACTAGTTAATTAAGTTTATATATGCACGGATGTTTTCCACTTCTTGCATTAATTTCATATTAAACGATTCCGCCGATTTTGCGTGTTAAACTTTAACAAAATATCACAAAAGGCTAGAAACTAGTCCCCCAGCGACCTGCATGTCCAGTCCGCTGTCGACTGATCATTCCCACATTATAGACCGGCTGCTAACTAGTAGAGTAGTGCTGTGTGCGGACGCTCATTAAAATACATGGACAGTGACTACTAAGTAACTGATTGGTAACTAAAATTACCAACTGGTTTCTTTTTAGCAGCTGTGTGTGCGAATGGCCTTACACTTCGTGGGATCTACCACATAAACTGCAAGCGTCCAGTGATCGACTGCTAGTAAAAAAAAACAACTATGAAAATAAAAAACTTTATTGCACATTTCTATTTGATAAAAAGTTGTAATTATAGAGAGTTGGAATTAAAGTCATGTTTTTTATCTTAATTTTATTTGGATGTTGATGCATGGCACTGCATATTATCCACAAGTTTTTCATATGATGGTACGTAATTACCGAGGGCCAAACGCAAGCATGATGAGAGATGTTCGTCAGTTAGCCGATTACGATACTTTGATCTCACTACCTTCATTTGGGAAAATGCAGACTCACACAAGTACGTTGATCCAAAGAATGCTGTGAGCTGCAGAGCTACTTGCTTCAAAGATGGATATTTCGCAGACGATATGAAAGACCAAAATTTAGTATCAGTCGCTCTGGATTTAAGGTGTATATCCGAAATTATGTTCAATACCTCATTTTGGACGGAAATGATTTCCATATTGAAAGTAACGGATATTTCAGTTGCAATTTTTTCCACGTCTTCGCAAGAAAATGGATTAGACGTAAATGTTACAATATCTGTCAGTTTTTTAAAATCAGCAAAACGTCTTTCAAACTCATTATGAAATGCTTGCACCTCCGTCTCGTAATAAACATAATTCAAATGAGCGGTTACCCTTTTTTTCAGCGATGGAAAGTTGTCTAAATCCTTTCTGTTAATTTGTTTAATCAATAATTTCAATTTGTTGACAAAAGAATGTAGGTACTGCGCTCATCATATCGATAATTGTTTTATTTTTACCTTGTAGTTCCAAATTAAGGACGTTCAAATAATGTGTTAAATCTGATGCGAAAGCTAGGTTACTGAGCTATTTTTCATTCTGAAGTAGATGAGTGTCGTCCCCTCGTTTCTCTAGAAAAGAAATTATTTCGGAAAGTAACTCCTGGAACCTATCTAAAAATTTTCCACGGCTCAACCACCTCACATCTGTATGCAGAAGTAAATCAGTGTGTTCCACAGAGTCGCTAGCTTCCAATTGTGCTTTAGAATTCACAATTTTTGTTGTCATCTTCATAATGTCGTCCATATTTAAAATTTTGGAGCACAAAACTTGCTGGTGAATGATGCAATGAAATGAAAAAAACGATGGAAAGTCATCGTTAGCTCGACATAATGCAACAAATCCATTGTTAACGCCAGTCATGGATGGTGCACCATCTGTTGTAATACACATTAGTTTGTAAATCGGTATCTCGTATTGTTTCACAAAATTTATAAAAACGTTGTATATATCTTCTCTGCGAGTTTTTTCTTTCAGAGGCAACATTGTTAACAAATCTCTACACGACATATCAGAAAATACCATCCGAATGAAAATACACAACTGGGCGGTATCAGCCATATCGGTTGACTCGTCAAATTGCAAACAAAAATATACACACTTCGTAATATCACTATTCACTTGGCTTTCCAAATCTTTGCCCATGATTTCGATACGTCTGGTGACCGTTGGACGTGACAACCCGACTTCTTTAATAGCAGACACAATATCTGTTTTATTTTTGAAGTCCTCAAATCATACACTCGCTGCTTCAATGAATGCTTCTTTCACTACCTCTCCGTCTTCAAACGGTTTTTTATGTTGTGCCAGTATATAAGAAATTTTGAACGACGCAATCGTTGCAGCTACTGATTGTTTAACAGGCCTAGTGAACATTGATTGTTCCGCCTTCAAACTATTTTTCAAGTATTGCACTTTCCGTTTTTTAAACAAGCTATTTTGCGGAAAATCATTTTCATAGTTTTGGTGCAAAGCTTTATAATGCCGTTCTAAATTTCCGCGTTTGGGAAAAGCCAGGGGAGACCGACAAACAAGACAAACACACTACTTCTCTTTCACCATAGTAAACAGAAATTCTTCTTCACAGGTATTATTAAAATTATATGTTTTATTTTTTTCGCCGCACTCATATCGAGTTTCAAATATTAACGTATAATAAAATATTTTACTGGTATCTAAAATACTTTGGTTTATTTATTTAGCGTATGGCTTAAGTATATCACAGAATATATTTAGATTTATGCATTATACAATGCATCACAAACAGATGTCCAATTTTTTTATATATTCGATTGACCCTTCGGTTGCCATTACAAAGTCTATAGGGTCGCCTGTGTATGCTCTGCGTGGGCAGTCCTGAACAATGTGAGTGATCGTCTGTCTTGCAGCGCCGCAGTCACAAGAAGGCGAGGGGAGTTTACCCCATCTGTGGAGGGAGTCGGCGCATCTTCCACAGTTTGTTCGAATTCGATTAAGGGCTGCCCAAATCTTACGGGGACGTTCAAATTCGCCAGGTTTCCCTATGATGTCCGGTAGACTATGGTAATGCGGATCTGTCCTACTTTCCCAATCTTCTCTCCATTGGGTATTTAAGTCAAAGTTGGATTGCTGCAGCGCTTGAGCAGATTGTAGAGGGGGTAACCTGGATCGGAGACGGTTTCCAAGAATATCGGGGATGTCGTTGTGGACTAGAAGCTGGCGACTGTCCATTATTTTGTTATATTCTTTAACCAATGCATGTTCGCGGCGTAGGTTGGGTGGTGCTATATTACTAAGGGTAGGTAGCCACATTGTAGGGGTGGGCTTAATTGTGCCTGTTATCATACGCATAGTACGGTTTAGTTGGGTGTCGACCAGGTGAGTATGCCTGCTATTTAGCCACACTGGAGCACAGTATTCTGCCACCGGATATATCAGGCCAAGAGCAGAGGATCTTAATGTTGATGCTGTGGACCCCCATGTAGTGCCGCAGAGTTTCTGTATTATACTGTTGCGTGTTTTCAATTTTGCTGCTGTTTTCGTCAGGTGTTCTCTGAATGTGAGCGTTCTGTCTAGAGTAACCCCAAGGTATTTCGGGTATTTATTGTGTTTTAACAGCTTGTTATTAAAATACACTCGCAATTCTCTGTTTGCCAACTTGTTGTTTAGATGAAAAGCTGATACTTCAGTTTTTGTAGTACTTGGCTGTAGTCTCCATTTCTTAAGGTATTCGCTGAGGATGGATAAGTCATTCGTGAGAGTGATCTCTGTAGTTTCTAAAGATTGGTGGCTTGTTGCAAGGGTCCAGTCGTCAGCATATCCAAACTTCCGAGATTCGGTTTCAGGCATGTCAGCAATATAGAGGCTGAAAAGTAAAGGGGCAAGGACAGAACCCTGTGGAAGACCATTGTTAAGTTTCATCTGTCTACTCGTCTCCTTTCCCATTATATCCTGGAAGGCTCTGTTGGTCAGCATGTTGTCAATGAGGTTAATTATCTTTCTGCAGGGGATAATGCGGGCCAGTTTATATATTAATCCCTGTCTCCAAACAGTATCATATGCTGCTGTTAGATCTATAAATACTGTTGCTGTCTTTTGTTTCTTTTGAAAACTAGCTTCTATAAAAGTTGTTAATGACAGCACTTGGTCCGTACAGCTTCGATGAGGGCGGAAGCCAGCTTGTTCAATGGGAACATTTTCTAGTATCCTGTGACTAATTCTGTTGAGGAGAAGCTTTTCTAATAGTTTATATACCATGCTGAGTAGAGCTATGGGGCGGTAGTTTTCTGGCTTATCGTTTGATTTGCCCGGTTTCGGAATTGCAATTATCTTTGTTCGCTTAAGTGAGAAAGGAATGTTACCTGACTGAAGTATATCATTAAAGAACATTGCAAGCCACTGTTTCGTGTATGCACCACTGTTTATCAAGAACTCTGGATGGATACCATCAAAGCCAGGTGCTTTACCTGATTTCATTTCTTTCAGCGCATGTGTGATTTCAGAAATAAATATTCTTGCTGAATATTCGGAGTTCGTTCTGTTCATTTGTTTTAATGCCCTTAAGTCTCTTTTCACGTTGGTAGTATGTGTTCGATCTCGTGGAGCTCTGGATAGAGATACTATATGGGAGGCAACCTTGTTAGGAGACATTTTAGACTCTCTGGATTCCAGCTGGTTAGCTCCTCCAATTTTCCGCAACAAGGACCATGCCTGCCGGCTTGATTTTTTGAAGTCAAGGTTTTCGACAGTCTTTATCCATTTTTGGCGTCTAGCTGTATCGATGTTGTGTAAAAGCTCATCGGCTATTTCTCGGTCACCACTTTCGAGAAACTTCGTGTATAAGTCTTCACATGTTTCAGTCTATCTAGGCACATATTCTTTGCGATACCCCCTAGGGATGGTTTTCTTGGCAGTGCTTATTACTGCGCCCACAAACCTCTCATAATGTTTGCTGGTTGGAGGGACCCAGCTCAAGGTCCGGTCTAGTTGTTCAGAGAACTTCTTCCAGTTTGCTTTTCTAAGATTCCACCTGGGTCGAGGATATGATCTAATTATTGGAATTGATATTCCGATGGAGATAAGCACCGGACGATGTTGAGTATGTGGGAAGTCTGCAAGGACACTTCTCGCAAATACTTTGGTAATGAATGATTAATGATTAACTAACAGCAATACAATGCCGAATGCCGGTATACAGCACACTTACCAGTTTAAGTTATCTGTGAATGCTGATATGCCGAATCGGCATTATCACAACTTTTGGGTGAGCAGATCGCATATTTCGCTCATGCACGTGTGGTGAGTCAGCGCAGTCCCCGTCTTTTCTATTTGTATTTAGCTTTTCCGTGAATCGCGATCGACTTCAAAAACTTTGGCGATCGACCGATCGACGCTTTGAGCACCGCTGATCTACAGAATCCAATACCAGAGCCAGCACTTAGTCTGAAAAAAGAAGATAACGAATTTGATTTAGATATTACTTAACTATTTAAGAAAGCCGATAGTGATAACTTACAATCTTAGAAGTATGAAATTTAAAAATACTTAAATGAGCCTAGGTCAGAAGATTCTGAGAAATACGTGATTGGTGGAGAAGACACGAAAATATCTACCCGTAATTATCGAGAATGGCAAAGGATTTTCTCGGAACGCCAGCAACATCTGTACCTACGGAAAGGCTATTTTCAAGAGCAGCTTTAACAATAGCAAAGCCAAGAAATCGGCTCTTTATAGGCGTTGACTCCGTATATATATATATATATATATATATATATATATATATATATATATATATATATATATATATATATATATATATATATATATATATATATATATATATATATATATATATATATATATATATATATATACATCCTACTATCAATTTGGCATCGATACATTATGCATTTACCATCGATTTGGCATCGTCTTGCAAAGTGGCATCTGTATATCGATGCCACTTTACACTACCTTAATAACTTTTTTTCTGCACTTGTTACCAGAAGTCTAATCAACTCGGTAGTTAGAGATTTGATTTCTTGATGTTACTTTAATATATCAGCTTTCTTTGTTTATCCCTTACTAAGTTATATAAGTTTATTCCATAAAATGTTTGAGTCCAAAATGATGGTACAGTGAAAATATTATATACATTTAGTTCAGTGTTTTACCGTTTTGTCGCTGCCGCTATATACATGAAAACGTATATCCCACTTTCATTATCAATCATTTTGGCATCAGAAATTTGGCATCACTGTTGAATATAATATTATCCACACCGAAAAATAGGCAATTTGAAAATGTATATATTACTTTCATCAACAAATCATTCTGGCATCATGTTGTTTTCACCCAATTTTGAAAAAATGTGAAAACTTTGTATTATCCACGTCCGTCTGTCCGTCCGTCTGTCTGTAATCACAACTCCTCCGTCAACATACCAGCTAGAATGACAAATGAGGTGTCAACTGAAAGCTGATAATCCAAGGATGGTACTAAAGATGAGATATTTGACCTTGGCGGTCTGTTTGTCGGTCTGTCCGACCGCGAATATAATTCCTCCATCATTATACCAGGTAGAATGACAAATGAGGTGTCAAATGAAAGCTTATAATCCAAGGATGGTACTAAAGGTGAGATATTTGACCTTGGCGGTCTGTTTGTCGGTCTGTCCGACCGCGAATATAATTCCTCCATCATTATACCAGGTAGAATGACAAATGAGGTGTCAAATGAAAGCTTATAATCCAAGGATGGTACTAAAGGTGAGATATTTGACCTAGGCTGTTTTTCCGTCGGTCCGTACGACCGCGAATATAACTCCTCCGTCATTATACCAGGTAGAATGACAAATGAGGTGTCAAATGAAAGCTTATAATCCAAGGATGGTACTAAAGTTGACATATTTGACTTACGCGGTCTGTGCGTCGGCCCCTCCGACCGCGAATATAACTACCAGCTTGAATGATGAATGAGGTGTCAAATAAAAGATTATAATCTAAGGATGGTACTAAAGGTGAGATATTTGACCTATGCTGTCTTTCCGTCGGTCCGTACGACCGCGAATATAACTTCTCCGTCATTATACCAGATACAATGACAAATGAGGTGTCAAATGAAAGCTGATAGTCCAACGATGGTACTAAAGGTGAGATATTTGACCCAAGCTGTCCTTCCGTCGGTCCGTACGACCGGGAATATAACTCCTCCGTCATTATACCAGGTAGAATGACAAATGAGGTGTCAAATGAAAGCTGATAATCCAAGGATGGTACTAAAGGTGAGATATTTGACCTTGGCTGTCTGTCCGTCGGTCTGTCCGACCGCGAATATAACTCCTGGATCATTATACCAGGTAGAATGACAAATGAGGTGTCAAATGAAAGCTTATAATCCAAGGATGGTACTAAAGGTGAGATATTTGACCTAGGCTGTCTTTCCGTCGGTTCGTACGACCGCGAATATAACTCCTCCATCATTATACCAGCTTGAATGATAAATGAGGTGTCAGATGAAAGCTTATGATCCAAGGATGGTACTAAAGGTGAGATATTTGACCTATGCTGTCTTTCCTTCGGTCCGTACGACCGCGAATATAACTTCTTTGTCATTATACCAGGTAGAATCACAAATGAGGTGTCAAATGAAAGCTGATGATCCAAGGATGGTACTAAAGGTGAGATATTTGACCATGGCGGTCTGTCCGACCGCGAATATAACTCCTCCATCATTATACCAGCTTGAATGATAAATGAGGTGTCAGATGAAAGCTTATGATCCAAGGATGGTACTTAAGGTGAGATATTTGACCTAGGCGGTCTGTCCGTCGGTCCGTACGACCGGGAATATAACTCCTCCGTCATTATACCAGGTAGAATGACAAATGAGGTGTCAAATGAAAGCTTATAATTCAAGGATGGTACTAAAGGTGACATATTTTACTTAGGCGGTCTGTGCGTCGGCCCCTCCGACCGCGAATATAACTCCTCCATTATTATACCAGCTTGAATGATAAATGAGGTGTCAAATAAAAGATTATAATCCAAGGATGGTACTAAAGGTGAGATATTTGACCTACGCTGTCTTTCCGTCGGTCCGTACGACCGCGAATATAACTTCTCCGTCATTATACCAGGTAGAATGACAAATGAGGTGTCACATGAAAGCTGATAATCCAAGGATGGTACTAAAGGTGAGATATTTGACCTTGGCGGTCTGTCCGACCGCGAATATAACTCCTCGATCATTATACCAGGTAGAATTACAAATGAGGTGTCAAATGAAAGCTTATAATCCAAGGATGGTACTAAAGGTGCCATATTTGACTTAGGCGGTCTGTGCGTCGGCCCCTCCGACCGCGAATATAACTCCTCCTTTATTAAACCAGCTTGAATGATAAATGAGGTGTCAAATAAAAGATTATAATCCAACGATGGTACTAAAGGTGAGATATTTGACCCAGGCTGTCCTTCCGTCGGTCCGTACGACCGGGAATATAACTCCTACGTCATTATACCAGGTAGAATGACAAATAAGGTGTCAAATGAAAGCTGATAATCCAAGGATGGTACTAAAGGTGAGATATTTGACCTTGGCGGTCTGTCCGTCGGTCTGTCCGACCGCGAATATAACTCCTCGATCATTATACCAGGTAGAATGACAAATGAGGTGTCAAATGAAAGCTTATAATCCAAGGATGGTACTAAAGGTGAGATATTTGACCTAGGCAATCTTTCTGTCGGTTCGTACGACCGCCAATATAACTCCTCCGCCATTATACCGGGTAGAATTACAAATGAGGTGACAAATGTCAAAGTTTAGTAAAAATGACTCAAAATTAGTAAATTCGTATATCAATCCACGCAAAGTTACACGTAAAATTCAAATATCGTCTTCCAGTTCTACTTTCGATTACTTTGGGTGGAAACCTAGGACTTACGAAGTCCAATTACTTGTTTTGTTTAAAAATAAGGCATATCATAGACATGCCTTAGGCATCATAGAAGACAATGACACAGAAAAATCAAAACACAGCAGCATGTCAAAAAGGCCTTAGTTATGTATCTTCGGTCCTGTTAGTCCAATCGTGATGTATAGCACCTCAAATGATAGGATTTGACAAACAGAATACAATGACATAGAAAAATCAAATACAACAGCATGTCAAAAGGGCCTTAGTAGCGTATCTTCGGTCCTATTAGTCCAATCGTGACGTACAGCATCTTAAATAATAGGACTTCATAAATAGAATCAAATTTGACACAAACAAATCAAATACAGCAACAAGTCAAAAGGGCCTTTGTTATGTATCTTCGGTCCTATTGGTCCAATCGTGACATACAGCAACTCAAATGATAGGGTTAAACGAACAGAATACAATGGCACAGAATAATCAATTACAGCAACATGCTAAAAGGGCCTTATTTACGTATCTTCGCTCCTATTGGTCCAATCGTGGAGTACAGCACCTCAAATAACTGGATTTGTCAAATAGAATACAATGACAGAAAAATCAAATACAGCAGCATGTCAAAAGGGCCTTAGTCTTGTATCTACGGTCCTATTGGTCCAATCGTGATGTACAGCACCTCAAATAATAGTATTTGACAAATAATATAAAATGGCACAGAAAAATCAAATACAGCAACATGTTAAAAGGGCCTTAGTCATGCAGCTTCGCTACAATTGATCCAATCGTGACGTACAGCGCCTCAAACGATGGGATTTAACGGGCAGAATGCGACTGTAGACAAATCAAAATGGCGGCATGTAATAGCACCTTAAAATTGTAGAAATAAAATGGATTAACGCACAGAGGTGCATGACATATTATGTGACAGTATTTAACAAATTGAATACGATTACATATGTCCAGTTTTTGACAAGTGACTTCTCTACATGATAAACGCGAAAAGGCTCCGTTCGGTCACTGTTCGACATAGGCCTCCCGTTCACTGCATATATCCACTGCTTCCTGAAGCCGTGACATAAGAGGATAGAATTTAACGAATTAAACGACAAAGAAGACTAAACAAGGCAGCGTGCGGGAAAAACAAGACCATCCTTTGTATACTCCACAGGAAAGCATTATATATTCAACGTTAGAATTATGTTATAGTATAAGGGTATATATTTTTAAATGATAAAAATATATTTTTTTATTTAGTACATTCCGTACGTTTTTTAAACATGATCAGGAGAATTTGTTGCCTGAAGTCTATTAAAGAATTTCCTAACAATCCTTGTGTTATGGATAATTTTTGAGAATGTGTTTAAAAGGTAGCTTACATGCTTATTGTTCAATGGTCTTATCACTTTTAAGCGCTTGTCTTTTTGTAGGGCTATTAATTGTGATTTCAACCATTCTTGCGGGACAATGCCTTTTCAGTAAATGAAGTGAATATTGTTATACATTTAATTTTTTTCCTCAATTAATTGGATGCCCCCTACTGGTGTTTGGTCTAAGCTTACAGCTTTTCCCCATTGAAGCTATTTTATAACTAATTATAATTAGGGGTACGGAATTTTCGCAAACAAAAACATGAATTTCGCATTTACTTTTTTTATAATTACAAAATTTCGCATTTATTTTTAACTACGAGTAAAACAACAGAAAGCATTAATTAAAAGCTAACATCGTTGTAATTTCGACATTCGACTCTTTAAGAGCTGTTCTTCGATCTGTCACTTCAATATTATATGTG
This sequence comes from Diabrotica virgifera virgifera, assembly GCF_917563875.1. Taxonomy (NCBI): domain Eukaryota; kingdom Metazoa; phylum Arthropoda; class Insecta; order Coleoptera; family Chrysomelidae; genus Diabrotica; species Diabrotica virgifera. Next base: position 109,346,910 of record NC_065451.1, on the reverse strand, counting down.
CTGAAGAATCGTTCTGCGTCTACGCTGTTCGTTGGACTCCAAATGCTCTGTAATGCTGCTTTAGCAAATGACGGAAAACTGCACTGTGTAGCAATTGTGTCTTGTGTCACACAGATATAGGTCATCTGTTGCAAATTCTTTGACTCGATCACTCAAAATTGTTTTAGGGCGTTCCATTTTAGGGGATACTTTAAGTAACTTTATGTTACTATGAAAACTTTTTTGATAGACCATGTTCTTAATAAAAATTGACGGAATGAGCACTGATTGTCATGTTTGACTAATTTATATGTTTAGAAAATAAGAATTAGCCGACTTTTATTCCTACTTAGATTTTTACCAATACAAAAGACCGAAATGCAGATAACAACAGTCGGATTATTTATATTTTCTCAAAGAATCAACATTGAAAAATATCATTGAAAAAGCTCTGAAAAATAGTTATTTTTTTCTTCAATTATCTCAGCTGATTTTTTTATTTACGAGTCATTTCTTCAGATTTGGGAACACTTAATAATCGGAGGGGGCCAAGTCAGGAGACTAAGCCGCATGAGAAAGTAATTCGAACACCAACTCGAATTTTTGCTACTGTGACAACGCTCTTGTGAGTCGATGTATTGTCTTAGGTCTTGAGAACACTTTAAAGAACACTTTTTTCTTCTGCTTATGGAGTCGTTTTTCATTCATCACATACCGGAACTCACCACATAAATTTTGAAGCCCCTGACATCAAAACTGTATTAAATTATATGTGATCTAAGTAAGTTATAGAAAAAGTCAGAATAGATAGAGTAGAACACTTATAAAAAAATTGTAACAAGCAATTGGACATCGTAAGTTCTAATTTTTCACCCAAAGTGACCGGAAGTTGAACCGGCAGTCGATATTTGAACTCTTCGTGTAACTTTTTGTCAGTTGATATGACGGATGAATTTTGTTCACCGACAGACATGGACGAACAGACAGGCATGAAACCGAAAGTATGTATTTGTTCTGGTCTTTCTTAGTCGCGTTGAATAATAGTATGTACTATTTCGAAGTCCGAGGTCAAACTTCTCACATGCAATATCATATTTTGGTTATAGGCTTTCATTTGACACCTTATTTGTCATTCTTTCTGTCCTACTAACAGAGGAGTTGTGTTTATTGACGGACAGACATGGATAATTCTAGGTTTTCACATTTAATAATAAAAACAATAATTATATAATTCAGTTAACCTGACTATGTTATTGTGATAATGACTTCTTATCTAAAAGTGACAACGGCAATCATTCCATTCACTCACGGTAAAATATCGCAAAACCTCCAGATTTTAAAGAACCGCTTGGATTGACATGAAATTTGGCACACACGTAGCTAAAATGCCAAAGAAAAAAATGAGATTATGCCGATATGTTCTCTTGTCCTGGATGTGACTTTCACCCCTTCTTGGGGGTGAAAAAACATACGTTCAAAATAAGTCCGGGAGTGGATAAACTGACTAATTTTAATTCTAAGCAAATTTTGTTCTATAAAAGTTTTAAACGGCTGAAAATATTATAAGAATTGTTTGCTCTACATTGTGCTTTCTATCTATACCTTTAAGGAACGCACTATTTTCGGGGACACCCTGTATATGATCTGTAAGTTGCATTGGTTAAAAATGCTTATTTTTGAAAGGGGTTTTGTTGAAAGGGCTCGAACGAATCACTAGTCACGAGTATGTATATGCAAATTTTAAACAGCCATATCTTAACCAAGTTTTGTCTTCCAGAAAATCAAAAAATCCCAAATATTTAAAAAAGCAAAACCTACATTTTTTACTCTTTGAGATATTTGGTATCACTAATAATTTTAAAGTTATTTTGAAAAAAGTCTTTTTTTTCAAAATTAAAGATTTAAAATTTACTTTAAAACCAAATTTTTTCACAAATAAGCACTTTGAACTGATGAAACTTACAAACACAAACAATACATAAAGTTACTTGTGAAGTGGTAACGATTAATTCCATTTGGGCTGTTAATTAGAGGGAGATTTTTACGATATTTTTAACCAAAAAATAAGGAACAACTGTATTTTGAGCGTAACTTGCTTACTCTTGCTGCTAGAAACTTTTTAAAAAAATTAAAATAAACGTTTTCTTAAACAATTTAAAAAAGTTGTAATAAGTTTTCCCAGAAAAGTGTTTCATTTTTTTTATTTCACGTTAAAATATTCGATTTGGAATTTGACATATAAGAGCTTATTTTTCACTATAGTCTGTTTTTAAACCAAGAGGAGTAATTCAAATTTCCCGCGCCGTAAACCTTGTTTGTAATTGGTACAACCTCAGGCAATTTTACTCATATCAAATTTTGACAATAATGACATTTATAAAATTTTAACACTATTGGCATTTCATAGGTTAGTTTATTTATTTTATCAGCGATTTTTGCATTTTCTGCGTTATTCCCTTTATTTTTAGATTTTTAGTCAATATTACCGTCAAAGGCCGATATGATCAACCAAAAAAGAAGATGTATCTGAAGATATTTCTAGTGACTTTCTTGGGTGTGAATCTGTCTTTTTACCCTAATAGCACAAGGACGTCCAATGGACGTCCATAGGACGTCCTTTACGGACTTTAAGGACGTCCGTTTACGTCCGAGGAACGTCCTTTATACGTCCTATTTTGGTCAAAATGTCGCGCTACCGAACGTCCATTGGACGTCCATCTAAGGTCCGAGGGGACGTAAATTGGACTTTAATCGGACGTAAATTGGACCTTAATCGGACGTCCTAGGGGACGTAAATTGGACCTTAACAGGACGTCCTAGTTTGGTCCAAAGCCACATTGCCAAATGTCCAATGGACGTCCACCTAACGTCCGAGGGGACCTAAATTGGACCTTAATCGGACGTAAATTGGACGTTAATCGAACGTAAATTGGACCTTAATCGGACGTAAATTGGACCTTAATCGGACGTCCTAGGGGACGTAAATTGGACCTTAACAGGACGTCCTAGTTTGGTCCAAATGCCTCGTTGCCAAACGTCCAATGGACGTCCATCTAACGTCCAATGGACGTCCACCTAAAGTCCGAGGGGACGTTCGGTGGACGTCAATTGGACCTTCATAGGACGTCCCAGTTTGGTCCAATGTCGTGCTGCCGAACGTCCATCTAACGTCCTGAGAGGACGTTCGGTGGACGTCTAGCGACGATATTTAGACCTGTGGAGAATGTATAGTGGGAAATAAAAAATACATTTTTTAAGGAACTTATATTACATCTTATATTAAATTACAATTATTGGATATTACATTATTTACATTAAATTACAATTACACTTCTCCAAGAAATTAACGCACCACCTTAAAATAATGCATTTTTGATGTATCGAATTTCCTAAACCTGTTGTCCAATCTCAGTGATTTTTTTTATAATATTATAGCCTAGGCTACAGGTTACCTCCTTAAGCTTGTCATGAACGGGGAGCTATACTGTAATATATTATGTATATTATATCATATCACTCCCTATAGAAATGAGTGAGCCTGGAGACACGGAACTAATGGTTCCGTGTGTGCAGGCTCACTCATTACGATGAGATTACTCATTAATACTCATCAGGCTCACTCATTACTCACTCATTACGTGTGTGAGAGCGATGTGATATAATATATATTACAGTATATAGCTCCCCGTGCATGACAAGCTTAAGGAGGTAACCTATAGCCTAGGCTATAATATTATAAAAAAAATCACTTAGATGGGACAACTGGTTTAGGAAATTCGAGACATCAAAAATGCTCAATTTTTAAGGTGGTGCGTAATGGGCTCTATATTATACATATACATATTATTTCAAATCGACACCTTGCTCATTTGGAGATAATGGATAATTTCTTAAAAAGAAGATATTCTATCTATGTATACTTATTATACAGAGAGCACGTAAAGGTTGGAATAAATTCATTTTTTTTGAGAATGGAGGATTTTGGAGAAAAATCCCGAAACAGGTCAATTTTTGTTTTTAAATTACGACTTTTTGGCATATATATCATAATAGTGACGTCACCCATCTGGGCGTTATGACGTCATCGATGATTTTTTTAAATGAGAATAGGAGTCGTGTGATAGCTTATTTGAAAGGTAATTCAATTCTCTATTCAGTAATATAAACATTAACATAATTATTTATACAGGGTGTCCAAAATTTTTTTTTTGATTAAATTAATTGACATGGAAAGAAGAATGTATGTAATTTATTTAATTCAAAATACATTTTACTGCTCTCAGAAAACAAAAAAATGTTTATTTGAAAAATATTCATGGCTTTTCGCTTAAATTAAATATTCAAACTGTCACGAGGCTGGTGGGTGGCTGCTTTAATATTGAATTTAAGCAAAAAACAATATTTATTTGCCATATAAACATTTTTTGTTGTGTTCTGATAGCAGTAAAATGTATTTTGAATTAAATAAATTACGCACATTCTTCTTTTTATATCAATTAAATTAATTAAAAAAAATTTTTTTTGGACACCCTGTATAGATAATTATGTTAATGTTTATATTACTGAATAGAGAATTGAATTACCTTTCAAATGAGCTATTATACGATCCCTATTTTCATTTAAAAAATTCATCGATGACGTCATCACGCCCAGATGGGTGACGTCACTAGTATAATATATATGCCAAAAAGTCGTAATTTAAAAATAAAAATTGACATGTTTCAGGATTTTTTTCCAAAATCGTCCATTCTCGAGAAAATGAATTTATTCCAACCTTTACGTGCTCACTGTATAGTGTAATATTATATTATAATATTATAATAATCATTCAACTTTTGTCTAATTTTTTTTCATCCGCCTTCGCTTTCTGTCTTTAGATAATTCAATATTATAAATAGATTATAAAATACTGAGATAAATACTTTTTGCTTACTAGGTACAATAACCAACCCAATCTGTTTGACAAAAGAACTTTATGGGTAGAGGTAATATTAAGACGAACAAAAGGCGACCGCGGTAGCGAAACTTTCCTTTAACAATTGTAATTCAAAATTCAAGGAAGTCTATACTTTATAGAAAATCAAAAAGATTGGCTAGAATACAAATATGTACTTATACAGAGTGTTCGGTAAAGAATAGGCCATAGATTAACCTTAGATTTCGGAGGGTAAAATAGGTCGATTTAAGTTAACTTACGTTAGTACTAAAGTTGATAATAACCGAAATACAAGGTGTCAAATTTAAACTTTTATTTTATTTATTCTTGAATATTTCCTAACAAACATGGGATAATATCACGAAATTTGTTAAGCGGGGTTTTTTTGGGACAAGAAATCTAAATTCAACACCAAAATTGATGTATTGCCCAGGAAATAATCAAGAATAAAATAAAAGTTTAAATTTGACACCCTCTATTTCGGTTATTATCATCTTTCGTACTAAAGTAAGTTAGCTTAAATCGACCTATTTTAAGCTCAGTAATCCAAGGTTAAGCTATGGCCTATTTTTTACCAAACACCCATAAGATTGAAAAATGTATGAAAAATATACCAGAAAGAATAAGAAATATATATCAAAGAGCATGAAAAAATATGCAAATGTAATAAAAAACGTAAATAATACCAATGTTTGGATACCAGTTGTCCTGGCTGGTGGTTTTTTCCATCATTCTCGGTGAGTTTGTCCTCTAGGCCATCAGGGATCGATAGGCTATGTCCAGACGGTGGTAGCAGCAGAGTCTGAATGCTTCCTCTTTGGCGTTCACTTACCAAGAAGTGACTGGCTGCAACGTGGAGCTCCAGTAGCTGTCTGGGGTTGATGGCTCCGAAAACTCCTCATCTGATCGAGGAATCAGGAACATAGACTGTTTCGGCACTTCAGAAAAACTCCAGGAGCAGGAATCCTCAGGGTGGTAGATTAAAATGTTGTGCGCCTATGTCAAAGGGGCACATAATAATCCATTGGATGGCCTTATGCATTGATGCTCTAAATGGCCCGATGAGGCGGTCGGACTCTGTGTTATGTTGTGAAACAGCGTCTTCATAGTTTTACGTAATATATAGTATATGTATAAGTATATTATACTTTAATTCATATATAATATAATTTCTTACATTATGAAAATCAGTGGTTAATGAATAAAACTCTACGCGGGAGCCCTAACGACGACAACGACTGAGAGATCAACTCTCCAACTTCGAACTGATATCGGTGGGTGAATCGAAAATCTATCGCCTATCGTTATAGTTTTGTGAACAGAGGAACCAAGTAGTGGGGGTGATTTTCAGACGTCCACAAAAAGTCCGTATTTGGTCCAGTACGGACGTCCAAAGGACGTTCGTATTTATTCCACCATCGGACGTCCACCATCGGAAGTCCGAAGGACGTATATATTTAGTCCACCGTATTCATATTTATTCCACCCGAAGTACGTCCAACGTCGGACGTCCAAAGGACATCCATTTATAGTCCATAGACATTAGGACTAAGACTGGACCTATTTTGGGCACGGCCACGTATATTCAACCTCAAAAAGATGCTCTTAAGATTCATTTTTAGTACAGATACATTGATAAAAATTATATTTTTGCTTACTAGAATTAATTAGCAAAATTATGTCATCTTGGTAACTAGAATAATAAAACATTGTAACAAATAATTTACAAATAAGATTTTCACACTTTACAAAAAAAAACAAAAACATGTTTAGAATATTAAACTGTGCAATTTTGAATTAAATATAATTATCTTTTCGATGTAAACTATTTTATTAACATAATTAAGTTAATATTTTATTGAATTATTTTGCTATTTTATCCCGTAATTCGTATAATATGTCGAATATGGACGATCAGCAAACGTCCGTATTTCGTCCAGTACGGACGTCCAAAGGACGTTCATATTTATTCCACCCGAAGAACGTCCAACATCGGACGTCCGAAGGACGTACATATTTAGTCCACCGAAGGACGTCCAACGTCGGACGTCCGAAGGACGTACATATTTAGTCCACCGAAGGACGTCCAATGCCGGACGTCCAAAGAACGTCCATTTATAGTCCATGGACGTTAGGACCAAAAATGGACCTATTTTGGACGTCCAGAGGACGTCGTGTGCTATTAGGGTTAGTTTACCTACTCCTCTTGGTTTTAAAACAAAGCTTAGCAATAACTCTGCTTCTACTGGGTCTACAGACCTGACACATATACCATTTTTTCACTTTTCTATGAGCTATATTTGCTATTTGCTATTTTTTTTTTCAATAAAGTAGGTACCTACTTTTTGAGTTATTTGCGAAAAACCGTCTAAAAACGTGTTTTTTTTTTGTCGAAAAATGAACATATTCACTCGCAAATATCTCTAAAAGTATTGACTTAGTGAAAAACTCTATAAAATAGAAGTTGCTTAGAATTAGTCAGTTTATCCAATTCCGGACTTATTTGAACGTATTTGTTTTCATCCCCGATAACGGACGAAACTCACCTCCAGATCAAAAGCACATATCGGCACAATATCACTTTTTTTCTTTAACATATTAGCTATGCGTGTCCCAAATTTTATGTCAAACCAAGCGTTTCTTCAAAATTCTGAACAAAAACCGTAAGTAAATTAAATGAAAATGTAAAAGGTACATTCCATGTCAAATCACTCAGGCAAAAAAATTTGGATCTCCGATTTGTCTGAAAATTGGTATATAGCTTCTACGGGACGTAAAAAGAAGATATTTAAGGTAAAAAAATCTTTTTCTTCTTTTTTTCTCAAAATGTTATTTTATGCGATTTTACAGTGATTTGGTGTTTATTTAAACAAATTTGCATTTTCTGTCGTAAAGTATCAATGAAAAACATAATATTTTAATAGAAATGACTCAAAAATGTCATTATATGGCATTATAACAAGTTATTTTGAATCAAAACAAGATTTTGATCAAATTTTATAGTGTAAAAAACGCTAAAATACCGTTTTTTACATTTTCCTCCATTCCCAAAATACATCATCATCGATTTGGCTAAAAATTTGCCCGCAGATAGCTAAAAGATAGGACTTTAAGTGGTTAGAAGGATTTGAATTATATTACAATACCAAAAAAGTTACATGCAGTAATATCATACTCAAAAGTATATATTAGTCCAGTCGGGATAGCATTTGACCTTGAATGCCAAGCTGCACAAAAATTTATTTTTCTGATCTTTAGGGGAGTCAATAGTAGCCTAAATTTAAAATCGCGAATGAATTCCTCCGTTACGTTAGCGGCCATCTTGATTTTAAAGGAGAACCTGTTTTGCTCAATATCTCCGCCATTTTTAACTTTTCGACAAAAATGGAAGGAACTGAAATTGTTCCAAATAAATCGTATTTACAATTATTACAATTTCTTTTTAAAAATTTTTGTCGTGAGGTCGATATTTTCGAGTTAATTTTACTTACAGTAGACGCCTATATTTTTGACTATAATATTGCATGTAACTTTTTGGGTATTGTAATATAATTCAAATCCTTATGACCAGTTAAAGTCCTATGTTTTGTCTATCTGTGGGCAAATTTTCAGCCAAATCGATTATGATGCATTTTGGGAATGGAGAAAAATGTAAAAAAAACGGTATTTTAACGTTTTCTACACTATAAAATTTGATCAAAAGCTTGTTTTGAATCAAAGTAACTTGTTATAATGCCATATAATGACATTTTTGAGTCCCTTCTATTAAAATATTATGTTTTCCATTGATACTTTACGAGATAAAATGGAAATTTGTATAAATAAACACCAAATCACTGTAAAATCGAATAAAATAACATTTTGAGAAAAAAAGAAGATTTTTTGACCTTAAATATCTTATTTTTACGTACCGCAGAAGCTATATACTAATTTTCAGACAAATCGGAGGTCCAAATTTTTTTGCTCCAAAATTGAGCGATTTGAAACGGAATGACACAAAATTAATTTTTCAAACAAATATTTTAAGTCGTTATGAGAAAATTATAATTTAACAGATGAAATAAAATAAACACAATTCAACTCGTAAAATATTTGGACCCTTACCAGCCGAACAGGTAAAGAACCCACCTTTTATATAGTTCATAATATACGTTTTCTACCTGGCCTCAAACGCTCGATATTTTTAACTCGTGGCAACATCGATTGACGGCAAATACACCGCAAATACACATTTTTATGTGGTGGAAGTCAAAATGGCTGTGAAGTGTAAAAATTTTTGTATATAATTTAAATTTTTAAAATCAAAATTTTAGAAAACTGAGAACGATACAGGGCATTAAAAAATGCGCTCAACAAACATACACGAATTAAAATTCGAAAATGATAGTATTTCTTAGTGATGCCAAATGACTGCAACATGAAAAGATGACATAATGATAGCGGGATGTATATATATATATATATATATATATATATATATATATATATATATATATATTAATGTGATATTCTAAGATCGGTGTGCTCAAAGCACTTGATTAGATAATTAACTAATTAATTAAATTTAATTTTAATGATGCACTTATGATTTAGTCACACTATTTAATGCTCTAATCTCAGGGTTTTATATTCTCGTGCTTCAATATCTCCTTTGCTTTACATATGATAAATAAGGTCAAAGATTAACGGAATAAAACACATATATGGTACAAAAGCATCTATTGAAATAAATTCACCCTCAAAATATCCTCTAAAAATAATATCTCCTATTTTGATTATTGAAATAACCCTACCACTATCTAAAGTACTTATTGAAATTTGCGTTATGAATAATTCTACAAAAAAATAAAACTGTCTCTCGGATGATGAGTTGTCCAAATTCTTGTCTCTGGTCGCCTACAATTTACTCTTAGCAGCCCCCTATGTAGTCAGCAATCTCGCAACAAATTATTGCAAGCCTATTGTCATTAATGATCCCCTACAGATGCACGTATCTTTCAAAAAACAATGCTAGCCTTTTCTCCTCTCGATAAACTGAATCTATTTCTCGTTCCGGCATGCAACGGTGACTCTTGGAATATAAGTAGAACAATATAACTTACAATGCTTTACGTGATGAGCTTCCGTCAGGACACTTATTTCAACAAACTCACAACTATTCACTTATCTGCCTTACTACTTCAGGAGACTCTTAGAGATCACCACTAGTCGACTTAACGATCATTTAACAACTGACTCTTCTTCCACCCTCTAACATTTCGCTAAACTCCCATTCTTCATACCTAGCCCCTCCTTTTTCCTTCTTCACCAATCCGAGCTCCTCAATTTTATCCCCATCTACCTTTCAGATAACAAACACCAATTTTCCCTACCATTAGAAATTTCCTAAAACTAATTACATGCCAATCGGTTTTTTTTTTCCTTTCTTAATATCTAAACAAAGATTACATTCATTTAAATTTCTAAATACAATTATTCCCTCGCCGCAAAAGTCCATTTGGGAAACCCGGTCTCATTGTCCAAACACATAACCACTTTCTTATCATACTAACTGTACAAAGAAAATACTTAATCCCTATTTAAATTTTGTTTACCTACGGCCATCCAAAGATAATTGACTTTCATTTCTTCGAAATGAATTTTGGTATATTTTTATTATATGTTTTAACTTTTCTAAAATATTAAGATCGAAACCATATTAATTCAAATTTTACATATCTTAACAACTCCCCGCCATTTGATTTGCCGAAAAAATTCTGTTATTTATTTAAATGACACAAGTTTTTTTTTTAGGATCAAATTATTCCATTATGTTACCAAACTCTACTCATGATACTTATAAATGTCGTGAATGTTAAAAATATCCCGTATCTTGCCTGTCTCTATATGCGCTAATTCATAACTATTTACCCCATTTTCCGTATTGACCCTATATGGACCTTCAAATACCGGCATCAATTTAGCACAAATACCATTTTGTAAATTGGACACCCTCAGTGCCCTCACTAAAACTTTATCCCCTTTCTGGAATGTAACCGGCCTTCTTCTTCGGGTCCTCTCTTGCCTTTGGAGATATTTCTCTCCACTTCGTCTCAATCTTCGTTGAACCACCTCGATCACTTCTTCGTATTGTCTGGGGGCGGTGTCTTCCCACGGTCTCGTAGGCATTGTTCCTTTCATTACATATAAAGGCGTCTCCTTGGTAACCGTATTTGGTGCACAGTTCAAATACGTCTCTATTTCAAACACTTTTCTGTCCCAATGTCGATGATGTTCTTCCGCAGCAATTCTTAGAAATTTTGTGACTTCTTGTATAAAACGCTCTGATGGGTTGCTCTGTGGATGTCGGATGCTTACAAATTTTGTATTTATGCCTCTCTCTCTTAATTCCCCTTTAAAACGGTCATTCCTAAAGTATGTCGCATTGTCCAACAAAATATTGTCTGGTCTTCCCACTGTTTCGATAAAATCGTCTATCTTCCGAAGTATTTCAGCTCCTTTCGTGGTTCTACATGGGTACAGTTTTAAATACTTTGAGAAAACATCCACCATAACTAATATGTGTTTATTCCTCTGTGTTGTTGTTATTAAATCGCTCAACATATCAATGGCGACAATATCCAGTTTCTTCCGAGCTATGACGTTTTTTGTGATGTTTTCGTTTTTGAAATTCTTACTTTTACACTTTTGGCATGTCTCGCAATTTCGAGTCATCTCTTTGGCTATTGTATAGTCCTGTCGACAAATGTAGTTCTCCCTGAACATAAGCCACACCTTCCTGCTTCCAATGTGTCCGTTGTCACAGTGTAATTTTGCTAAAACTTCTTTTGCCATCTGTTCCGTGATTACATATAGTTCTTTACCATCGACCCTCTTAAAATATAAGTTATCTTCTTGTTCGGCCCTTTGCTTTTCTCTTTCATCCAGTTGTTCCTGATTTTCCCTGATCTGAGCCAAAGAAAATAAGCCTGCTTCTTCTCTCATTATGTTCATGCCAACGTGGAGAGTTTTGTGGTCCTCTTTGCGGAATTGTTCATCTCTCGTCAACGCATCAGCCAAGATATTGTCAGTTCCTTTGATATATTTAAATTCAAAATCATACTCTTGAAGTAAAAGAATGCCCCTATGAATTCTATTATTTACCAGCCTATTTTTCATTATATGTACCAAAGCTGCATGGTCTGTTTCAACGGTGAATTTTGCCCCTAGTAGGTAAAACCGTAATTTATTTACACAAAATAACACACTGGCGAACTCTAATTCAGTAACGCTGTACTTTCTCTCATATGTTTTGGTTACACGGGAGACAAAACAGATTGGCACCTCTACATCGTCTTGGATCTGTGATAACACCCCTGCGAATTTTGTTATGGAAGCATCGGTCCGGAGAATGAAAGGTTGATCATATCTTGGGTGGTGTACTCTTACAGCTGTGGAGAAAGCTCCTTTTAAATTTTTGAAAGCCATTTCTTGTTCCGTTCCCCATTTCCACCTAACATTTTTCTTAAGTAATGCTATCAACGGTATTTCTTTTGTGCTGATGTCTGGTATTAGTTTTTTGAAATAGTTTACCATTCCCAAAAATCCCCGCAATGTTTTTAAATTGGTTGGCCTAGCGTAGTTATTTATAATTTCGATTCTATCTTCTGCAAGACTAATCCCTTTTGTGTCTAATTTGAATCCTAAATACAGTATTTCCATTTGGAAAAACTGACACTTTTGAATATTTAATTTCAATCCCGCTTGATCCAGTTCTTCTAGCACAGTGTGAATATGTCGTAGATGGCTTGTTATATCCGGTGAGAAAATTAATAAATCATCTATGTAATGTACAACAAATTCTTCATGCCTATTTAAGATTGTGTTCAATGCGCGAACCAAAGCAGCGCATGCACTCTGTAGGCCAAATGGTACCACCCTAAATCGGTATACCACTCCGTCGATCGAAAAAGCGGTATAATTTCGACATTTCTCTGCCAAAGGTATTAACCAAAAACTATGTTTCAAATCGATTTTGGAAAAAATGTGTGACCCTGTGATTCGTCCAAATATGGCTTCGATGTTCAAAGGCGCTTCGTATTGCGCGATTGTGTGTGAATTAATGTTTCTTGCATCTAAACATAATCGCAAATCACCACTCGATTTTTTAACGCATACTATCGGGTTGATATATGGAGAGTCACATCTTTCTATCACCTTGTCTTCGATCATTTTTTCAATTTCCTGTCCGACGCTTTGCCTGTATTTATACGGGATTGGATATGTCTTGGATTTAAAATTTTCTAAGTTTTTAACTTTAAAAGAATGTTCATAATTTTTAGCCACTCGGCTTTCTTCATTAATCAAATCTCCATAATTTTCTAGAATCTTCTCTACTTCCTTTTCCATGTTTTCTCCACATTTTAATTTTCTTTCATCCTCATTTTGTTCGCATGTGTTCACTGTCCATAATATTTCTTCATAAAATTCTGGATTCTCGTCCATTATTGCCATTTCTTCTCTGTCCTCATCCTTTATTTCTTCTTCTGTTTTTTTTTTATCTTCAATTTCCATTTGGTATCCCGAGCACCATGTTTCTACTGCTTTCATTTCTCTTATGAGAACTTCCTTTTCTTCCTGCTTCCTTTCTGTTTTATCGTCGATTGCCGACAATTCTTCCGTATCTTCGATTTCCTGTCTTTCTCTTGTATCCACCGTGTTTTCCTTCTTTCTTTTTGAACTCTTCTTCTTTTTCTTCCTTCTTTTTTTTTCTGGTTGATTTTTTTCTTGTACTTTCGGTTTTTCCTCTACAGTCATATTGATTTCTTTATGTTTTTCCTGTTCATTTATCTTTTCAACAATTATTTTCCTCTCTATTTCCGTTTCTTCTTCTATGTTGTCTGGTTCTGCTCTGATTTCCAGTTTATTCTCCGAAAAATTTATGGTGATGTGTTTTTCACTCAATTCATCAATTCCCGCTATCATATCATGGTTTAAATCTTCGATCACCACACATTGCATAATATAGTATTTGTCTCCCACTCTGATCCGCACTCCCAAACCTTCATTTACTGTCGTCAATTTTTTGTTGTTTGCACCCACTAAAACAACCCTAGGAATTTTGTACACAAATCTGTCCAAATTTAATTCTTTTACTAGTTTCTTATTGATTAACGATATCTCCGATCCAGAATCAATCAAAATTTTAATCGCTTTATGTTTTATAAATGCATCTAAGAATATTAAATTGGAATTAGAACTTTGTCTTTCATTTCCCGCCAACTGTATAAACTCTCTCGGATGACAAAATATACCGGAGAGTTGTTTATGTTTGTTCAGTGGATGCTTTATTGAAAATCCTGTCTGGATTCATTGCATATATCTTCTTCCTCGTTTTCTATTGTTACATGATTCATCTCCCTTCTATTTTGTCGTTGGAAATTCTGATTGTTTCTACCGTCCCTTTGTTCGTTCGTATTCCTAGTCGGAGGATTTTGTGCATCTCTGTTTCTGTTGTGATTTTCATATGTTCTATTTTTTGCGTGATTCCTGTTATCATAATTTTGTTGTCTATTGTAATTTTGGTATTCTCTCGGCCTATCTTCGTTTGTTGATTGGGCATGTCGGTTTCTCTGGTCATAATTTGATTGATACCTTCTTGCCGGTCCATTATATTGTTCATGTTGTCTTCTGTTTCGCATTTCTCTTCGTTTTGCTTCCCTTACTTGAAGGAATTGGCACAAACTATCAATATCTCGATAGTTTCTCAAAATCACGTGGTCCTCCAGCGTTTCTTCGAAATGTCTGCTTATCATTTCTACCAGTTGTTCGGTAGAGTATTTGTAGTCTAGATATTTGGAATTGTTATATATCTGCAAAGCATATCTTTCCTCCGATATTCCCATTTTCTCGTGATATCTTCCATTCTGTAGCTCTTGGTTGATTTCCCTCTGTTTAACTTTCCCCCAGGAATAGTTGAGAAATTTATTTTCGAAATCTGTCCAATTTTCAAACTCATCTTCTTTACTTTCATACCATAACGCTGCTCCTTCTTTCAGATGGTTTCTAATTGTTTCTTTGCAGTCGTCAAAATATCTAATATGTTGCAATTTGGTTCTCAAATTTTTAACAAATGGTACTGGGTGTGTTTTTCTAATATCCCCGCCAAATTGTATTTTCGCGTCGCTTGTACCATGGATAATCATTTCCCTTCTTTCTCCACAATTCTGTTGATTCTTGAGTTCCGCAATTTGTTTTTCGTTTTGCTTAAATTTTTCTTCTATTTCTCGCCTGTCTTCTTGTATTGCATTTTCAAATTTGCTTTCTAACTGTTCTAATTCCATCTTCTGCACATTCTTAATATCCTTCATTTTAGTTTCTATTTCTTCTCGTTGCATCTCCAGTTTCCTTTCTGTTTCTTCTCTAACTTTTTCTAAACAGGCTTTCATTTCATTTTCATATTTTTCCAAACGCTTTTTCAATTTGCCATCATTCTCTTCCAATTTCTGTTCTATTCTCTGTGATATTTCTCTTTGTGTTTCTTCCATGGCTCGTTTTGATTCCTGTTGATTTTCTTGCATTGTCCTTTTTGTTTCTTGTTGATTTCTATCCATTTGTTGTGACTGGAGTTGCATCAGTTGCAATAGTTTCTCTATTCCTGTTAATTCCTGTTCTTTTCTCTCCATAATCGTTGTATCTCCTTCATTATCCAATCCTTCTTCAACAATTTTTTCCTCTTCTCTGTTTTCTTGCATTTTGCTTTGCCTCCTTGTGGTCGACATGTTGTTTCTTTTCGTTACTGTTTTCTTTGTCCCCGCCAAATGTGAAATTTTACAACACTCTATAAGTTGCAGAACACGACAAATATTTCTCCCCAAATTTAATAAATTTTCGCCACAAATATCAAATATGCAATCAGTAAATTTCAAAATAAATATCAAATGTACGATTGGTAAAAAAAAATCAAATAATTCAATGGCAGTAAATATCCAATACCTACGATCAATCCATAAATCAAAATTATTTTTACACCTGGAAAAATTGTCAAATTATCTCTGGATCACCTGTAGTTATTCCTTATCTCTTTCCCTACCATCAAATGCAAAGCTGCGATATTTTTAAGCCACCACGTTCTGGGCTCCAGTTAATGTGATATTCTAAGATCGGTGTGCTCAAAGCACTTGATTAGATAATTAACTAATTAATTAAATTTAATTTTAATGATGCACTTATGATTTAATCACACTATTTAATGCTCTAATCTCAGGGTTTTATATTCTCGTGCTTCAATATCTCCTTTGCTTTACATATGATAAATAAGGTCAAAGATTAACGGAATAAAACACATATATGGTACAAAAGCATCTATTGAAATAAATTCACCCTCAAAATATCCTCTAAAAATAATATCTCCTATTCTGATTATTGAAATAACCCTACCACTATCTAAAGTACTTATTGAAATTTGCGTTATGAATAATTCTACAAAAAAATAAAACTGTCTCTCGGATGATGAGTTGTCCAAATTCTTGTCTCTGGTCGCCTACAATTTACTCTTAGCAGCCCCCTATGTAGTCAGCAATCTCGCAACAAATTATTGCAAGCCTATTGTCATTAATGATCCCCTACAGATGCACGTATCTTTCAAAAAACAATGCTAGCCTTTTCTCCTCTCGATAAACTGAATCTATTTCTCGTTCCGGCATGCAACGGTGACTCTTGGAATATAAGTAGAACAATATAACTTACAATGCTTTACGTGATGAGCTTCCGTCAGGACACTTATTTCAACAAACTCACAACTATTCACTTATCTGCCTTACTACTTCAGGAGACTCTTAGAGATCACCACTAGTCGACTTAACGATCATTTAACAACTGACTCTTCTTCCACCCTCTAACATTTCGCTAAACTCCCATTCTTCATACCTAGCCCCTCCTTTTTCCTTCTTCACCAATCCGAGTTCCTCAATTTTATCCCCATCTACCTTTCAGATAACAAACACCAATTTTCCCTACCATTAGAAATTTCCTAAAACTAATTACATGCCAATCGGTTTTTTTTTCCTTTCTTAATATCTAAACAAAGATTACATTCATTTAAATTTCTAAATACAATTATTCCCTCGCCGCAAAAGTCCATTTGGGAAACCCGGTCTCATTGTCCAAACACATAACCACTTTCTTATCATACTAACTGTACAAAGAAAATACTTAATCCCTATTTAAATTTTGTTTACCTACGGCCATCCAAAGATAATTGACTTTCATTTCTTCGAAATGAATTTTGGTATATTTTTATTATATGTTTTAACTTTTCTAAAATATTAAGATCGAAACCATATTAATTCAAATTTTACATATCTTAACAATATATATATATATATATATATATATGTAAATACCAAATAAATAAAAATTTAAATAAATGGTAAAAAACAGCACACATCGTTTCTATCCTGGTTACGAGTTGGTGTTCAATAGGATGATACAGCGCTGTTTCGGACTCTCGTCACTCATCAGCCATCCGAGGAGAACACGAATTCGCAACCAGAATAGACTCGACGTGTCAGGGTAAATTCACAATTTCAGTGAGGCAGTACAAGAGCGCCATCTACTCTGATGGCAGTGCCGCAGGTCATCTCAAAAAGAGAAGATTCCTGCTATCTCTTGTACCGTATAGAACGATGCGTACATTCTGGGTTCGGCAGAGAGCGCTGCCTAACGCTAAGACACATCTTCTATGTCAGAGATGTTTCTATGTAATCTCGTGAAATATTGATGGGCAAACGTTGGAAATTATAAGTATTTTAGCGTGGGTTACTAGTCTTCTTACTAGTACTTCAACAGTAGTTTTGTAATCGTAGGATATTCAGTTATAATTTGTTCCGCAAGTTCAGAGTTTATTAGGTAGATGCATATTCTGTTATTGGAGATTCTTGAGGCTAAGCAAATGTTTGTGGGACTAACAATGTTACCTATGTACTTGACATATTCGAGTAGTAGTAAATTTGGTTCTGCATTGATTAGTACCTATGGTTTGCTCTTTTTGGATAGGTATTTAGGTTTCGGCTTTGACATAGTAACAGTTGCATGTGAACTAGAAATATTACTGGTAGAGTTGAGTTCAGACATGTTGTTGCTATCTGTTACTTATATAGTCAAAAGTACTGGACTAATTTGTAGCGTTAATGTTTTTGTACCATTGAATGTAACCATTCAATGGCTACATCACTGTACGGCAAAACATCACTGTAACACTATAACATAGAATATTATTAGGTAAACATCTATTACTGATCGAGGTTACAATTTTCTCTTGATGATTAACACTTTACACAACAGTTGATACTTACTATCTGATGAGTAAATAGTATTATAAACTAGTATTTAAGGTAATAATAGCAAAAATCGACAATAATTTTCAGATCGGTACGTAAACGATCTGACGCTTATTTGACAGTCAAATTAAAATTTGAATTGGTTAATTGAACTAAAGCTAATACCAAACCCTTCTTTCTGTGCATCATAGTTTGTCGAATTCTCTCGATCGTGATTATTATAAATAGAAGTCAGAAAATTATGTATTCATTGAAGAACAGTTACATACTTTCACAATGTCAAGAGGAGAAATTACAATTGTCATTCTAGGTTAGTTACAATTGTCATATTTCGACATTTTATCGTTGACGCACTGAAAGAAGGGTTTGGAATGAACTGTATGTATTTTTAGTATGTAATACGTTCGTATTAGTAGGGGAGACAGGTGTGCTAAATTTGCACTTACTCGAGCGTTATGGAGACCTATTGGATTGTGAAAATTAAGTCCGAAAACCAAAAAAACTTAAGTCAAGTTTTCCATTTTACTGGAGACTTTCCATTTTTTACTTTAAATTCCAAAAATCATTTTTTCCGATTACAGTGCCATCTATCCATAATTCGAAAAAATGTCTCGAATAAAAGTTACTTATTTTTACCTAAGACATCCAAATCTGCAATAAAAAAATGGGGAATCCTATTTTAAGGTTTTAAAGTAACCCCCCACCCCACCACCGTGGGTGGTCGTGTTTGATGTCATTTGATACATCTTTAAAAAATATTGAACACATATTCTTTAGTTTTTTGATCTCATATTCATTTCGCGAATTATCGCGGGGTTCCTATTTAAAATTTTAAAGTTACCTACACTCCACCTCTGTCCGTGGGGTGTCGTGTTTGGTATCATTTGATAGATTTGTGAAACATATTGAACACGTAGTTTTCAGTTTTTCGATCTGACGTTCATTTCCGACGATCAAAGTTGTAAAACTTTGTGACTCATCCATTTCCTTACGGATCTGCTCAAATCGCAAGATTTTTTTAAATATACTGCATGTACTTAACTTATCTTAATCTGATGATTTCGAGATTTTCTAAGGATAAATTCTTTCGGACCCTGTAACAAAAATAAGAAAACTTCTGTTGGAGTGAAAGTAAAAAGAAAGATATACTCCAACAGAAGTAAGGAAAAAAAAGGAAGAAAAGAAAAGACTAAGGTAACTAGTTGGGGCCTCTTATGAAAATAAAAATGAAGGGGCTTCAGCGGTTGAGCCGAAGTAGGAAAAATAAAAAATACTACTTTGCAGTAGTACTGAAGAAAGGGGAATTAGAAGGGATAATAAGTAGACGTGGGAAGAGACAGAGGCAAACTGAATAGAGTTGGCTAGCTATAGATGCAAGAGAGCAACTTGACACTCAAGGATGGATACGGCTCGTTTGCATGCCTGTCGAAGAACAGTAGCTCTATGTAGATAGTAATAATGACTAAAATATGAAATAATAAAATAAGAATAATGTACTGAAGAGGAATGAAGATGAATAATTTCTAAAGACGAACAAGATAAATAAATCTAACAAATCATGGGCGCCATGAAAATGATCTTCGATCATTCTCCCAGGTATCTTATACTGCTGTCAGATATTAAATATATCAAACCTGTAATAATGAACATAAAGGAATAATAAAAATAAATGATATACAAAATAAATAAACATATTTATTAAAAATAACTACCAGATTTTTAACAATCTCTGAGTTAAGCAAGTTCATATTATGCTGTGACTCTAAAATGACATAAGTTATACAAGAAGATATATATATATTTTAAAGATAACAACAATAATGTTATCTGTTACAAACTTAAATATAAGTACCTCTTACTAACATATAGGGTACAAAATTACATAAGTCTTCTACCAAATGGTTATAGTACGCCTGCTACGTACAACTAAAGGAAACCGACGAAGATGAAAATAATACAAATAAATAGGCCCAAGCCTCACTAAGAGAAAATACAATACTGAATAAAGCAAAATTAAATATACAAATGAATAAACGTTATAGAAGTGAAGTTAAGAAAAATACCGACAAAATGACCTAAATTAACCGAGCAAATGCAATGAAATAAAGTAACGACGAAGTAACCGAACAAACGAAATAAAGCGAATAAATACAATATTTGGGAAACAAGCAAGTAATGTTACAAAATAAATTTACCCGAATTACATAAACCAATATCAAAGCAATAATAAAGTATTAAAAACCTAATTTTCTCTAGGCTTATTCCTGTGCACAAGAAGTTACCGTAGATACAAAGTTTGGGAACCAAATAATCTAATATACAAATACATATGTCAAAAAAAAACAGAGGTAACCTAAATCTGGAAAAAAACATAGTGTATTTAACAGATAGTCTGAAATATAAAAAAAAACCAATAGTTACTAAAACTCCTCACTAAATGTTCCCAAACGAGGTTGCGGTTGCATCCTAGAAAATGAGCATCACTATGATGCACCTCCATGCCCCCCCGTAGGCCCAGGTGGCAGGACGAAAAGGAGCTGGAATGTCCCCCAAAAAGCTTGTTCCCAAAACATACTCCCAGTTTGACTTGGCGGTAGCTGCAATAAGGTCAAGGTGGCTTCCCTAGGTAGTCAAGGTGGGTACGACATCACATGAGGGTTAGTTTTCTTCTAAATGGCTAAAAACATATACTTCGTTTGATTTCTCATATAAACCGGTAAACAAAAGTAAAGAGAAGAAGAAATAATCGAGGAAAACTTTTTAGAAGCAATAACATAAAAAAAAACAACCATTAAAAATGGAACAAAAACTAATCTCAGGTAACCTTGAACTATTTTGAGTTTGAAAACATGAACAAATAATGGCATTGCATTTGAAATAGGAATATAAAATATGACTTATCTGAAATAACATGAGATTAAGATAGTAATAGCCATCTACATACATTTTATATACCTTAATGAAATGGTATTGAACCAGACAAAGATAGTTACATGACAATTTATAGATATATTGGACATGAAAATTTATAGATATATTGGATGTTCAATCGGTTTAAAACGTACAGAGAAATGGTAATTATTTCCAATATTAATTTGAGGACTTCAAAAATGTTTGGTTATGTAAAACCAAAAACCCCATTAATATAAAGATCGATATAAAGATAATATAAAGATCGAAATAATCTACATCCTTCACCTAAGGGACTGGCTAAGAACATTTAACAATGAACCAACTATTTCATATATTCAAGGTTAACTAAAAAACATTAGTAGAAAAAACGATTTACCGGTTAATTTTTTATTCCTCTTCCACTGATGGTACTCCCATCCTTACTCCAGGAAACAAGTGGTGGTAACTTTTTACTATACTTCCAAACTTAGTTGAAATAAAAAATTAATTTCGAAGAAATTAACCGCCATTTACGGTACTAACCACCAACACCAACCTGTCAACCTCGCAGCCACCGGCCAAGTGCCTCTCATTCCTCCCACAGTCAGCGAGGAAAACGTCAAACTCTCACGGAACACGAATTAAACGACAAGGAACGGTTCAACAACTATGTTCCGTACAGTGTGACGTCACATGAGAAGTCCTTTACGATAAATTAAAGAATTTAAATGGGAGGTCAAGAGAAAATAATTATTTTTTTAAAAATAATTACAGCGCTAAAAATGATAATATAACGGGTGGACCGTTACAATCCCCTCCTACTCGGGGAAAAAAAATTTTTTAACCAAAAAAAATTTTTTTTTTTTTTAAACTTCAAAATATTAACAACTAAATTTACAATAGTCTAACAATCCACGTTGATTCGCAAGATTACTTCTAAATATAAACTAATGGTCAAGGAAAAATAAATCAATACATGACTCAAACTCATACTAAAATGTTACTATGTTACTCTCTGCTACCAAATATTAACATATATTGCTCAAAAGTCAAAACAAAACTAAATATTGTACTTAAGTTCATAATAATAACTGAGTGTCGAATTGGGCACTAAAACCAAAATTGAACTATCCATGGACATCAGATTTATAAAGGGTATATCCAAGAACGGAACAACCAGGAAAAGGTGTGAGCCAATTCGAACCATATCAAAAGTAAATGTACCAAAGTGAATAAAAAAAATCAGTAACTAAAATAGGTAAAGAATTGAACACTTTATCCAAAACTGAACTAACAATGGACACCAGATTCATAATAGTATATCCAGAGAAGAACAATCAGGAAGATTTATGGAACAATTCTCACTAATGTCAAATAATACCAATAATAAACATACCAAAGGAATCCAAAACTCAATAACCAAAATAAATGTGGAATCGGACACTTAATCCAAAGTCGAACTATCAGTGGACACCAGATTCATAAAAGGCATATCCAAAGAAGAACGACCAGGCAAATTTATGGACCAATTCACACCAATACTAAACCACATAACAGATCAGGTCTACGTACACCCACATCCGGTAATACGAACCTATCCAACTAAATACACAAAATAAATGAAGAATCGGACACTTATCCAGAATCGGACTATCAATGGACACCAGATTTATATAGGAGTATATCCAAAGAAGAACGATCAGGCAAATTTATGGACCAATTCTTACTAATACTAAATAAACTAAATTATTGGATCCAATGGTAACTAATACTGAACAAAATAAATAAATTAGGTCTACATACACCCTCATCCGGTAATATGAACCTATCTGAACTAAGTAATCCAAAATAAGTCAGAAAAAAATTACTAACAGACTAAGTAACAGAGATGTAACCAAACTAAATCAAAGGTAAGATAAATACCTAAAGTGTATTGACTAAAGTATTCTAGAAAATACATAACTTAATTCATGCTGGTATTCGCGAACTATAGCATGTTGCTACAACAGATGTATGAGAATAACCAGACACAGATAAGGTACTAATATAAGAATAAGTAAGAAAGAAAACAGAATGAATAGTGAACTTACAAGGTCTATGGCACTATGATAAATAATAGGAAGAAAAAAAAAAAAAAATATGATAAGTGATAGGGAAAAAAATTGACGAGAACGAGCACAATTTTAAATAAAACTGCAAATTCATGCGTTCTCACATACGTACATAGAATTATTCAGGAAATATTCCAGAATCTGAATAACAAAACTAATGCCTACGAAAAGAAGTGGGAATATATTCAAATGAACAACTCATCTGTCTAAACACTCCAAATACTGACTTAACGAACCTACTATGTATAGGGATGGCCTAAGCATTGATTTATAAACAAGTGCGCAAGATATTTATCCATGTTTACTCATCAACTCAAAGTACAAACATACTATGAAGCAAAAGGCCTAATATGAACTAAATACTTCCCTATTAAATTGTAAAAAAACTGAAATAAGTAAACTGATTACAGAAAAATGTTTAGGAAATGTAATGATGAAAAGACATCTGCCTACTCTGCCATGAGGACATAGATTACGAAACCGGACAGCAGTGATCAGTTGCTGAATTTCGAACCCACGTATTCACCAACTTTGAGCATCAACAGACTAAGTAGTTTCTAAGAAGAAATATGAAAGACTCAAGAATTCATACATACTTACATCAAAATTCCAAACTAATTCCAGAATCATACTGTGTAGGATAGAAGGATATAAATTATTATAAAGTGTTTAAGATATTGGAGACAAATAATGTTAATAGAGTAACCCAATAACAAATTAAAAACCACATCTTTCCAATATGGCAAATTCAATAATAAGATATAAATATGATCAAAAAAAATTAGTAAGTAATCAAATATTCCAAATAATATAACACATAACCTGAAATAAGTAGTGCATAACATACAGTTCCATAATAATATCCATATTAAACAAGAGTACCTACTTGTATGAGCTTACCTGTCCAAATAAGTATATAAATATATAATAATTCAACAACCCTTCTAACTTAGGGGTTAGGTGTGCAAAAACTAAACAAAAATACAAGTGAAGTTATGATTAATTGTATAATCCTACTGACAGGATCAGCAATTAATAATATTGACTCATAATAATAATTAAAATGCACCATACCTAATACCAAAAAAAAATAAACTCATACATAAAGTACTACATAATAATTAAATTAATAAGTAATAAATTAAAAGTCATCAACAACAAAGCCAAAGATGAAATCAAGCAATGTATGTAGGTACCTGCATTATCAGATGACAAAAAAAATATCAGACTAAAATTTCTAACCATACTAAAGATTGAGCTAAGCTAAAGACAAACAGAAGAAGAGATTAGCTTGAACAACACTGTTAAGGTAATCTTCTTCTGAAGACTGTTCTATAACTTAGTAGGAAAATAGTATCAATGTTTCCTAACTAATAAAGAATTTATATTTAAATCTCAACCTAAAGTATCTGATTTCTATGTGCATTATATTATGGTACCCACATTGATATAATATTATTATCAACAATAATAAAACTAGAAACTGAGATGGATAATGGAACTACTTTACTATACAATAATTATAATTGTTATATTTAACACTACCAATTAAAGAAAAATAGTTTGGATGACCATCTGTAACCATCCGAACCATGCGAATTCAACGTATCATGTATAGAAACTAATGTCTGGACTGATATTGCTTTGTGGTGTGTGCCTGTCTTACCAAACAACCCAAATATCAAAAATAACAAATATAAAATATAATCTAAAGTTTGTAAGACAAAGATACATATGGAGAAAATATTAGCGACACACCAACAAATCAAAATGCCAGCAAAATATATAAATAATCAAATCAATAAAGTAAATAAAATACCTAAATACTGAAAATAATTTCTAGTTAGGTGTAAAATATAACCACACTAGAAAAAAAAATATATGCATATAGTCAACGATTAATTGTACGCGCAAACGTACTACCATTGGTAGAAGGAATAAAAATTTAACTAATAGAACATAATGTCAGTTATGTATACTCAATCTAAATACATAAATAAGTTTCCAATAAAAATACAAAATCCAAACTAACATATGAGCTGTACCACTAAAACTGAAAATGAGGTATCAAAAATAAACTAACCAAAACCAAAAGAAGCAGTATAAGTCTACCTGTTTATTATTAATAAAAATTAAAGACAACAATAAATCAGAAATAACATATATACAAAGATATCAAAAAGTTAATAAAACAGAAAATTCCAATAAAAGAAAATTGAACTAAAAGAACTACTGTCTTAGAACCATAAAACGGTTGGCCCCACGTTGGGCGCCAGTGTAACAAAAATAAGAAAACTTCTGTTGGAGTGAAAGTAAAAAGAAAGATATACTCCAACAGAAGTAAGGAAAAAAAAGGAAGAAAAGAAAAGACTAAGGTAACTAGTTGGGGCCTCTTATGAAAATAAAAATGAAGGGGCTTCAGCGGTTGAGCCGAAGTAGGAAAAATAAAAAATACTACTTTGCAGTAGTACTGAAGAAAGGGGAATTAGAAGGGATAATAAGTAGACGTGGGAAGAGACAGAGGCAAACTGAATAGAGTTGGCTAGCTATAGATGCAAGAGAGCAACTTGACACTCAAGGATGGATACGGCTCGTTTGCATGCCTGTCGAAGAACAGTAGCTCTATGTAGATAGTAATAATGACTAAAATATGAAATAATAAAATAAGAATAATGTACTGAAGAGGAATGAAGATGAATAATTTCTAAAGACGAACAAGATAAATAAATCTAACAAATCATGGGCGCCATGAAAATGATCTTCGATCATTCTCCCAGGTATCTTATACTGCTGTCAGATATTAAATATATCAAACCTGTAATAATGAACATAAAGGAATAATAAAAATAAATGATATACAAAATAAATAAACATATTTATTAAAAATAACTACCAGATTTTTAACAATCTCTGAGTTAAGCAAGTTCATATTATGCTGTGACTCTAAAATGACATAAGTTATACAAGAAGATATATATATATTTTAAAGATAACAACAATAATGTTATCTGTTACAAACTTAAATATAAGTACCTCTTACTAACATATAGGGTACAAAATTACATAAGTCTTCTACCAAATGGTTATAGTACGCCTGCTACGTACAACTAAAGGAAACCGACGAAGATGAAAATAATACAAATAAATAGGCCCAAGCCTCACTAAGAGAAAATACAATACTGAATAAAGCAAAATTAAATATACAAATGAATAAACGTTATAGAAGTGAAGTTAAGAAAAATACCGACAAAATGACCTAAATTAACCGAGCAAATGCAATGAAATAAAGTAACGACGAAGTAACCGAACAAACGAAATAAAGCGAATAAATACAATATTTGGGAAACAAGCAAGTAATGTTACAAAATAAATTTACCCGAATTACATAAACCAATATCAAAGCAATAATAAAGTATTAAAAACCTAATTTTCTCTAGGCTTATTCCTGTGCACAAGAAGTTACCGTAGATACAAAGTTTGGGAACCAAATAATCTAATATACAAATACATATGTCAAAAAAAAACAGAGGTAACCTAAATCTGGAAAAAAACATAGTGTATTTAACAGATAGTCTGAAATATAAAAAAAAACCAATAGTTACTAAAACTCCTCACTAAATGTTCCCAAACGAGGTTGCGGTTGCATCCTAGAAAATGAGCATCACTATGATGCACCTCCATGCCCCCCCGTAGGCCCAGGTGGCAGGACGAAAAGGAGCTGGAATGTCCCCCAAAAAGCTTGTTCCCAAAACATACTCCCAGTTTGACTTGGCGGTAGCTGCAATAAGGTCAAGGTGGCTTCCCTAGGTAGTCAAGGTGGGTACGACATCACATGAGGGTTAGTTTTCTTCTAAATGGCTAAAAACATATACTTCGTTTGATTTCTCATATAAACCGGTAAACAAAAGTAAAGAGAAGAAGAAATAATCGAGGAAAACTTTTTAGAAGCAATAACATAAAAAAAACAACCATTAAAAATGGAACAAAAACTAATCTCAGGTAACCTTGAACTATTTTGAGTTTGAAAACATGAACAAATAATGGCATTGCATTTGAAATAGGAATATAAAATATGACTTATCTGAAATAACATGAGATTAAGATAGTAATAGCCATCTACATACATTTTATATACCTTAATGAAATGGTATTGAACCAGACAAAGATAGTTACATGACAATTTATAGATATATTGGACATGAAAATTTATAGATATATTGGATGTTCAATCGGTTTAAAACGTACAGAGAAATGGTAATTATTTCCAATATTAATTTGAGGACTTCAAAAATGTTTGGTTATGTAAAACCAAAAACCCCATTAATATAAAGATCGATATAAAGATAATATAAAGATCGAAATAATCTACATCCTTCACCTAAGGGACTGGCTAAGAACATTTAACAATGAACCAACTATTTCATATATTCAAGGTTAACTAAAAAACATTAGTAGAAAAAACGATTTACCGGTTAATTTTTTATTCCTCTTCCACTGATGGTACTCCCATCCTTACTCCAGGAAACAAGTGGTGGTAACTTTTTACTATACTTCCAAACTTAGTTGAAATAAAAAATTAATTTCGAAGAAATTAACCGCCATTTACGGTACTAACCACCAACACCAACCTGTCAACCTCGCAGCCACCGGCCAAGTGCCTCTCATTCCTCCCACAGTCAGCGAGGAAAACGTCAAACTCTCACGGAACACGAATTAAACGACAAGGAACGGTTCAACAACTATGTTCCGTACAGTGTGACGTCACATGAGAAGTCCTTTACGATAAATTAAAGAATTTAAATGGGAGGTCAAGAGAAAATAATTATTTTTTTAAAAATAATTACAGCGCTAAAAATGATAATATAACGGGTGGACCGTTACAACCCCCCTTAACGAAATCCCCTGTAGTTACAGTCCATATAATACATATTATGGTAGGGGTATATTTACAGGGTACAATGTTTCTCCCCATGTGATATTCTGATGTGCTCGAGTAACTGCAGAAATCCCCGCTTGGGCTCCCCTACCTAATATAAAAGTAATTGCTTAAGGTCTAGTTAATTATTATATTTTAATTAATTTCATTAACAGAATTATTAATTTTTTTAAATTTTATAATTATCAAGTTAATGTTAAATATTTTTAATAACACAAAATTAATATCTACCAAATAAAAATAAAAGAAAAAATAATAATATTAACATTGTTTTACTCACAAAATGACGCAAATTGCGCTGTAGCTCCCCCTGGTGAGTATTTTTGGTACAAATAGATAAAAAAATGAATTCCTGGTCTCAAAAACTACTAAAATACACTTTTTCGTAAAAAAATGTTTAAAATTTGTACACAATCACCCGCAATCTACATCAGTAATCAGAAAATGACAACTTCTGATGTTCATAAAATTGCATTGTAGCGCCCCCTGGTGAGTGTTTTTGGTAGAAATACATATCAAAAATGGATTAATCGTCTCAAAAACTACTAAAATTCTCTTTTCCGTAAACAAAGTTTAAAACTTGTCCACAATTAACCGCAATGAACATCAGTAGTCATAAAATGACAACTTCTGACGTTCACAAAATTGCATTGTAGCGCCCCCTGGTGAGTAATTTTGGTAAAAATAGATATTAAAAATGGATTCCTCGTTTCAAAATCTACTAAAATAAACTTTTCCGTAATAAAAAAAGTTGAAATTTTGTCCACAATCAACCTCAATGTACATCAGAAGTCGTAAAATGACGAGTTCTGATGTACCTCAAAACTAAAATGAAAAATGTGGCGCCTCGAAATTCATCAGATACCTATGGTGTAAAGTTTTTTTTTCACAGAATTCATTGTAGAATCAGAAACTGATTGTGACCCGATGACTTTTTTTTTGTCATATAAATTACTCCGCTCTAATATATATATATATATATATATATATATATATATATATATATATATATATATATATATATGAAAAAACAAAAGATGTAGATCTTTGAAACACACTCAGTGATCAAAAGATCCACAGGTACTGGTTTAACGACCACTCGTACGAAATCAAACAAATGAAATAGAGAATGTGGAAAAATCCCCTTACGAATAACTCACACATCCACTATTTCTGGCTGGGAGAAATTTTTCGAATAGAATCAAAGATCCAAACACCAGTTCTTAGAAATGTGTTTCGCCCTCTTCAACCTCCGTGGGCTCATTTGGATCTTTGATTCTATTCGAAAAATTTTTCCCAGCCAGAAATAGTGGATGTGTGAGTTATTCGTAAGGGGATTTTTCCACATTCTCTATTTCATTTGTTTTATATATATATATATATATATATATATATATATAACAAAGGAGCACTCGTAAGTGTAGGGTTTTATCGGTCAAGTGGGTGAAAAAAGAGACAAAGAATTCAGCTACTTCATCTATTTATTGAAGACGTTTCGTCTACTGCTCAGTAGACATCATCAGTTCATCTACAAAAAGAGTGGTATAAGAGACAACATCCAAAAGAGAGGTAAACAAGCACTAGCGTTACCTTAAAAAGACATGTAGCAAACGATAAGATGTACATAGTAAAAAAACCTTATCCATGAACCAACGTAATGTAAAAGTATATAACATTTAAGTGTATAGTTAATATTTAAAAACTTTAGTACAGCCAAAGACAAGACCATGTGGTAACAGTCATATATAAAAAACAAGTGGAAAAAAGCCGGCTTGCTTTTTTTGAAGTCAAGAATGAACCAAGAAAAAACCAGATTCACTTCCAAAAACTTAGTAGTATTTAAGCATACTTCATTTTAACTTTAGGTAACATCATTAAATGAGTAGAATGCTAATATGCAACTTTAAAAATTTAAGGTCAAATAGTTACCAGCAGGTCATCCTAGCCCAACCGACACACAAAAGAAAATGGAGTTTGAATTATCAGGTGTAAACTGACATCTCGCCAAGAGGCAGGCAACCTTTAAAAAATTATAACAAAGAGTGACTGACAACTGCAGTGCAGCGCGGTAAAATTTAAATTGATGTAATTAAAACAGTTATAAAAGTGTTTAAAAAGTGAAAGTAATATCACGAAGTAATCAAGGGATGTACCTTATACCTCGTAGACAAGAATCACAGTTTATTTTAAACAAGTGAGGGCACTTCACACAATTATATGGAAAAGTGCCTACGTTAGTACTGGTAATCCAGTTAACTAACTAATATATAAGATAGTACAATAGTATAACTCCTGTACTATCTTATATATTAGTTAGTTAACTGGATTACCAGTACTAACGTAGGCACTTTTCCATATAATTGTGTGAAGTGCCCTCACTTGTTTAAAATAAACTGTGATTCTTGTCTACGAGGTATAAGGTACATCCCTTGATTACTTCTTGATATTACTTTCACTTTTTAAACACTTTTATAACTGTTTTAATTACATCAATTTAAATTTTACCGCGCTGCACTGCAGTTGTCAGTCACTCTTTGTTATAATTTTTTAAAGGTTGCCTGCCTCTTGGCGAGATGTCAGTTTACACCTGATAATTCAAACTCCATTTTCTTTTGTGTGTCGGTTGGGCTAGGATGACCTGCTGGTAACTATTTGACCTTAAATTTTTAAAGTTGCATATTAGCATTCTACTCATTTAATGATGTTACCTAAAGTTAAAATGAAGTATGCTTAAATACTACTAAGTTTTTGGAAGTGAATCTGGTTTTTTCTTGGTTCATTCTTGACTTCAAAAAAAGCAAGCCGGCTTTTTTCCACTTGTTTTTTATATATGACTGTTACCACATGGTCTTGTCTTTGGCTGTACTAAAGTTTTTTAAATATTAACTATACACTTAAATGTTATATACTTTTACATTACGTTGGTTCATGGATAAGGTTTTTTTACTATGTACATCTTATCGTTTGCTACATGTCTTTTTAAGGTAACGCTAGTGCTTGTTTACCTCTCTTTTGGATGTTGTCTCTTATACCACTCTTTTTGTAGATGAACTGATGATGTCTACTGAGCAGTAGACGAAACGTCTTCAATAAATAGATGAAGTAGCTGAATTCTTTGTCTCTTTTTTCACCCACTTGACCGATAAAACCCTACACTTACGAGTGCTCCTTTGTTATATTGGAATTGACGGTCGTACTCCTTTATGATATATATATATATATATATATATATATATATATATATATATATATATATATATATATATATATATATATATATATATATATATAGTGACTGTACACCCCGATATGGGGCTAAGTCGCGAAAGCTTTCTAGATCCTATTTCTTAAGAGGATCAGCCCCTTTTGCTTATGTTATCTTCTTAACGATTTCTCTCCATTTTTTCCTATCTCTAGTTTTTCCCCGCCATTCTCTGACTCCTGCGTTTTTTAAGTCTTCTTCAACTTCTTGCAACCACTTTGATCTTGGTCTTCCTCTTTTCTTTCTTCCTCCTGGATTCCATTCTATCATAGCATATGTCACTGCTTCATCTCCTGCCCGCCAGATGTGACCTAACCATATAACTCTGCATTGCTTTATTTTGGTCACGATATCTTCTTTTAGTACTTTCTTAATCTCTGCATTTGTTCTGCTTCGATATTCATTTTGCTCTGTTATGATTGGTCCCAGTATGGTTCTCATGGTCTTTCTCTCCACTATTCTTAAGTTTTCTTCATCTTTTTTAGTCATCGTCATTGTTTCCGCTGCGTATAATAATATTGGTCTAATTATGGTGTTATACATTCTCATCTTGGTTTTAATAGGGAGTATTTTGCTTTTAAGTAGTGTTTTATTTGCAAAATAAGCTTTATTCGCTGCCAATATTTTTTCTTTTATTTCTGGTATTCTTTCACCCGTTTTGCTTATTGTCACTCCTAGGTATTTGAAATGTTCTACATCTTCAAACTCTGAATTTCCTATTTTGGTTTTTCCTTTTATTGCTGGTTTCCCTAGTCTTAATATTTTTGTCTTTTCTTCATTTAATCTGAGTCCCATTGTCTCCCCTTTCTCTTTTATTTCTTCTAGCATTTCTTTCATTATGTTTCTATTTTTTGCAATAATAACAATGTCGTCTGCATATGCGATTATTTGTCCACCTCTTGTTCTTAGGTTTCCTTTGTTTATATTTCGTAGTACATATTCTAAAGCTAGATTAAACAGTGTCGTGGATAAGACATCCCCTTGTTTCAGTCCTTTATTTATAATGAATTCATCTGTCTCGCCTCTTTGCGTCTTTATGCTAATTTTGGTAGTTCTCATTGTCATATTTATTAATTTTCTGAGTTTATGTGGGATTTTAAATTTTTCCAGGGCCATCATTAGTTGTTTTCTCTTAATCGAATTAAATGCCTGTTTGAAATCGATGAATAGCATTTCTAATTGCAGTTTGTATTCATTTGCTTTTTCCATTATTTGTTTTATTGTGTGTATAGCATATATTGTTGATCTTCCTTCTGTGAATCCACATTGGTACTGTCCCACTCTCTTCTTCGTGATCTTTGACAATCTTTTTCTTATTATTGAAGTCAATATTTTATATGTTGTGCTTAGTAGTGTTATTCCTTTATAATTTTCACAAATTTGTTGGTCTCCCTTTTTATGTATTGTTATTACCTGCCCTATCTCCCAGTCCTCTGGCATCTTCTCTTCCTTCCATATATTTTTCAATAGTGATAGTATTTTTTCCTTCAGTTCCTTTCCTCCATATTTTATAAGTTCCATGTTAATTTCGTCTTTTCCTGGAGCTTTTCCATTTTTGCTCTTCTGTATTACTTCCTCGAGTTCATCTATTGTTGGCTCTTTTGAGACTTCAATGTGTATTTCAAGCAAATTGCAGTAAAACACACCGTACACAAAAACACTAATGATAATGGTCTAAGACTACGTAACCTAGCAACAAGAACAAACATGATAATAAGCTCAACAAAATTTAAACACCCTAAAATGCATAAAGTAACATGGAGGTCACCTGATCAGAAAACGTATAGCCAAATTGATCACATACTAATAAACAAAAGAAAACAATCTTCAATGAAGGACGTGAGAACTGTCAGAGGTGAGTGTGCGGATTCAGACCACTATATGGTCGCAGCCACCATAAGACAAAAAGTTAAAATCCAAACTAAACAGAAAAATCAACAGAAAAAATGGAATGTCAATAAATTGCAGAATGCAGATATTAGAAAAAAATATGAAGAAGAAGTAACAGTGCAAATAAGAGAGAAATATAAAGCAGAGGACATCAAATCAGAATGGGACATGATCAAAAAGTCAATAGAAGAAGCTGCAAAAAAGCAGGTAAGCAAACACCAGAAGAAAACAAAAGACGATTGGTATAACAACGAATGTAAAGAACTAACAGCACAAAAGGTGCAAGCAAGAATTAAATGGCTGAGAACGGATAAAGAGGAAGACAGAGAAAGTTATGAAAAATTAAGAAATGACGCTAAGAAAATTATAAGACAAAATAAAAGAAGATGGGCAGATGAAAAGATGCAAGAAATAGAACAGGAAAGAACAAATAGAAACACGAAACATTTCTATAAAAATATTAAAGAACAAACCAAACAATACAAAGGTAAAACAAACGGAATAAAAAATAAAGAGGGAATAGTCATTGTAGAAGACAATAAATATAGGCAGGTATGGGAAGATCACTACAGAGAACTCTTGACGGAGGAATACACTGGAGAAGAAATGCACGAAGAAGAGGAAACGGTGGACGAAGAAGCAGAGGAAATACACATTAAAGTCTCAAAAGAGCCAGCAATAGATGAACTCGAGGAAGTAATACAGAAGAGCAAAAATGGAAAAGCTCCAGGAAAAGACGAAATTAACATGGAACTTATAAAATATGGAGGAAAGGAACTGAAGGAAAAAATACTATCACTATTGAAAAATATATGAAAGGAAGAGAAGATGCCAGAGGACTGGGAGATAGGGCAGGTAATAACAATACATAAAAAGGGAGACCAACAAATTTGTGAAAATTATAGAGGAATAACACTACTAAACACAACATATAAAATATTGACTTCGATAATAAGAAAAAGATTGTCAAAGATCACGAATAAGAGAGTGGGACAGTACCAATGTGGATTCACAGAAGGAAGATCAACAATAGATGCTATACACACCATAAATCAAATAATGGAAAAAGCAAATGAATATAAACTGCAATTAGAAATGCTATTCATCGTTGACTCCATGAGAAGTTTTATCTGCCTTCATTCATGGCTTATAAGCTCCGATTTAAAAATGTGCTAAATTTGTTATTTAAAATAAAATCTAGTTTGCACTTTTATTTTCAACAGGATTAGGCAAGTAATATCAGTAAATAAATTAAAATATGTTATGTTATGTTAAAATAATATTATTTTTTTCACAAATAAATACGTTTTAGAGTTTTAGAACTGATTGTAAAAAGCAATAGTTTTAAGTACCTGGGATCGGTATTACAGAGTAATGGGGAAATAGATGGAGATGCATGCAGTAGAATTAGGGCTGGATGGATGAAGTGGAAGGAAGCGAGTCTTGTGTTGTGTGACAGAAAAGTTCCAATGAAGCTGAAAGGAAAATTCTATAAAACAGCCATAAGACCGGCTATGATGTACGGAACTGAATGTTGGGCAGTGAAAAAAAAGTGGAACAACGAATGCATGTGGCGGAGATGAGAATGCTTAGATGGATGAGTGGAGTGACAAGAAAGGATAACATTAAAAATGAATATATTAGGGGAAGTCTAGGTGTGGCACCAATTGATGCCAAAATGAGAGAGCATAGGTTGAGATGGTTTGGTCATGTTCAACGTCGAGACGTTAATCATCCAATACGAAGGGTAGCTTCGCTACCCTTGAAGTGCAGATTCCTGGAAGGAGTAGGAGAGGAAGACCGAAGAAGACGTGGGGGGAGACGATTAGGCAGGATATGTTGGTAAAGGGGATTAATATTGATATGACCCAGGATAGAATTGTGTGGAGAAATGCAATTAGGGAAGCCGGCCCCGCATAGGGATAAGGCAAAGAGAATGATGAAATACGTTTTAGAGTTTTCATTACTAGTCATGACATTTCAAGATTTCTTGTTTTCTTGACAAGAAATCTTGGTATTGACATAAAATTTCTTGTCTTTTCTTGAAATCTAAAATTTCTTCTTGTCTTGATCTTGTCTTGAAATCAAAACAAGATCTTAAAATTTTCAAGAAGTTGGCGACCCCTAGGCAGTAGTAATGGTATGACGTTCTTAGACGTCATCTGCATTCAAAGGGTTAATAGAATGAAAAGGTTTGATTGTGGCGGCGAAAGAATTGTGCGCTGTTCATACTCCAAAGAGAGTATATTTCGCTAACTTGTGACATCTTTGTTTATTCAAAACGCTCAGTTTCCATGAAGCCCAACAAACGAAAATAAAGATGTTTTAAGGGAGAAACGCATTAGAGAGTCGCGGACGCGATTCGTCACGAACAAGACAGAAGACGACTTGAGATTATCATTAAAGATTGAATCAAAACCTTGTCTGGTCTGGTCCTGAATATGGTAGCACAAACTGTGTTTACATTTCAGTCCCGAAAAATCATCTTTTTCATAGCAGTTTATATCCAAATAAACTTGAAAATAAGCAAAAAGTAATAGTATATAGTGCAATTACCTTATGGGATAAAACAGTGAGTTTTTATCATTTTATTTATTCAAAACATTACAAAGCATACCGTTTGTAAGGTTAAGTGACGGCCGAAAGGCCAGCTATCAGAACCAGTTTTGATTCTACAACTGGTTCATAATAATTACTAATGAGTTTACTAAATGATACCAGATCCAACCTACATAACTAATTTATCAACAATCATGACTGAAGATCAACAACCTCAAAACAAAACCTCAGATTCCGCTGTGCTTAACAATACTTCAATTCAGTTCCCTTCAAAGCACCAATCAATTTTATTTAATGCACTGCCTAATACTAAAATAGAAGAGTACTTAATAGCACTTGACGAAGTTGTTCATCCACGGAATATTTTATTTTCATCAAGAATATCAAATAACAAAATATGTATTTATCTGTCCAGCGAATCCTTGGTGGAAAAATGTATGTCCGGGCCAGCAGAAATAACAATTAACGGCGAAAATCTGAAAGCACGAAAATTGATAACTCCGAACGAGAGATTGTTACTATCGGGTGCTTGCCCTTCTATTCCACATATTCTAATAGAGAATGAGTTAACCAAATTAGATCTTAAATTAATATCATCTTTAACCTTCCTTAGAATCGGTAGTCAACTTCCAGAATTTCAACACGTCCTCAGTTTTAGAAGACAAACTTATATTCAACCACTTGTAGATATAGACCTTCCTTCTTCTTTCTTAATTTCATATGAACAAACTTCGTATCGCATATTTTTAAGTTTAGATAAACCTTCTTGTTTTGTCTGTAAGGGAGCAGGTCACATTGCAGCAAATTTTTCAGATCATAATCAACAAAATGATTCCTCTCATATCTAACACCAACCACAAGAACCAATACAAGAACAACCACAAGAATCCCCTCAGTCTATTCCATCACCCTTGGAAATGGAACCAAATCATCCAGTCAGTAATTCTAGTGCCGAACCTTCACTTAACCAACAAGCAGATACTA
Source organism: Diabrotica virgifera virgifera (assembly GCF_917563875.1). Taxonomy (NCBI): domain Eukaryota; kingdom Metazoa; phylum Arthropoda; class Insecta; order Coleoptera; family Chrysomelidae; genus Diabrotica; species Diabrotica virgifera. The sequence goes on along the minus strand of NC_065451.1, from coordinate 109,310,042 downwards.
CTCGTAATTTAATAGCCCCCGTATTAATTATGGAAACTAATTGTATATCTAAGGATCAGTCAACGACCAATAAGAGAACAATTTCGGAAATTAATACTTCTCCATCTCCCACTGAAGAATTAAATAAAGAATTTAAAATACCAACACAAACCAAAAAGAAACAAAAAAAGCAAACTGAATCTACCACATCAATTCAGGAAATAATGATGCCAACAAAAACAGTATTTCACGATAAGTCAAATAATTTAAACTTAACATATGAACAAACTCTTGACTTTTTTGAAAATTATACTAGCTCGACTGATCCATTGAGTTTACTACAAACATACACAACGGATATACCCAACTTTATTTTCATGCTATCAACAATTAAGCCGTATTTTACAGAAAAAAGCATGAAAACTAAATGCACTAAATTAATAAACAAAATCCAGAAAATGCAAGACGATCCCGCTTAGCAAGATAGTGATTGTTTGGCAAATTCAGCTCCAGAAATAAACTAAAATCTTCGATCCGATACTACTGTTTACGCACATTTATAATGATATCTGATAATACGAACCAGTACGCCAATGCGGCTAATATTAATACAATATTATATGGTTCATTTTTTACTACCACGCGCTCTCAAGCAGAGGGGACTGAAGGTTGAAGTTCACCAAAGGCAGATTCCAGAACCCCATTCAAGTCAAAACATTCAGAGAAGCAACACACATAATAACCTTTCATTTTCTGTTACATTATCTAGTTATACTCAATATACGTTTAAATTCAAAAATATTAACAAGTGCCAAGTGATTTATTATTTATGACCACCCCGTCAACCTTTTTCTTCAACTTCGTAAAACAAACAACTATAATGGAATGTTAACGGGTTTTATCCCCGTTTAGAAATGCTTAAACATTTATGTTCAATAATCTCACCATCAATAATATGTTTACAAGAAACAAACTTTAAAGGACATCATAGTTATGACATGAAGAATTATTCTTGTTTCTATAAAAACCGAGACAACGCAAACATCGCTAGTGGAGGAGTTGCTACGTATGTGAACAAAAAATATGAATCGGAAGCATTAGTAATCAATAGTAATTTAGAAGTAGTAGGAGTATCAGTGTCCTTTGCCCAAAAAATGAATATCTGTAATATTTATATTCCACCTGACTTGTGACTTACCTATCACAGAAGCAGATATTTCAGAGGTATTAGATCAGATTCCCACTCCCAGGATAATCGTTGGTGATTTTAACAGCCATAATCCGATATGGAGAGCTCTTGGAATAAATTCCAAGGGAAAAATTTTAGAAAACATAATTACCTCAAAAAACCTAAACTTGCTGAATGATGGACAATCAACAAGATATAATATTCATACAGGTACTTCATCGGCTATCGACCTGTCATTATGTGATCCTGTACTGTCAGCAAAGTTTTCATGGGACGTGAATCCGTTTTTATTTGGAAGTGATCATTATCCTATGAAAGTCTCTTTTAACAGTAATTATGAAGATACTAATACAACTCCAATTCCAAAATAGAATCTAAAGAAAGCCGATTGGTATTTATTCAAAAAGTATATTCAACAGAACTGCCATACCTTAAAAGAAGTCACCGAAAATCATCATATGGATCAACTTTTGAATTCGTTTATTTCATTAATCCATCTTGCCGGTGAAAATCATATAGGTAAAACATAAACTCTACATAAAAGAAATTCATTACCATGGTAGAACGCAGAGTCTACTGACATAATAAAGAAATATAAAAAATCCTTTAACAAATTGAAACGTCACAAAACACTTGAAAATACTATAAGAAGTTACGGGCTCAAGCTAGATATATAACTTAAAAGAACAGAAAAAAATCTTGGCAAGAATTTATGTCTTCTATTAATTCCACTATGCCTATAAGCACCGTATGGGAAAAAGTTAGAAAACTATCTGGAAGTAATACCTATAAAATGATCCCATTTCTATGCAAAAACAAAGAGATAGTAATATCTAATAACGAAATAGCAGATTTATTAGCAAAACAATTTGAAATGAACTCCAGCAATAACAACTTTTCTAAAGAATTTATTAATACCAAGATGATTTCAGAAAATAAATTAATAGATTTTAATTGCATTGAAGATAATCCTCTTAATATAACATTTACCATGGAAGAGCTTAATCACTAGGGAGCGGATTTTATGCGAAATGCATATTGCATGCATATTTCGCATATTTGAGAACTTTACTAAATTTTGCATATTTTTAATGAAATATGCATATTTTGTGCCTATTTAAAAACATTAAGTCCAAAAAAAAATTTAAATTTTTTAATTCGACACAAAATATTTCCCCGCACAGGCTGTCCTATCTATTAATTCGAGAACTACCTGAATCTGCTCATTCACTGCCTTTTCATTTTTTCTTAGAAAATACCCGATCTTTACACAAAGTACTTAAAGTGCTTATAGTACGCCGTTACAAAATGACTGTAGGATGTTAAAATGATGAAGGATGGTTTACCAAGAAATCCGAATTTTATTTACTTTTATTATATTTAGTACAATTTGTATCCCATTTAGTAGGTGCTAAAAATTGAAATATTCATGCTTTGGAACAAATCCCGTCTTTAAAACTTTGAAATTTTGAAATTGATTTTGATGCAGAATTTTCGGCGTTAACAAGTTATTTTAAGTACGCCCCAATTACTTATGTTGATGTTGAAATGAGTTTTTCAAGTTATAAAAATATTTTATCTGATCAAAGAAAATGTTTCCTCGTAAAAATTTGGAAAAACACATTGTAGTGAATTATTATAATCGAAGATATACATATATAGTGATATTGTGGTTTTATTTTAAATAGGAAACTATTGGTATCACTTTTTGTAAAAAATGTGAATAAATTGCATATATAAAAAATAATGATTTTATTTGAAAGATAATAAATAAGATTGCCCCCCCCCCTATAAAAGAATCCCCTAGAATAGAATAGAACAGAAAATTTGTGGTTTCTCGAAATGCGCATTTTTTGATTTTTTGTGCATATCTTGCGCATATTTCGTAATTTTTTACTGCATATATATGCGCATATTTCATCAAAATTGATCGCATATAAATCCGCTCCCTATTAATCACTCTTTACGTACCAGCAAAAAATCGGCGCCAGGACCAGACGATATTCCTGTTAGTTTCTTACAAAATCTACCAGATAATGGAAAACAATATCTTCTTAACCTATACAAACCTATTACCTATATAACCTATATAACCATTACTAAAACCAAATAAACCACGAACTGATCCCGAATCATATAGGCCAATTTCGCTTACCAATACAATGTGTATAATCTTTAAAAAAATGGTGAATAATATACTAAGGTGGTTTTGGAAAATAATAACTTAATAATCAATGAACAAAGCGGCTTTCGCAGGAACAGATCCACTATAGATAATTTAATTGACCTTGAATCCGAGATAAATGAATCGTTTGCAATTGGACAGGAATGTCTCTCGTTTTTTTTCGATATAACAAAAGCGTTATGGCGTTATGGGCATGGCTTGGAGATACGACATTCTTAACACACTAAGTCATTGGGGCGTCAAAGGTAACATGTTATATTTTATTCAAAATTTTCTTAGTAAGAGACAATTTAAGGTTAAGATAAATGGTACACTATCCAGCACTAAGACGAAACAAATGGAATACCTCAAGGATCTCTAGCTAGTACAACACTATTCTTAGTAGCAATAAACAAATATCTTAGAAAACTTTCCAAAACTTGTTAAAGCGAGATTATACGCTGACGATTTAGTTATATATTCAAGAGGAAAACATATTCTTTCTATACAGAAAAACTTACAATGCGCATTAAATCACCTTGAAAACTGGTCAAAAGCTGTGGGATTGCAAGTCTCTACAAACAAAACTAAATGTATTTTTTTATTTAGAAAGTACAGCCGCATCCACCTTGATGGTGATTAGCGGCGGCTACAGAATACAATGCTAAATTCTATAAAATATTCCTGTGGATTTTAGAAATTTTGTAATATTGTCCGTTGAACAATTAGTGCCCAATAAATTACTTATACAGTTAGGTATGTTAAACATGGCGCGATAATTGGCAAAACGGGGGCATACAATTAACAAGTGATTAACAGTAATTTGTAAACGACATATTTCACATACAGGTGGATCGCTTTTAGACAGTAAATATGAATGAGTAAGTCTCGTGTGTCCACTTCTCAATCGAGTTATCACCAGCTGTTCTCTTCTGTTACGAGTTGACGGTTCGCAGGCTGTAATGTAATTTTTAATTAGTCTCAGTGAAGTTTGAGACGATTGCCATTCGTTTTTCCACTTGCATAAAACACGATTCTTAAAGTAAGCTTTTATATCACTCGCGGTATTTCGATACTCATCTTTTTCTATATCGGCACATACGACAATTTCACTCGCGCACTGGTCAGCTTTTTCGTTGCCTGCAATGCCAATGTGGGATGGTATCCATATAAATCTGATTCGTCTAGCGTTTTCTTGAGCCTGCATCAGTTCGAATTTAATGTGTTTCTCAATAGGACCTTTAGGATAGATCTGTTTAAGGGTTTGAAGAGCGCTTAGTGAGTCACTTAAGATAACTGAATTAGAAATGTCATTAGAATTGATATGCATGATAGCTTTGAGCACTGCAGAGAGCTCAGCAGAGAAAATCGAAAAGTAGGATGGGAGACGAAATTGATAAGCATTGCTTGGGGTAACGAAGGCAGCACCTACTCCTCTCTCACACTTTGATGTGTCTGTAAAGATTTTGTAACAATACTCATAATTCTCTTTGAGAATTAAATCTAGATGGTGCTGGATCTCTGCATGACTATTAATATGTTTGTCGAATTGGGTTAGCGCAGTATTTATATTGGGAATATTAATTAACCAAGGTGAGGGGTTTTTAATATTGATTGGAAGAATATCTGGGAATTCGACGTCGAGACATCTCAGGTAACACCGTGCTCGCTCGTAATAAGGTTTGTGTTTAGTACTATTGGTAGAGAGATTTATATATTTATTAGTAAATGTGTTATTGAAAAGAGGTTTGTTTGCGTTTGAAGCTATTGACGTTGCATGTGACAGAGTTAAGGAAGTTCGTCGATGTTATAAGGAAGGCTCTCCACTTTCACTATATAAACTTTCTACAGGTGATGTCCGGAATGCACCAAGAGATAGTCTAAGTGCTGTATTGTGTACAGAGTCTAGAGAGATAGTCTAAGTGCTGTATTGTGTACAGAGTCTAGCTGTTTCAATAATGTGGGGGATGCAGAGGCGTAGGCGATTGATCCATAATCTAGTTTTGATCTTATTAACATTCTGTAGATAGTTAGCAGAGTGGAGCGATCAGGGCCCCAATATCTATTTGACAATGTTATCATTAGATTAAGTTTCTTATTACAAGTCAATACTAACTGCCTAATATGTTCTTTCCAAGTAAGTTTTTATCAAACCACATACCCAAGAATTTCACACATGGTTTGAATGAAAGCGGTGTATTGAAAATTTTGAGATTAGGATTATTTGTAAGGTTCTTTTTAAAGAACACCATACCTATGGTTTTTGTAACTAAGAATTGAAAGCCTGTATAGCGAGACCATTCTTCGAGATTGTGTAAAAAACTTTGGAAAACTGTTGAAATTAAATTGATATCCTTGCCTTTTACGTAAACGACCAAGTCATCTGCATATAAGCGTGCTTTTAAAGGTTTCATGGGGTTTCCGATTATATCACTAATGGCGATTAAGAATAGTGTAGGGCTGATAATTAAGCCTTGGGAATCCCATTTTCTTCCTCTTGTTTTTCGGAATAGTGGCTGTTAATTCTTACACAAAACGACCTATTCTCTAGAAAGTTCTTAATATAGTGAAGACAATTTCCACGAATATTCCACGACTGTAACTTTCTTAAGATGTTGTATCTCCAGCATGTATTAAACGCTCTTCTAAGTCAAAAAATACGGCAATACAATGTTGTTTCGTTGCCAGGGATTCGTGAATATTACTTTTCAGATCTAATATGGTGTCTATCCCAGATAAGTTTTGTCGAAAACCATTTTGTTCATTTATAAGTAGGTTTGAACTTTCTAGCTGCCATATCAGACTTGAATTGATAATTTTTTCTAATAGATTGCCCATTGCACAAGTTAGGCTTATTTGTTGTAATATTAAGATGACATCTGACAGCAGTGTCTATGGACGGTTGTCAGCGGTCACGGGGCATGGCATCGCCCTTGGACGGGAGAGGGGTTCGATGTTCGATGTGGAACAACAACAATGTTTATAACCTTGCTTATTCAATAAAGTTCTTTATTAACAATCTGGTAATCACTAATTACTACATGGTGTCAGGTGAAAAACATCAGAAACATAAAGAGGAAAGAATAGTGTTTTTGTGAACACAGGAAAAATAAAAACCACTTTGAGGTTGAGCTTTAAAGAAAAAAGGCCACGTGTAAAATAAAAGAACAAGAACATTTTTAGCAAATAACTTTTAGCAACTAACTAGTAGTAGTGAAAATAAGTAAGGTATTATGGCTTCTTTTTTCGAAAAGAAAGATGACGAGACAAAAATAGCTATATTTTTAAACACAGCGGGAGAGGAGGCGCAGGTTGTATTTGAAACTTTCGAACTAGAGAATGATAAGAAAAAAATATATAAAGAAGTAATTCAAGCCTTTGAGAATCACTGCGCTCCTGTTAAAAATGAAACTTATGACAGATACAAGTTCTTCAACAGGCTACAAGGAGATAATGAAGACTTTGAACATTTTCTCACGGATATTAAAACTTTGGTAAAGCCGTGCAATTTTGGTACTCTTGAAAACAGCCTGTTGAAGGACAAGATTGTAATTGGAATTAAAAATAATGAGCTGCAAGAAAGACTATTAAGAACACCATATTTGGATTTAAAAACAGCAGTAGAATATTGCAGGGCTGCAGAAATGAGTAAGAAACAGTTAAAAGCACTTAATAATGAGAAAGCAATAGATGCAGTAATGAAGAAGGACTTCAGGAGAGAAAACAAGTTAAGAAATAAAAGTCAAGCAGTAGCAGTACAGAAGAAATGTCAATTTTGTGGCAGGATGCATAAGCCCAGAGAATGCCCAGCTTATGGGAAGATATGTGTTGTGTGCAAAAAGCAAAATCATTTTGCTAATGTCTGCAAATTTGGTCAGAGGAAAGTGCATGAACTTCGGGAAGTGGAAAGTGATAGTGGTAGTGATATAGGTGACTACTTACAAATTGACTGTATAGAAGTAGATTCTGTAGAAAAACATGAAGATAAATGCTGGATAGAGAGGGTAAGTGTGCATGATATTGACATACCTTTTAAGCTAGATACCGGCAGTGAGGTTTCTATTTTGCCACATAAATATTTTTTAAAAATTGATGAAAGTAAAACCACTTTAGTAGATACTGATACTGTTCTAGTAGTGTATGATGGCAACAAAATAAGACCTCTTGGGACAGCAGTTTTGGACTGTAATGTTAAAGATAAGAAAACAGAAATTAAATTCATTATAGTTCAACAAAACAACACTGTACCTATTTTGGGCCTAAGGGATTGTGTTAGTTTAAACTTGATAAAAAGGGTAGATACCATATTCACAAGCAAAGAAAAGCTAGAAAACCTTTTTGCTAAAGATAAAATAGTATTTGAGGGACTAGGTAACATAGGTAGCTATAGTATAAAGTTAAAAGAAGGAACAGAGCCAGTAGTTAAGCCTCAGAGAAGAATTCCTGAGTCTATAAAACCTAAATTAAAAAAGGCTCTTGACAAATTAGAAAAGGAGAGCATTATAAAAAAAGTGCAGGGACCTATTGAGTGGTGCCATAATTTAGTTATTGTGGAGAAACCTAATGGTAGTTTAAGGTTATGCCTTGATCCACAGTATCTAAATCAGGACATCATAAGGGAGAGGTGTTTAATACCCTCTGCGGAGGAAATTTTTAGTAGATTGGCAGGAAAAAAATACTTTTCAGTCCTGGACATGAAGGATGGGTTTCTTCAAGTAGTGTTAGATGAAGATAGCAGTAAAATGTGTTGCTTTAGTACACCTCATGGTGTTTACAGATATTTACGAATGCCTTTCGGGTTGTCATCAGCTCCTGAGGTAATGCAGAATTTGAACTTTAATATTTTTGGGGACATAAATGGGATTGAAATTTATTCTGATGACCTAATAATTGCAGCAAATAGTATACAGGAACATGATATAATTTTTAAAAATGTCATTGATAGAGCTAAAAAGCATAATGTTAAATTTAATAAAAATAAATTGCAATACAGGGTAAACCAAGTAAAATTTTTAGGAGTCATAATTTCTGAATTTGGGATTAAATGTGATCCTGATCATGTAGAAAGTATATTAAAATTAGAAACACCCAAAAATGTAAAAACTTTGCAATCTTTTCTGGGAATGTGCAATTATTTAAGCAAATTCATACCACATTTTACTGAAAGTACAGCTCCTCTTCGAGAGCTTATTAAAAAAGAAAATATGTGGAATTGGGGTAACAAGCAAGACAACGATTTTCTAGAATTAAAAAATAAATTAAGTAAAGCGCCTACTTTAAAAATATTTAACAAGGACCAGCTCATAATTTTACAAACGGACAGTTCTAAAGAAGGGGTGGGTGCTTGCCTCTTACAAGAGGGGCAACCAGTATCTTTTTATTCTAAAAGTCTTACAGATGCTCAGGTAAGATGGGCTCCTATTGAAAAGGAGTTGTATGCAGTTTGTTCTGGTGTTGAAAAATACCATCAATTCATTTATGGTTATAAAGTAACTATACAAATTGATCACAAGCCCCTAATTTCGATTGCAAAAAAGGACATAAATAAGGTAAGTTCTAGGTTGCAAAAAATGCTATTAAAATTATTAAAATATGACTTGACTTTTGAATATGTTCCGGGGCCAAAAATGTTTATGGCAGATTTTCTCTCGAGAAATTTTTTAAAAAACACAGCTTGCGAAAATAAAACCTTGTTAGAAGTAGTCCACTGTATGAGTGTTGACTCACACATTAGTGATAATCGCTTAGCTCAAATAAAGTTAGAAACAGCCAAGGACAAAAATCTTAAAACATTTCTAGACTGGTACAGTGTTGGTTTTCCTAAAAATAATACAAATATAGAGAGTCATGAACTTAAAAACCTATATAAACTAAGAGATAACATTACGGTCCAACATGGTATTCTTTATTTAGGTTTAAAAGTAATAGTCCCAAAAAGCTTAAGAAGGGAAATGCTAGACATCATACACACTGGCCATTATGGCATTAACAAATCTAAAAATAGAGCACGATCTGTACTATATTGGCCGGGCATGAGTAATGATATTGTTAAGGTGGTACAAAGTTGTTCCATTTGTGAAAAATTTAACATATCAAATTCAAAGGAACCTTTAATACCCCATCAAGTCCCAGACCTGCCCTTCAATAAAGTAGGGGTTGATTTATTTCAATTTGGCAATAAAGACTATTTAGTCCTAGTAGATTATTATAGCAGATGGCTAGAAATAAAGGAATTACGAAACAAAACTTCAGAAAGTGTAATTAGTGTTTTAAAAGAAATTTTTTCACTGTTCGGAATACCATGTGTTATGATATCTGACAATATGCCATTTAGTAGTTATAGGCTTAAGGTATTTGCTAAGGAGTGGGGGATAAATATAATAACATCAAGTCCAATGTATCCTAAATCCAATGGGTTAGCGGAAAAGGGAGTGGGTATAGCCAAGAGACTGATGAAGAAATGTGCTGAAAATAATGAAGATGTAAACTTGGCTTTACTCGCTTATCGTAACACACCTATCACGGGTATGAATTATTCACCTTCCCAAATGCTAATGTCACGTGTGTTGCGCGATAAATTACCATGTAACACAAAGCTTCTAAAGCCTAAATTTTGTACAAATGTCAGTAAGCAAATACTAGCGTCTAAAGCTAATTCTAAACTAAGTTATGATCAGACTGCAATTTCTAGAAAAAAATTTGAAACAGGCAACAATGTCTTAGTTCAAGACGGTAGATCGAAGTTATGGTCGCCTGACAAAATTGTTCAACCTTGTCAGGTTCCTAGGTCTTATGTAATACAAAAGTCTGATGGTCGGTTTTTGAGAAGAAACACTTTGCAGTTAAGAGAATCGCACAATGATGTTGTAGTTAATCCTAAGTGTGATGTTCCTCTTTTAGAAGGTATACCCAGGCCAAGTTTGCCTGTTAGTAACATTCACAATAATATTGCTAAGACTGTTCAACCTAGCAATAATGAAACAGGATCTCCTCCTACAAATAAGTTTGGACGAACTATTAGAAAACCTGCCTATCTGAAGGACTATTGCACTTAAATTAAGTATTACATTTTTAGTTTTATATGTTTCTATATTTTTGGAAAAAGGGAGATGTTGTAATGTTAAGATGACATCTGGCAACAGTGTCTATGGACGGTTGTCAGCGGTCACGGGGCATGGCATCGCCCTTGGACGGGAGGGGGTTCGAAGTTCGATGTGGAACAACAATGTTTATAACCTTGCTTATTCAATAAAGTTCTTTATTAACAATCTGGTAATCACTAATTACTACATTAAACTACATTAAATATAAGAATCAGGATCCAAACGAGATGTTTGGCTTTTGAGAAATGGAAGAATAATAGATTTTGACCAAACAGATGGGTATTGGTGCCGTTGCCAGATAAAGTTAAACAATCGGAGCAAGTAATTTTTAGCAGAAGTGGATAGGTGTTTTAAAAAAACTGTTGGAATATCGTCTGACCTAGAACTTGTGTTTTTTAGTTCATTAAGTGAGTTGTTGAGTTCTTTGAAGGTAATAGGAGCGTTTAATGGGATGTTAGAATTTTCTAGGGAAAGGGTAGACTTTTCGGCTTCTAGTTTGTTTTCCAGAAATACGGGGTCGAGATTTTCATTGGAACACATCTGTCTGTAGTTTTTAGCTAATTCGTTAACAATTTCCAGCGGGGATGTGATAATTTGACTTCCAATTTTAAGACTAGATATTGGGGGTGACCCCTTTATGCCGGAAATTTTACGAATTTTCTTCCATACTTCTCTTACTGGAGTGGAACTGTTAATACTAGAGACATATTGTGCCCAACTGGATTTTTTTGTTTGGTTTATTAAACGTTGAGCTCTAGCCTTCATTTTTTTGTAGGTTATTTTATTCTCAAGCGTTTTATGCTTTTTAAATCTATTAAAAGATGTTTTGCTGGCACGTACGGCTTCGCTACACTCCGAATTCCACCAAGGCACAGGGACGTGATTTTTGACGGGCTTAGTTTTGCCGATGAAGGGCTTCGCGCTCTGCAAGATGACACCATTAAAAGCACTCAAAGATTCATTTATATTATCGCTCATTACAAGATTTCCCAAAGCTTTATCTATATAGTTTTCAAATTCGTTTCACTTAGCAGAATTTATATTCCATTTGGGCAAGAAAGATATTGGACAAGGCTGACCTGAGAGATTTTCGATTAAAATAGGATGGTGGTCACTACCATAGGTATACTGGAGAATATTCCAAGAGAGACGTGAGGCGATACCTGGATCGCACAAACTTAAATCTCTCACGGATGATTCCCCAGTGCAGATGTTAAATCTTGTAGGTGACCCGTCATTTAGTAAATTTAATTGAAGATCTTGCAGTACCTTTTCTAGAAGTTTTCCTCTGCGATCAGTACTCTTCGAACCCCAAATAAAATTATGACCATTAAAGTCGCCTATAATGATTCGGGGAGACGGTATCTGTTCGATAAATTTTTTTAAATCTTCATACGTAACTGACGAACTAGATAAACATTGCATATAATATACATTGGAACAGGAGCTGTAATCTCTATAACTATAGCTTCGATATTACTATTAACATGAAAATCATTTGCAACCAAAGAATTTTTAACAAGTGTCATAACTCCACCTGAAGAATAATTATTGTCATGTACTCTATCTTTTCTAAAAACGTTAAAATATTTAGAAATATAGTTTTTTGTGAGTTTAAGTTTGTTTCTTGGATACATATTATTCCGATAGAAAATTAAGAAATAAGTTTTTGTAAGGTAGGTAGTCGATGGAAAAATCCATCTATATTCCATTGAAATAGCTTAGTGAATTTTATTATATGGAAATATAAATTTACTGATTACTCTGAGATGACTCACCCTCGGATTCGGAGACATCGTTTCCTAAGTGTCGTAGGATTTTCTTTCTGAGAGTGGTGATAAAAGGTTTGGATGATCTATTATGCAATTGTGGATAAACTTCAATTAACATGTGGTGTAATCCCAATAGGCTGGTAGTGAAATCTTGAATAATTATATCAATAGGGTTTTGCGCGCCAGTAATATTGTTAATAAGAAGGTTCAGTTGGTCAAAGTTGAGGACAAATGCGGGCGAATGATTTTCGATAAAAGTTTTGGCAGGTCCAAGATCGTGTTTTTTGGATGATTTTGTTGCTACATGCTGCTAGTCGCTTTTAATCTTCTTGGCTTTAGGTTTAGATGTATGTACAATAAAGGGTTTTTCTGTATGACTAGTTTCTGGAGAAGCGAGGACTTCATTGATACTACGTTTCGACTGAAGGTCGACATTAATGGCTATGGAGGTGTCCATGGTGCTAACTTCTTGACTTTATTCTATATTAGAATATTTGTTAATCAGATAGAATTGTAGCTGTAGGTTGAGGCATAGTTTCGGGTGAGGGAGAAGAGATCGGTTGATTTTTATTTGAATTTGCTATTGATTCCATTTTATCGGGACAGTTTGTGGCGATGTGTCCAGACTTTTTGCAGGTATAATAGGCCATAGTTTCTAAGAAAATTCGATATGTTGTATTATCGAAGTCTAAAAGGAATGAGTCGGGTAAGGAGATATTGTGAGGACTAACATATATTTGTCTTCTGAAGCTCAAAATATTATTGTATTCAGGAAGATTAGAACTGATTTTTAGGAAGGTGACTGGGGAGAGAAGATTAAGTCCTATTTTTGTAAATAATCAGTTAACAAACTGTGTGGTATACTGGGACATACGTTTGACAAAACAATACGTTCGGCTGGAGAAATCAGTCTTCTAGCTTGTACAATATTATTCTCGAATTTTATTTGTCCGTGCTTTTGCATAAATTCGTCCACCAGTTGTTTGCTTGAAAGGTACATACATATCCGATTGTTCGACAATCGAGACGAAAATATAATATTTTTGGTTGAATTAGATTCTTCTTCTCCTTGTGCCACTCCTATCGGAGATTGAAAATCATCAAGGGTACCCTGACTTTGTTTACAGCTGACCTAAAAAGTTCATTAGTGGTGCAGCCAAACCACTCTCTCAAATTCCGTAACCATGACATTCTTCTACGGCCTGGATTCCGTTTTCCTTCTATTTTTCCTTGCATTATATTCCGAAGTAATGCGTATTTATGACCTCTCATCAGATGACCCAAATACTCGAGTTTTCTTCGTTTTATCGTTAACAAAATTTCTGGGCCTCTTCCTATTCTTCGTATTACTTCAAGATTTGTGATTATTTCAACCCAACTTATCTTCAGCATTCGACAGTAGCACCACATCTCGAAACTTTCAATATTTTTTATGTTGTTGTGTTTGAGAGTCCAGGCCTCTACACCGTATAATAGCGTGTTAAATACGTAGCCTCTTAGCATTCTTAATCGTAGAGGGATGCTTATATCTCTGCTGCAGAAGAATTTTATCATCTTTATGAAGGTGGCCCTGGCAATTTCCATACGTCTTTTTATTTCATTGTTTTGGTCTCCAGTTTCGTTTATCAAAGTTCCCAAGTATTTGTAACTTGATACTTTTTCAATTTAAATGCCGTTTATACTAATATGTGCTGGTTGTGTCATGATTTTACTGAAGACCATATACTTGGTTTTTTTGATATTAATGTTTATGCCATAATTGTTGCAAGCAATATTTATGTTTTTAAGTAATCGTTGTAATTCTTCTACTGTTCTTGCAACTAGTACAGTATCGTCTGCGTATCGAATATTATTTACAACCTCTCCATTGATTACGATTCCTTCATTTGCTTGCAAAAGGGCTTCCTGACAGATGCTTTCACTATATACATTAAATAGCAGTGGTGACAAAATGCATCCCTGTCTTACTCCTCTAGGTATTTCTATTGCTTTATATATCTCATTTTCTATTTTGATGTTAGCTTTCTGATTCCAATATAAGTTGAGAATTATTCGCAGATCTTTATTATGTATGTCTTTTCTTTCCCAATTTCTGAATTAGATTGTCCAACGGAATTAAGTAATCTTGCATCTTCGTATTTTCTAAGGCGCTGAAGACAATCGCTTGCAGTTTCGACGGAAAAGAAGAAGAAGTTGCTAATGAATAGGTTTTATTGGTATTTGTCTGCGGTTGTTGTACATGTTGCGAGTCAGAGGGACTCTGAATGTTAGGTTCCATTTTTAAATTTAACACGAGACATGTGTTCAAAACTAATACGGACCTGACCAGTAATTAAGCAAACTGGAATAAATTGTAGCTTATATCGTACTTTATTGATGTTATTAAATAAGAATTAGCCAAAACTGGTTTACCACGTTATACTAAACAAAAATAAGACGATGGATGCACTTACTGGTATCTAATAAACTTGTCACTGAACTATTTATAAATAAACTATTACTCTTTCTGTACAAAATTTGCAATTTTGTTGAGACCAGAAATAAACACATCTTTGGGTAGGTCATTCAGGGCCGTACTCCTAAATGCATTTTATTTTCAAAAAAACGGCAGTCTACAACTCCAGATCTTCAGTTATATGGAAACAACTTAACTTAAGTGGAACACTTAAAATTTCTAGGAATGATCTTTGATAAAAAACTATCTTGGAAGGACCAAATTATGCACATTAAACAATCTTGTCAATCTGGTCTCAATTTAATGCGTACACTGTGCAATAGTAATTGGGGCTCAGATTGTAAAAGTTTGATTCTTATTTACAAATCTCTAGTACGATCCAAACTCGATTATGGATCAGTTGTATACTCATCTGCAAAGAAGACACTTCTGGCTCAACTAGAAGTCATACAAAATACAGCATTAAGAATAGCCACAAGAGCATTCTGTATTAACCCCATTAATAGTTTACAATGTTTAACCGAAGAACCACCTTTAAATTTCCGAAGAAAGTACTTGTCATTAACCTACGCATCATCCATATATGCAATAAAATCGCATCCCACTTTCCATCACACTATTGCAGAACGATTCAAAGAAACTTATGTAAATAAAAAAAGAACGAACCCTCCCTTTACGAGAGAATCAGAAGATATCTCTCTCTCCATAATATTCAATTGCCAAAATTTTTTGATCAGACAAATACAGTTACTCCTCCCCCTGGACCCTCCCTCCTGCAATATGTGATCTGACTCTTTCTAAATACCATAAGCTTGACACCCCCTATGCAACAATTACCTAATCTCCAAATCAAATCGCCCTATTTGTGACCTGTGTAATTGCGACATCAATGTTACATATATTAATAGAGTGTCCTAAATACATTAGTGGAAGACAAGAACACTTAATACCTATCAGTATAAAAGCAGTCTTAGGACCACACTGTAAGCTTATGGGCCATTCCACGAACATACGCCTGTTTTGGATTACTTCGACAACGAATATTTTACTGTGCAACATAAGAAGTACGAAAGTAAATGGCGCTAATAATTATTCCAATAAACAACAATGTAATTTGCAATTTACTTTCGTTCTTCTTATTTTACACAGTAAAATATTCGTTGTCGAAGTAATCCAAAATAGGCGTATGTTCGTGGAATAGGGTATACACATTTGTTTAATTATTTGAAAGACATTAATGTTTTAAACAAACTCTAACCACTGTTAACATTTGTAAACCCCATTCTTAATTTGTAAATTATGATACTGTTACCTAAATGTGAACTTATGTAAAGGCGGAGATACATATTCGCGCCGTGTGAGCGCCGCGTGTTCGTGGCGCGGTTAATGTTCGTTAAAATTTTCCATTTTGACGAACCTTCCGCGATCCAGAGGATACTTACGAACATTTAGTGATTGTAGATAATTAGTATTAAATATGGGTGCCTACATTGGATCCGTTTTTCTCCGATCAGATCAGATCCGATATCGGCCGACGTCGGGAGTAGCTTCTCCTATTCTCATCGAGAAGTGTTTGGTTTCATTCCGATTGGTTGCAAGTTGAGTTGCAAGTTGGTTGCAAGTTGGTTGCAAGCTGATTGCAAGTTGGTTGCAAGTTGGTGGCAAGTTGGTTACAAGTTGGTTGCAAGTTGGTTGCAAGTTGGTTGCAAGTTGGGGGTTGCAAGCTAACATGTTTAAATATATTCAATGTCATCATCTCATTTTCATTTTCCACGGTAAACATCAATAAGTTTGATATTTCCTTCCGACCACTCCATTACTAACAATAAATATTTAACTCAGGCGCCCCAAAACCAACAAACCACTCGCAAACCCGTCCAAATACGTATTGCGAACCATCAAAACATTTGTTGAAAAGCCGACAGAAGTTAGATCGTGGTGCGCCGTGTGCGAGCCGTTTGTGTGCCACTTGAAAACACGTACTAATCTAAAGGCGGGTATACATATGCGCTCTGCTCGGTGTGCGAGCCGCGCGCGCGCAGCATATTTGTTAGATTAGTACGTGTTTTCAAGTGGCACACAAACGGCTCGCACGCGGCGCACCACGATCTAACTTCTGTCGGCTTTTCAACAAATGCTTTGATGGTTCGCAATACGTATTTGGACGGGTTTGCGAGTGGTTTGTTGGTTTTGGGGCGACTGAGTTGAATATTTGTTAGTAATGGAGTGGTCGGAAGGAAATATCAAACTTAGCATTTGGCCACACGGGCGGTTTTTTACGGCCGCCGTAAGAGCAGTAAAAATCAGCGCGAAAATGGGTCCCGCGGTGAGAATAGTAGATGGCCAGACTGTTGCTGCGCGATATTTTACAGCTCAGTCTGGCCATCTACTATTCTCACCGTGGGACCCATTTCGCACTGATTTTTACTGCTCTTACGGCGGCCGTGAAAAACCGCACGTGTGGTCAAACGCTTATTGATGTTTACCGTGGAAAATGAAAATGAGATGATGACATTGAATATATTTAAACATGTTAGCTTGCAACCTCCAACTTGCAACCAACTTGCAACCAACTTACAACCAACTTGCCACCAACATGCAACCAACTTGCAACCAGCTTGCAACCAACTTGCAACCAGCTTGAAACCAACTTGCAACCAACTTGCAACCAACTTGCAACCAACTTTCAACCAACTTGCAACTCAACTTGCAACCAATCGGAATGAAACCAAACACTTTTCGATGAGAATAGGAGAAGCTACTCCCGACGTTGCCGATATCGAATCTGATCTGATCGGATAAAAACGGATCCAATGTAGGCACCCACATTTAATACTAATTATCTACAATTACTAAATGTTCGTAAGTTTCCTCTGGATCGTGGAAGGTTCGTCAAAATGAAACATTTTAACGAACATTAACCGCGTCACGAACGCGCGGCGCTCACACAGCGCGGAGTTCGCTGCGCGGATATGTATCTCCGCTTTAACAAATATGCTGCGCGCGAGCGGCTCGCACACCGAGCAGAGCGCATATGTATATCCGCCTTAATAATCAAAATGCTATTAGATTTAAGTAACCATATGTATCAATGATAGTACAGCTAATAACCCAGAGTGGTTGACGCTGTTAACAATAAAATAAAAAAAAACCTTGTCTCATCCGCGACTTTCAAATTTGTTCATGAAAATTAAAAACAATGTGAAGAATTTGAGCTAGATTTTGCGACGAGTCGAGTCGCGTTCGCGACTCTCTAATGTGTTTCTGCTTATACAATTCCAAGATACGTAGGTACTTTGGTTAATTGCTTATTTGGTGGATTGAATTAGATGACTAGTTGAGAGTTTTTTTTTCTCTAATGACAAAGATCTGTGTCAGCACTTTACACGTGAGTGCTGTTGGTTTTTGATACCTCAAATATTCACCTTCTTGTTGTGGTGCTGTCTCCTTTAGTGGAGGTCAGTGACCACACCGGCAAATATGTCTCTGTCCGATGCGTCTCTAAACAAAGATGTTGAATCAATGTCGATCCAGTCTTTGATACTTCTAACCCATGAAATCTGGCACCTCCCGGGACTTCGTTTTCCTTTAATTTTACCCTGGATGAATAGTTACGCGAGGCGGTACTTTTCGTTTCACATTATGTGTCCCAAGTAGCTAACTTTTCTAACTTTGATGATCTTTAGCAGCTCCCTACACACACACACACACACACACACACACACACACACACACACACACACACACACACACACACACACACACACACACACACACACATGCTCGTATCAACCCCAGCCCCGGGGAACATGTGTGTTCCAATGGAAAAGTGGAACCCACATGTCCGAAGATCAAACCGGTCACACCCCGTAATGGAGTGGTACCTATCTGACCCCCAAGCTATACCTCCACCCCTCCCCATCGAAGGACATACCGAATGGGGAGGCGTTGATCTTAATGTTACTTTGGATGCCCTGGGTAATGGGACATCCTTTGTATTACTTCATGTAGTTAAGCCACCTGGTTTTAGGGGTAGCTAGAAGAGCTTTTCTCCCTATT
Source organism: Diabrotica virgifera virgifera (assembly GCF_917563875.1). NCBI lineage: Eukaryota > Metazoa > Arthropoda > Insecta > Coleoptera > Chrysomelidae > Diabrotica > Diabrotica virgifera. Next base: position 109,291,321 of record NC_065451.1, on the reverse strand, counting down.
AATGACTAAGTTAATTTTTTACTTTACTTTGGACTTGTGTCCTAAAAAAAATGTGTTCCGGACATCAAGGCACCAATCTAAATCGGTGTCTTGCTGTCCAGACCGTGTGTGCTCGGTCACTCAGCCGGCGAATTGGCAAAATAAATTTTGTTCTCCTCGACGGCTGAGCGCCCGAAAGGTGTGGCCATCAAGCCCACGTCTGTCGGTACGTGACCTTGATGCTCACATTCCGCGGCTATGGTCCATTTGACCTACCTGAAGGGTACTTAGTGCCTGAAGGGCGACATTTGTGTTTCGATATTCTGTGGTTATCTCAATTTTTCATTCTTAAGGGTTTCCTCTATATCCTATCTATATCCTATATATATCCTATATATATCCTATCTATAGCAGCTCCCTATCTATGCCAATTCTGCTCAGAACATTTTGACAACCCTTCTCGGCATTATATTGCTTATATATTATGTCCTAGTTTAGCTCTAGTAACTATTTTTTTGTATTCTTTTTCTATTATATATCATCCATTTTCAAGCTAATAAGCAGATTTAAAGAACCACAAGGAGAGCAAGTCTAGCATGGGAAGGATTTGAAAAGCTTAGTTGGATATTTAGGAACCGCATAATACCCCAATACTTGAGAAGCAAAGTGTTCTACCAGTGCGTCCTTCCAATCATGACATATGGATGTCAAACCTGGACCTTAACCAAGACAAATATGAATAAACTAGCTACAACAGAAAGAGCAATGTTAGGTATACGACTGTCAGATAAAATGAGGAACGACTAGGTAAGATCAAAAACAAAAGTCGAGGACATAACAACAAAAGTTGTCAAACTTAAATGGAGCTTCGCAGGCCACACGCTAAACAAAAAGACCAACGTTGAAATGCAACAATACAACATTGGAGACCTTACCACAGTAAACGACAGAGAGGAAGACCACAGATAAGGTGGGTTAATGATATTAAAAGAGTCATCATCATCATTATCATCATCCAATCAATTCATGTCCACTGCTGGGCATAGGTCTCCCCCAATTGTTTCCACACTTCACGTTTTTGTGCTGATTCATTTTTGTGAAAAGAGTCATCATCATCATTATCCTCCAACCAATTCACGTCCACTGCTGGACATAGGTCTCCCCAATTGTTTCCACACTTCACGTTTTTGTGCTGATTGTTGCCAGTTTTTACTTATCCGCCTGATATCATCTGTCCATCGCGTAGGCGGCCTTCCTCTACTTATCTTATCTTCCCTCGGTCTCCATTCCATCAGCTTTCGTGTCCATCTTGAGTCTTTCAGCCTGGCGACGTGTCCTGCCCAGTTCCATTTTAGCCTGGTGATACGTTCTACAACATCTGCGATACCGGTTCTTTGTCCGAGATCTTCATTTCTTATTTTATCCCGTTGGGTTACACGCAGTATGGATCTTTCCATACGCCTTTGAGTAATCCGCATTTTCGACGCTGTTGCCTTGGTAAGAGTCAGGGTCTCTGCTTCATATGTCATTACATTGATCACATTGATCAAACGCTTGTCTTCTCAAACCGATTAGTATACTGCTTCTAAATATGTCTCTCAGAGCTCCGTAGGCTGCCCAAGCAAGAGTTAATCTTCTTTTATTTCGTATGTTTGGTTATCTCTGCCAATTTTAACTTCATGACCCAAGTAAATGTACTTTTTCACTAGTCTACTTCTTGATCACGTATAATCAGCTGTCCGCTAGGAATCAGATTAGTCATAAATTTAGCTTTAGAAAAGTTCATTTTCAGGCCTATTTTCCAGCAGATAGCGTCTAACTGATTTAGCATTTCCTTTACTTCTCCTAGGTCATCAGTTATAAGGGCTATGTCATCTGCAAAACTAAGATGATTTAACTTTTCTCCATCTATTGTGATCCCTTTATTGTCAAAGTTGAGCATATTAAAGGCATATTCCAGAACAGTTATGAATAGTTTTGGCGAGAGTGTGTCGCCTTGTCTTACGCAGCGTTCTATGCTTATTTGTTTGGTTTTATCATGTTACTTAACACCCATTGTGGCCTCTTTATAAATATTATAGATGAGTGTACTGTAACGATAGTCATTGTGGCATTCATTTAGAGCTTCTAAAATGCTATCCAGCTCTATCGTGTCAAAGACTTTATAAAAATCCACGAATGCTAGGACAAGGGGCTTATTATATTCTATTGACTTTTCAATTAGTAACTTTACTGCCTGCAGATGGTCGTTTGTTCCAAAGTTTGATCAAAATCTCTTGATATCACTTACTTGTGTAAAGAGTTTGTATAAGTGGTTTAGCAGACTAATGGGTCTGTAATGATTAAAAGAGTAGCCGGAACAAATTGGAAATATGTTGCTCAGGATAGAGACCGATGGAAGGAGTTAAGAGAGGCCTATGTCCAAACGTGGACGATAGAAGGCCAAGAAGAAAGAACCACTCCGCATATCTCCCGATTCTGAGCAACGGAGGCTTTGTTACTCCATTATGTGTTGGCTTTCTTCTACTTCCCTTTGATTGTTGCAAGGTAACTTAGTCAGTTTCCGAAAGGTATTTTAATATTTTAAACTTTTATGTAGCGATTGGAAATCTGTTATAAATTTTAACAGCAGAAAGAGGTCCACATTAATTTCTTTTTCCTTTATTTGTGACAATAAATACTATTCGTTTGTAACAATGTTAATTTTGTTTATTCCTATTTAATCAATCTTCTCTTCTCTTGGCCAACTAACTAAAGAGGGCTGAATAAGGTAGGTGAACTTAAATTTATCTTGTAATAATGATAACTTGTAGGCATATAATTCATTTTATTTGAGCTGTTTAATGAAAGAGTTTTTCTTATATCTCCTAAAAAGGACAAAGTGGCGCCCTTTTCGGCAAAATATTGCTCCACAACGGACCTTCGTCAATCTCATATGTGTTTGCATATTTATCTTCTTCTGTTCATTTTATTGCGACAAGGTGGATCTCTTTAAGTTACAAGAGTTTATAATTATTAGATTTCATCACCATTAATATCACTAAGGCACAATACGAGATAGAACGTAAGGAATGACATATTCAGGTCCAAAATAATCTACTGTATGTAAATTAACCGAAGACAATTTTAGAAAAAAATCTACGAAATCAGAAACTAAACTATCTTTAAAAATAGAAAATAGACGGTTTCGTTTTGATTTAAATCTGTCTCCTGCCATAATTCGATAGCTATTTCTAGGTCTACCCATTGTCAAGAAGGCTATACAAGAGGACAAATCTACATCAAAACTTCCGATCTTCTCGGTACAAAATAAAGTATTTATACCGTAGAAAGGTTAGAACGACCTATTTCTCAGTTTCCTGAGATCGCATGTTGGAATATTTTCCTAGCGGCGCCTTTTGATATTTTCATATCTGGGTTAACAGAGAACTCGATTCGTGTCGGCATTCATTAAACTATCTCTCGGAAAAATATATTAAAACCAATTTTTTTCGTAAAACTAAACAGCTTTTTCACAATTACGAGTATTTTCACTTTCAGTATTTTTTTTTTCAGTTTCACAAATTAACAAGTAATTGGACTTCGTAAGTCACCAAAGTGACAGAAAGTAGAACCCTTATGGATATTTGAACTCTTCGTCTAACTTTGCGTAGACTGATATACGATTTCACTAATTTTAAGTCATTTTTACTAAACTTTCGGTCATAACTGCTTAAACGGAAATAACTTCAAAACCGCAACTAAAGATTCAAGCTCTATATTCAATACACTTTAATTGATATGTCACTTGTACTATTTCTACGACTATAATATATGGCACTTAAGTTCTAGTTCAAATTTTTCAAATTTAGTACCATCCTTGGTTTATGACCTTTTATTCGACACCTCATTTGTCATTCTGCCTGGTATATTGACGGAGGAGTTGTGTTTACGGACGGACCGACGGACAGACGAGGACAATTCAACGTTTGCACGTTTTTTCAAAATTTTGTGAAAAAAAAACAGAATTTAACGCAAATTGTAGGTACCTTCAGTACCTAAATTTAGAATAAATATCATTTTTTTCTTCGTTTTTATCGATGGTAAGCTGGAATCAGAGCTGTTTTTGGCTTCAGTTGTTTCTTTTCTTCGCCACCTCCCATACAGGTAATCCGTACGATGTACGATGATTTGATGTAAATGGTAGAAAAAAGGTAAAGTTACTGGGTTAGCTAGTTTCTAAGTAATAGCCCAGTGAATAAACGGGAAATACGGCGATACAGTGTAATTTTCAGGGGTTACTTCAAATTGCATGGAAATTTGGACAAAGTTGAATTTTTACCGTTAATTTCTTTTACTTGAGGGGTGACAGTGTGACAGTCACCCCTTCACGGGGGTGAAAAACATACCTTCAAGATAAGCCCGGAAACTGATAAATTGACTGATTATAAGCAACTTTCGTTCTATAGAGATTTTTATGTAAGTGAATACTTTTTGAGTTATTTCCGATTAAAAATGTTTATTTTTCGACAAAAAAAAAATACTTTTTCAGGCGGTGTTTTGCAAATAACTCAAAAATAAATGTTTTATCGAAAAAATATTTTAGCAAAAATGTAGCTTAGAAAAAAACAAAAGAGCTGTGTATTCGTAAAGTCTATAGATCCAGCAAAAGCAAATTTGTAGCTCATGAAATATATGTTTTTATTGGTCTAATAGGGAACTTGCATAAATTTTTAAATTCGAAAAAAATGTTATAAATCACCACACAACATAATTTAAAACATGTATCAAAGAAAAAAAAGTTTTGTTTGTCTTTCGTTTGGCCCCTAAAGACGATTAAAAATTCAAATTTAAACAGGTGGTCCAAAACGCATCGTGACGTCACTTGGCTTTACATTTACATTTTTCCAATAAAGTAAACAGAATTTTAAATTAGACGTTATAAACGTCAGTAGAAAATACATTTATGTGACGTTACAAGTGTTTTTGATCGTTTGAACTATTCATAGAAAATTTCGTACTTTTTTACAAAATGGTTTTATTTTCAATAGTAAACCTTCGTTCCTTTCCTTCAAAAACAGTATAAAACTACAATTTTAACAAACTGGTATATTATTATTACAATGACATACGATAAATGTCATTATAATATAAATATTTTTGACTTATTCCACGACGATGAACTTGCCAAATACCCAAGTAGGTGGAGGCCAATAAACTAAAGAAGGAGAAGAAGAATATACCTAAATATAAGGTTGTGTCTAGGTATACGTTACCGTGTACGCAAATAAAAAAGTTAGAGTGTCAGTGAATTCTTATTTTTTATTTGTTTAGTGTTTGTTTTTAAATTAACTACGGAGTGTGGACAATTATTTAGTTCTTTTAATGAGTTTAAGAACATTTTAAAACAGTACGAAAAAGATAAGAGACTATAAATTAATATATATTTTTTTAGTTATAAATGAAATAGTATGTATTACCGTAAAAGATTAAAATAAAAAGAAGACCTAAAGCTTTCACAATAATAATTAACTTGTTCTGAAGCTATTATCCTTGTGGCATTTTTGTAATCAACTATTCTAAATGGGAACTAAGCCACAATTTAACCAAAAAATAATTTTATTAACGTTTCGACGTCGTTGTCAAAATACAAAATATTATTAAATTAAACAAAAATGGTGTTGCTTAGTAAAAATTTTTTCTAATAATTTATTTAATATGACTAATTTTTGTATCTTGACAATGACATCCGATTTGGACGTCGAAACGTTAATAAAATCATTTTTTTAGTTAAATTGTGGCTTATTTCCCATTTAGAATAGTTGATTATAATAATTAACTTACGTATAAAAATTATTTTAACAATATTTTGTACGTGTTATGTCAACTAAATACATATATTTATTTTGCTAACCTAAATATATACTTTAATATATACATTGATTTATTACAATTAAGTTTGAAACATCTGAATAGTTCTGCTTCCCTTCCTTTAACAAATATTTTTCTATCAAACACACGCTAAACATATCAAAATAGCATGTACCAAAATATACAGTAACTGCGCTACCTAACTTTTTTATTTGCGTACACGTTAGCGTGTACTTAGACACAGCGAAATATAACCATAATAATAACTAATGTAAAACTATGTGACGTCACGGGTCGTTTGAACTATTTTATACCGCTGAAGACTTTAAATACGTATTTCTAAGTTATTACGAGTTTTTGAAGCGTGAAATTTTGGAAATCTCATTTTTAAACAAAACTGAACATTATTATGCAATAAAAAAAATTGTGCAAGTTCCCTATTACAAATCGAATATTTCATCGTGAAATAACCAAAATATGAAGAAGCACTTTTCGAGAAAATCTAATTTAGTATTTAAAAAAACTTTTATTTTAGTCGTTTGTAAAAGTTTGGAGTAAAATCTAATTTAGTATTTAAAAAAACTTTTATTTTAGTCGTTTGTAAAAGTTTCGAGCATTAAAAATAAGCGAATTACGCTCAAAATAAAGTTGGCCCCATTTTTTTGGAAAAAAAAATCATGAAAATCTCCCCGTGTTTAGCTCCCCAAATAAAATTAATCGCTGCCGCTTTACAAACAGTTTACTTTACTTATCTATTTCTGATATGATCTTTTAGTTTCACCGGTTTAAAGTGCTTATTTTTTAAAGGGTTATAGTTAAAAGGGTTTGAACAAGTCGCTAAACACGCGTGTATGCAAACTTTGAACAGCCATATCTTAATCAATTTTTGTCTTACAGAAAAAAAATGAAACTCTGCATTCTTTGCTCTGTTTCCAGCATTCTTTGTATTTTGGTGGTGTCATTTCCTTATGCTGTCCGCTAACATAAGTTTCGTGTTTTAGTTTTTTATTACATATGGGGCTCTACTGACCTTTTTTTGTTGGGAAACCCCAACTGACTCCACGAGGTAATAAGTTGAAGGCCTACAATATCAAATGCTACCAGGATGCGTCCAACATCTCCGATGAAGTCTACAATGTAGACTCTACATACATCCATGTGTGAAATTACATTCAGCTTTCCTTCAGAAGTGTAACGTGATTTAGTTTCGTATTCAGAATCTTTTAAAATCCTTTTAATAAAAATAGATTATTTATTGTTTAATATGATGGTTTAGCTTGCATAATGTTAAATATATCGATGTAAGTAGCACGAACGCATTCAGCGACTATAACCTAGAGAATTATAATAATTTAAGCATAAATCATACCTTGATAATGTATTTATAAACTGCCATTGACTTCTACCGTTAGGCAGAAGAAGTATAGGATGCCCAACGAAAAGATGGAATGACAATTTAGGGACAGAATGAAAGGCACCGTTGAAGAAAAACAGGCAGTACTGCCTATATAAAAAGAAAAGAAGAATATAAAAACATATAAACAAAAGAACGCATGTATAAAATGCATATTCAATAAACTACCCCAACAACTAACATAGAAGTTTGTAGCAAGTACTAAATTTCGGCACAAGCTAGAGCATAAAATAACATGGCTTATTCCAGGAAGAAATACAGGAAACGAAATTGGCCATGTCCTAATAAATAAAAAGAGAATAAGAATGATCCAAGATGTAAGGTCATATCGAGGCGTGGATGTGGGGCCTGATCACTTCCTTGTAATAGCAAAACTTAAGCTAAGAATGATAGATATGGAGAAAAAAGAAATAAAAAGGAAAATACGGAGAATAGATGAGTTAAAATCAAAGAAACGGCAATATCAACAAGAAATGGAAAAACAACTATTGAAAAATATAGAAAATGAAAACATTGAAACATACTGGGAAAATATACGAAGAAGTATAGAAAACACAGCAAATACAGTGCTAGGAAGAAAATATGTACAGAAAAGGAATGACTGGTTCGACAATGAATGCGAAGAAATATTAAAGAAGAAATGGTTAAGAACGGGAGTCACAGCAGATGATTACAGAATATACCAAAAAATCAGAGAATATACCACGAAAATAATAAAACACAAAAAGGTGAGGTGGATTGAAGAAACCATGGATGCATTGGAAAAAGACACACAAAACAACGGCAAACCGTATAGATATATTAACAAGCAAAATAAAAAATTTAATATGGCAACAATAGAAAAGAAAGAGTGGCGAAATTATTTCAAAAATCTCTTAACGCAAGAAAACATACAAGCAAATGAAGCAAAAGACGATGAAGTTTTGGAAATAACAGAAGGAGAATGGTTTTAACAAAACATACCAACGACAGAGGAATTTAAAAAAGTGATAAGCCAACTAAAACAAAATAAGGTAGGGGAAACAGACTGTTTAGTTAACGAGTTGATTAAACATGGAGGGACAGCCATACAGCAAAGACTGTACAACTTGATTAAACAGATTTAGATAAAAGAATCAATGCCCAAAGAATGGGAAAAAGGGTTAATTGTTCCGGTATTTAGAAAAGGAAACCCAAAAGTTTGTGAAAACTACAGAGGTATTACTCTTCTAAATGTGATTTATAAGATCTTGACCACAATGATAAATAAACGATTGATGGAACATACATATAAAAAATAAGGGATTATCAAAATGGTTTTAGGAAAGGAAGATCTACCGTAGATGCCATACACATAGTGACTCAGACAGTCGAGAAATTCTATGAATATGACATGTGGCTGCATACCTTTTTTATTGACTTTAAGCAATAATTTGACAGCATTAAGAGACCAGCAGTAGTAAAAGATATTAGGAATATAGAAGTAACTGGCAAGATAATAAGACTCGAGGAAATGACGATGAAAGAATCAAAGGCATCCGTATTAACGCAGGAAGGAACAACAGAAGAATTCGAATACAATGCAGGAGTAAGACAAGAAGATGGGCTGTCAATCACGCTCTTTAATATAACTTAAGGGGGTATCCTAGTGTAAAAGTACGAAATTCATATACTTTCTTGGGAATTTCTAAAATAAAATGTGTTGTACCAAAAAAGTATTGTTTTGATAATTTTCATGAGCATTTATTATAAAAAGAAGTACATCTACAACAATTTTGATAAAAAAATATTGAAAATTAAACGATTTATGCTCCACCTACTGGCACCGTGAAAATAAAAACATAGCTCCACTGCTGCAGTGATTGGGACTAATAGAGATACTGAAACATAAAATTTCAAATATTTCAATTGTTATTGAAATATGTTATTTTCTATACCATCAACTAGGGGTTTATTGATAGGATAAAAATGTCAATTTGGCGGTTTTTGAAAAAAAAATTTTAGCTAATTTTAAACAAAAATTTCAACACTTCGTCATTTTTCCAAGTTTTAATATTTTTCAAAAATCCTGGTTAATGGTATAGGAAATAACTAATATTTCAATAATCACTTCGAAATTTTATGTTTCAGGATCTCTATTAGTGCCAATCACTGCAGCAGTGGAGCTATGTTTTTATTTTCGCAGTGCCTGTAGATGGCGCATAAATCGTTTAATTTTTTAATATTTTTTTATAAAAACTGTTTTACATATAAATGCTAATGCAAATTTTCATAACGATTTCTATAGTAATTTTTATTTTAGAAATTCCCAAAAGAAGTATATGAATTTCGCACTTTTACACTAGGATAGTCCCTTAAGACGCCATAATTAAGACGTGAAAACTCAATGGGACGATCACCAACAATTCAGTTCAGATAGTAGCTTATGCTGATGATCTAGCGGTGATGGCGAGAGACAAAAGAACCTTAGATGACATAACCAGACAAATTGAAAAGGAAGCGGTGAAAAGAGGCTTAACAATAAATGAAGAGAAAACTAAATACATGAAAATACATAGAGAGAAAAATCAGAGATATAGAGGAAAGAAATATAAAAATCGGGAATTATAATTTTGAAATAGTCGGTAATTTTTAATCCTTAGGAGTAACAATTAACAACAAAAATGAAAGAAATAAAGAAATTACCAACAGAATACAAGCGGGTCATAGAGCGTATTATAAATACAAAAGTATTGTAAAAATAAAAAAAGTCAGCAGGGTTACGAAAATCCGAGTATACAGAACCGAAATTCGAAAAGTGGTGATATACGGGGCAGAAACCATGAGCCTAACAAAGACGGAAGGAGAAATGTTAAAAACATTTGAAAGCACAATGGTAAGAAGAATTTATGGACCAAAGAAAACAGTGCACGGAGATTATGAAAGGCTCTTGAATTTAGTAATAAGAGACATACTAAAAGGCGAGGATATAGTGAAAGCTATAAAAACCCAGCGACTACAGTGGTATGGACACTTAAAAAGAATGGGAGAAGAAAAAGATGTAAGGAAAGTTACAATGTGGAACCCAAATATAACAAGAGCGAAAAAGACCAAAAAGTAGGTAGGAAGACCAGGTATTGGAGGACATAAAAGATTGAAAATGCCAAGATGGAGACAAAAAATACAGGACCGGGATATATGGAGGAAAATAACAGGACACTACTGGGAACCCTAGAATAGATGAGTTAACTGGAGAGAAGAAAGAATGTGGAGTGACTCACCACAATAAATGAGTCAATGAGCTCAATAAGAGTGGCTCCAACTTCACACGGAGTGTATATCCTTTATACAAGTGTATTATTGACGACCTACCCCACTTAAGGGTAAACTACCCAACAACCACCATAGAAGTGACACATTCAGCAGACTACTTTTAGCGTCTCTCCAGAAGGAACAGTTATATTAATGCTATAAATATAAGATTTGTTTCTTTACTACTAAATTTTAATTTCTTTATATTTAATAAATATGATAACTTTTCATGCAATGTCTTTTAGTTGTAACTGCCAAATTTCATATTTTACAGTTTGAATTCAGACACGAACCTACACTTGAGAAAGAGCTAGTCGATGTCATAGACACATAAAACTTGCATCTAAACTGTCTCTTTATAGTAACACGACTGAGGTGTCATTTTATTGTTAAACAATTGGCACCCAGTAATTTACGTGACAGCTTTACTGTCTCCATTTGTTACTATTTTGTTACATCTTCTTTCTCAGCTTTTATCTTAAGGGTTTCTGTTCCTTACTCTTCTTCTCCACTCATTTCCATCCATCGTGTCTTTCCATCTTCTCCACGATTTACATCTACCGCTCTTTCCCTAAACTTCTCTACAGCCCTATCCTTTGTCCCAAAAACCTCAAAACTTAGTTATTAAGTAGATTTAAATTTAGGATATTTTCTATTTTTCTTTCCATTTGTGTGACTTTTTTAACCCAATCATGAATCACAATTATTGTCAAAAATGAATAACCATTTTCAATTTCGGTGCAACACGAAACTACAGCAGTATTATATACTAGTTCAATCAGAGAGTGCAGCAAGCACCTTTACCGGTTTCGAAACTTATTAGTCTCTCATCAGGAGGCACATATACTGCTCTCTCTGACCTAACCAGGACAAACCTCGGCGTGCAGTTACGGATTGCAACGAACGAAATGGCAGGGATGCCCTAGTGGCAACTGCTAGCAAAAGACTAAGTTTTCAAACTAATAGCGCATAAAATAATATTAAAGATATTACTCTACATCCCACCATATTGAAAACAATGGGAACCTTCTCTGGTTACACCTCTGAGGCTTCTAAAATTTCTAACCTTCTAACCTTCTCTGGTTACACCTCGGAGGTGTAACCAGAGAAGGTTCCCATTGTTTTTAATCTGGTGGGATGTAGAGTAATATTTTTAATATTATGTTATGTGCTATTAGATTGAAAACTTAGTCTTTTGCTAGCAGTTGCCGCTAGAGCATCCCTGCCATTTCGTTCATTGCAATCCGTAACTGCACGCCGGGGTTTGTCCTGGTTGGGTCAGAGAGAGTAGCATATGTGCCTCCTGATGAGAGACTAATAAGTTTCGAAACCTAATAGGTTTGATCTGGAATATAATGCGGCTGTAGTTTAGTGTTGCAACGAAATTGAAAGTGGTTATTAATTTTTGATTTACATGTTTACTCCGATTGGAGTACGAAGGGAACCATTCTCGTTGGAACTTTACCGCTCCGAGCAGATGGGACATGAATTATAAATTGTAAAGTTCCCTCATCTTCTTTAGTCGCAGCTTCCGTTATGGCTTGCAAATTTTAGAAGCCTCGGATGTATAACCAAAGAAGGTTCCCATTGTTTTCAATCTGGTGGGATGTAGAGTAATATTTCTAATATTAGTTGCCGCTAGGACATCCCTGCCATTTCGTACGTTGCAATCCGAAACTGCAAGCGAGATTTGTCCTGGTTTTGTCGGAAAGAGAAGCATATGTGCCTCCTGATGAGAGACTAATAAGTTTCGAAACCGGTAGAGATGCTTGCAGCACTTTCTGATTGAACTAGAATATATGCGGCTGTAGTTTCGTGTTGCAACGAAATTAAAAATGGTTATTTATTTTTGTTTACCGTGTTTACCCCGATTGGAGTACGAAGGGAACCATTCTCGTTTTAACTTTACCGCGCTAAGCAGATGGGACAAGAATTATAAATTGTAAAATTCCGTCATCTTCTTTATTCTCAGCATCCGTTATTGCTTGCAAATTTTAGAATCCTAGGAGGTGTAACCAGAGAAGGTTTCCATTAGTTTCAATCTTGTGGGATGTACAGTAATATTTTTAATATTATTGTATGTGCTATTAGATTGAAAACTTAGTCTTTCACAATTATCGTGTTCATTAAATTCTCCTAGTATAATTTGAGGCATAGTAATCTGACTTAGTATGACTAGAAATATCTGCTACACTTGACTGCATATTAACTTTTAATGGACCTACTAAGTACGCCGCGCTGCTAGAGCATAAAAATTTGCGATCAGAGAAGTAGGTACTGCAATATTGATAGCAATTCTCGAAAAAAAAAAAATTGAGCAAATTGTGCAGGGTTTTACTTTATTTCGGCTATTATAATTTCTTGGTTTATGTTTACGTTTATGTTTATTTTTGTTTTTAAATTAAGTCCCTTAGGGATAAATTATAGGAGAATTTTGAGCAATTATTAACTGTAAAATTTATAAACGGTATAACACCCGTTCGAATTCCACTGTAGAGTAGAAAAATATGATATTATGTAAAAAGTTGTTTATAATATTTAAAAATGCGAAAACCTTAAATTATCCCTGTCCTAGAGACTTTGTAAACACAACTGCACCGTATTTAGACCAAATAGAATGACACATTGGGCATCGAATGAAAGCTTATAACCCAAGGATGGTAGTAAAAGAGACCTAGATTTTTTTACTTAGAATTTCCGGTTCCAGATTTGCAACCCGAAGTACTGTTTTACAGTCGTCGAAATAGTACAAGGGATATATTATGCGACGCGCCTTGGCAAATTAAGCACAAATATATACGTTTGCTCCCATGCCTGTCTGTTCGTCCGCCTGTCTAGAAATGAAGTGTCGAAAGAGAGCTTATAACTCAAAAATGATCCTAGAGATGTAAAATTTGACCTTAGACTTCCGGTTTTAGAGTTTTTCAACCGGAACTACTGTTTTAAAGTCGCCGAAATATTACAAGCGATATATTATGGGAAGCGCTTTACTAAAACGGAAACAAATACATACATCCGGTTTCGTGTCCGTCTGTCTGTCCGCCAAAATAATTCCTACGTTAGAACTGATACAATGACAAATTAAGCGTGTAACATTTTTTTATATACTAGGATTAGTTAATAATTAATTTACCCGTTGGATTAAATTTTAAACCCACTAGTACTCATTACGGGTACGCCTATGGCCGTTTTCGTAAATAACTACCCCTGGCTAAGTTTATTACCATAACGGTAGAAACTTAGCGGTACTAGCACATTTCGTTGTCGGTACGACAAACACAAATAAGTTATAGAGACCCTAATAAACTAGTATTGTTATCTGTTTCGTATATAAACCTTCCAAGGAGTTCACTACTAAAATTCCGTTAGGTATTCCATCCCATTCAAAGCGGTATGGCATTACCAGGTTTTATGATCAATTTGCGTTTCGGTAATATTTCAATTAACTTTCCCTTTCGAAAACCCCCGTTAGGTTCGTTGCCTCCTCGTGCGGTCTGTTTGAAGCGCGACCCTATTTCAAAGGATCTATTTTTTTTAACACTTTAAAACTCAAATAACGTTACTTTACTTAAAAACGCAAATAGGTCGGTTCCTTTTGAGAAATGCAATTTTTTTGAGAGGGGATATACTCCCACTTTTTTTTGAAAGCAAACATCGCAAATATTGCGAAAAGGACTTAGCGGCTGAATGGCTAGAAGTACAGACGTGTGTCTCTAGAGTACCGTATATCTGATCTACCGTATATCTTATCTGAGTGATATTCACTCTCGTATCGTATCTGTAATTGGATCTAACATCCGATTAGATTCAATTACCAAATAACTTCAGTGTTTGCTTACTAAGTAAAGTAAATAATATAGAGTCAGTGAAGATTAAGAGGCAGAGCAACTGTAAGTGTCTTAATAATCCTACCTAAAACTATTTCCAAAAATAGAGCAATCTATGGGCTATCTACCTCAACATATCTTCATCTGTGGTTAAGGCTAACCTCCGATGAATCTCATCAGCGATTTCATCAATACAATTTTTTATTCATTAATAAAACTTTTCATTATCAAAACCAAGTACAAACATTCACTAATTAATTAATAGCTGTGCGATTGGCTTTTTGTTTATGAAACCAAGTGCGGGTTGGTTTTTGATTTTTGAACAGTAAACGTTTGTTAACTTTGTAAGCTTTGCATTTAATTTTATTATATCTTTGTACGTTATATTTTCTATCGATCATTAAGTTTACCATATCAGTTATCTCGAGATAAGCCCTAAACCAGTAAAGAGAGATTTCTCATTATAGATGCTTGATTTGTTTTTTTTTTTAATTCATAACCAGGCTCTCTTTACTGTGTTTTTAATTGTGCATGTTTTTGTTATAATATGTTACTTGTATTTATTCCATCATAATTTTTGTTTATTTTTAACTGTACACCACAACACATTAATTGTGGATGCAGTTTTGATGGGTGTATATACATTGTTTTCTCTTTATTTCTTGTGTTTTTTTGGACTCACCCTTCTGGTGAGCCATTTGTTAATATATTGTTTTTTATTTATTTCACTAGTTTTATTTATCTACTATTAATAAGTTCCTGATAAAAGAAATTACCGCTAAATATTAACTAATTAACTGTCTATATCTTTTCTTGTATTTGGTCTCAGAACCTCATTATCTTTCCTTACCTACCTGTTTTCGTTTCTAAGGTTTCTTAATTTTCCCCTTTCAACCCCAAAAAGTTAAGTGGCGCCCTGTATCTCTTCTCTTATCTTAGGTAACTTTACCTATCTATCTTTTTATCTGTTTCTCTCTCTTCTCTAAGCTACCTTCTCTTGTCTTATCTTTACCTATTTCTTCTATTGGCTCCCTTCCCCGTTCCAAAAGCTAGTTTCGAACCCACGACTCGCTCTCCACCTACCATCTGGCTGCCGTCGCAGTGTCTCCATTGGTGACCTTTCTAGCACCATCCAAAAAAGGTTTCCGAGGTTACACATTTTTATGGCGCCCAACGCCTATTTTATGACGCCCAAGCAACGTGGAGCCTGATTATCTTCTTACTTTTCTTTATACATTCTTATCTAATCATTTTCTTAGTTATTTCTATACATTCATCTAACGCCCACGCTACGCGTGCCCTGATCATTTTTCATTGTTCTATTTCCATTTATTTTCTCCTTCTATTTGCTTTATCTCTATCTCAGTTAATTCGTCATTTTCTTCTTACGTTTCTTCTGGAAACACACTACAAAAGTTTCTCCATATTTAGCTACAAATTTTGAATTAAGCCTGATCTTTTTTCGAGGTATTTATACTACATATTTTTATATTTTTTATTACCTGTAGACTCAAATTAAAAATGAATAATTTTGAAGTCAATTTTCTTACGTTAGAGGAGATTACTTATGAATTAAAAATCAGAGGAACTGTTACAAGTAGAAAAATAAAAGAAAAGAGGAAAATCCTCAAAAGATTATTGGTGAGGGATAACAGTAATCAATTTTATCTAGATACCTTAAATCTTGATAATGAAAAGACCGCCATTACAAAATCTATCGAGAATATTTCAAAGTTAGTTGAAGAATTTGAAGGTTCCTCAACAGACTCTTGTGCTCGACAAGTAAAGCCCAGATTAATTCATTTGTTAGGTAGAATAGAACGCCTCCCTATCTCCGAGCCTGTTTCTGAGGAATATATATCTTTCCGCAATTAATCTAACGCTACTTGTCTGTTATTGGAGCAAGAGATAAATGATAAAATAATTACTTTGTCTTCTAGTTCTTCTTCTGTCGAGGTTGTCTCTCCTCCTCCACAGATAATACATGTTTCTACTCCCGATGGAAATATCTCAAAATATTCCATATTCAAATGGAATGTTAAGTTCAATGGCGACCCCAAGACTCTCTTTGAATTTATTGAACGAGTTAGTGAGTTGTCTGAATCTCGCAATGTTCCGAAAGACGTTCTGTTTAATTCGGCTATTGAATGTTTCTCTGGCGATGCCGCGGTGTGGTTTAGCAGTATTAAGTCCACTATAAATTCTTGGGATGGACTTATTCAACTCCTAAAATCCACTTTTCTATCTCCCGATGCCGACGAAGATCTTTGGGATCAAATCAAAAGTCGCAAACAAAAACGTAGCGAACCTATCGTCATTTTCGCCGCTCAAATGCTCTCTCTTTTTAATCGTTTATCTCGCGAATCTTCCGAATCCACAAAGTTAAGGATTATTCGTAAAAATATCTTACCGGAACATATCCCTCATGTCAATTTGACAGACATTAATACCGTGAGTGAACTAACTCAAACTGTTAAGAAGTTGGAAGATGCTAACCCCTCCTTGTTGGCGAACTTCTTCCAAAATTCAAAAGTGTCTGTTGTCGAGACTGATACTCCTCAGTCGAAGCGTCGTTCTCACAACAATACCTCAAATGCCATATCTTCTTCATCTAACTCTAATCAAGAATCTAATTTACCTAATTCGAGTAATAAAAATACTTCGAAAGTGGTGTCCTGTTGGAACTGTCGAACTATCGGCCACACTTATCCCCATTGTAAGAAGGAACAACGGAACCGTTTTTGCTACAAACGTGGAAAACAGAATATGACATTCCATACGTGTTCTTGTTCAAAAAACTAGTTAGTCGAGTTTGTTCTCTCGGTGCAATCTCGTTACCTTTCCGCCCTAGCAAATCCGACGTTAAAGTTCAAAATAAGTGGGCTAAGTGACTAAAGACCGTCAAACATTTCTATCATAATAATGGTACGAAAATTGCCCCTGTACTAATTAATAAAATTAGCGATTCCCGACCGCACATTTCTGTGTCGATTTTCTCGAGAAATTTTACAGTTCTTCTAGATACTGGGTGTTCTATCACCATAGTAGGTTCTAACGGTATTAAATTCCTGGAATCCAATAACTTATGTGTAAATCCATCTCAACATCAAAACGTTTCTCTTGCTGATGGATTTAATCGCACTGTTACAGGTGTAGTCGACCTTTCTATCTTAGCTAACGATGTCTGTCATGTCATTAAAGCACTAATTGTACCTACGTTACCTTATACATTTATCCTTGGTAGCAATTTCGTTAAGACTTTCGCTCTTATTATAGATTTTTCTAAAAATACCTGGCTTACCGGCGATAATGACCCACAAACTTTTAACGATATTGATAATGAACTGGATGAAGTATCTTTATGTACTATCGATGATTTAAGTCCCGATCAAAGACGTGTCGCGACTAGCACTATTGAATCTTTCTCGCAAATTAGCAATATGAATGGATTAGGCCGCACGAATAAAATCCAAATGAATATTGATACCGGTGACGCGAAACCTTTCAAAAAACGCGCGTTCCCCATGTCCCCCTATATGTTCAAAATTCTCAACGAAGAATTGGACGAAATGCTTAATTTAGGTGTCGTTGAACCCACTAATAGTCCATGGAGTTCGCCAGTACTCCTAGTTAAGAAAATTAACGGCGAGTATCGCTTTTGTTTCGACGGTAGAGCTCTCAATGAGGTAACTAAACGACACTCATACCCCTTGCCTAATATTGATAGGATTCTTTCTTTACTGAAACGTACCAAACTTATAAGTTCCGTTGACTTGAGAAAAGCTTTCTGGCAAATCCCTTTAGATCCCTCTTCGAGAGAAAAAACAGCCTTCAGTGTCATCGGAAGAGGTTCCTTTCAATTTACCGTCATGCCTTTTGGTTTATGCAATTCGGCTCAAACTCAACAGAGATTAGTCGATGCAATGTTCGGTCCTAAATATGAACCGAACATATTTTGTTATCTTGACGACATCATCATTTGTTCCGACAATTTCGAAGAACATATTAAATTATTATCTGAGGTTAAAAATAGGTTAAAAGAGGCCAAATTAACTATCAATGTCGATAAGTGTGAATTTTTCAAGTCTGAACTAAAATTTCTGGGTTACATTGTAGGAGATAATCTCTTAAGAACTGATCCAGAAAAAGTCCCTGCAATGATTAATTATCCTCGTCCAAAAACTTTTACGGAAGTTAAAAGATTTATTGGGATGTGCTCTTGGTATAGGCGATTTATAAATCATTTTTCGACCCTTGCCTCTCCTATAAATGACCTATTAAAAGGTAAAAAGAAGAAATATTCCGTAGAATGGACTGATTCCGCTGAAGACTCCTTTATTTTAATTAAGGATGCTCTTATCTCCGCCCCTGTCTTAACTCAACCTGATTTTTTAAAGCCTTTTATTATACAATGTGACGCTAGCGATACTGGGTTAGGAGGTGTCTTAACACAATCCGTCGATGGTTCGGATGTAGTTATTGCCTATGCTAGTCGTACTTTATCTAGGGCTGAACGAAACTACTCTGTCACTGAGAGAGAATGTTTAGCCGTAATTTTCGCTATTGAGAAATTTCGTCCTTATATCGAAGGAATCAAATTTCAAGTAATTACCAACCATCATTCCCTGTTGTGGTTAAAAACATTAGCAATCCTTCTGGCAAACTTGCGCGTTGGGCTATGCGCTTACGTCAGCATGATTTTGAGCTTATTCATCGTAAAGGAACTTCACATATCGTCCCCGATGCTCTAAGTCGCATGTTTACTAACGAATATATGTTAGAAAAACCACAAATATCTTATCTGGAAGTCGACAATGACCGAATCGATCCCTGGTTCGATGATTTTCGCTCTAAAATTTTATTAGAGCCCAACAAGTATCCTCAGTGGAAAGTCGAGGATGACTTTGTCTATAAATTAATCCCTTCCAAATTACCGGTTTCCACCAATAATACAGAGTGGAAAATTTTAATACCGAAACCCCAAAGAAATGAGATTATCACTTCTTGTCACGATCCCCCTACCTGCGCCCATTTCGGCTATTTCAAAACTCTGAATCAGATTCAAGAGTTGTACTATTGGCCCAAAATGCGGAAAGATGTACTTCGTTTTGTTAGGTCTTGTAAAACTTGTGGAGCTCAAAAGATGTCGACTTTAGCTCCCATGGGTTTAATGGGTCGAGAAAAATCCGCTCGGTTCCCTTGGCAAATTATTGCTGTGGATCTTATTGGTCCGCTTCCTCGCTCAAAAAGAGGATACACTTTTCTTCTTGTTGTTACCGACTGGTTTTCGAAATTTACGTTGATCCATCCTTTGCGGAAAGCTACAACGCAAAATATCGTTAATTATCTTGAAAACGACGTTTTTCTTATGTTCGGAGTCCCTCAATTTCTTATATGCGATAACGCCCGAAATCTTAATAATTCTTCGTTAAAGAATTTATGTAATAGGTATAAAGTCCAAAAATATGGTTTAATGCCATCTATTCGCCCCAGTGCAACTTTGTTGAACGTAGCAATAAAACCATAGGAACTGCTATCAGGTGTTACATTAAAACCATTCCGATTGAGATAAAGAGATTTCAAAAATTCGTCAAGCCATAAATACCGCTAGACACGAAGTCACGAAATATGCCCCATCTTTTCTCAATTTTGCTAGGTATGTCCCTATTGCCGGTAATTATTATTCTTCATCTGCAGAGAATAATTCCCTATCTTCCGTTACCTCCGATCAACATGATCAATATGTTTCCGAAATACAAGGATTAAGTGAAGTATTTGAGGAAATACAACTTAATCTGAATAATGCGTATCAATGCAATGCTAAGACATATAACTTACGGCGACGCGATGTACAATTTCACGTCGGTGACACGGTATGGAGACGAAATAAAGTGTCAAAAGCCGTTGATAAATTTATGTCAAAATTAGCACCCAAATATATCTTATGCACGGTAGTTAAAAAGCTATCTCCCCTCGTATATACGTTGAGAAATCCCGATGGTTCAAACGCTGGCAACTGGCATATTAAGGATTTGAAACCATATGTCGGGGATTCTGATGATTCTTCGAGTGATGATCAATCCGATCAGGACTAGATTGTTTACCAGATATTATCTATAGGCATATCTATATATTCACATATGGATATTATTTTTTTATTTTCTCTCGTCTACCCCCTTGATCACCCCCCAAAGGTCACATATATCTTTGAGTACGGTTAGGTGAAAAAATATCATAATACCGTTATCTATTCGTTCTGCGGGTGAGCTGAGCACTCGCTGATTTCTAGTATCTTACCGTTGAGTGAAAATCACTCAAACTATGTAATTATCTCTGAGCAAAACTCATTACCTTACCGTTAAGTGGAAAATCACTTAGATTATCTTTGAGTAAAGTGCATTTATCTTTGCTCACTATATTATCGTTAAGTGGAAAACCACTCAAACTATCGATGCGAAAGCACCCTATCTGGTCAGTAAATGGAAAATCATTTGCTTACTGTACCGTGAAAGTTATAATAACCTTGATCACGTTGTTATACTTTTAGTATATATATAGTAGTTATAGTAACTCCTGTATTACCTATTATAGTTTTTAGTTTTTATAAGAAGTCCTTTATGGATTTATCAACACAAAATGGCGATAATTTATTTATGATCTGACATACAACCAGTGATGAATCGAGCTACCATGAGTGAATCGTAAGAATATAATTCTCGACGTAAACTTTATTTTTCTTCTTCCTTATTTCGGAATCTGTTTTGACCTTACTAGTTGTCACGAGAGGAACGGCTAGGACGATGATCTGGGATTCGTTCGCTAGGGACCTGTTGAGCTTTTAAGGAAGATAGACAGATTCTTCTTAAATCTTCTTACTCTTTCATTCTTTCTTTTAGTACTTATGTTGTCTACCAGACCCTTTTCCCTGATGTGACTTAGAAGTTTTCGTATGTTAACTTCAATCCGATTGTGACTTAACCGAATATGTCCCTAACTTTAATTTAGGCGTGTGATACGCGAAGCTATCAACTGACAACCATGTACTTACTTCTTTCTTCTTCTTCTATTTTTTTTACATTTAGTTGAGTTTTTATTTATTCTTTTGTGATATTCACTTTGGCATAGGTATCTCAATGACTTTAATATTTTATCGAGCGTTGTTAATTTAGCCATTTTAATACCGTATCTTTAATTAGAGATTTCCTAAAAATATACCTTTCTCTAATTTATCTTGCCGAAATAATCATGACTACCGAATTCGATGTTATTTCTTTGATAGGTAGTCCTGTTAAATTGACGTTTACTTTAGATGCCTTTGTTATCCTGACGTTGGGTTACCTCCTTCGTTAATAAAGATAACGTTTTTATATCTTTATATTTAGCTTATATATTTCTCGAGGCACGTTCCTCGAATAGTTTTAAGGGCATAGAAAAAAAATGTATCCTTAGGTTTTTATCAGAAACCACTGTCCTTCCTCTTCACCGGTTTCCTCTCTTGGGAGGGGGCTGTGTAACATTTTTTATATACTAGGATTAGTTAATAATTAATTTACCCGTTGGATTAAATTTTAAACCCACTAGTACTCATTACGGGTACGCCTATGGACGTTTTCGTAAATAACTACCCCTGGCTAAGTTTATTACCATAATGGTAGAAACTTAGCGGTACTAGTACATTTCGTTGTCGGTACGACAAACACAAATAAGTTATAGAGACCCTAATAAACTAGTATTGTTATCTGTTTCGTATATAAACCTTCCAAGGAGTTCACTAATAAAATTCCGTTAGGTATTCCATCCCATTCAAAGCGGTATGACATTACCAGGTTTTATGATCACTTTGCGTTTCGGTAATATTTCAATTAACTTTCCCTTTCGAAAACCCCCGTTAGGTTCGTTGCCTCCTCGTGCGGTCTGTTTGAAGCGCGACCCTATTTCAAAGGATCTATTTTTTTTAACACTTTACAACTCAAATAACGTTACTTTACTTAAAAACGCAAATAGGTCGGTTCCTTTTGAGAAATGCAATTTTTTTGAGAGGGGATATACTCCCACTTTTTTTTGAAAGCAAGTATCGCAAAGATTGCGAAAAGGACTTAGCGGCTGAATGGCTAGAAGTACAGACGTGTGTCTCTAGAGTACCGTATATCTGATCTACCGTATATCTTATCTGAGTGATATTCACTCTCGTATCGTATCTGTAATTGGATCTAACATCCGATTAGATTCAATTACCAAATAACTTCAGTGTTTGCTTACTAAGTAAAGTAAATAATATAGAGTCAGTGAAGATTAAGAGGCAGAGCAACTGTAAGTGTCTTAATAATCCTACCTAAAACTATTTCCAAAAATAGAGCAATCTATGGGCTACCTACCTCAACATATCTTCATCTGTGGTTAAGGCTAACCTCCGATGAATCTCATCAGCGATTTCATTAATACAATTTTTTATTCATTAATAAAACTTTTCATTATCTAAACCAAGTACAAACATTCACTAATTAATTAATAGCTGTGCGATTGGCTTTTTGTTTATGAAACCAAGTGCGGGTTGGTTTTTGATTTTTGAACAGTAAACGTTTGTTAACTTTGTAAGCTTTGCATTTAATTTTATTATATCTTTGTACGTTATATTTTCTATCGATCATTAAGTTTACCATATCAGTTATCTCGAGATAAGCCCTAAACCAGTAAAGAGAGATTTCTCATTATAGATGCTTGATTTGTTTTTTTAATTCATAACCAGGCTCTCTTTACTGTGTTTTTAATTGTGCATGTTTTTGTTATAATATGTTACTTGTATTTATTCCATCATACTTTTTGTTTATTTCTAACTGTACACCACAACACATTAATTGTGGGTGCAGTTTTGATGGGTGTATATACATTGTTTTCTCTTTATTTCTTGTGTTTTTTTGGACTCACCCTTCTGGTGAGCCATTTGTTAATATATTGTTTTTTATTTATTTCACTAGTTTTATTTATCTACTACTAATAAGTTCCCTGATAAAAGAAATTACCGCTAAATATTAACTAATTAACTGTCTATATCTTTTCTTGTATTTGGTCTCAGAACCTCATTATCTTTCCTTACCTACCTGTTTTCGTTTCTAAGGTTTCTTAATTTTCCCCTTTCAACCCCAAAAAGTTAAGTGGCGCCCTGTATATCTTCTCTTATCTTAGGTAACTTTACCTATCTATCTTTTTATCTGTTTCTCTCTCTTCTCTAAGCTACCTTCTCTTGTCTTATCTTTACCTATTTCTTCTATTGGCTCCCTTCCACGTTCCAAAAGCTAGTTTCGAACCCACGACTCGCTCTCCACCTACCATCTGGCTGCCGTCGCAGTGTCTCCATTGGTGACCTTTCTAGCACCATCCAAAAAAAGGCTTCCGAGGTTACAAGCGTCCAATGAGATCTTATAACACAAGGATAGTATTAAAGTTGATAAATTTAACCTCGGACTTCCGGTTGCAGACTTACAACTGAGCAACTGAGCAACTTGCAATTGTAGGAGCGATATATTACTCGACGTGTTTTAACAAGAAGAGAACAAACACAGTGATGAGCGCGCTAATAACCGGCAAAATAGCACAAAAGATGTAAACGTGTATTACGTTGTAAGATAAAAAAGAAATAAAACTAGTCGAGTTGGGAAATTTAGCGATATTAACCAATAAATTTACATTATGTTGATTGTTTCCAATCTTTACACGTATCAGAGGAGTATATCAACTGAAACTTTTACTGTGACAGTCTTCTTCTTTACGTGCCATCTTCGCGAAGAAGGTTGGCAATCATCATTGCTATTCTCACTTTTGACACTACAGCCCGAAAGAGTTCAGTTGAGCTGCATCCAAACCATTCTCTGAGATTTCTCAGCCAGGACATTTTTCTCCTACCTATGCTGCGCCTTCCTTGAATCTTTCCCTGCATAATTAATTTTAGGAGTTCATATCTGTCACCACGTATTATATGACCCAAATATTTAAGTTTTCTTATTTTAATTGAATCCAGTATCTCCCTGCTGTTCTGTATCCTCCTTAGTACTTCCTCATTGGTTATTATGTCTGTCCAGGAGATTCTCAGCATTATTCGATACGTCCACATCTCAAATGCTTCCAATCTATTGAGGCATTGTTTATTGAGAGTTTATGTCACCACAACATACAAAAGAACAGAAAATACATAACACTTTAGTGCTCGCTTTCAAAGATTTAAGCTGAGATCTCTACTACATAATATTTGTTTCATATTAGTGAATGCACTTCTAGCATTTTCTATTCTAATTCGGATTTCTTTGGTATAATCGTTTGTTTCACTAATGTTTGTCCCTAAATAGTTATAATTCTGAACTCGTTCTATCGTTTTATTATTTACGTGTAGATTGATGTTTCTAATATTTTTCTTTGATATAACCTTGAATTTCGTTTTCTTTGTGTTTAGTGACAGACCAAATTCTTCACTCGTTGCAACAACCTTATCTAAAATTCTTTGTAGATCTGTAATAATTTCTGCTATTAGTATTGTGTCATCGGCGTATCTAATTTCACATATGGGTAGGCCATTTATTTTTATGCCTGCTACTTCATCTTCTAATGCTTTTTTGAATATTTCTTCTGAGTATGCATTAACCAGTGATGGCGACAAGACACAGCCCTGTCTTACGCCTCTTTTGATTTTTATTTTATTGGTGTTTAAATTAGTTTTTCTTATGACAGCTTATTGTTCATAATATAGATTATTTATTATTCTTCTATCTCGTGCGTCTATGTTCTTTGTTCTCAGTAGTTTTATTAACGGATTATGTTTCACCGTATCGAATGCCTTGATATAATCTAGGAAGCAGACATAGATGTCCTGGTTTACACCTAAACATCTCTGTATTAGCACATTTATTGCAAATAATGCTTATCTGGTTCCTTGGGCATTTCTAAATCCGAACTGAGTTTGTCCAATGTCTTGTTCTAACTTTTTGTATATTCTACGATAAATAATCTTTAGAAATACTTTGAGTATGGGGCACATTAGACTGATGGTAGAGTGTTCGCAACATTGTCTGTCGTTTCTCTTTATAGTCACGAATGTTGATAGAAGCCATTCTTTAGGTAATATAACTGCTCTGTATATGATATTAAATAATTCGACAATTACATGTATATTGCAGTTGGCTATAAGTTGCAATATTTTAATGGTGTGTTTTACTTCACTTTCTGTTATTTCTGGTCAAGTCTCTTCAACGAAATATTCGTTATCTATTGTCTATTGTGTGACAACTACCACTGTGACAGTGGTAATTGCCAAACTCGTGCGATACGTAAAAGATGGGAAACAAGCAGGGCCGCGTTTAGGTCAATTGACGTCCTAGGCAATTCTCTAGTAGCTGCCCTTCAAACATGTACCATTTTTGCAAAAAAAATTGCAGAAATTTTTTTAA
Source organism: Diabrotica virgifera virgifera (assembly GCF_917563875.1). NCBI lineage: Eukaryota > Metazoa > Arthropoda > Insecta > Coleoptera > Chrysomelidae > Diabrotica > Diabrotica virgifera. The sequence continues at coordinate 109,265,546 of NC_065451.1, read as the reverse complement.
ATAAGAAAACACTAAAAATGGATTTAAACTACGATGTTTATATTTACCTATAACAGAAAAATTATCATTACAGTTCGATCACATCAGAGACTTCTTTTCAAAAAAAGAATTTCAAAAACAGTCTTTTTTTGACAAAATCGACAAATTGTTAATACGTTCTTGCGTCATACTTGATGGGAAATTATTTTTAAATCTTAACATTTACGAAAATGACCTTTCAGCGGGCACGTTGGTAACTGGGATGCACAAATAAATGTGCAAAGCGTTGTCAAAATTAGGGAAGATATCTTTCAATCCACTTAACGCAGTCACTGAAGGTTTTCACGTCCGATTTCGTTGAACCTCTATCGATTTATTGAAGTACTTAGAAGTACCTATCAAATGAGCTCCAGTAGAAGTTAATAGCATCACAATTAAGCAAGTTATGATGAAAATAAGAGAAAAATAAACCATACGCTTCCACAAAAATTTAAATATATAGTAATCCTTAGAATAATTTCTTTATATTAGCATAAGTAATAATTTCAACAATTTTAACCGGTTTAGAATGCATATTTTTGAAAAAAAGATATGATTTAAAAAAATTAGAATTTTTAAAACTATCGTAATTTCCATTTTCTTTTGATAATAAATCCAAAAATACTCAATATACGTAAAAAGTGATATATGTATAACAAAATTTTAGTTTTTTCTGTATCAAATATTGTACCTTTTTATTATTTCTGTAGGGTAAAAAATAACCAAGATATAAACGTTGAAAGCTTAAATTTTGCTGAGAGAACCATGTAACCGGAGCAATTTAACCTTTTGTTTTTAAAAAAGTAAGGGGTTTAAAAGATTAAATTGAACGTGGTTTAATAGACATTAGAATTAACTTTCAAATGGTTTTTTAGACAAACATGATATCGTAAAAATTAACAGTTATTTAAAAAGGGTTATTTAAAAAAAAATATTGCATATTTAGTGCATATATTTTAATGCTATCAACTTGTTCGGGAGCTCATTTAATAGATATTTCTAAGTACTTTGACAAATGTTTAATAAGGTTATGTTATAAAAGGCAGTATTTTCCCGTTATTTAAGCTTGAGTACTTAGATTTGGGTACTCGTCGAAAAAAAAAATATACATTCAATTACCTACCTATAACTCACTTTTAATTAACATTAAAAGGTTCTTACGGTAAGAAGTTTATTTCATTTTTCTTAGCGTTAATTTTGGTAATAATAATTTTTTTGTAAAATCTTATAGTTTTTGAGTTGTTTATGAAAAATCGGTTAAAAACATGCATTTTTCTCACGAAAAATTAAAATTTTTGATCTTTAAAAACTCAAAAAGTTTTGATTTATTTTAATAACTTTATGTAACAAATGTTGCTTAGAGTTTGTCCCTCTATCGAATTCAAGGGATATTTTTAATATAATAATTTTCATCCCCGAGAAGGGGTGGCATCCACCTCCAGAGTAAAACCGCAAGTTGACACCATGTCACCCTTGTTCCTTGAGATATCTTCTAACCACTCATCAATTTCATGCAAATCGATGGAGGTTCAACGAAATCGGAGGTAGTAGCTCATATCCACCTTCAGTGACTGCACTAAATCTTCTTTTAATATTAAGATTATGTCAAATATTGGTGATTTTATTGTGGTATTGAAATGACCCTTTAAGTGAATGCATTCATGTATGAATGATGTATTTTTGTCGTCTGTATTTTGTATCAGATTTCCAGCTTCTTTAATAATTTCTTCATTGCTCAATTTTGGCAAATCTGTTAATAACACGAAAACGTTGATAAATAAGTCAATTAGATTTCAGACGTCTATTCAAGTCTCTTATCGGAGTGACGATTGTAATATAGAATTTGTGGATTTTAACCTCCTCACTAGCTGAAAAGTTCATCATCGGCCCCCTCGTGAAATTTAATTTTTCTTATTTCTTTATATGTTTTATTTGGGCACAATGTTTGGCTTCCTTGAGATAGAGTAATTTGAAAGAGCTTTATACTCTTTAATGACACAACCCAGATCCATAATTTTTATATACAAACATTTTTTGTACAGTATTTTTGCCGCCCTCTCATAATGTGCCGCCCTAGGCAACTGCCTATATTGCCTAATGGATAAAGCAGCCCTGGAAACAAGAAACAATCAATATAATGTAAATTTATAGGTTAGTCTCGCTAAATTTTCCAACTCGATTAGTTTCATTTCTTTTTATCTCACGACTTAATACGCTTTCCATCTTTTATGCTATTCTGTCGGTTATTAGCTCGCTCATCACTGTATATACTTCCGGGTTTTATATCACTTCTGGTTAAAAAGGTGTATTCGGGAGTGCCACATTATAGTAGCAGAAATATGTAATATGTAATACATTAATCATCACGTATTGAAAAATAGATCTCAAATATTTAATTCCAGTTTTGATGTAATTTCCGGTTAAACAGTTATGACTAGAGAACGGAATATATGCAAAGTGCATATAGATGCATATATTGCATATTTTCAGACAACAAACACATCATTGCATATTTAAGTTAAACACGATTTATTTTGCATATTTTAAAAATAAATTATATAAAAGTTTAAAATTTTCCTCTCTTAGTTGGAACTTTATAACTTCGATATGAACGAGCTCGTTATTTATCTATCTATCGCTCATCTGGACTTTCCCATTACTACCTGAATTTAACAATTATGGGTGTTCCCAGAAAAATATTATTTTATTAGCGTAGCAAGTCGTAGGTACCTACCTGCTTTTAAGGGTCTAATAATTATTTTGTCAGTTTCCGGCCAACATTTGTTTAAAGTAAACGTTGTATCGTATTTAGTGTTTTTGAAGTGAATGGTATATATTAAATTTAAATATGTCTACCATTCAAAAAAGTGCTTGGATAAAGTGTTTTCCCGAGTTAAAGCTAAGTGGAGACAAAGTATTTTGTAAGGCCTGTTCCAAAGTCGTAAGTTACATTCATTTTTTAAATGAGGAACTGACAAACAAAAGCATCATGTCCCACAAAAGAAATTTTTCTGGAGAGTGTTTTTATTCGACAAATTCGCTTTTACTTCTATAAAGACGGACATAGCGAGAAGCATCAAAATACAAAAATCCATCAAATTGTAGACAATTCCGCTTTTGTTCTTCAGCTTAAGTAACGTACTTTGTTCTTTAAGTAACGTACAAATTGCTAAAGAACTTATGTTCATAAAAGTTAATTTTAGTTTCTTACCAGATCTAATAAAGTCATTAGAACAAAGGAATTTACAATTAAGTGATTCGGTTAATCTTGTTAACACTTTTTCTGCTCATTGTCAAAAAATTCCCGGAAATACAGGGATTACAATTAGAAATAAAGTAAAAAATGTTTTAGAAAAAAATGAGGGCTTCGATTGTTTGAGGAAAGTTGTACGTATTTTTGAAGGCAACTTTTCTGAAGATCTTACGACTTAATATATTGTTTTATTTTTGAGTATTTTTAATATGCATTTGCATATTTAGACAAATTTAGAAAAAATACCTGCATATTTGTAGTAAAAGTATTGCATATATATGCGCATATTTTGGTAATGTTGTGTTGCATATATTCCACTCTCTAGTTATGACCTTAAGTTCGCCAAAATGATTCAAAATTAGTGAAATCGCAAATCAATCGCAAAGTTACACAAAGAGTTCAAATATAGACTTCCAGTTCTACTTTCGGTCACGTTGGGTGAAAACCTAGGACTTACGAAGTCCAATTGCTTATTTTAGTTGCAAAAAGTTGATTAATAGCAAGCTGAAAATTTGTTAATAGCTTAAGGGTGTCTAGCCGGACAAACTTTGATATATGGAACATGGGAAGTTTTAATTGAGGAACAGGTTAAAAATTTGGAACGGTTAGACCACGAAAACGGCACATGTATTTTGTCCGACAGAACAGACTTAAACTCTCCGAACAGAGATTAAACTCTCATGCAAAAATCAGACTACTATTTATCCCCAAATGGGCGTTTTAATGAGTGGAACATGTATAATATGTCAAATGACAGGAATTATGACAGGTGATAAATAGCAGTCTGATTTTTGCATGACAGTTTAATCTCTGTTCGGAGAGTTTAAGTCTATTCTGTCGAACAAAATAAATGTGCCGTTTTCGTGGTCTGACCGTTCCAAATTTTTAACCTGTTCCACAATTAAAACTGCCCCTGTTTCAGTGTTCCCATATATCAAAGTTTATCCGACTAGACACCCTTAAGCTATTAACAAATTTTCAGCTTGCTATTAATCAACTTTTTTTTCATACGTGGGATCCAGACCTATTTGTATTATACTCGAAAACTTATTCTAAGATGAATTTTTGGTGTAAACATAAAAATGTAAAAGGCGTTGAAAGAAACAATGTAAATGATTTTAATATTTATTGTAGACAGCTATATAGTTTTTGTAGAATAATGGTTGTTCCATATGACTTGCAACGGATGATAAACATCTAGTCCTAGTTTATTATTACTTCAAAACTGTATTTAAAACAGTAAATAGGGAAAATGCCAGTTTTAAAACCTAAAACAAATAAAATTTGGTATATAAAAATATTTTTCTATTCTCATACTATAATAATATATCAATAATTATGATGTCACTACCTGTATCATAATGAACTTCATTATGATACAGATTTTCATTAAGATACAGATTTTTAACCAACAGAATCGCGATATGGCATTCGAGATAAAGGTGGTACACGCGCAGTGACCAATGGCGAGTCAAATACATACGCTTTGACAGTTCTCAATATGTAAACAAACCGTCAAACTGACAAATTACTGAATTTATTTCTGTTACAAAATTAATAAATTTGAAAATATTTTTTGTTGTGAATGATCATAGAAAAAATAGTGCATACAACTTCCATTTAATTATCATTATGAAGCTCGTACTCTAATACGAAACTCGCCGCATACGGCTCGTTTCGTAACGCTCATACTCGCTTGATAATGACCATCATTAACATAGGCTATTGATTATATTCAAAATAAGATAGCTAAAAGGAACTACAACGTTAACGGGGTTTTATTATTTCATATGGTCAATGGACATATATGTATGAAAAAACCGCGGAGTGCTACCATTTAAAGGGGTGCGTTTTTGAGAAATGGGTGAATTAGTCCCTGGGCACAGGTTACATTAGGGTGAGTTCTATGCACTTTTGGTATAAACATACCTACATAAAAATTGTTCCTGGTTAAATTTCCTATCTAAATATCGCTTTTTAAGGTCAATGATACTTTTTTTACAAAAATATATTCAAAAGAAAAAGCACAAAGAAACTCAAAAGAAAGAAATTTTGTTTTTTGTCCCATAACTTTTGTCCACGAGGATATAGGGATAGATATTGCTTTACAAAAAAAAATCTACATATTTCTTCTTTAAAATGTTGTGTAGTAGAGGTAATTAGGATTTACAGTTTTCGAAATATGATTTTTCAAAGTTCGCCACTCACAGCAATTTTGGGCAATTTTCCTTGTAATTTCGCAAATATTGTTCTGTAACTTTTTTCCACGTAACTTTAGGTAAATGAAATGGTACACGTAATAGAAATAGAAATCAATTAGCTTTAAAATGGTCTACTGTCTAACGTTGTACGACTTTTTTTAAAGAGATTATGGTTTTTCAAAGTTTTATACTTTTAACGATTTTTTATAATATAATATAAAAATAAAATTATATTATTATATGATATATTGTATATTATATGATATTATATTATATATAGTATATATAATATAATATTATATTATATAATATATAATACCTAATAGAAAAAAAAATATTATTTTTTACATTTTTTACGATTATTTTTGAAATTTCTCATTATAACTTTTTTTCTTCTACATTTAGGTATATATTATATTATATAATAAAAAAGCTTATGTTGTTTTCTTTAAAATTTTGTATTACAAAAAATTCGAGGATTATTTTTGAAGAAGATATTATTTTTTAAAATGTAATAAGTACTTGCAACGATTTTTTATTTTAGGATTATTTTTTAAATTTCTCATTATAACTTTTTTTTCTTGTACATGAATATACTATATATTGCTGAATAAAGAGGGCTTACTTTCTGTTCTTTAAAATGGTGTATCATCTATATTTAAATAATGGAAACCGAGTGATTCTTTGATATTTTTTTACCTGTATTATTTAAAATTATTTCTTTTACAAAAATTACATAAACATTAGTCTTAGAAAACATCACTTTAGTTAAAATTATTTAAACGTTGACATTTAAAAAATTTCAAAATCAAAGTCCATCTCTTCGTTAGCATTAGCTTCAATATCTTCCTCTGACACCTCAGTTATCTTAGAGTCCCACAATTAGTACCCATGCACATGCACCCTTTGCAGAATATTGAAAAACTAATTCCTATCTTCCTACAACCGCAGTTTTTTGTACATCCTTTGGTACATTTACATGCTATTTTTTCAAGAAAAGCTTGTGGTGCAGGAGCTTTGACAGTAAATATTGGAATTAATCCATATTTTGAAGTTTGCCCGGCCGAGTCAAGTGGATCCAAAGTATTACCTATAAAAAATAAGATTCAATCATAACACACAATCACATAAAAAAGTTATAAGGAGAAATTTAAAAAATAATCCTAAAATTAAAAATCGTTGCAAGTACAGTGGAACCCCGATAAGTCGGCCCCCGATAAACCGGAACTCCGGCTAACCCGGACCGATTTTTATCAGACAAACATTTCAACAATAAAAATGTATTGCTGTTACAAAATCTCGTGAACCTAATTCATTCATTTGGTGACGTCAATATACGAACGAAACGATTGATGAATCCGACATTACTGAAAATATCAGGGTGCAGATGGGACCCTGTCGCGCAATTCGCAGCAAATAAAATAGTCGTATGTTTTTGGCTTCATTTTATTTCGGTTATACATACGCATTTTCAAGGTTCACGAGGTTTTGTACCAACTCTATGTAATATAATATTTGAGAGATAATGGAACCGGATTGAACTACATATACCATAGTAAAAATTACTCATGGCACACCACATTCATTGTCGAAAACAACAGGTATTATCCTTTATTTGAAACTGTCTTAGTTGAAACATTGTTTAGAAAAGACTATTAAAATTCTTTTTTTAACAATGGTCTTAGTCATCACTGTTATTAAATAACATAACATCAGAGACGGTATTGTGTGTAGTAAAGTCGTGTTTTGTAATCGTTCGTAAATTTATTCAGATTTTGTGTTTGCGTGTCTTTTGTCTATAAGGGCAACAAAACGTAAAAATGTTGTAGTGACAATGGAAAAGAAACTAGAAGCATTAAGTAGAATTGATAAATGTGAATCTTGCAGCATTATATTATGGTGTCGATACATCTACAGTATCGGATTGGAAGAAAAATAGAACTAAAATCGAAGAATTTTTTTTTTCAAAATGAAAACAAAAGACAATTTGGACAATCGGTGCAAAGCTAATAAAGCTAAGAATGAGACTTGACGACGCTTTGTATGTGTGGTTTTGTGTGGAATGCGAACGTGGTTTACCAGTGGCTGTGTGACAATTATAACGGAGTTTATCTGTAAGCATACCATATTTTATTAATTTTTACCATTTTCTCCGGCTAACCCGGATTTTCGATAACCCGGATCGGCCGCGGTCCCAATTAATCCGAGTTAACGGGGTTCCACTGTACTTATTACATTTTGAAAAAGCATATCTTATTAAAAAATAATCCTAGAATTTTTTATTATACACCATTTTAAAGTAAACAGAATAAGCTTTCTTTTTTATTACATAATATATACCTAAATGTAGAAGAAAAAAAGTTATAATGGGAAATTTAAAAAATAATCATAAAAAATATAAAAACTTGTTAAAAGTATAAAATCTTGAAAAAGATAACCTCTTTAAAAGAAGTCGTACAACATTATACAGTAGAACATTTTAAAGGTAATTGATTTCTATTCCTCTTACATGTACCATTGCATATGCCTAAAGTTGCGTAGAAAAATTTACAGAAAAATATTTGCGAAATAACAAGGAAAATTGCCCAAAATTGCTGTGAGTGGCAAACTTTGAAAAATCATATTGCGAAAACTGTAAAACCTAACGACCTCTACTAAGCATCATTTTAAAGAGAAAATATGTAAGTTTTTTTTCTGTGAAGCAATATCTATACCTATATCCCCGTGGACAAAAGTTATGGGACAAAAAACAAAATTTCTTTCTTTTGGGTTTCTTTGGGCTTTTTCTTTTGAATATATTTTTGTAAAAAAAAGTATCTTTGACTTTAAAAAGTTATATTTAGATAGGAAATTTAACCAGGTACAATTTTTATGTAGACGTGTTTGTACCAAAAGTGCATAGAACTCACCCTAATGTAACCTGTGCCCAGGGACTAATTCACCCATTTCTCAAAAACGCACCCCTTTAAATGGTAGCACTCCGCGGTTTTTTCATATATAGAGATTCATTGACCATATGAAGTAATAAAACCCCGTTAACGTTGTAGTTCCTTTCTATAGTACATAATCAATAGCCTAAAATGCTCGTTGCATAATATACTATTATGTTCCATGCATACTAGATAATATTAAAAATCAATTATAATTTTGTCTGGTTCTATAATAATATGCTTCTTTCTAGTCTGAAATATTCATGTTTTACACTTAGACCAGGACGGATCTGTTTTTAGGTGGATCTGAGAGGTGGCATTCAGATTTCTGCTGATAAAGATAGGTGGCAACTTCAGTAATTATAATTGACTTATGCCCCTTCTCAAATATGCTCGGAACATTAATAAAAAAATTAAAATATTTAAAAATTTCGATAAACGTCGAATTTTTCCTACTTTCTTTGCTTATAACTTTAAAACGATTCATTTTGGAACAGAGTCGTATGGAAATAAAATTAAGATAATTAATAGTCCAGGGCGGATCTGTTTTGAGATGGGCGTTGAGAGGTGACTCAAATTTTTTTGCAGAAATTGCTTGAAAATAGCTCAAATAATAATATTTAAGTTATCCTCCCACTCAAAATGGTCCGGAACATTGTTTAAATAATCAAAATGTCAAAATATGAAAGGAAAAATTCGATTTTTTTACTGGTTTTTTGATTATAACTTTAAAACTATTCATTTCTGAGAAAAGTTGTACTGACATAAAAGTTGCGTAATTAAATTTCCTACAATATAGAATTGGTCGAAAATTTATAAAATAGTCATCCTTGTTGCAAAATAGCAATACTTGCAAAAAAAAAACATGCAAAAACAAGTATTCGCATTTTACGTTTTTCAACCATTTATGCTACACTTAGGACCTTCATATTTTACCCAGAAAAACTTTATGATATAATAAAACAGCACTGTAAATTTAATTAAGATCGGTTTAATAGATTTTGCAAAATAAATTTTGCAATCCAGCTTTCGGAAAAAAAATTCATTTTTTTTAAAATGTTGCAGGACCGAAAATAAAGCAGATAGCAAGTTGAATTTTTTTTCTGCTTATAGAAGTGTACTTTACCTTTTCTTTGCAATTTACAACATTAAAATCGATTAATTACAACGGCGTCAGGAAATTTTTTAAATAAACATTAATTTTTGGTGCTACGCGCAGGACAGCGGTGTAGAATTCACACAAGTTGATTTCCACCAAAATTTCTTCCAATCTTTATCTAATATATTATTTTCTTACTCCATATTTTCTTGTATTTTAATATTTTAATTCCACAAAAATCAAACTAATTTTATTATTGTTTGTGAAATATTGTTTAAACAATTGGATATGTTTAAAAATAATAAACTTTTATTCTCTAAGTTAAAATATATCAACAAAGAAAGTTTTTGCTAAAAAAAGTGTTATTTCAAAGGATAGAGTATGTGTTTTTATTTTGCAATAAACAAATTTATTTATTTATATCGAAATATAATAAAAATTAAAATGTATCGATCATTACCAAAGGTCATTGGAATGCCCAATCAGAGAAAACTATCCGCTGTCCTGCGCGTAGCACCAATAATTAATGTTTATTTAAAAAAATTCCTGACGCCGTGGTAGTTAATCGATTTTAGTTTTGCAAATTGCAAATGAAAGGTACAGTACACTTATATAAGCAAAAAAAATTCAACTTGCTATCTGCTTTATTTTCAGTCCTGTAACATTTTGAAAAAATGAATTTTTTTTGCGAAAGCTGGATTGCAAAATTTATTTTGCAAAATCTATTTAACCAATCTTAATTAAATTTACAGTATTGTTTTACTGTATCATAAAGTTTCTGTGAATGAAATATGAAGGTCCTAAGTGTAGTATAAATGGTTGAAAAACGTAAAATGCGAATGCTTGTTTTTGTATGGTTTTTTCGCAATCATTGCTATTTTGCAACAAGGATGACTATTTTTTAAATTTTTAACCAATTCTATATTTCACACAGTAAAAGTTTTCTCGGAAATGAATACTTTTAAAGTTATAATCAAAAAACGAAGAAAAGAATCGAAATTTTCCTTTATTTTTTGACATTTTGATTATTTAAACAATGTTCCGGACCTTTTTGAGAGAGAGGGTAACTCAAATATTATTCTTTGAGTTATTTTCAAGCAGTTTCTGCAAAAAAATTTGAGTCACCTCTCAACGTCCAAATGTACTAATATTTTTATAGATACGCCCTGGTCTATAAATTTTGTGTGAGATACGACTGGTTGACAATATCTTAAATTATTACCCTTTCTGGAAAATAGCAATAAATACAAAATAAGGGGACAAAATAAGGCTATTTTTGTTCAATGTTTTTCAACCACTTTGGTTGCACTTAGTCGCTTAAAATTTTCTTATAACATTTTTGATTAAAAAATAAAAAAGCAATTCTGCTGACAGCATTTGAAAGTTTAAGACAAATTTTACCGGTTTTGATTGTTTGCACCGTTAAAAAATAATTTTTTTTATTTTTAAACAAAGATATTTATAAGCCAAAAAATTGTTTATAATTTTAAAATATTGCTGAGGACCCTTAAATAATCCGATTTTAATTCTGTAAAGTATATTGGATAGGTAGAGTGCCTATTTATATGTAAAAAAATTAGCCAACTTCTAAAAAGTCTACTTTTTTTCAGAAAGTTTTTAAAAAATTTGAATTTTTTAAAAAAAATTTAGAGTTTAAATTTATTATGAAAAATCTATTAGGTCCATTTTAATGAAATTTGGTAGACTGTTTAAGCATGTTATAAGAATTTTCTAAGCGAATTACTAAGGTTCTAAGTGTCACCAAAGTGGTTAAAGAATATTTTATAACAACAGGCTTATTTTGCCCCCTTATTCTGTATTTATTGCTAAATTGCAGAAAGGGTAATACTTTAAGAAATTTTTAACCAGTCGCATAATATCATACAAAATTCAATTATCTTTATTTTATTTCTTTACGACTTTGTTCAAAAAACATATATATTAAAAGCACAAAGGACTTTCACGAAAAACTACATTACATTTTCAGAAGAAGTATCAAGATTACTTTGTAATAAAGTCAGTAACCTAAACACCTCCTTCAAAACCAAAAATAACATTAAGTCCATCTTCAGCCACACCAAAAATAAAATCGACAAACTAAATAAAAGTGGTATTTATAAGCTGTCTTGTGGGGATTGTAACATGACTTATGTGGGCAGAACTATGAGGACTCTTTCTCAGAGGATCAAGGAACATCTCAGCAATCCAGAAAAATCCAACTTTGGTTATCACGTTAAATTTAGCAACCATTCCTTCTCTCCTTCCAAAAACAGTACAATTTTACATAACATACCAACCAAAAGCTATAGACAAATGAACCTTTTAGAAGATCTAGAGATAACTAAAGAAATTAAACTTAATCCTGATTTTTGCTTAAATACACAACTCAATCTTAATTACAACTATAAACCTCTATTCACACTCTTGTGGGAAGCTCTAGAGGAAGAAATTTGACCTCATGCAATCAAAATCAAACATTTTTTAAAAAACTTTTTAATTCTTTACTAAATATTATCATTATATATCAATAATTGTAATCAATCATTTGGCAGCTTATTCTTTAGAAACCCATATTATTCTCAAATAATTCATTCTTAATTCATTTTATTTTCCATCTTCGATACACCCATAGTGCACCTAATGAAATTTGTGACTTATCCAATAATATGGAAAGCTTCACCATCAAGCTTCTTTACATCCTATATTAAATAAATAAAAATTTTTTTTTAAAAAGATTCGAGTTCAGTTTTTTGAAGGATAACTTGTCAACTGATTTATCTTGGACCTTCAGTCGTCTTTTTTCAATAATATGTATTTCATTATAATTTAAAAACTAGATTTATGTAACTACAGACCATGTTGAGAAGTTGTTCAATTCGATTGCTAAAATTTCATATGTCATCTGTCACTTGTTATGAGAAAAGGTGAAAGTACCTTTACCAGCACACACTATCTATGTCAGCTGTCATTAAAATCCACCAGACTACATGCCGCCATTCCGCCATTCTTCATACTGACACAGTACACATCAGATGGTAAGGTCTCTCGACCATACCATGATCAAATTTTTGTTATATGTAATGTAGTTTTTCGTGAAAGTCCTTTGTGCTTGTAATATATATGCTGTTTCAACTTTTCCGACTAAGAACAGCAAGAAATGACCACCTTTTTCAACAGACAGACAAGGTTTTTTTCTATATTTTTTTCCATCATTAAAAAAACTGCACAAGTAATAGAAGTATTTTTTGTATATCGTACATGGGATCCATCTCTCTTCATAGTGGTATTTTGAACCTTTTGACGTAAGTTAAACTTTTGAATTCTAAGATCAATTATTCATTAGAGACCTTTCTATTGTAGCATAGCTCCGAAGATAGATTTATAAGCCGAAAGCGCTCAGCTAGGATTTATTTGTTTTACACACTTCAAAAGTACACTTTCCCTGTTCACCTGTTGTCATAAGCGTGTACAAAACTTTTTCAGTCTTTACATTTGTAAAAATGTTTTTGCTTAGTAAAGCTTCTTCTAATAATTTATTTAATCTGACTCATTTATATCGGCAGTTCAGACATAAACCATTGCCAATATTTATAAGTTGCGTTCCTGGGACGACCTTACTGAAAGATAGTTCATTCAATTACATGAAATCAACCCCAACTCAAGAATATTTGCCACAAAAAAATCATAGCATGTGATCTCTCGCGGGAAAGACAACCAAATGCAATGGGGACAGTAAAATTCTCGCATTAGAGATTCCATAGTAAATCACGAGGGAAAACCAGGGGAAAAAACCTCGTGATACTATCCCGACATCGTAAGAATTTGGTGTTACATTTAGTTTACTCTCAAAAGTAATAGCAAATTCTGACTTTAATATACAATATATATGTTGTTTAAATTATAAATAATATTAATAATAATAAGTAATACTAAAGTATTATATTATATTAGTAATACTAAAATATAAAATATTTAAACTAAAAAGGGGTAGTTCCCTGGATTGGCTGTATACCTTATAGTTAAACAAACTGGAACATGAAGTAAAAACCACTTCTATGTAAAAGGTATATTTACTAAAAATTTTTAGAATCCCAATGGATTCAACAAAATGAGTTCATCAGAACGTTTTCAAACCTATCGGTCCATCATCAGTGAATTTGAATACTTGCAAAATAGCCCCAGAACCAAACAATGGTTGTGATTATAAATAGATCTACATTATGTTGAAATAAATTTAAAATGGCTAAACGCCGATGTTCAGGGATTAAACCTCTGGGAACATGGTGAAACTCTACCCGAGGACCCAATCAACCATCTTCGGTCAACGATTACTACTAGTGTAGACTTAGTAGTCATCGTTGACCGAAGATGGTTGATTGGGTCCTCGGGTAGAGTTTCACCATGTTTCCAGAGGTTTAATCCCTGAACATCGGCGTTTAGGCATTTTAAATTTATTTCAACATAATGTAGATTTATTTATAATCACAACCATTGTTTGGTTCTGGGGCTATTTTGCAAGTATTCAAATTCACTGATGATGGACCGATAGGTTTGAAAACGTTCTGATGAACTCATTTTGTTGAATCCATTGGGATTCTAAAAATTTTTAGTAAATATACCTTTTACATAGAAGTGGTTTTTACTTCATGTTCCAGTTTGTATAAAATATTTACTAACTTAGTATGTATCCTTATAAGAATTTAGTCAAAGCTTATACCGACCCACACCCTTGTTTAAGTCTGGCATAACCTATTTTATGACTGTCAAAGTCATCAGAGACAAAAGATATTTTTTTTTTGTTTTGTGAGTAGGTATATAATAGAAAAAAGTTGTTTAAGAGGTATTGATGCTGTCGAGGAAGTTGATAATTTAATTAACATGATGGAAAATACACGAAAAATGATAACTTTCAATGAAAGAATAAATTTCTTTTCAAAATACACTGATAAAGAATTCAGAATAAAAATCCACTTATTGTGAACAAGCAAGGAAGAGGCTTATCCTCGACTCTACAAAAAAATAAGGTCTTTATTTTCTATGATAATATCTAGAAAATCTCTCACAATATTATTTAAAATATGCTGAAATTAACATATTTATATTGCATTTGTAAGTAAAATAAATCAATTTGTTTACTTTTTCTTCACTTTCCCGTTTGATGCAACGTTCTGTTTTATTTGAAGCCATTTTATGAAATACCTACTTAACTCAATATACATACAAGATAAGAAATAAAGATTTATTAAAATTTCACTATAAATTCAAAAGCTATAGCCCATCAAAAATTATGATATCAAATTTTATGTTGAAAATCTACATTATTTTGTACAAAAGCAACTGCGGAATTTCGTTTGTCATTTGTAAAGACAAGTCAAAATTGACAGATTTCACACAATATATCGTTGTTTTGTGGATTTGTGCAGAAGATTGCGCCGTTGCCAAACTATTATTTCGGAATAAAGTGGGAATATTTATAACTTATAATTAACTTATACCGAGTTTATTGGTAACAAAATATTTTCGTATTATATCTACATCTACCTTATACTTAGGATAACTATTCTAGATATAAATACGGAATAACCTTAGAATACGAGTGTTTTATTAGTAAGGCAGCAATTCTATAACAATATCTCTGTAATATTATAGTTGCTAGACAGGTTAAGTGTCATTGTATACCGGCTGTACCAATCAAACTGTCTTTTTTCCCAAAGTTCACCACACCCTGTGGAATATTGTTGCATTTATAAAATACTGAAATTAAAACCCAACTACAGCCTCAATTATTTGCATTCTCTTATTTGATTCATTTGCTTATGTTGGATAATAAAAAGCTAGGTGCTTTAACAACTAGCCCTATTCTTCATTAATACAGGATGTTTCTAAATAAGTGCGTCAAACATTAAAGGGTAATTCTGCATGAAAAAATAATGACCATTTGTTTTGGACACCTATGTCTGTAAATGCTTAGTTTCCGAAATACAAGATGTTGAATTTTTTCTTAGAAACTGACGATTTATTTATTGCACTAAAACCGGTTGAGATGTGAAAATGAATTTTGGTAAGTTTTAGGAGGTAGTTATTGCGCATTTTTTGACATACAATTAAGCATTTTTTTATTCACCATTGGCGTGCATGCGGGTAATATTACCCGGTCATATTATCCGTTTACACGCCAATGTTGAATATAAAATTTTTAAAAATGTATAAACATTCTCAATTTCTTTGCAACACGAAAATGCAGCAGCAGCATAATACAATGGTCAAATCTAAGAGTGCAGGAAGAGTCTATACCGGTTTCGGGGGTTGTTTCCCCTCATCAGTAATCCCATATCCTCTTCTCTCAGATTCTTCCACATACCACACTTTGTTCCTTTCCGAATTGCAAATAAAGAAATGTCACGGATGAACTAGGGCCATCTACCGAAAAACAAAGTAAGTTATCAATCGAAGTAGCACAGAAAACGACAATAAATATCGTCTCCATACCACCAGATTGACAACAGGTGGAATACTTTCTTTGGTTACACCTCCTGAGGTAATAAAATTTTTAATTGTATGTCAAAAATGCACAATAATTACCTCTTAAAATTTACCAAATTTTATTTGTATATTTCAACCGGTTTTAGAGCAGTAAATAAATCGTCAGTTTGTAAGAAAAATTTCAACATCCCGTATCTCGGATTTGCATATATAAGTACGTTTCCAAAGCAAATGGTCATTATTTTTTCATGTAGAATTACCTCTTACAGTTTATCGCACTTATTTAGAAACACCCTATATTGATGAAGAACATTGCTAGTTGTTAAAGTACCTAACTTTTTCCTTATCTAACATAAGCGAATGAATAAAAAAAAATAATGTTAAGAAAACTTGAGGATATAGTTTGGTTTTAATTTCAATATTTTATAAATGCTAGAATATTCCACAGGGTGTGGTGAAATTTGAGAAAAAACACAGTTTGATTGGTAAACCCTGTATAGAATGACAATTTATCTGTCTAGCAACAATATTACTACAGCGATCTTGTTAAAAAATAAGGCTATCCGCTGTTAACATCGTACGTAGAGGGGATATTTAAAAGTTCGTGAGCGCCAGTAGTGACAAGTCAGTGAACTTTTTCTGGAAATTTGACATAAATGTCAAAGCGATTAATTTAAAACATTGAAATTAAAAACATCAATAGGAAAAAATATTAGTTGGTCAGAGCTGTGGTATATATTTTTACCTTAAATATACTTACGTTTTTAATACTGAAATTTGTTGTTTTTTTAATATTTCGTAATATGTAAAAATATCTCAAAACGAGGTTTTGAGATAAATGCAATCTTTGCATTCGTATTTCCATTATGCTTATGGGATGGTGCTACAAGTTATGTAGCATCATTTAGCCAAATATAGAGGTAGTTTGTGTAGATTCTTGTTAATCCGAATATTTCATGTTGCTGCTGTTATTGATGTATTAATCTAACAATGCTCAATTTGTGGTTTAGTTGCTCTGTGTGCCTCATATAGCAGGGCACGGTAAATATTAAGTTTTTTTTTTGTATTTCAGGTGAGTGTATTAAGTGTCATTTGTTTCATGTTGTTCGTTACTTCAAAAACTTAAGCTGTATTGAGTTGGCACCCTTATTCTTTTCTAGTTATCGTACTTTTCATATCATTCTATTTCCAGTGGCCTCATCTAGTTGCATTGAGTTTTGTATTAAAAGGTCTCATCTTCTTCCTTGTTTATATAATTTCATTATCCAATATCTCTGTTTTTATATCTCAAAGCCAGTGTTCAGTGTAGTAAAGCTAGCCCAAATCTTTACTTGAGATTTAATGTCTCTTTGCCCATTTGGTTTGTTCTTCCGAGCTAAGCCATTCTTTATTAGCGTTTTCAATAACTTCTCTCCTATTCCTTCTGTAATTTGTAAGTCCTTACTCTTTCCAAATAACAATACCCAGAGTATTGTGTTACAATACTCTGGACTCTCAAGCAGCGTACAGAAGTTTGTAAATTATAACCGAAGAAAATATCGAAAGACGAAAGAATTCAGGCTGTAGAAGAATATTATATTCACATAAAAAGTGGTTTTGCTGTACCACAAACTAACTGTTTAAAACAACTGTTAACAAAAATAGAATAAGCTTAGTGAGATCCAGTCTCCGTTAGAAGAGGACACAAGAAGAAGAAAATACTTACTTTCACCCAAGAAGTCATATTTATGTCATATAATTTGTAAGCGCTTAACTGTTGAACTCTTTGGGAATGTTGTAAAACGAAGGCTACATCCTTTTTTAATTGTTCGTCTAAACTCCACCAATCGCTTTTAAACAAATACTCTGGAATTAAATTAGCCTAAAAAGATAAAACACAAACATAATATTTTGAGGTTATGTTACTTTTATATATTTAAATATTTTTTTAAAAATTTTCGGATTGGAAATTGAAACTTCAAAACATGTAATTTCAGTTACATTTAACTTGTGAAGCTTCTTATATGGTCTGATAATCGAAGTGACGATCTTCCTTCAGTCCTTTTACCATCTACTTTGCATTTAACCACCAATCTCTCCATAACTTCTCTTTGTCTGGCTTTGTGCCCAAAATAACTCAATATATTTTGGTTGATGATTGTGGTAAGCCTAGTGGTGGAGTCGAATTCTATTAAATTGAGATATTTGTGCAGTGTGGTGTTCAAGGTATGTGCATAATTCTACAGTAAAACCCAGTGGCGTGCTGTGACATTTTCGGAAGAGAAAGCGATTCAATAAGGGTTTAACAAATATTTTCTTACGAGGGTCGAGATCAAAACATATACCTACTTAATAGGTGTATACCTAATGTATTACCTGTTAACTTATATCGACTAAAAACAAGAACTACAAAAAATTAGGTATAGTGTTTAACCCAGTCTGAGAGACATGCACACACCTTGAGAATGAAATTCGGGTGATACAAAATCATTGAGGCAAGGAGGATTTACTCTTATAAGCGGGCGTCACTCCATCCCGCCCCAATGCTTCATACTATCCACTTCCCCTCAGATAGCACTCTGATGCGCTATATGGGCTCTCTATCAGCAAAGTGCTTATTATGTGGGAGTCCTGGATACAAGGACTCACAAACGAAATCCTACCCCGATCAATGCAGGTTAGTGACTCTACCCACATAACAATTTCATGTTCTTAGTAGATTCATAGAACATACTTTTCAGAAAAAGTATATACTAAGAATATGCGCAATTACCATTGCGAATGTGCAGAGCACATACTGAGTATATACTACATTACAGTACTTAAACGTTCTATGCATATACTTAGAATGTACTACCGCACTTCTTTTCAGTATATACTAAGAATATACTTTTTAGAACATTCCAAGGACGTGCTATAAACCTTCTATTTATATACTTAGAACGTACTACCGCACATCTTTTTAGTTTATACTAAGAACGTACTTTTGAGAATATTCCAAGGAAGTGCTATAAACCTTCTATTTATATACTTACAACGTACTACTGCACATCTTTGTATTAGAAGAATATATTTTTAAGGATATTCTAATAAAGTGCTATCAAGTGCTATATTGCTCAGAAGTATGTTTTCAGCATCACCTAATCTCATCTTAGGTTCTACTGGTTCTACCAAATACCTATTATATTTACATATTTTAATGGCAAATGTGAATGTAGTTAGTACCTACATTCTGCAATATTACTTAAAAGTAAGTACATATTTATAAATTTTAGTTATCTATATAAGCTATTATATTATAATATTTAGCTAAACTAAACCCTGGCGAAGCGTCCGTGTAACCACTGTTACCATTGGTAACAGTTAAAAATCTTGCAATAAATATTTTATGACTGTTATGAAATAATTCCATTTATATTTTTTACCAACAGAAATATTTGTTAATAGTACCTAATTCAGTAAATGGCCAACTAGACGCACGAAAATATTGGCGAGATAAATGAATCCACCTTTATTAGATGCTGTTACCAATACTGGCAGTGGTAACGCAGGAGAAACCTCGCTATCGCTCGGGACTAGCTCGTTTCTAAAAATTTTGAAGGAGCGACGGCTCTGTTCGAGCGACGAGAGACGGCGCGCGGGCACGCTGTGTATATCAATATTGTCACCATTTTGAGGA
Source organism: Diabrotica virgifera virgifera (assembly GCF_917563875.1). Lineage (NCBI taxonomy): Eukaryota > Metazoa > Arthropoda > Insecta > Coleoptera > Chrysomelidae > Diabrotica > Diabrotica virgifera. The sequence goes on along the minus strand of NC_065451.1, from coordinate 109,245,904 downwards.
TTGGTAACATTAGTTTAGTACCTATTACAGATTACAGTGTTCGTGCATTTAAACATGGAAGAGTATTGCTACGTATTTGCGTAATTGATCAACTACTTGAAAAGTTATTCTCCTTGTATATTTTTTTATATAGAATTTTGAAGAAAAAAAAATTATATTATTGAAAATGGAAGAATTAAAATATAAACAATAGTTTTCAAAATCTATTCTTTTTCCTACTTGTTCATTTTTTTATGTTAATTTTATGGTAGAATAATACAGCGTGTGTCAGCCAAATGAAATAAATTCAATAGTTCAAATACTAATTGTTTTTTTTTTAAAATGCTCAGATCTGTCGATTAGTATTTTAAATCTTAATTTTTTACATAAAATAATAATGTATACAGGGTGTCCCAATTTAGAAATATGACGTCATCGTTAATTTTCTTAAATGGCAACACTGTTATTTTAATGGCTATTTAGATAGAGCGTGTAAAGCTATACATAACTGCAAAATATCAAATTTTTATTTTTTAACATTTACAAGATAATAAAAAATAAAGTTATGTCTGTAATGTGGAATAAACTTAATAGTTCAAATAATAATTGTTTTTTTTGAAAAATGCTTAGACCTGTCGATTAGTATTTGAAATCGAAATTTTTTGCATACAATAATAATGTACACAGGGTGTCCCAATTTAGAGATTTAATGTTATTTTTTATTATCTTGTAAATGGTAAGGAATAAAAATTTCATATTTTGTAGTTATGTATAACTTTACACACCCTATCAAAATAGCTATCAAAATGACAGTATTGCCATTTAAGAAAATCAATGATGACGCCATATCTCTAAATTGGGACACCCTGTATATATTATTATTGTATGAAAAAAATTTTCATTTGAAATACTAATCGACAGATTTAGTCATTTTTCAAAAAAAAACAATTAGTATTTAAACTATTGAATTTATTCCAAATTACAGACACGACTTTGTTATTTTTTATTATCTTGTAAATGGTAAGGAATAAAAATTTGATATTTTGCAGTTATGTATAACTTTACACACCCTATTCAAATAGCTATCAAAATGACAGTATTGCCATTTAAGAAAATCAATGATGACGCTATATATCTAAATTGGGACACCCTGTATACATTATTATTGTATGAAAAAAATTTCCATTTGAAATACTAATCGACAGATTTAGTCATGTTTAAAAAAACAGTTAGTATTTGAACTATTGAATTTATTCCATTTGGCTGACACTCAGTGTACATATGTTTAGTTTGTTTATTATTTATTGTTATACCTGTTACATATACATAATTACATACATATAATTTGGGAATAGTGATTTGTTTAATTTTATCCCACAGGATTGAAAACAAAAACTTATATTTGGGAGGTTCAAAATAATTTTTTTTAAATAAGATTTTTTTACATCTGGTTTGGTAACACTTTAGAAAAAGTCACGCGTCGCCACTGAAACTAAACTATGTATGAGTAACTAAAATTTATATACTTATATGTACTTACTTAGTATATGTATTTATTAAATAATATTGAGTTACCAAAATAGATTATTACTATATAGTACTTTATTATCATTCGTCTTCATCCTTAACACTGCCACACTGCATAGATACATATTTTCGATAATTTAATATATTTTACCGTTGTTTCCTACCCTGATCCATTCAGGTAAGAAATGGTCAGACAAGACGGGGTAAGGGGAAATGTATTGTTGAAGTGGAATAACAACAGTGCACCGGTGAGTGTTGCCAAACGGAGGGAAATTTCACTTTTTGCGGGAATTTTGAACATAAAAGGTGATAAAGGGAAAAGTTAACTCAAAAGGGAATTTTTGTTCCGGTCCAAATTATTAAATATTAAAAAAAAATCAAAATATTAGGAAAAAATTAAACATATCTTCTCAGATTTTGTAAACAGGAGTGAATTTTTTTATAAAAGTGGGAATTTTTAAGGTTGACGGAAAAAGCTTACTCGATGGTTGGCAACACCAAAGCCTTTGGTTGTGAGTGGGTTTTGGCATGCTTTGGTTCTGGAATGGCCCGTATCACAGCCTCCCGTATTGATAAACATACTCGTGATAAACTCGAAATGGTAAAGTTATTTCAATTATGAAAACGAATTTTTAATAATAAACGTTAATACAATTAATGTTTAAACTTTTTTACCATACAACAATTTTGAAATGAAATTCGTCCAATACTACCTACATACATAAATTTTATTAATTATTCTAAAATATAACGAAGTTGATAATCTATAAGGCTAATATTATACTTCCTATACATACATATTATTTTTAAGATATTTTAAAAGTATCTACTTATAAGTATGTGCTAAGAATATTCGATAAAGGTATATTCTAAGAATAAACTTTTACGAATATTCCGAGTTACTACGTACACGAATGTACTCAGTATATTCGGTACGAGAATATACTTTAAAGTATATGCAAAGAACATGAAATTTAGAATGTTTTTAAGGTACATGCTATGCTTGTACTAAAAAGAATATACTCCGACGAATGTTGGTAGTATATGCTTAGAACATGATACGAACATCATTGTTATGTGGGTAGTGACTTAGTATATCCTATATCTAGTGACTTATCATCGATCTGTACTGCTTGCTCAGGGTCGAGTCCCTGCTCCAGGCTTGGTTTCTTTAAACTTAAAAAGAAGAGTTCTATTCAAAATTGTTTTTATATTCCGATTTCGAATCACCTTCCATAACACACAACTTTCAACAATATGACATTTATTTACTTATACTTGAGTCCTATTCTCTTATCAACCAATGCAAATTTTTTGTCGATAACATCGTCGTAAAATTTTGAATTTTCTGATAATGGTTTAATAAATGCAGTCTTTTTCAATGGATAATAGGGCTAACTTGGAAAGTCTGTCTTCACTTGTAAAATTTATTGTAAAACTTTTGATGCGTTTGAATACTGAAAAACTTCGTTCAACTGATGCACTTGTAGCTGAGATAGTTAGTACCTACTACTTAATTCACACAACTTGCCCACTTCACACAGAGACTGATTTAAACCAGTAGTATTAAAAAAATTCTACCGATTCCTAAGTATTTCTTTATCACTAATTTCAGGTGTTTTATAAATGACATTTAACTAAGAATGAAAAGCTAGATTATCAAAAAAAAAATCATAATTTAATCGTTCTGAATTAAATAGATACATACCTCTGTGGGAGATTTTAATGAATTATAATTAGACATATTAAAATTACATAATTCTACATATTTTTATTTCTTTAAAATTTTCAAAGTGATAATTCATTTGTTGTAGAATATTATCAAAAATTTCGATGTATAATCGTCGATAGGTCTCTCTTTGGCCGACAATATCAATCATCATTATTTTTCTTTTAGGTTCGAAGCCCATATTTTCAGCTTTATCCCAAATATTTTTAAACAGCTCATTTTTTTAATCATCATAAGTCATCAAATTGTCTTATACAAAATGCAATGTCACTTGACTTCGTCTGTAAAATGTCGTAGGTACTATAAAATATCAGTAAAAGGAAAAATCTCAAAATGTCAAATAAAATATTAGTAAAAATATTAAGCAAAAAATTGAAATCGAGCCATTTGTACCTAAATACCTACCCCTTATAGCAGCAGTAACAGACTTCGCATCTCGGTTTCGAATCGGAAGCGGTCGGACGAGCGCTTCCAGGAGTATCAAAATTCGCGTGAAAGGAACATGACTAGCGAGTGAGGTTATTAAACCCTGACCAATTTTTGAACGGGACAAATGCATGACAAGCAGCGATTTTGAAATGCGCTTCCGTCAGGACCGGACTGAATCGTTGAATTGTGTGCTTATTTGAGACCGTTCGTATGCGATCAAATTTTAATAATGTTTCAACGCCTATTAGTTACATAATAGATTACTTAGATTGGGGAAACATTGTTGATATTTAAATACTAATTAATAATATATGTAATTTCTTATATGGAAGTATAGGGAAGCACCGCTTCCCCCGCTTCCATGGACCGCACGCCTCTGGTAAAACCACATGTTTGAAGGTCATTATACATTCTGAGACTTTTTGATGGTCTAACTTTCTGCAGCTTAGGTAGACATAATAAATATATTCACCCATACCAGGCGTAGTTTGGTGTTCTTAGCCATGGGCGTATCTTTCCATATTTTAGTAAGTTCGGCCGTTGCTGAATTGGCTTTAGTAAGGCAGCTTATGTTCAAGTTCATCTGTTGATGACGACAGTATTTATAAGGTATCGTCTACATAGAGGGTTTAACCCATTTCTTGACCCCTGACTGTTATTTCTCTTTGGCATCCATCGAAGACAGTGCGCATGATGTTTTCTCTATATGTTTTGAATGTTGAGTACTGTTGACTCTTACGTTTTCTATTTTGTTGATGTAGTTATTTTGGTACGTGTAGTAGGTGTTCCAGGTATTTCTTTTAGCATGTGCCACATGGCATGCCACTTTACATTGTCGAGTGCTTTTTAGTAGTCGAAGAAGCATAAATAAGTTTCTAGATTAAATTGTATAGACTTTTCTATAACTGGTATCAAACTGAGAATTTGTTCTTGTATTTTCTTCTAGGAAATCCACATTGTTCTTGTGAATCTGTGCTAAAGAGTAGCTAAGAAGAATTTTACTTCATATTTAGGGTTATTGTACGATAGGTATTACAGTCAGTTGGTGAACCTTTCGGATTTTGAAATATGTGGTTTTTCTTCATTCGTTTGTTGTGTATCCGCTTCTTTATGGACTTATGGTAGCTAAGAGACCACATTTCACAATGTTGTTTCCATATCATCGTTATGTCCTCTTTACTGGTGATGGTTCTTTACAAGATATACTTGCCATACAGTTCTTTGGACATTCGACGGTCGATGTATCCTTTTAGTTTTTACTAGATTCAGTGTCTCGTCAGTCACTCGACAAAGACATCGAGACAGACAAAGCAACAGAAGTATACGAGAACGTTGCAAAATTCAAAATATTAACAGGTGGATAAAAACAAGAAAGAAAAACTGGAACGAACATGTAAATCGAATGGAACCAGATAAATTAGCGAACATCTGTAAAAACAAAAAGCCGTATAGCAGAAGACCCGTTGGAAGGCCGCCGAAAAGGTGGAAAGACAATGTACAGTCAACAACAACTGAAACAGAATAAGAGGCAGACAAACAGGAGTAATCCTAGTCGCGCGAAGAAGAGGAAGAAGAAGAAGTCAGTCACCCAATGATTTTTTTACCTAGTTTTTCTTTAGGATTTACTGCATCTATAATCCATGCCTTTGCATGTTTCCATGTTTGATTAGGATCTTCAGTACTTTGTGATGGTAATGTATTACTATGTCTTAGCGCTTGTTTGCATTTTTCAGGCTCTTTAGTTATGTATTTGATTATTTTATTTGCTTCTGTTTAATTACCTAATTTGATACAGAATTAGGTTTGTCAAAGTTTATGATCCGATCCACAATAAGTTCATCGTTTATCATTTTCTGGCAAGTATATAATAATTTATGTCTTCTTCTTCTTTAAGTTCTTGGAAATCTTTCAATCACCAAAGAAAAGAAAAGATGGTTCAGATTTCTCGACTTAGTAGTCATTCGATCAGTTTAATTCTGAAGCTGCCTCTGGTTAATTTACTGGAATGTAGATTGCCAACTATCCCTCCATCTTTTAGGTGGTCTTTCGGGAGGTGCTTAATCGGGTGGGTTATTTTCTAGGACAATTTTTTAGAGTCTATTCTTATCCATTCGTCTTACATAGTTGTACCACAGGCTCTGGTGCTGCCTTCCCCATCTTACAATATCTTGAATTTTGCATTGCTCTCTAATGTTTGTATTTCTCACCCTGTCTCTTTTTGTTTTCACCACTATTGTTCTTAGGGTTTTCATTTCGGCAACCCTTAGCATATGTTTCGTTTTGCTGGTGTCTTCACGCACTTCTGTGCCGTATGTCATGATCGGTCGTATGCAAGTCTTGTAGATTCTAATTTTACTATCTGTGCGCATATACGGACTTGACCAGATTCTCCTCCGCAGACATCCTGACAATGCAGTTACTTTGTTCATCTGACTCCTCAGGTCCTTTACTGGGTCGTGGTTGCGTGATATAGCTATGCCCAGATATCTGAATTGCTTCACCTCTTCTATGGGGTTGTTCTCAACCATTAACTTACATCCGAGCGGATGTGTTGCTATTGTCATACATTCAGTTTTGTTGGTAGAGGTTGTCATATTTAGTTGGCGGCTTATTTGAAAGAACTGAAAGAGTTGTCTCTGAAGATCATATCCTGATTCGGCAATAATTGCTGCATCATCTGCGTAACACACCATATCAATTCTTTTGTTGCCCATTCTATATCCGAGATTTAGAGATGTTACTTTGTTTATAATTTTACCCATGAGTAGGTTTAACAAGAAGGGGCTTAAAATGCCGCCTTGTCTAATTCTTCCCGGTGTTAGAATATTTTCAGTGAATTGGTCTCCTGCTCTAACTTTGGTTATGTTGTTTTAATTTAGGTTATGGACTATCTTTGTTATGGTGGTCAGAGTTTTATTTTCTATTAATATATTTAAAATGTCTCCCGAGCGAACCGTGTCAGAACAATGAAGAAATATACGCTGGCATGCCGAACTCTATAGCTTTTTCTTGTATTTGTTTTATTATAAATACTGCATCTGTTATAGACTGCCCATTTGTAAAACCTTGGTATTCTTCAGGATTAGTCATTTTGCCTTTCGAATTTTTCCGTAAGAATACCCGTGAAAAGTTTTATCGTTTTATTTAAGAGGGTTATTCCTCTGTAGTTCTGTGGGTAAGTTTTTTTCCTTTTTTAAATATGGGGACTGTGATGCTCTTATGCCATTCCTCTGGTGTTTCTGTTTCGTGTAAAATTTTTTTAAATAGTTGTGACAATTTACTTACAAGTTCAGGGCCTCCATATTATAAAAGTTCGTTGGATATACCATCCGTACCAGGAGATTTTCTGTTTTTTAGCTTTTTGATCTTAGCTTGTATCACTTTGTTATTGATTGTAGCACTTATATCAATCCGTTTCGTATTCGTTTATATTCAGAGTTTCTTCACTGTCATAATATCTCTTTAAAAAGCTATTGCCATGCCTCTATAGGTACTCCCTTGGTCTGCACGAACTTGTTAACTGGTTTTTTCCTGTTCCGAAGCATTTTCCATACTTTCTTTTGGGCACCATATAGGTCGTAGTCCATCTCGTTATTGAATTTAGCCCAATGTTCTCTTTTGATTGATTATATTCTTGCGTCTACTTTGTTTTTTACTTGGGCATATTCTGTGAGAGCTTCTTTCGAATGTGTGCTTTTATATCAGGTAGCGTTTGCGTTTTAAATCAGAGAGTTCCTTTACCTCTTGACAAAACCACGGCTTGGTGTGGTTTGACGCTCTCCTATTAATTTTCCGCTTTCCAATCGCTTTTTCTGCTGTTTCGTTTATGAATTTCTTAATTTTTTTTGCCAATTATCTTCTACTCCCCATTCTGGTTGTAACTTGAAGAGTACAGGGGAAAGACAAGCAATGTCACTTTTTCATGAATTTTGGCTTTTCTCACCATGTGGTAGCAAAAACTGAGTACTATCGACTAGACTATCGATACAGAACAATATACTACATTCGCTCTCGCGAGATTTTTTTTGAGACATTCGGAATAGGAAACCTACAACACAAAAATTCCTACCTCACACTGTTAACTGCTAAAATCAACTCAAATCAACTCAAATCAACTTAATCTTTCATTAAAAAAAGAAGAATTATTAGAAATAGTGGGAGTGTCTACTAATCTCATAAAATTTTGTGAAGTTTATTTCTACAAAATATTTTTATTTTGTACAATAAATAATTTTCTCATTTGCTACCAATACATTATAATGGTTTAAATAAATAAATATTGATTGGCGTAAGGTTTATGTTATTTTTATGTCTGTTTACTATTAATAATATATAATATGAGCAGGTGCGTTGGTTTTGTAGTAATTTCCAGTCACTTCTGACAACTGAATTTTTCAAAAAAGAAATTACTAACGTCAGTGTCAAAAAAAATCTCGCGAGAGCGAATGTAGTATAACCAGAAATAGCAGTCTATATAAATTTTTTAAAAATTTGTATCCGGGCGGCATATTTACAGATGCTTGCGTGTGTAGACACCAGGGTGTTGAAATCAGTTAGGGTTTGGAAAAACAGTACAGTTACAAATACTAGCAGATTTGGACACCAGAGTGTTGAATCCAGCTAGCTTTTTTAGTAATTAATATACATGCATAAATGCTAACGGCTATTGACTTTGATTTTATATACCAACTACTGTGGAAAAATATTTAAGTGATTTAGGTATTAGTAAATAATTAAACGTTGTTGGGATATAAACAATAATATATTAACACAAAAGAACAACATAAAAAATAATGTTGCTTTGAAGCTATTTGCTTGTGGAATTTTTATAATTAACTATTTAGATGGGAAATAAGCCACAATTAAATTGAAAAAAATAATTTTATTAACGTTTTGATGCCCAAATCGGGTGTCGTTGTCAAAATAAAAAATGCTACTACAGGGTGTTTAATAAAGAATGGGCAATAGCTTAACCTCAGGTTCCTGAGGTTAAAATAGGCCGATTTAAGCTAACTTACCTTAGTACAAAGTTTATAATAACCGAAATACAGGGTGTCAAAGTTAAACTTTTTTTTAATTTATTATTGAATATTTCCTGACAGGCATGAGATATCAACACGAAATTTGGTATGTGGAGGTTTTTCGGGACGAGAAAACTAAATTCCCTACCAAAGGTTATGTGTTGCCCAGAGGGCGCCACATACGCCTTTCAGCACTCATTTAGTACGTTCAATTTTTTTTATGTGTCACTCCGTATAATTTTGACATTAAAATTTGTATTCCCCTGTTAGTTTTACTTAAAAACGGTATACTTCTTTCATCTCCCTAAACTCAACCGTTTACGAGATAAACGCATTTTAAATCTGCGGTGCAACATAATTTTTAGCATATCATTGTAGTTACATCAGAAAAATAACTTAAAACCATAAAATTATCCAAAAATGTATCGCAAATTTCTTCAAATGGAATTTGCGATGCAATGCCATAAATTTGAGAACTGGCACAATTATTATGGTTTTAAGTTATTTTTCGGGTGTAACTACAATGACATTATGCTAAAAATGATGGTGTATCGCAGATTTAAAATGCGTTTATCTCGAAAACGGTTGAGTTTAGTTTAGAGAGATGAAAGAGGTATAGCTTTTTTAAGTAAAACTAATAGCAGAATAAAAATTTTTATGTCAAAATTATACAGAGTGAGGGATAAAAAAAATTTAACGTAATAAATAAGTGCTGAAAGGCGTATGTGGCGCCCTCTGAGCAATACATAATTTTTGGTAGGGAATTTAGTTTTCTCGACCCCAAAAAACTCCACATACCAAATTGCATGTTGTTATCTCATATCTGTCAGGAAATATTCAATAATAAATAAAAAAAAAGTTTAAATTTGACACCCTGTATCTCGGTTATTATAAACTTTGTACTAAGTAAGTTAGCTTAAATCGGTCTATTTTAACCTCAGGAACCTGAGGTTAAGCTATGGCCCATTCTTTACCAAACACCCTGTATATTAAACAAAAATGTTGTTGCTTAGTAAAAAATTCTACTAATAATTTTTTTAATCTGACTCATTTATATTGGCAATTCATACATATATTATACATTTTAAAGTATTTTTTACTAAACAACAACATTTTTGTTTAATTTAGTAGTACGTATTGTGTATTTTGACAACGACACCCGATTTGGGCGTCGAACCGTTAATAGAATTATTCTTTTTATTTAATTGTGGCTTATTTCCCATCTAAATAGTTAATTATAAAAATGCCACAAGCACATAGCTTCAGAACAACATTATTTTTTATGTTGTTTTTTGTGTTAATATATTATAGGATAGTATAGTTGATCCAAAAGATGGCATAACTCAGACATCCAAAGTGAAAGTTATCCTTCAACACCAAATTGTTCTATATGGTCCACACAATGTCCAGAAAAAAGTCACACCATTTTGAGCGTCGGGTTTGGGGGGAGAGGGAGGAGAGGGGGGAGAAATCGGTAAATTCGTAGTTTTTTAAGTTTTTCGCCAATATTTCTAAAACTATGCGGTTTAGCATGAACAACCCTCTACACAAAATTGTTCTACATTAAATTTGAAATAAAAATGGCCCTATGCATAATCTTTCTAAAATGAATGGTTCCAAAGTTACGGAGGTAGTACTGGTCCAAAAAAAGGCCTAACCCAAACATCCAAAGTAAAAGTTTTCCTCCAACACTAAAATGTTCTATATGGTCCACATATTGTTCAGTAAAAATTACACCATTTTGAGCGTCCGGTTTGGGAGGGAGATGCGAGAGAAGCCGGTAAATTAGTAGTTTTTTAAAGTTTTTCGTCAATACTTCTAAAACTATGCTTTAGCGTAAACAATGTTATACACAAAAATATTCTACATGAAATTTAAAACAAAAAATGTTGTATACATAATTGTTATAAAATCAACGGTTCCAGAGTTACGGAGGGTGAAAAGTCGAGGTTTTCGATACTTTTTATATTTTTTGGGCAATATTTATGATATAACTATACCAAAAACCCAGACATCCAAAGTGAAAGTTATCCTCCAACACCAAATTGTTCTATATGGTCCACATAATGTTCAGAAAAAAGTCACACCATTTTGAGCGTCGGGTTTGGGAGGGAGAGGGGGGAGAAATCGGTAGATATAAAAAGTATCGAAAACTTCCACTTTTCACCCTCCGTAACTCTGGAACCGTTGATTTTATAACAATTATGTATAGAACCTTTTTTGTTTTAAATTTTAAGTAGAACATTTTTCTATAGAACATTCCTTACGCTAAAGCATAGTTTTAGAAATATTGACGAAAAACTTAAAAAAACTACTAATTTACCGACTTCTCCCCCATCTCCCCCCCCAAACCGGAAGTTCAAAATGGTGTAACTTTTTACTGAACAATATGTGGACCATATAGAACAATTTGGTGTTGAAGGAAAACTTTTACTATGGATTTCTGGGTTAGGCCTTTTTTTGGACCAATTATACTATACTACCTCCGTAACTTTGGAACCGTTAATTTTAGAAGGGTTATGCATAGAGCCTTTTTTATTTCAAATTTAATGTAGAACAATGTTGTGTAGAGGGTTGTTCATGCTAAACCGCTTAGTTTTAGAAATATTGACGAAAAACGTAAAAAACTACGAATTTGCTGATTTCTCCCCCATCTCCCTCCCAAACCCGACGCTCAAAATGGTGTGACTTTTTTCTGATCATTATGTGGACCATATAGAACAATTTGGTGTTGGAGGATAACTTTCACTTTGGATGTCTGTGTTTGGGTCTAACTATACCATACTATTATTGTTTATATTCCAACAACGTTTAATTATTTATTAATACCTAAATCACTTAAATATTTTTCCACAACAGTAGGTATATAAAATCAAAGTCAATAGCCGTTAGCATCTATGCATGTATAACCACTAAAAAAGCTAGATGGTTTCAACACTCTGGTGTCCAAATCTGTTAGTATTTGTAAATGTACTGTTTTTACAAACCCTAACTGATTTCAACACCCTAGTGTTAACACACGCTAGCGTCTGTAAACGTACTGTTTTTCCAAACCCTAACTGGTTTCAACACCGTGGTGTCATCACGCGCTAGCATCTGTAAATGTACCGTTTCTCCAAACCCTAACTGATTTCAACACCCTGGTGTCTACACACGCAAGCATCTGTAAATATGCATCCGGGCGAAGGACCAGTATTGTTCGCACGCCACCGGACAAAAATAAGAAATGTTTTTTGGTGCATTATTAAATTAATAACTTAATATAGATTAATATTATATTAAGATTATAGACCAATAATTGCTATAATTCTGCTAATAATCTCCTAAGTAGTTTTTAGATATCATAAGAATTACCACAGCCTTTATTAGTGTTTATCTCAATATTAGTCCGTTCTTAAACGGTAAAATATTGCAAAATCTCTAAATTTTAAAGAACCGCTTGGATTGACATGAAATTTGGCATACACATAGCTAATAAGTTAAAGAAAAAAAGTGATATTGTGCCGATATGTGCTCTTGCCCTGGGGGTGGTTTTCACCCTTTCTTGGGGGTGAAAATATTCGTCCAAAGAAAGTCAGGAAATGGATAAACTGGCTAATTTTAAGTAACTTTTGTTCTATAGAGTTTTTTCACTAAGTCAATACTTTTCGAGTTATTTGGCAGTGAATATGTTCATTTTTTCAACAAAATAACCATGCTTTTAGACGTTTTTTCGCAAATAACTTAAACAGTAAGTATTTTGTCGAAAAAACATTCGTAGCAAAAATATAGCCTGTAAAAAATTTTAAAAAATGGTGTATATATCACGTCTCTACACCTAGTAGAAGCAAAGTTATAGCTAATGAAAAATTAGTCATATTCGTCAAATTCCAAATGGAATAATTGAACGTAAAATAACCAAAAATGAAGCACATTTCGGGGAAAACTCATTACAACTTATTTAAAGTGTTAAAAAAAGCTTCATTTTTGTTTTATAAAAAAAATTTCTAGCATCAAAATTAAACAAGTTACGCTCAAAATAAAATTAGTCCCTTTTGGTTTTGGTAAAAAAATCGAGAAAATCACACCCTAATTAGTATCTTAAATGAACTTAATTTTTACGACTTCACAAGTTTCTTGATTCGCGTATATATTGTTTATATGATTTGTAAGTTTCATCGGTTCAAAGTCCTTATTATTGAAAGGGCTGTAGTTAAAAGGGGTTGAACGAGTCACTGATCACGAATGTATGCAAATTTAGAAACACCAAATCTTAATCAATTTTTGTCTAACAGAAAAACAAAAAAATACATGATATTCAGAAAAGCAAATCTGACTTTTTTTTTGTTTTTCGAGATTTTTGGCATCTCTAACAATTTTTAAGTTATTTTGAAAAAAAGCATATTTTTCAAAATTAAAATTTTTAAAAATTTTACTTTGAAACCAAATTTTTTCAAAAATAAGCACTTCGAATTGATAAAACTTACAGATCATATAAAGACAACATAAGTAAAATAATTTGTGGAGCGGTAACGACTAATTTCATTTAAGTTGCTAATTAGGGGGTGGTCTTCCCGATTTTTTTTTGCAAAAACCAAAGGGGCCAACTTTATTTTGAGCGTAACTTGCTTAAATTTAGTGCTAGAAACTTTTTGTAAAAACATAAATAAAGCTTTTTTTAAACACTTTAAAAAAGTCAATATGGGTTTTCCCCAAAAAGTGCTTAATTTTTTGGATATTTCACGTCGAAATATTCTCTTTGAAATTTGGTGAATATGAATCTATTTTTCATTGGCTATAACTCTGGTTCTATGAGATCCAGAGACCTAACGCGTACACCATTTTTTTTTTACTTTTTTATAAGCTATATTTTTGCTAAGAACATTTTTTTCGACAAAATACTTACTTTTTGAGTTATTTGCGAAAAACCGTCTAAAAATGTGGTTATTTTGTTGAAAAATGAACATATTCACTCGCAAATAACTCGAAAAGTGTTGACTTGGCGAAAAAGCTCTATAGAACAAAAGTTACTTAAAATTAGTCAGTTCACCCATTTCCGGCCTTATTTTGGACATATATTTTTTCACCCCCAGGGCAAAAGCACACATGGGCACAATATCACTTTTTTTTCTTTGACATGTAAGCTACACGTATGCCAAATTTCATGTCAATCAAAGTGGTTCTTTAAAATTTAGAGCAAAAACCGTGAAAGAATGGACTATATTTATAAAATGTGACATTCCTTGTTTTCCCCTGTACTCTTTACTTGATCTCTTTTAGTTTGCTGGTATGTAATCCTGTTCTCATAAAGGAGTTTTGAACTCTCTGTTGCTAGCGAATCGGTATTGTATTTTTCGATGCATACTGGGGATTTTCTGTTGCATAAAACAAGGTTGTGATCGGTCCCCAGGTTAGCAATGTTATGGCTCTGACATTAAGTACTTGTGACGGTGTTATCACTTGATTTGTGACTATAAAATTTATCATTGATCGCTTCTTCTTCTTCTTCAGGTGCCATCTCCGTTACGGAGGTTGGCAATCATCGTAGCTATTTTAATTTTTGAGGCAGTAGCTCTAAATAGTTGTTTTGAGCTGCATCCAAACCATTCTCTGAGGTTCTTCAGCCATGAAATTCGTCTTCTGCCGATGCTTCTTCTGCCATCTATCATTCCCTGCATTATGAGTCGCAGGATGCCATACTTCTCGCCCCACATCACATGTCCGAGATACTGTAGTTTTCTTTCTTTAATTGTAAGTTCAACTTCCTTCTCTTTACTTATTCTTCTCAGTACTTCATTATTCGTAACTCTATCTACCCAGGAAACCCTCATAATTCTTCTATAGGTCCACATTTCAAAGGCGTTAAGTCGTCTCATTGTCTCTATATTTAACGTCCATGATTCCAGCCCATAATATAGTACACTATATACGTAACATTTTGTTAGGCGTACTTTAAGAGCTAATGTTAAATCTTTGCTACATAGGACCTTCTTCATTTTTATAAAATTAGAACGTGCTTTCTCGATTCTGACTTTGATTTCTGCAGGGTAGTCATTATTTTCGGTTATAAGTGTTCCTAGGTAAGTGTACTTTTTTACTCTTTCGATCTGCTGGCCCTCTACTATCAAGATTTCGTTAGTATTATGGTTGTTTTTACTTATTTTCATAAACTTCGTCTTTTTGATATTGAGAGGGAGTCCGTACTCCCTACTACACCTTACTATTTTACTCATGAGTATTTGCAGGTCTGGTAAACTATCGGCTATTATTACTGTATCATCTGCATATCTGATGTTATTAACTAAGACTCCATTTACTCTTATGCCGACTGTTTCATTTTCCAGAGTTTCTCGCATTACCTCTTCAGAATAGGCGTTAAATAATAGAGGTGATAGTATGCAGCCTTGCCTGACTCCTCTCTTTATTTCCATTTCTTACGATGTTTCTTTTTCTATTCTTACTATTGCTCGCTGATTGTAATAGAGATGTGTTATTAGTCTTAAATCTCTTTCATCTAGGTTTTGAGTTTTTAGAATTTCCATGAGTCGGTCATGTTTTACTTTATCAAACGCTTTATTGTAGTTTATAAAACAGACGTAAAGAGAACGGTTAACATCCAAACATCTCTGTGTCAGCACGTTGAAGGAGAATAATGCCTCTCTGGTGCCCATACCATTGCGGAAGCCATATTGAGTGTCGCTAATATCCAGCTCCAGTTTAGAGTGTATTCTGGCGTGGATAATTTTCAGCAGAATTTTCAAGGTATGTGACATTAAGCTTATGGTTCGGTAGTCACTGCATTCTTTGGCATTCACTTTTTTTGGCAAACACACAAATGCTGATGTCAACATCTCTCTAGGGATGATTCCCGTAGTATAGATGAACAGTTCTACTATTATGTCCAAGTTTTTCTCGTTGACCAACTTAATCAGCTCGCTAGGTAATTCATCTGGACCAGCAGATTTATCAGTTTTCATAGAGTTTATTGCCTGACTAACCTCTGATTTCGTTATCTCTGGGCCTATGTCTCCGGTTTGGCTATCTACGGATGTACTAGCTTCTCTCTGGTCATGAAATAGTTCCTCGATGTACTCTTTCCATCGTCGTAGTTTTCGTTCTGTCTCCATTATAATATTTCAGTTTTTGTCGAGCAATATATTTGAGGTTCTTCTATTTCCTATTCCGGCTAGTTCTTTGACTTTTTTATGTAGGTTGAAGATGTCATATCTGTTTTGAAGTTCTTCTATTTCTTTACATTTTTCAGAGAAGTAGGTTTCTTTAGCCTCCCTAATTTTTCTTCTTATTTGGTTTTGAAGCTGTTTATAGCGGGTCTTATTTGTTTTGTTTTTTCTTCTTTCATTCATCAACTCTAGAGTTTCCTCCGTCATCCAATCTTCTTTCTTACATTTGATTGTTGTAAGTACTTTCTTACTTGGCTCTAATATCGAGGTTTTGAAGAATTGCCACTGCTGTTCTACGTTGCAATTATTTCCTGGGTTTCTATCTAGATTTGTGTTGATATCATGTTTCAAATTTTCTTTTGTTTCTTCTGACTTAAGTTTCTGTATGTTAAGTTTATTGTTGTTGTGGCTTTTTTGCGTCTTTTTTAGTTGAAGTTGAAACCTAGCAATAAGAAGACTGTGATCAGAAGATACGTCTGCTCCTGGATATGCCTTTACTGCCTGAATTGAGCTTCGATATCTGTGCTTTATTAGGATGTAGTCAATTTGATTTCTGACGATTTTGTTGTCTTTGTCAGCTGGCGATTTCCATGTATAAAGGCGTCGTTTAGGTAATTTAAAGAATGTATTTGCGACTATAACATTATTCTCCTGGCAAAATTCTATTAGGCGATCCCCTCTATCATTTTGTTCGCCAAGTCCATATGGCCCTACATTAGGGTAGCATTTTCCTTCGCCAATTTTTGCATTGAAATATCCATGATCACTGTTATGTCTCTAGATGCTGTGAACTGTAATGTTTTTGAAGTTCGCTATAAAAGTTTTCTATTTCTTCCTCATTTTTGTCAGCAGTTGGCGCATAAATCTGAATTAGGTTCATTTTTCCATGAGGTGTCAATAACTGCAACATTATAATTCTTTCGGATACCGGAACGAAGCCTATTACTGATCTCTTTACTTTTTCACTGAGGATCATAGCAACTCCATATCTGTGTTGGGTGTCGCTGCTTCCAGAGTAATAGATTCGCCCATTGCCTGTATTGAGTTCGCCAGAACTGGCCCATCTTGTATCGCTTATTCCTAATATATCGATATCTAGTCGCATCATCTCTTGCTGTATATTCCTCAGTTTCCCAGGTTCATACATACTTCTTACATTCCATGTAGCGATTTTGTAGGTGGATTTGTATATATTTAGGGAGCAGGGATTTCGCTGACTAACGGCCTGGGAAGCCCTGTCGTTACTGTTGTTTCTTCCCCTGCCGAATCTTGGCATCCGAGAACCATGATTAGTAGGTTGTTGATTGTCATTTCTGCAAGCCATGACGATTTCTAGGGATACTCCATGAGTCTTTAATGCAGTGGTTTCCCGTTGCCTTCTGCATTCTTATACCGTGGACCATTCTGTAGGGTTCATCCGCCTTCGAGACCGATTTCTCAGTCTCAGGACAAAAGAGTGCCCTGCCACTTACCAACTCATCCGCCCAAAGCCGTTGGTCAGTAAGTGGGGGATTGCTTATAGCGGCAATCATTCGGTAAAGAGCAGGTAGGTTGTAGAAAGAAATATAGTGACCCGTCTGACCTCGGAAACCTAATAGCCATTCGGGGTCGGAAGAAGAAGATGTAGCCAAGAGAGGCCGATAGGAAAGATTAAAGACATTTCACTCAAGACTAGTTGAAAAAAAGTAAAATGTGAACGCCCTTATGATCCGCCAGGTGCGTTTCATAAGCGTATGAGTATTAATACACTTTGTGTTCCCGCTCATACTTCAGGGTGTTGACTACAGGCTGTATGGCTCGTCCAGCATGCCATAGCACGAAGGGTAGGGTGCACGTCATTTTACAATGTAAACACCCCAACTCCATGGCCTGACATAGTCGCTGATCTGATGGCTGACCATTGATCGCTGGTCTCGATTATTGTTGAAAGTGTATTTATGTTGGTCTTTATGAGGAAAGTGTGTGTTATTGATTCTTATTTCATTTGTAGCGCAAAACTCTATTAGTGCTTCGCCGTTTTTATTAATTATTTCTTCGTTGTACTTTTGTTTTATACCTTGTGTGGCATCGTTTCCAAGCAATGCATTAAGATCCCCGAGTACGATAATTTTGTGTTTAGCATGTATGTTATCTACGGCATTTTGTAGTTGCTGATAGAAATTTTCAGTTCATAATTTATTTGATTCTTGTATATTCCCCGATGGCGTCCAAGTTACTAACC
The DNA here is from genome assembly GCF_917563875.1 of Diabrotica virgifera virgifera. NCBI lineage: Eukaryota > Metazoa > Arthropoda > Insecta > Coleoptera > Chrysomelidae > Diabrotica > Diabrotica virgifera. Next base: position 109,227,838 of record NC_065451.1, on the reverse strand, counting down.
TTCGCGGGTGATGTTTAAACATCGTGTTCACGATACTCAGCCATCACAATGTTAAACAGTATTTTATGGGACCAATCCATCAGCAAAGAGAACAAAAAGAGGATATATGAGTCTATAGTGATGAAAAGTATCATTCTATAAAGGTGTGATTTTTGGAGAAAAGCTGCAGGAAAATCTAAAAGAGAAAGAATTACCAACGAACGCATTAGAAATATAATGGGAACCAAACGAACAATCACCGATGAATTATTGACAAAACAGCTTATCTGGTTCGGACATATACAAAGAATTAATGAACAACCAATGCCAAAGGAAATTTTAAAATTGCAACCAGAAGGAAAGAGAAAACGAGGTAGACTGCGAAAAAGTTGTAGCGAAGAAATATACAAAGAGCTGAGAGAAAGAAACTTAGAAGAGAACCTACGGAATAACCGGACGAAGTGGCGATTGGAAGTCGACAAACAGCGGAGAATATTATAAATCGACATGTAGTAGTAGTTCTCACTAAGAACTAGGAAATTCTACGTCTTTTCAGACACCTTCTGTCATACTTAAATAGTCATTAATTAATAAGTTCATTGCAATTCCCGCCTTCATAGCGTCCCGCTACATGTCTAAGGGTTATTTTGCCATTTTCTGTCTAAAAGCTGGTCTTCTTGTCTAAAAACTACACCAATCAGTATACCATAGTTTGAAGGTAATTTGGTTCCTTCTCTAAATGTAAAATCACTTCGGTAAACTTACCTGATAAAACATTTCTGTTCCTATAATGCAATCCATAAAAAGCTGGAAACCGAAACCGAATGCTAATATACTTGCCATAAAAAATTGCAAACGTGTGGGGTTCTACAATAAATAAAGAAAAGATTAATATACACTTGAGTCCAGGGTTCTTTACCCGTGCGTCATTAATACCTGGCGAGATAAAACACATTCTTTTTATCTAGCATCATTCTCTTCCACGCATGAAACTAAAGACAAACCAGCTACCGCCTGTTATTAAGTAAAAACACATTTTATTTTAGAGAACGCCACAGTCTCAGTATATTGAAAAGAGATAGATACAAAAAAAGACGCGTAGTAATGTTTTAAGATTTATTGTGACGTTTCTGGTTTGTTCACTTTTGTGGCTGTCAGTCTGTTGAATTTTTTGCTGTTTTTTGTTGAACTTTAGCCTTTTGAACTTTTCTATATTACACAAACAGTTTTTTCAGAACCAATTTTATATTGGAGTTTGAAATTTTATGGTAAGAAAGTTAAAGTTTTCAATCCTAATAGCAACATTTATAATATTGAAAAATATTCAAAATATTACTAAAAGATTTTTAAATTCAAAACTTATTGGTCCATTCCCCTGGTAACACCTCCATGGCTTCTAAAATTGTTTTTATTCTAAGTGAAAAATAAGATTGTTTTGCCTTCGCATTGCAACTGAATAAAAATGGTATATATTTTTATTTTTATTTTATATTAGTATTACTCCTATAGAGTAACTAGGTCCATTTTCCGTTGGAACTTTACCAAGCTGCAGACGGGGGTTGTGAATTGCATAGTGTAGAATTCCTTCCCCTTTGTCTTCACTGCAGCATCCATCTGGCTTGCATATTGCAGAAGCCTTGGAGGTGTCACCAGGGAAATGGACCAATAAGTTTTCAATTTAAAAATCTTTTAGTAATATTTTTAATATTTTTCAATATTATAAATGTTGCTATTAGGATTGAAAAATTTTATCTTTCAATTGCCAGATGACTCTAGTCACCTAATCCATACACGTCAGTTGCAATGTGGGGGTAATTTTTCATGGTTAGTCACTTCGAGTATGGAGCAGCAGGCCTACGTCTTTTCGATGAGACTCCAATAAGAGTCGAAAATCGTCGATTCAAAGTGCTGAATTCCGTATTCTAAGTGAAAAATAAGATTGTTTTGCCTTCGCATTGCAACTGAATAAAGATGGTATTTATTTTTATTTTTATTTTATATTAGTATTACTCCTATAGAGTAACGAGGTCCATTTTCCGTTGGAACTTAACCAAGCTGCAGACGAAGGTTGTGAATTGCATAGTGTAGAATTCCTTCCCCTTTGTCTTCACTGCAGCATCCATCTGACTTGCATATTGCAGGAGCCTTGGAGGTGTCACCAGGGAAATGGACCAATAAGTTTTCAATTTAAAAATCTTTTAGTAATATTTTTAATATTTTTCAATATTATAAATCTTGCTATTAGGATTGGAAACTTTTTATCTTTCAATTGCCAGATGGCTCTAGTCACCTAATCCATACATGTCAGTTGCAATGTGGGGGTAATCTTTCATGGTTAGTCACTTCGAGTATGGAGCAGCAGGCCTACGTCTTTCCGATGAGACTCCAATAAGAGTCGAAAATCGTCGATTCAGAGTGCTGGACTGCGCTCCGTGTTCTAAGTGAAAAATAAGATTGTTTTGCCTTCGCATTGCAACTGAATAAAAATGGTATACATTTTTATTTTTATTTATGGTAAGTATTTTATTTTGTTAAGGAAGTTTTGTTAAGTGAGAGTTAAGGAATAAGAATATAAGGTTGTGTTAAGGTTCCGCCAAAGTGAATGAAATGACAAAAAGAAAATATGATATTGAATTTTTTTATAAATTGTTTATTTATTTATTAATCACTAATGATATTAAAAGAATTTGTTAAGCTACTTCAAATGTAGCTGTAATTCTCCACCAAAATTTTAAAGAAAAACTTACATGTGATTTATTTATTTAACAACGTCAAATTTTAACCCGTGATCGGAGCAGTAGCTACTTACTGTCACTTGCAGTTGCGTTTAGTAAATTTCCGACTTATTTTGTATGCTTTAAATGATGACGCACAGTTAACGTCGTTAATAACAATAAACGATCTTTATTCAGTCAGTCTACATGTTAAAAACTCAGTTCTTAACAGATGGGCACAACGTTTCAGTGAACATCTAAATATAAACGATATTGAAGGAGTTTACATCATAGAAAATCAACAAAATCTACATCCCCAACACTATACAGTGAAGACTGAACAAGAAAATGAGTGTCAAATGCTATCCTAAAACTCAAGGAATCGATGAAAGCTGTTCGGAAATGTATAGAAAAGGTGGTGATCAACTTTTTGCAGCAATCCATAAAATAATAGTACTTATATGGCAGAATGAATTGGTACATACCAGAAGAGTGGCTGAAGGGAATAATATGTCCGTTGCATTAAAAGACGTGATGCTATAGTCTGTTCGCTAAACTCAGACGCAACTTTCTAGATGTTTTAGTCGGTAATTTTGCCAATTTTAGTAAAATTGGCAAAAAATAAATACTAAATAGTTAATAATCACTAAATAGTTAGTAATTTTGCCAATTTTTGCAAAATTGGCAAAAAACAAAAAAATTATCGACTAAAATATCTAGCCAGTTGCGTCTGAGTTTAGCGAACCGACTATATTGTCGAATGCTGAAAATAAGTTGGGTTGAAGGAGTCACAAACTTTGAAGTAATACGAAGAATAGAAAAAGACTCAAAAATTTTGTTAACGATAAAACGAAGAAAACTCGAATATTTGGGTCACCTGATGAGAGGACATAAATACGCATTGCTTTAAAATATAATGCAAGAAAAAAAGGAAAACGCAATCTAGGCCGTAGAAGAATATCATTGTTGCGGAATTTGAGGAAGTGGTTTGGCTGCACCACTAATGAACTTTTTAGGTCAGCTGTAAGCAAGGTCAGGATAGCCTTGATGATTTTCAATCTCCGATAGGAGTGGTACAAGAAGAAGAAGAATAGTTAGATTAATAAAAGAAAATAAATGAAGTTTAAAATCTTATAAAATACAAACGTTTAGATAAGTCTCATAGTTAGATTAATAAAATAAAATATATGCACACAAAAATTTAAAAATATTGTTTTTTGTAATTTCTAAGTAAAAGTGTACTTACATATGACAATATAAAAGCGTCTAGGCATAATCCGAGCACAGTTAATATCAGCTGGCCTAATTCAATGAAATTTAGAGCTTCATTTAGGTCTTTGACGAATCTTAAAATAAATTGATAAACACATTAAGATATTTGTCTTAAGTTTTAATAAGAAGTGCTCCAGCCAGAGAAATAAGCAAAAAATAGACCAGGTTCGGGAAACTGAATTATCCTGTTTATTAACTTTTTTAGATATTGTAAACCTGTAGAAAGAATACCTACCGGTTTCCCGCCTAGAGTTTGGGGCCGTTTTATAATTATTAACAATTTAATTCAAAAAAACGCGATTTTTTTCACCCCATTAAAAAGCTGAATAGTTGACACAAAATTAACAAAATCTGATTTTTCAGAAAATTCAAAAAGCTTCAAAATGCTGTTTTTTGAAAGTTAAAAAGTCAATTTGTTGCTTCGCAAACTGCAAAATAAGTTAAAATCGCTATGTATTAATAACTTTTATTAAAACTAACGTAGATTTTTTTTAAATGAAAACTTCTTTAGGGACGTTGTGCATGTTTTGGATGGGTAAAACATTGAATTCGCGACCGTCATTACGACCGTCATCACTACCGTCATCGCTTTGGCGAAATACATTTTGTACGTATACACTGTGTCCGTAAAGTATGGAACAAATTCTTTTTTAGCTAAACAGAGCATTTTAAGAAATAATCCTGAAACACGTCGATTTTTGATTTTAATTTACCGTATTTTAAAACAATATTCTAATATACAGGGTGAGTTACTTTCGAGTAATGACGTCACTGTCATTTTTTTTAAATGGAACACCCCCATTTTGTCTCAATGTTCACATGTTGATTCAAATTGGTACAGGGTGGACAAAAATACAATAGATTTGTGTGTGTTCATACAGTAACGCGTTAGTTAAATTAACAAGATTTTCAAAAATACTTATTTTATTTTTGATATTTTGATTATATTTTAATTTTAATTAATTTTTGATATTGTTTAGTTGAATATTTTAATTTAATATCAAAAATTAATTAAACGTTAATAATATGAGCATACACAAAACTATTGTATTTTTGTCCACCCTGTACCAATTTGAATCAATATGTGATACATTTTTGGAATCAGCTCAGCTAGAGTAATCCGAAAATTGAGACAAAATGGGGGTGTTCCATTTAAAAAAAATGACGGTGACGTCATTACTCGAAAGTAATTCACCCTGTATATTAGAATATTATTTTAAAACACCGTAAATTAAAATCAAAAATCGACGTGTTCCAGGATTATTTCTTAAAATGCTCTGTTTAGCTAAAAAGAATTTGTTCCATACTTTACGGACACAGTGTATATTATGTGTATGTATATTATGTGAACCAAGCGATTATGTATATATATTATGTGAACCAAGCGAAAATCCAAAAGTCGACGTCAACGAAATAGCATTGGTCCATAAATATAAATACTTAGGGCATGAAATCCAAATTGCCAGGGACAATCAAACTGCTGAATTACAGAGAAGGATTACCTTAGCATGGGCCGCATATGAAGCTCTATCAGACATCTTCAAGAGCAACTTGCCAAATTATTTGAAAAGGAAGACGTTCAACCAATGTGTGCTTCCAGTCATGACTTACGGCGCTGAAACATTATCGTTAACCCAGGCCACAGCAACGAAACTTATAGTGGCCCAAAGAAGAATGGAACGGTCACTACTTGGACTGACTCTCAGAGACAGGGTCAGAAACGAAGAAATCAGAAGAAGGACAGGCGTCACAGATGTCATAGAGCGAGTAGCATGGCTGAAGTGGAATTGGGCGGGCCATGTAGGCAGAATGAAGGACGGGAGGTGGACCCAAAAAATTACAGTGTGGAGACCAAGAGAAGACAGAAGAAGTAGAGGTAGACCACCTACACGATGGACAGACGACGTCAAAAGGATTGCTGGGAATTGGTTGCAGAAAGCCCAAGACCGACAAAATTGGAGGAAATTGGAGGCCTATGTTCAACTTTGGATGCAGAAGGCTGGATGATGATGATGTATATATAAATTGTGTAGAAGTATCTAAATTTAAAATAAATATAAAACCTATTTTTGGATGGGGAAAAAGGATGGATTTCGCAACCGTCATCGCCTCAGCGAAATAAATTTTGTATGTATATGTTACAGTTCAAGTTGATTCTCAGTTAGAGTTGACTTTTCCTAGTTTGAGTCAACTCCAACTGAAACGAGCAGTAAAAGTTGATTTGAAAAATTTAAATCAACTTTTACTAGTTGAAGTTGACTCTTCCTAACTCTTGTTAGTAAAAGTAGATTATACAATTTATACGAGTATAATCTCACGTGCATTTTTGATGAGTGTGCGTCTCTTTGTTTTGACCGTTTCAACTACTTATTAGTCCAGACGGTAACGTCGCCCCCGTTAGGTAAATTATTCTGATTCGATTTTTTTGCACAAACTTACTCAAACATATACATCCTTATAATAAATACACAGTGTCAGGCGGTACCGTGGTCGAAAAATTGTTTAACCAATTTTTGTTAACCAAATTCACAAAAATAATTCTTATCTACTCTACATCATATTATGTATAAGTTTTTATTGTGTGAAAATTGTAAATATAGATAGCAGTACATGAAGGGTTTAAAGTGTGCCTGAAGTAATAAGGTATTTTAAATGGGATTTACTTTTTCGCACTGTTTTTTAGCACACTTTCATATAATCAAATATCCTTAACTTTCGCCTTGTCATGGTGATGACATGTGAGCAATAAATTACAATAAAAGTTTTGACAGTTTTGTGGTTTGACAGAAGTTTGAATTTTTAAATGTCAAAGTTCTAAAAAATTGTAAAATAGGAATGTATTCCAGTGACGAAGAGTTGCAGTTTTTTATTTGTTTTTTGGTAGATAAAATATTGTATGAAACTGTGCGTGAAGTATTTTTGCGCACTTTTTTTTTAATTGCCCTTTTGCCAGATTTCAGTAAGAGCCTAAGCCATTGAAATCTGGCAGGCAGCGGTGAAAAAAAAAATCTTTTTTTTACATCTAATATCACGGAGCAAGACACCCTGGCGTCCTCTGGCCAAGTATGACACTAGGCCAGAAGACACCAGGGTAGTGCCGGATTAACCGTATTCCGGCTAAAACCTTAACCACCGCTCCAAAGTAGTGGTAAAAGAAACCAAAATCCATACACCGTCCTTGGTTTAATTTCCTCTTCTGTCTTCCTGTTCCTTCTTCTTGATCACCCCCGAGATCAGACAGTGCACCTCTCTCCATTCTTTCTCTCCTCTTAACATCACATTTACTATATTTCTTTTATCCAGCCTGAAACCCATCCTCCTCTCAAAGTCTCCCCTCTCATTTGCCCACCTCACAGTTAAAGAGGTGGGCGGGAGCGTCCGGCACCCTACAAACAGCACAGTTCGCTGAAGCTGATTTACCTATCCTATTTGTGTAGGTGCCGAAGCTACCATGCCCGGTCAGAAACTGCGTCAGGAAGAAGTCCAGTTTCCTGAACTTACATTCCCACCACGGCCTCAGACCGGGAATAAGCTCCTTCGTCCACCTTGACTTTCCGCTATCACTCGCCCATTCTCTCTGCCACTCCTCTATCGTTCTCTCTCGATATTCATCATCTATATTTCCATCCATCCTCCTCGCATACGCTCTCGCTCGCTCTTTACACAATAAGATGATCGGTATCACCGCTCCAATAACATAAAGAGCCTCGTTTGAGGCCGTCCTATAGGCACTAGATACCCTGAGGAGCATTCGCTTTTGCGAAGTCTCCAACAGCTTGGCGTACTTCTCTGTATTCAGCACGCTGCACCACACGGGAGCAGCGTATGTCACCACCGACTGGAAAACTCCATTTAAAACCCTCCTTTTGGTACTACCTGGGCCTCCAATGTTCGGCATTAGCCGTACCAATACCTCCAGACTTCGTTCGCCTTCTCCACCGTCTTTTGGACATGTACTCCAAATCTCAGTCCTTCCGACAGCCAGACTCCGAGCTACTTAACCGATTTAACTGGTACAACCTCTACCCCTTCCACTAAAAAGCGAAGAGATGATTTGTCTCGGCTCCCTTTGAGAACTACCACCTCAGTTTTCTGAGGTGCTAGTTGTAGATCGTTCTCTCTGATCCACCTACTAATACGACGTAGGGCTGTGTTAGCCGCATTAACCATCTCCGTTTTCTGGCTCCCCTTCGCAACCAGTGCGAGATCATCGGCATAAGCTACAAGAGTGTAACCCCTCGGCATCTGTAACCTCAGCACCCCATCGTACAGGACATTCCAGAGGGTGGGACCCAGTACCGAACCCTGCGGAACAACCTGCGACAACTTGATGCTGGTATCCTTTTCCGTTATGAACCTGTCAGTAAAGTACCTGTCAACCACGTTAACCAGGTACTCACTGACACCCAAATCTCTCAGCCTGGACATGATTTCTTCCCATGATGCCGTAATAAAGGCATTTTTGACATCTAGCAAGATGAGAGCCACCCATTTCTTTGTATCCTGCGTGACTAAGCAGGTCACTTCTGATACCGCATCTATGGTGGACCTTTTGGTCCTAAAACCATACTGACGATCGCTTAATGCATGCTTTTCTTCCAGCTCTCGCTCAAGGCGACCTTTTACAAGCTGTTCGTATAATTTAGCTACCGAGCTAAGAAGGCAAATTGGCCGAAAACGCACCTCTTCCTCATCCCCTCTACCTTTCGGGATAAGGACAACCTAAGCCTCTTTTAAGCGAGTTGGGAACAGCTGATGTTCGAGCAGTTCGTTTAGCAGCCTCAGGAAAAGCTTCGGGTATCTTTGTGCGGCGAGCCTTACCGTTTCCGGCATGACTCCGTCTATGCCAGGTGCCTTTCGGATCTTTATCTGTTCAACGGCCTCGCGGAGTTCCAACTCAGTAAAGGATTCCGCATCTACGAAATCGGTAACCCTTTCACGTCTATCCTCCACCTGAGGAAAGAGCTCCCGTATTAAACGAAGTTAGGGTTAGGGTGTATTTTCCCCTTTAGTTCACAACCTACAATCTTGAAACTCTGGCCCCAAATATCTCTTTCGAGGTCCTGAAGCAGGTTACTCCACCTTTCTCTTTTCGATCGTCTAATCTCATTTCTGCACTCATTCTGCATTCGCTTCAATTCATTGTCAATTCATTAATTCTCTCTTCCAAATCTTCCACTCTTCTTAACCTCTTGCACTCCCTTCTTACTCTCATACAATTTGTCCTCATATATTCAAGCCGGTCATTCCACCAGTATGGTTGTTTCCTTTCATACCTCCCATTTAATCTCACACATGCCAACTCTTGTGCCGCACTCAGCCCCTCGATCAATTCACTCACATCCTCGCATCCCGGACCAATCAAGCCAAAAGCATCCACAAAAAACTCCTCATTTAAACATCTTTTTAGATCGATATCTCCATCTTTTCGTTTTTTCCGTTTGCTCAATAGTTCAAAACTTACATACTTATGTAAGCTGATCGATTCTTCTTCCAGAACAGTCCAGCTTACGACCCTGTTAAGAAGTGGTGTTGAAAGAACACCACTAGAGGTGTTCTAGAAGAACGTGAGTGACTTACCGTCATTTAGCACGGTAAGTCCCACAGCGTGAATCCATTCTGTTAGGTATTTCTCCCTCCGATTCTTTGCATTCAGGTCACCGGCTATGACGACCGGTACGCTCTCCGCTCTAGCCTCTTGCATAATCGAGTCAATGTACTGTTCATATACTCCAAACGGGTTAGGTGAAACATAGCAGTTGTACACCACCAGGTCTCCAACGTATACCTTAACATAGCCAATCTTAACAGAGTGTTTGATGATGCCCACTCCTCGGTTCACCACGTATACGGCCACGTCAGATCTCCCATCTTTAATGATTCCCTGTCGAGAGACCAAATTTACATTGGGCTCCTGAAAGAGAATCATGTCATAACCTTCCCTTCGTGCGAGTGCTTCTGCAACGTCGTGAGCGGCCCTCGCCCTTTCCACATTTATTTGAAGAAACTTCGTATTAGATGGCTCTTATCTCTCTAACTTCTTTACCCGTACGCTGTCTGATTCTTGCTCCTAGGTGCTTTCCTCCTCTCTTTCCTCATCTCTTCTGGCAAGGTCTATCTTGAGGCCCCGCTTTTCTATGATCAGTTTTTTGTACTCTGGGCACTGTAAGCTGTCAGATCTATGGCCGGATTCTTTACAGGTGAGGCAAAAAATTTCCTTACTACTACAATCTCGTGCCTGGTGCCCCCCTTCCCACATCTGTAGCATGAGTCCGCTTTGTTTTCTCCCTTGCAGTCAGATTTATTGTGCCCGAACTTCAAGCATCTGAAGCACCGCTGTACATGCAGTCTCTCTCGTATCTTGCATGAGTTCCAGCCAATGGGTATATGCTCCCATTCCAGTGCCTTCTTGGCTGCGATGCGCGTCAGTCCGATTATGACGTTTGTGTTCCCGTCTCTATTTTCCCTTATAGAGACGAGTTTGACGTCGTTGGGCCCCCTACTGCCGGTATACCTCCGGACTTGCCTCAGGATTTCTTCCTTTGTGACATCTCCGTCTATATCAAATATGTCCACCTGGACTTGATAGCCTCGGACGTATTCTACTGTGTTTCCCTCCGTACGAGCCGCAATGGTCTCCTTCGGGCGCTCAGCCTGTTCTTTATCTGCTACTTCGAGTATGAGTTCCCCGCCCCTGGTCTTCTTAGCGCTTTTGACGATAATACCCTCCTTCCTCGTGTCTACGCTACCCTTGATTTTTTTGAGCAACTCGGCATAGGATTTTCCACCTCCCTTCACGATCACCTTCTGCGTTCCCACCCTCGTTTCCTCACGTTCATACTCGTCAAGCGCGAGATGGAGGTCCGTACCCCTAAAGGTGATTTCCAGGAGATTCCTAAGATTCCTACCTCTGTAGCCCCCCACTACTTTTAGGGACGCCTCACTGGTCTCCAGTACTTCCATGTCTTCCCTCAATTTAGATAGAATTGCCAGTAGTTTTTTGTTTCCGTCCATTCTTGTCATCTCTTTCTCTACGGGGACCATGAAAATAGTCTGTAGGTTTCCCCGGTTCTCTTCCTCCTGACCTTTCCGTGTAATCGTAGTCATTGTATTGAGTTGGAGGTACTCCACCTCTCCTGCTCTGTATGTACCTCCTACACATACTCCCAGTTCCGTATTTTCTCTTATCAGGTCTTGAAATCTTTCCCCCTCACCGAAAAGTCCAGGTTCCATGACCACTACCAAGTCGCCTGCAGGTTTATTCCCTTTTCCCGGTTTAGTTACCTTATAGTGAACTTCTTCCCATTCGACTTCTAAAATGTCCTTTATGTTTTCAAAGCCTCTTTCCCCTGAGTTCAGAACCTTTACGACTATTTCGATCTCCCTCTCCCTAAGTTTTTCGGGGGAGAACTCTTCGAAGTCCACCTGGGTAGACACGCTTGCCGTCTCCTTGGTCGTTCCTTGCTCACTGGTTTTTTCCACTACCCTTTTTCGTTTCTCACTCCTGCCCAGGGCGACTTGTCTGAAAGTGCCCTCCATATCTTCGGTGACCCTCTTGAGGAATTTTACCTCATTTTTTATCTCCTCGTTCGTGTTTGTGTAGTCGGACATAAGTTTTTCTAATCTACTTGTTACTACGGTAAGATTCTCCATTGCCCTTACCATGGCCGTTATCTCGGAGTATTCCTCCTCCTCTCTACGTCTTTTCTCGCCTAATGAGGAGCTCCCTTGCACGGTTGCTTTCTCTGGAAGATCCGTCTTGGTAAGCTCCCTGGCCCCGATCGGAGATCTTTCTACAGATCCCCTTCTTCCGAAGATCATAGTTTCCTCCTTCCTCTTTTCCTCTTCGCTGAGGACTTTCCCTTTGTTCCCTTTATCACTCTTGATTAAATATTTATCCATTCAGTTCCCACGAGTTGGGACGAAATATATTGTCCGGCAGTGCGCTCTTACCTACGCCAAGGCTTTAATTACAACGGAGGTTCGCCAGTTCTCCGAGAGCTCCGTTTGCGGCCGTCTGACGCTAGGCCATTCACCACTCAGGCACGGATCGCCTAACATTGTGTGCTTGCGGATTTTTTATCGAGGTTTACTCCTCTAGGCTTTTTTCACTGTTGCCTCCGGATGCAGTAGCAGTCTGTGTTCACAGGCTGCTTGGAGTTTCCGCGTAACTGCTACCTCCCCTGTTATGCGGGATTTGGAATGGATATGTGGTGGGAAAGGTACTTTGGTGGGGTAAGACATGGCGGCTACTCGCAGTGGGTATGTCGAGAAAGTCTTCGAATAAAGATTTGCGATCGGAGTCCGACGGCGAAGCCCCCCGCCCGGTGCGTGGGGCTCCCCGTCGACCCCCGGTCACAATGCTGGGGTGGACGAGATTCACTTGAGGGATTAGAGTAGCCGTAAGGAAGTTGGAGGGTGTAATACAATTGCTGAAGGCGAAGGCGTCGCAACTGCTCGCCTCAGTTGCGACGCCTTTTAGCGTCCAGCGGCGGTGTTCGGCGCTCACCCGGTGCACAGTCGCTGGCCGCTGGGACTGTTCTTGGTCTCACCGGTCGTGCTCCCCTTACAGTTTTAGGGACCACGACCGGTTACTTGGCCCTCCCACCGTCGTCGAGGCAGAAATACAGTCCCAGGGAGAGACTTTTTGCGCACTTAGGCGATGTATAGCACTCCGACCGTTCGTGCTCTAAACATCGCGTGCGTGCGCAAAAAGCATACTTCACGAACTGTTTTATAAATAACTAAGTCTTTCACTCCGAACAAATTTTTTTAGATTATTTTGGTCATTAGGAGCAAAAAAGGTAAATTTTGATTTTTCTCTAAAATTGATAGTTTTTGAGTTATCATCATCATCATTGGCTCGACAGCCCTTTCTGGGTCTTGGCCTGTTCCAGGATTCTTCTCCACTCTGATCTGTTTCGTGCTTTTTTTCTCCAGTTTTTTATTTTTAAGGTTTTTATATCATTTTCTATTTGTTCTAAATATCTCAGCTTCGGTCTTCCTCTTTATAGTATCCTCCTCTATTTATAGCAGTTGTTATGTAATGTTATATGTAGTTATGTCAGTTCATATTTTATTAGTTGTCAAAATATATTTATCGAAATGTTCTACTTATTCAATCTGCAGATATAACAAATTGGCGACGAGGTAAATCATTGAATAACCAGATTTTAAACTACATATCAAACATGGATCCAGATCAATTTAAACAATTTATGATGGTAAACCAGGAAATTTTAAATCAACTGCATAAAAGTTTGGCAAGTACTTCAAATTCAAATAATACTAATAATTTTATACCTCTATTCGAAAATTTTGATGAACAAAAAGAAAACTTCAAAATTTACATAGAACGTTTCGAAAACTACCTTAAAATCAAACACGTTTTCGATGACAAGAAATTTGCTTTAGACTTACTATTGAATTCTATTGGCTTTGCAACTTTTTCAATGCTTTCATCTTTAGTTGCACCTCACAAAATTAGAGATTTTGATTACAACACCATTGTAAAGAAACTTGATAATCGCCTGAATCCAAAGAAAAATATTTTAGTGTTGCAGCATAAATTTCTTTCCTTATATCAACAAGAAAATCAGTCAATTTCCGAATATACTACTGCTCTAAAACAAGCTACTCTTGAATGTGAATTTACCTCTACGTGCGAATGTCAGGCAAACATTTCTCAACATTTTTTACGAGCTCAGTTTATTCGAGGCATCAATGATAACTTAATTAGAGAACGTCTGCTGGAATCCAATGAAAAATCATTTGAAAAATTAGAAGAATAGGCTTTAATCTTAGAATCTTCAATTATCGACAGTAAAGAATTTTCATCAAGTAACAATTCTTTAAATATCAACCAAATCAATCAATCTAGACAGAGACCAAATTCAGCGTCTTATAATAGGAAGCGTTCCCAGTCTAGATCAAGAATCAATTTTCAAGAGTTGGGGATAGACAATCGATGTTTACGATGTGGTCAGCAACATCTTGTTAAAAACTGTAAAATCAATCCTAAACGACTTTTTTGCAAAGGTTGTAAAAAATATGGTCACGTCATTTTAGTCTGTATTTCAACGCTTTTAGCAAACAAAGATAAAACTAACTCGACCCATCATCTAATTAATGAATATCAACCATCAACCAGCGAAACAGAACCAGAGGATACTTTTGGCATTAATAAAATTGTAGATATTTATGAAAATCAATCTTACACGGATGCTCAAAAGTTTTATGTGACAGTCCTTAAAAACAAACCGGCAACATTTGAAGTTGATTCTGGAGCAGGATTTACACTCATCTCAGAATCAAAATTTAAAGAACTAGATCTTGATTTACCACTTCAAAAATCCGATATTGCCTTTAGATCATATACAAAAAACGTATTTTATCCCCTAGGGAAAGCAAAAACATCAATACAATATCAAAATAAAATTTCAACAGAAGAATTTTACGTAGTTCCTGATGAATTAGACTCCTTATTAGGGCGTGTATGGATAAGACATTTAAACATTAACCTTCAAGACATCGATAGCTCAACAGGAATCAGACAAATCAAAAATATACCGGCTAATGAAGAAGAATTTGTTCAAAAATATTCAGACATATTTGAAGAATCAATTGGACTTGTATCAAATTTTAAAGTAAATTTGCAACTGCGTAAAAATGCCAAGCCAGTCTATTTTAAAGAACGAGATGTACCGTATGCACTTAGAGAGAAAGTTGAGAAAGAACTTGACAACTTAGAAGCTCAAGGAATTATATCGAAAGTCAACCATAGTGATTGGGGTTCACCACTGGTTGTTATTCCAAAAGCTGATGGAGGTGTGAGACTTTGTGTAGATTACAAAATTGGTGTTAATGAGAGAATTGTGTCCGCAAACTATCCAATCAGAAAAATCGAAGATATATTAAACAGCTTAAAAGATTCACGATATTTTTGTCGATTGCATCTCTTCAAAGCATATCTTCATCTAGCAGTAGACGAAGAGAGCAGTATTATCCAAACTATATCAACACATCGAGGAGCATATCGTGTTGTAATGTTAAGATGACATCTGGCAACAGTGTCTATGGACGGCTGTCAGCGGTCACGGGGCATGGCATCGCCCTTGGACGGGAAGGGGGTTCGATGTTCGATGTGGAACAACAACAATGTTTATAACCTTGCTTATTCAATAAAGTTCTTTATTAACAATCTGGTAATCACTAATTACTACATGGTGTCAGGTGAAAAACATCAGAAACATAAAGAGGAAAGAATAGTGTTTTTGTGAACACAGGAAAAATAAAAACCACTTTGAGGTTAAGCTTTAAAGAAAAAAGGCCACGTGTAAAATAAAAGAACAAGAACATTTTTAGCAAATAACTTTTAGCAACTAACTAGTAGTAGTGAAAATAAGTAAGGTATTATGGCTTATTTTAAACCACCAAATAACCTAAAATTCGATGAGGACATAGCAAAAAACTTTGAACAGTTCCATAATAGTTTCAAGTATTACATGAAGGCATCGGGATACGAAAAGAAAGATGACGAGACAAAAATAGCTATATTTTTAAACATAGCGGGAGAGGAGGCGCAGGTTGTATTTGAAACTTTCGAACTAGAGGATGATAAGAAAAAAATATATAAAGAAGTAATTCAAGCCTTTGAGAATCACTGCGCTCCTGTTAAAAATGAAACTTATGACAGATACAAGTTCTTCAACAGGCTACAAGGAGATAATGAAGACTTTGAACAATTTTGGCAGGCGACCATAACTTAGATCTACCGTCTTGAACTAAGATATTGTTGCCTGTTTCAAATTTTTTCTAGAAATTGCAGTCTGATCATAACTTAGTTTAGAATTAGCTTTAGACGCTAGTATTTGCTTACTGACATTTGTACAAAGTTTAGGCTTTAGAAGCTTTGTGTTACATGGTAATTTATCGCGCAACACACGTGACATTAGCATTTGGGAAGGTGAATAATTCATACCCGTGATAGGTGTGTTACGATAAGCGAGTAAAGCCAAGTTTACATCTTCATTATTTTCAGCACATTTCTTCATCAGTCTCTTGGCTATACCCCTACCCTTTCTAATAAAGTTAGAAACAGCCAAGGACAAAAATATAGAAACATATAAAACTAAAAATATAATACTTAATATAAGTATTATATTTTTAGTTTTATATGTTTCTATATTTTTGGAAAAAGGGAGATGTTGTAATCTTAAGATGACATTGAAGCACGGCAAATTAGCTAAACATGTGATGTACATAAACTTAAAAAAATACGTGCTACATAATTTAAAATCGCACCGGCGGCTCTAATCATCAAGAGATTTTAGGGTGTGAGTTCATACAATATTATTTATGCTAGAGAAAAAAATTATTAATTTTTTGGGCGCCATTAATAGATCAGAATCTATTACTATTTATCTATATAAAAATTACAAAAATGTTACGAAAAAAATGGTATCCCTTTGACTACTAATGGTACTTACCCTTGTTGTCTGTAGTAGGCTGCGTTTCCTAATACAATAAGGACACATAGATGGATTGTGCGAACAGAAAAAGACGAAATAAGTTTTAACATAGTTACCATTTATTTAGATAGAAAATTGTCATTAATCTGAGTTGATTAGAAAAATAAAAAAAAATAAGTCTTTCGCGTTTCATCTTAAAAGTTCAAAAACAAGAAAAAGGAACGAAACAGTTTATTGCAAAATACCTGGTGATAATCCGTTGTTGTTGAATTGCTGGAATCGGGTTAGCTCGCCAGAGTTGTGGATACGACGAAATCACTTTCACTTTTCACTTTCATTTTTAGAGTTAAAGTACTGTTACATAATTGTTATCATATTATACGAAAAATAAAAATTCCATAGTTCTTTTTGTTTTATGAAAAGAAAATAACTGCATTCATGATTATTAGTGATACTTCTCACTGACTTGATAATTAAACATATTTTATTTAGACCATTGTCTTAAAAAAAAATGGAACTGCGTTCCACGAAGATTGAATTAAGTGCGGTTTATATGATACATATTAAACGGAAGTCTTATCCGCAAATGTTGAACTAAGTTCTGTTTGAACGAAACATATTACACGCCGTACTAAGAAAACTATTATTTTATCGTACCGGACACAACACAGAGAATATACCGGTATGGTATTTAAGACAACATATCGCACTTGCGATTTTCACGACAGAATCTTTAAGATTCCATTTTGCCTATTTAGGCACAGACAAGAAAAAATGCAGGTCTTCACTGCATGACCGCTAGAACTTAATTGATTTCTTCTTGTCCTAATCTCGGACAAGATTCCTCTCTGCTCTCTATATTCACCTCCCTTTTTCACAGCTATCACCTAATTTTACCAATAATCATCATTCCGAAATTTTCGTACCAATCACATAGCTGGAAAATAATGTTTAGACCAGCCTTATTATGATCATACGTTTCTTTTTCGGCCAATCACCACGAGTGTCCTTTTTGTAACCGTTTAAGGATTCCCACGAAAGTTACTGCGTTGTAACCTTGTGGAATTCTGAGATTTCTATCACTCAAACACTTAGCAATCTTTCCTATTCTTCTTTTTATGAGGCATATCCTGTGCAAAGTAAATACTTTTAGGAAAGTTGTCTTCGAGCCCTAAAGTCTCTTTGTGATTTTACTGCCTCAAATAACTAAATGACCAGCTTAGGCGTCTAGAATTTCTTAAAATATTAATCCTTCCGCTTTCTTGTGGGTGGCCTAAGAGAAACGCGTTGGGAAGTACATTTCGTCTTACTTCTATCTATAACGACAGAGACGGACTTTTGCGATATTTAGATTGTGATTCTTCCAGCCTGTTTCACTGCCTCCCCCACGATTTCAACTTCGTGCTAACCAGTTTGAAATCGGAAATAAAAAAATGAAACGGCAAAAAAAAAATGAAAACCACATTTGTTAGTCACCATATCGTAATATCGTTCAGAGGCCTTAGGCTTTCTCTAACGATCAATACATGTCTTACAATCTAGACATGGACGCGTTAATCATAACACAAAAAATTCACAAGAATACAACGACGCAATTCGTCATCGTAGACACAAAAAAAATAAAAACACCAAAATAGGGCAAGATATGTTAACGTTTTTTCGGATGCATAGGTTTCTTTCAACCTAGACTAACACCACGAATAACATAAGAATAATGATGTCTTAGCATCATTAACGCCATAAAAAATTAACATGTTATCCTTGGCTTGGATGCATAAAGTCTCTCATTCATGACTTATTCCAGAGATAACACAATATAATAACGCCATAAGCAGTTATTACTTACGGACCAAAAAAAAAACAAAAAAAAGGGAGTTACTGATAGTTCTAAGTTGGACCTTGTAATTCTATAAAGATAAGCCTGTAATTAGTTTATTGTGGAAAAATGGACACATTGTCTTTCAGAAACTGCTACTCTTTCAAGAACAGGGGGATTAGGAAAATATCGATATTTTAACTTCGTTGTGGTAACTAGAACAAGCGATAACTAACGCGTATCATACGCCTATCATAGGAACATTTTCGGTGGGGTCAACTTAGGGTAGAGTCATAGTCGGTAGAGTCTATTATTCAAAGTTACACAACCAAACGGAAGTTTTAGGAAATGACATAGGAAGTCATCACCTAAGGTCTGTGGCTAAATTGCGATTATGAATGGCTTCTCATTCCGACGAGTCAACTGGCGGGAATCCGCTCACTTCATCCCTAGCCTTTCTCAGTATCTGGCCATCCATACCGTAAAGGGGGTTAGACAACATATTTTAATAGAGGGGGCTGAAATTCATAGGTCCTTGAAGTAAGAATAAGCTTAGGCAAAACAAATAGGTTCTATTACGAACTATCACTAGTAACTGTACTAAGGACTTCTGATATCAATCTAGATACCAAAAAAAATAAAAAACAATTTTCAAAAAAAATATAAAAAAACATTTTCTCTAAGCTTAAGCTGGATTGCATATAAGCGAAGGTAGTATATCCTAGAAGGATACCAAAAAAATAAAAAATAAAAAAATAAAAAATCAACTTTTTATTATCAAAAAAAGTTTTACTTCTATATCGGACTAACGCACGACATAAAAACATTTGAAGAAGGATTTTTAATATGTCCTTTCAACAAATCAAAAAATTTATTTTTATTAACTAGGTAAAACAGTTCAAAGAACTGTGGTGTGAGCCAAACTGAGTTGCTCTGGAGATCAACGTGCGGAATCCCCTACACTACTTCCAGAGGCTCGTCTCCTTCGCGACAACATCAAAAAAAAATATATCAAATAGATAAACATTGACCGCAGCGGGATAATTCCCTACTATTGGTCTACACCACACATTAAAAAAAAAGGTTGTCGAGACAGCTCTAAAAAATTTATGCGCGTCTCTCGTCCTGAAGGGAACGAGGCACTTGGGGACGGTTTTGCCGAAGCAAAGTTGTATTCAACATACTACGTACTAGGGTATCAGTGCATTACTGATCCCACGCCAAAATTTGTTGGAAGAGAAACAAATCCCTTCCAGGAAAAAGTTCGCAATTTGCGCGACTTTTCCTTTAACACGGACCACGGAGGAAATGGGGTGTCGCTAAAAAAATTACCGAAGTATTTAGATTATAATAGGCTTTCAGATCAAAAATTCATATGTCCAAAATCATTTATTTGAAATCACACTTTCCAAAATTGAAGAATTTCGACTAATAAAAAAATTTGGTGCACAAAACAAAAAAATTATTTCTCTCAAAAAAAACTTTAAGCACCTGTACTAAAAAATAGAAAAAATCAAAAATATCTAAAAAATTTATTTAAAGTTGGTTCATATCGCCCTGTAAATAACGGAATATACATTTCTATTCGCTATCGGACAAATCTGAAGCATCTGACGAAACATTGACGGATGAATAAGCTTTTAAATCTTTAATATGCCAATTTCCAGCATTGGAACCATCTGGATTCCTAAGAACGTAAACTAAAGAGGATAGTTTTTTAATTATGGTACATAAAATATATTTGGGAGCCAATTTTGCCATGAAATGTTTCGGGGCGCTAGATAAAACCATATTTTTTCTCCAAACTTGATCGCCAACGTTAAACTGTACGTCGCGTTTACGCAAATTATATGTTTTTGCATTTCTCTGATATGCACGAGACAAATTTTTACGCACGGCCGTGAAAACTTCTTTTATTCCCGTTACTTCGGACGCGTAATTATCGCGATCACCCGGTAGGATTTCTATATCAACACAATCATGGGGTATTTGACCGTAATAATTTCCAGACAACGGTACGTGTCTAGCAAAATTTAAAAATGCCGGTGAATATTTGGTTACTTCATGTTTCGCTGTATTTATGGCTTGCCGAATTTCATGTATGTGTTTGTCCCAATCGCGGTGTTCGTCAATATAACTTCTGATTGCCGTACCAATAGTACGATTGCTCCTTTCAACAAAATTTACTTGGGGAGAATAAACTGCAGAGAACCAGATTTTTTGGACTGCATATCTCTCACAAAGATCTTTCATTATTTTACAATTTAAATTAGAGGCATTATCACACATGAGATGTTGTGGAACTCCAAATATGAGAAACACCTGTTCCTCTAAAAATTTACAGATATTTGAAGCAGTAGCCTTGCGAAGAGGATGTAACAAAGTGTACTTAGAAAACCAATCTGAGACCACCAGCAACCACGTAAAACCGTTTCTACTTCTGGTTAAAGGGCCTATTAAATCAACGGCGATAATTTGCCATGGGTATTCGGCTTTTTTCTCTTTACCCATTTTACCCATTTGCGCCATATTTGGTGCTTTTTGTGCTCCACACGTTTTGCAGGCACGGACATATTTAACAACATCTCTTCGCATTTTTGGCCAGTAATAATTTTCTTGGATTAGAGCAAGAGTTTTATAAACACCAGGATGGGCACAAGTTGCAGGATCATGACACGACTTAATAACATCCTCACGTTGAGGTTTGGGAACAAGGACTTTCCACTCGATTAAATTTGAAATAAAAGGAAGACAAGCGGGAATAAATTTGTATATGAGGTGGAAAACTTTCTGGGTTAGACAAAATCTTTGTACGCAAATCATCGTACCAAGGATCGATGCGATCAGTATCAACTTCAAGATAAGCAATTTGATCATTCTCATGAATCCTACTAAGTGCATCAGCCACCTTATGACATGCTCCTTTACGATGGACGATTCGGAAATCAAACTGTTTGAGACGCATAGCCCAACGAGCTAAACGGCCTGTGGGATTTTTTAAATTTCTAAGCCATAACAACGAATAATGGTCAGTGATGAGGGTAAATTCAACACCATCTACGTAAGGACGAAATTTTTCAACAGCAAACAAAGCTGCAAGGGCCTCTTTCTCGGTGGTTCCATACGAACGTTCTGCTCTTGTCAAAGACCGACTAGCATAGGAAATCACCTTTTCTCCACCGTCTATTTCTTGAGTCAATACAGCTCCTAGACCGGTGTTACTTGCGTCACACTGAATAGTGAAGGGACGAGAATAATCGGGTTGTACTAGAACTGGGGAAGATACTAAAGCTTCCTTTATGGCGATAAAAGCATTCTCAGCTTCTGATGTCCAAACTATAGGTTCTTTCTTTTTCTTTCCTTTCAAAAGATCATTGATAGGGGAAACAAGGGTAGAAAAATCTTTGACGAAGCGTCTATACCAAGAACAAAGACCAATAAAACGTTTAATCTCCGTTGTGTTAGTTGGACGGGGATAATTAACCATAGTGGAAATTTTGTCGGGGTCCGACCGAAGAGAGTTATCACCAACGATATAGCCTAAATACTTCAAAGTTGTTTTGAAAAATTCACATTTGTCTACATTTATCGTAAGGTTAGCATCCTTTAGTTTATCTCGCACTTGTCCTAACAAGGCAACGTGTTCCTCAGCAGTGGAAGAACAAACAATAATATCATCCAAGTAAGTAAAAATAAAAGGTTCGAATTCTGGTCCAAAAATTTGATCTACTAATCTTTGCTGGGTTTGAGCACTATTACAAAGACCAAAAGGCATCACAGTAAATTAAAAAGATCCACGGCCAACAACAGCAAAAGCAGTTTTTTCTCGCGAAGATGGATCAAGAGGGATCTGCCAAAAAGCTTTTTTCAAATCTATCGAACTTATATATTTAGCGTTACGCAATAATGACAAAATTCGGTCAATATTGGGGAGAGGATATGTGTCATGACGAGTAACTTCATTAAGATTCCTGCCATCAAAACAAAACCTAAACTCGCCTGCCTTTTTCTTTACAAGCAAGACTGGACTACACCAAGGACTGTTACTCGGTTCTATAACTTTAAGTTTGAGCATCTCATCTAATTCGCGATTTAAAATATCTGACATGTATGGCGACATAGGAAAAGGACGTTGTCGAAAAGGCTTTGCGTCACCCGTATCGATAGTCATTTTGATCTTATCTGTTCTTCCTATACCATTCTTTTTGTCTACCTCCTGAAAACTATGGATGACAGCATCCGCTAGAGGTCTTAACTCGGCGGCAAGAGAATCAATCGAACACAAAGATTGTGGGAACGAAACATCGCCTTCAGGTTTTGAAGTTACTATCTCGCAACAAGGATTTCTGACACTCCATTTATTTTGTTCGAAATTTATCGCTAAAGAAAATTTTGAAATAAAGTTACTTCCTAAAATAAAATTTATTGGTAGCGATGGCACTACAAGACAACTAATCACATGACAAATTCCATTCGCCACAAACGGCAAACCTACAATACCAGAAACCTTTTTACTCGATCCGTCGGCTAAAGACACATTCTGACTACACGGTAAATCGATCTCAATGTTGTTTCTCTCAAGAAAATCCAATCCCTTGGATCCGACTACAGTAGTGGAACACCCGGAATCTAATAAAAGCGTAAAGGGTTGCGAAAGAATTTGAACCTCCAAGTAATGTCTGTTATCGAATGGCTTTGAAGCAATGACCGGAGATAATTTTGACGAATGTTTATAAAAATTTTTTACTGTACCTAGCCATTTGTACCAATCAGAGACATTAAAATTTTCTGGAAACTTATTATCGGCCGCAAAACATGAATGTTCGGGGTTTGAAATTTTATTGTGAACACTCTTACCGAACTTAAGGGTGTTGGTTATTCGTTTTTTGAAGGTTTGACACAGTTTGGGCATGTCCTTACCGTAACATTATCTGCGCCACATCGGAAACAAAAATATCTATCAAAACGCTGTTTACAGTCGTTGAAATTGTGCCCGCGTCTTCGGCAATTAAAACAAACGATCATCTTCGATTTATTCGAAGTACTTTTACAAGGGTTTTTCGCCTCAGAATTTCGCGGAGCCGAGAGATCGTCATTATTTTTAAAATTTGCTTTTCCGTTAGGAACATTGGCTTTTCTGGAGGGACCGGGGAACTCATGATTAACATAAGCGACGGACGTTTCCTTCTTGACACTAGGCACGACCACATTATTCTCTAGTTTACGAATAACAGCAGACAACTCCTCAACAGTATTGGTATCGACTAATGCAATCAACGGAATATATTCAGGGATAATATTTTGCCTCAAGTGTTTCACGATAGTTTTCTCTAAAGGCTGCACCGTCAGCCGTTTTGCCAAAGACATAACCTGTGCCTGAAATAAAGCGAACGACTCATTTTTCTTCTGCTTCCTGGATTTGATCTGGTTCCATAAATCCTCGTCGTAGTCTTGGGGAAGAAACGTAGCCTTCAAAAGACCAATCAATTCGTTCCATGAAGAAACGTTACTACGAACACTCCTGAACCACACAGCAGCGCTACCTGTAAATAACTCGACAGCTGATCTGAAAAGAACCTCTTGTCCTACATTACGGGATTCAGCCAGGTCTCTAACTTTTTCTAGGAAAGGGAAAACTCCTTTAGAATCTCCACTAAACTTAATGTTCCAATCAGCTAAATTAGTTGGATGCGACACCTGAACGACGGGAGCTGGAATATTAACGACCGGCTGTGAGGGAATTACATTCGAAGAAACTGATGGCCCAACAGGAACGACTTTGTCATCTAATTGCCCTTCTAAAAGTAAACAATCTGCAGAAGCCTCTGCCTTATACTCTTCTTCTTCCTCAAATTCTACGGGTAACCTAGCTATTCTAAAAGATAAATGCGTAAGATGAGCCTTTGCCCTACGATAGACCGAATCTCTAACGTCTCCTTCGAAATCTCCAATTAAACTACGGATGTCAACAGCAGTTTCATCTATCTGCTTCTTCTCATCGTTGAATATTAACCTATTTTCCTCTAAATCAATAACGGCCTTTTTACTAAGTAATTTACGAAGCATTGTTTTTTTGTCACTAAGATTTTTCTTAGTCTTAACCCCTCGTATAAACAATTCATAATCAATTTCGTCATTTTTTAAATATTGAACCACGGAGGATTCCATTTTGAATTATATTCTCTCAAAAATTATGCAAAAAAAATTCAACAAAACTATTTAAACTCAAAATTTACTGTAAACTTGGAATTGAAAACTAGCAGTTATTATTTTATTTACCTTTGGAATTTTCTCTTTTCATATTTACATTACTATCTTATTTCTTATCTGCGCATCCATCGAAATTTTATAAACAGTATAAAATCTCTATTCAGACACCTTTAGACAACAAGGAGCCACATTTTAAATTAGTGCTGGGAAAAATACCATTTACGTGTAAAACAAAAAAAGGAATGCAATGACGTTGTTTTTAAGTACTCGTTAACACGGAGCAAAAAGAAACAAAAAAATGACAGAAACCTCTAGGTGCGGTCGCCGTTTTATGAATAAAACTTAGGTTGCGTTAAAAATAAAAAAGCCTTTTTGTGATATTACTAATTAAGAGTTAGATGAAAAACTTAGCGTTATTTTATGAATCAATAATGAGCAGAACAACGTGGACAAAATAAGAAAACAAACTAATAAGAATTAGACAAGAGATAGCCCCACATGTTGCGCGCCATTTTATGAAGCAGGGCAAATTAGCTAAACATGTGATGTACATAAACTTAAAAAAATACGTGCTACATAATTTAAAATCGCACCGGCGGCTCTAATCATCAAGAGATTTTAGGGTGTGAGTTCATACAATATTATTTATGCTAGAGAAAAGAAATTATTAATTTTTTGGGCGCCATTAATAGATCAGAATCTATTACTATTTATCTATATAAAAATTACAAAAATGTTACGAAAAAAATGGTATTCCTTTGACTACTAATGGTACTTACCCTTGTTGTCTGTAGTAGGCTGCGTTTCCTAATACAATAAGGATACATAGATGGATTGTGCGAACAGAAAAAGACGAAATAAGTTTTAACATAGTTACCGTTTATTTAGATAGAAAATTGTCATTAAACTGAGTTGATTAGAAAAATAAAAAAAATAAGTCTTTCGCGTTTAATCTTAAAAGTTCAAAAAAAAAAGAAAAAGGAACGAAACAGTTTATTGCAAAATACCTGGTGATAATCCGTTGTTGTTGAATTGCTGGAATCGGGTTAGCTCGCCAGAGTTGTGGATACGACGAAATCACTTTCACTTTTCACTTTCATTTTTAGAGTTAAAGTACTGTTACATAATTGTTATCATATTATACGAAAAATAAAAATTCCATAGTTCTTTTTGTTTTATGAAAAGAAAATAACTGCATTCATGATTATTAGTGATACTTCTCACTGACTTGATAATTAAACATATTTTATTTAGACCATTGTCTTAAAAAAAATGGAACTGCGTTCCACGAAGATTGAATTAAGTGCGGTTTATATGATACATATTAAACGGAAGTCTTATCCGCAAATGTTGAACTAAGTTCTGTTTGAACGAAACATATTACACGCCGTACTAAGAAAACTATTATTTTATCGTACCGGACACAACACAGAGAATATACCGGTATGGTATTTAAGACAACATATCGCACTTGCAATTTTCACGACAGAATCTTTAAGATTCCATTTTGCCTATTTAGGCACAGACAAGAAAAAATGCAGGTCTTCACTGCATGACCGCTAGAACTTAATTGATTTCTTCTTGTCCTAATCTCGGACAAGATTCCTCTCTGCTCTCTATATTCACCTCCCTTTTTCACAGCTATCACCTAATTTTACCAATAATCATCATTCCGGAATTTTCGTACCAATCACATAGCTGGAAAATAATGTTTAGACCAGCCTTATTATGATCATACGTTTCTTTTTCGGCCAATCACCACGAGTGTCCTTTTTGTAACCGTTTAAGGATTCCCACGAAAGTTACTGCGTTGTAACCTTGTGGAATTCTGAGATTTCTATCACTCAAACACTTAGCAATCTTTCCTATTCTTCTTTTTATGAGGCATATCCTGTGCAAAGTAAATACTTTTAGGAAAGTTGTCTTCGAGCCCTAAAGTCTCTTTGTGATTTTACTGCCTCAAATAACTAAATGACCAGCTTAGGCGTCTAGAATTTCTTAAAATATTAATCCTTCCGCTTTCTTGTGGGTGGCCAAAGAGAAACGCGTTGGGAAGTACATTTCGTCTTACTTCTATCTATAACGACAGAGACGGACTTTTGCGATATTTAGATTGTGATTCTTCCAGCCTGTTTCAACATCTGGCAACAGTGTCTATGGACGGTTGTCAGCGGTCACGGGGCATGGCATCGCCCTTGGACGGGAAGGGGGTTCGATGTTCGATGTGGAACAACAACAATGTTTATAACCTTGCTTATTCAATAAAGTTCTTTATTAACAATCTGGTAATCACTAATTACTACATATCGAATGCATCGACTGTCTTTTGGAATTAAAACTTCCCCTTCAGAGTTCAATCGAATTATTGATCAAATTCTATCTGGTCTATCAAAAACTCACTCATACTTTGATGACATAATTGTTCATGGATCCAGTAAATAAGAATGTCGACAAAATCTTGACGCATGCCTTCAACGACTAAAAATGTTCAATCTACACCTTAATCGCCAAAAGTGTGCTTTTTTCGAAACCAGTACAGAATATCTTGGTCATCTTATCAAGCACAACGAAATATTAAAGTCTCCAAAAAAGATTCAAGCTATTCTCGACATGCCACGTCCCACAGATGTGGATGGAGTTCGAAGGTTTCTTGGTATGGTAATGTATTATACCCGATTCATTCCTAATGCTTCAACTAAAACGTACCCTCTACGTAAACTTTTACAGAAAAGAGCAAAATTTATTTGGAATAATTCATGTGAAACAGCTTTCAACAAATTAAAAGAGGAAATTGCGAGTGATCAAGTTCTAATTCCATATGAGCCAAGTTTGCCCGTAGTATTAGCTTGTGATGCAAGTCCAACCGGTGTTGCAGGGGTACTATCTCATGTTATTGATGGAATCGAAAGGCCTATCGCATTTGCTTCAAGATCTCTTACCAAATGTGAACAAAATTGTAGTCAGTTAGACAGAGAAGCACTTGCAATTATGTTTTCAGTAAATCACTCCTTCATGTATCTTTTTGGGCGTAAGTTTAAACTCATCACTGATAACAGCCCTCTAACGAGAATTTTTCATCAAAATTCAAAATTACCTTCAATGACTTCTGCTAGACTACTTCGATATGCATCATTTTTATCAGGATTTGATTACGAAGTCGAATACAGAAAATCTTCTGATCACGTTAACGTCGACTGTTTTTCTAGAGCTTCTATCAATCAACCTTCATCTTCTTTAGAAAAAATTCTCAACGAAGAAATTAAATCTATCTGTCTTGAGTCAATAAAAGAAATTTCAACATACGATCTAACCTATCAAAATATCAAAGATGCCACAGACGAAGATCCTATTTTATCAAGAATTAAATCTGATTTAAAATCAAAAAATCAAAATGAATATGATTTTATTTTAGAAGACGAGATCCTTTTTAAAGGTCAGAGAATTGTTATTCCAACTCAACTCCAACGACTGGTCCTATCGGAACTCCACAGAACTCACATAGGTATTACAAAGATGAAACAACTTGCAAGAAAGTATTGCTATTGGAAAAACATTGACAAAGACATTGAAATTATGGTCAAGTCATGTCAACCTTGCGCTGAAATTCGAAAATCACCTTCAAAAGCTCCACTGCACCACTGGGATACTCCAACAGAAAATTGGGACCGCATCCATATTGATTATGCGGGTTCATTCCAAGGTTTTTATTTTTTTGTTGTGGTTGACGCTAAATCACGCTGGGCTGAAATCAAAATTCTTAGGGATGCGCCAACATCAGAAAAAACCATCGATCTTCTGTTAGAGATATGTTCTACTCACGGATATCCTCAGGTTATGGTGTCAGACAATGCTACAATTTTTGTAAGTGATCAATTTAAAATTTTTTCAAAAACTCATGGTATTTTTCAAAAGTTTATTGCTCCTGGTCATCCTGCTACAAACGGCTTAGCTGAACGAAACGTTCAAACCCTAAAAATGAGACTAAAAGCTATGTCTACTGATCGTTTACCCATGAGTAAGAAAGTACAAGAAATTCTTTTAAAATATAGAGCGACACCACTTTCCTGTGGAAAATTGAAGCGTTTAACATGTCTGCTCATTTGGGGACAAGGAAAGAACTAACCATAAAAATACTGGGGGGTAGAAATGGGGCTAGCAGAAGGAACAGACATGCAAACCTTCATTGCAAGACGGCAGCTCATTTGTTGTGCGGGAGCTAGGTCGTAGATTCGTTAGGGAGGGTGAAGGGGTGTTAAGATGACTAAACTACCATAACCAAATACAAAGGGTACTTACTCAGACTAGAGGATCTTTCTACTATTTAAAAAAAGGACGCCGTTCGAAACAAATCCTCTGGTTCATATATGGGTACTTACTAAGACTTTTTTCTCACTTACGGGGTACCAAATGGGGGGACATTCATCATTGATTCCTCTTTGGGGTTAGACTGGGCAACATCTTTTCTTTTACTGGCTTCTATGTCATATTCTTTCTTCTGTACTAAAACTTACACACAGTTGCATTAGAATTTAGTTAAAATTTTTCCAAAAAAAGGTTACAAAAATAAAATGGTAGATACACTTACAAAACGTTTATTCAAAACTTTAAACTCTTACCAGGTTTATTCAAAATTTTACTACAAAAACAATGATTACAAACAAAACAATTACAATTAAACTTGTTGGGCAGTATATGTCAAATAAAATTTGACCTATTTATTTCAACACAAGATTTGACGTAGCTGTCAAATGTCATAAGTCACTGCCACTTTTTACCATTATGAAAGCAAATTTCTTTATACAATTATTTACCAGCAATTTATCCACTTGAAATTTAGTAAAATTAAAAAAACGTATCATACCTTAAAAACAAAAAAAACTTCGTCACAGTCACAAACTAAAAGGGAGGGGTTCATCAACAAACAGGGTCATCGAACTGAGGCAGGGGGCAGGACATGGCTTCTTTCTTCAATTTCAGGGCAATCACTGGAGGGTGGGGTGTGGGGTAGACATTCCATACACAAATCACAAAGGGGGCTCTTCTGGGAAATTGGAACTTTTCAGGGCAATCAACTGGAACTTGCATAGGGACAGGAACAAACAAAGACTTCTACACAATGCCGGCTTATAGAACTGCGTCACAACTCAACCAGAGTATGAGAGCACAAAATTCTACCATTCAAATCCCTTATGGGGTAGAAAAATCGTCGTGCACTCACACCTAGATCTTCATACGACCATTCTATGCTTATTACCGGCGAGGAACAAAAGGGACTACGCCCTAATTCAAGCGAGTACCAGCCGAGGAGAAGACGCTCTCACCTCGGGACATAAAGCTGGACTCATTTGCGCTTCGCTCTGAAGCTACTACAGGGGAAAAATACGACGGAAGTACCGAGCGATTTTGATCCTTAGGGATGCTTAGTTGACAAGAACTCAACTTTCAGTTCAAGATTTCTTCTAGAAAGTTCATCTACGCATCTCACTTCTTACAAATTGTAACAAATTGAAATGTTATGCAATACTTCATGGCTGTGTACAGGGACGGCTTGGGATCTTATAATGATATTGAACTTCACAAAATAAATTTAAAAAATGGACATTCTTTTTGGGAATTGGGATATTAAAATAATGTTGGAGTTTTTTCAAACGTTACAAAGCCTCCGCGCAAAAGAGAAACCTGGATAAGATTATCCAGTTTTCAATAACAAACAGAAAAAAATCCAACATGGACATCTTAGGTGTGACAGGACAACAATATCAAAGTATTTAGATAATGGCTAGTGGGGATTAAACAAAACAAAAAAGTCGTTAGGGATTGGGCCAGCGTGCTATCAATCGCCAGACTCTTTAAAGTCGAGTAGACTTAAATGTTTATTGACTCTACTTAGAACTGTAGGTGACAAGAGTTTCTGTGCCTTGGGAAAGAACTAAACTTATGCCCTGTGTGGACCTCGCTGACATCCACAGCAGTAACACAAGCGACATACCAGGGCAGACACAGCCTTATCACCTCGTTGCCTAACCGCGAGCGGTTCTCAAAAACTAAAAAAAATATGACAGATATACATCTGCCCAAACTCTGCTAACATCTAGCGAGTTTCACGGGACAATTTGGCAACGGTTCTGCAAAATGAGGATTTAGACAATCCAGTCTAAATACCTCAGTGAGATAAAATCTCACCAACAACTTACCTCAACAACTCATTCAAATAAGACAGGGCTAGACAAAGGGGTATATGACAACAACAAGGACTAAAATCAAGACAAGATTAACAAGGGGGGAGGGGGGATACGTGTGACAACAACAAAAGACCAAAAAGACTAGTATACTGGGTTCAAACGGGATATCAAACATTTTATACAAGACTAGTGGAAATGAACGCAACATACGATATAGAGAACACTACATCATTACGTTTTCAAACAACAGTCCAATCTAGGACATAAGAACCTTTCATGAACGTTCACTAGACAACTCTCTCATTTTTAAATCACAAACTGGGGAAAGACTTCATTTTCAAAACAGGGCTACACTTCACTATTCGAAACAGGGGATAGACTTCATTTTTCAAGACAGGGGGGTTGGGCTTTACTTTTCAAAACTGGGCATAGACTTACTTTTCAAAACTGGGGGCATTTCATTTCTCAAGACTGGGGGTGGACTTTATTTTTCAAAATGGGGGGCTACTTTTTCAAAACAGGGGATGAAAGCAACACACAAGGGAAAGACCAAAGGGACATTGGAAAGTATGACAGTCCTGACGAACAACCGCCTCCATTCATCGATCGAAAGCAAGCTTCACCTGTACTCAACGCGGCCAGATCCTAACCTCACCAGCCTTGTCACAGCTTCTGCTCTTGGCCTACTTTCAATCAACAAACAGAAGAGAGGTCAACTAACTATTCGCCAAAAAAAATCAAACTCCAGCACGGACACGGGCTAACAAACAACACGGGCTAATAGACAACACGGGCTAATAGACAACACGGGCTAATAGACAACGGGCTCTAAAATTTCCAGACAAAACAGGGATAGACAAACAAACAGGCAACGACATACTCAATGACTTCTAGATATACTCAGGGGCTTACAAACACAAACAATATTGAAATTTGGTTCCTATATGAGCTCATACGGGATAAGACATTTCTTGCTCCGACTACTAATGAAAGTGTTCACAGATAGCTGAACAACACTTCCTTCATCACGAGTATTACACTTGTGACATGTCAGATACAAAAAGACATACTTCATTCACGGGGGGACTTCTACTACTTCACTGGGGGGGAGACTTCAACTACTACTTCACGGGCTCTTTTCGACTAACCTCTGGCATCCTTTTGACACCTACAAAGATAGATTAGTCAAAAAAAACAAGGGGCAACACAGACAAGGGGGGGCTTTTTCTTGAATAAGTGGGGGGCCTCTCGACGGTTTCCCTCTTCACTTCTTCATGAATAAGTGGGGGGCCTCTCCACGGTTTCCCTCTTCACTTCTTCATGGGGTTACTTCTACAAGGGGTGACTTCTTGAATAAGTGGGGGGCCTCTCCACGGTTTTCCTCTTCACTTCTTCACGGGGCCACTTCTCAAGGGGATGACTTCTCAATGGGATGACAAAACTTTCACAGACAATACGGGACTAAGCTCATACACGGACCATACCAACAACATTACACATCTACTCAAATGACCAAATCAATAAATCACAAAAAACGGTTATTCTGTAAAAAACTGTTGATCTATAGGAATACATGCAAAAAATACAACATACTGTTATACTTCATAATTGGATTCAATATTCAAAATATTTAATGTTACTTTTTACCAAAATTTTCAAACAAATTTTACGTTACTTTTTTATTCATCTGTTTGTCTATATATTTCATCAATATTTTCAAAAAAATTCAAATCAATGCTTTCATCATGGGTACAATATCAATACAATACAGTTAGTACGCTACAATAACATACAATTATGTTCTACGATACATACAATACAATACAATATAGTCGGTTCGCTAAACTCAGACGCAACTGGCTAGATATTTTAGTTGATAATTTTTTTGTTTTTTGACAATTTTGCAAAAATTGGCAAAATTACTAACTATTTAGTGATTATTAACTATTTAGTAATTATTTTTTGCCAATTTTACTAAAATTGGCAAAATTACCGACTAAAATATCTAGAAAGTTGCGTCTGAGTTTAGCGAACAGACTATACCAGTATACATATGGGGTTACAAGTTAAATACACTATGATGTATGAAATGGTACATGCCTATACAATCAACAGCATGACCAAATCAACATCACAACAAAATGTGTACATACTTACACCTCTTTGGAAAAATTATTAACTTCTGCAACAAAAACTACAAAAATGGGCTCTTTCATGGGGACTAACAGACTGAAACAGTTTCGGGGGCACTAACAGACATGAAACAGTTTCTGGGGGCAAGACAAGAGGAATCTGGGCTAAACTACATGGGAAGACTGGGGCGATATTTACTCAGGTCAAACTTCAGGGTGTACGTTACAAATGTAACACTAAGTGGGGGGTGGCTAAAGACATTGGGGACTAGTAGATAGGCTAACTACTAGTTGAACATGTCTACAAGCTAGACTTGTAACAATGGGCATACACAAAATATGACAAAAGTCGAGCTTCCATGTTATCGGAAACACTTGCACCACAAACTGAGATCGGCTGCCCAAGGGGACGGGCACTGCCTAACAGTTGTAGTACAAATGAGACCGAAAGGAGGCTAAAAGGACATGGTAGTGGGAACATGCAAATGGGGTCTGAGGGAGGCAAAAAAAGATACGGGCTCGACACGTTGGGTGCCAGTTGAAGCGTTTAACTGGACAAGACAACTACTGGATACTGAAGGAGGCAGAAAAATGAATCGGCCTCACACGTTGGGCGACATTTGAGGCGTTTAACGTACAACTGGAGCCAGAAGGAGGCTAAAAATAAGTCGGCCTCACACGTTGGGTGCCATTTGAAGCGTTTAACATGTCTGCTCATTTGGGGACAAGGAAAGAACTAACCATAAAAATACTGGGGGGTAGAAATGGGGCTAGCAGAAGGAACAGACATGCAAACCTTCATTGCAAGACGGCAGCTCATTTGTTGTGCGGGAGCTAGGTCGTAGATTCGTTAGGGAGGGTGAAGGGGTGTTAAGATGACTAAACTACCATAACCAAATACAAAGGGTACTTACTCAGACTAGAGGATCTTTCTACTATTTAAAAAAAGGACGCCGTTCGAAACAAATCCTCTGGTTCATATATGGGTACTTACTAAGACTTTTTTCTCACTTACGGGGTACCAAATGGGGGGACATTCATCATTGATTCCTCTTTGGGGTTAGACTGGGCAACATCTTTTCTTTTACTGGCTTCTATGCCATATTCTTTCTTCTGTACTAAAACTTACACACAGTTGCATTAGAATTTAGTTAAAATTTTTCCAAAAAAAGGTTACAAAAATAAAATGGTAGATACACTTACAAAACGTTTATTCAAAACTTTAAACTCTTACCAGGTTTATTCAAAATTTTACTACAAAAACAATGATTACAAACAAAACAATTACAATTAAACTTGTTGGGCAGTATATGTCAAATAAAATTTGACCTATTTATTTCAACACAAGATTTGACGTAGCTGTCAAATGTCATAAGTCACTGCCACTTTTTACCATTATGAAAGCAAATTTCTTTATACAATTATTTACCAGCAATTTATCCACTTGAAATTTAGTAAAATTAAAAAAACGTATCATACCTTAAAAACAAAAAAAACTTCGTCACAGTCACAAACTACAAGGGAGGGGTTCATCAACAAACAGGGTCATCGAACTGAGGCAGGGGGCAGGACATGGCTTCTTTCTTCAATTTCAGGGCAATCACTGGAGGGTGGGGTGTGGGGTAGACATTCCATACACAAATCACAAAGGGGGCTCTTCTGGGAAATTGGAACTTTTCAGGGCAATCAACTGGAACTTGCATAGGGACAGGAACAAACAAAGACTTCTACACAATGCCGGCTTATAGAACTGCGTCACAACTCAACCAGAGTATGAGAGCACAAAATTCTACCATTCAAATCCCTTATGGGGTAGAAAAATCGTCGTGCACTCACACCTAGATCTTCATACGACCATTCTATGCTTATTACCGGCGAGGAACAAAAGGGACTACGCCCTAATTCAAGCGAGTACCAGCCGAGGAGAAGACGCTCTCACCTCGGGACATAAAGCTGGACTCATTTGCGCTTCGCTCTGAAGCTACTACAGGGGAAAAATACGACGGAAGTACCGAGCGATTTTGATCCTTAGGGATGCTTAGTTGACAAGAACTCAACTTTCAGTTCAAGATTTCTTCTAGAAAGTTCATCTACGCATCTCACTTCTTACAAATTGTAACAAATTGAAATGTTATGCAATACTTCATGGCTGTGTACAGGGACGGCTTGGGATCTTATAATGATATTGAACTTCACAAAATAAATTTAAAAAATGGACATTCTTTTTGGGAATTGGGATATTAAATTAATGTTGGAGTTTTTTCAAACGTTACAAAATCACCAGCTGAAATGTACCTGAACAGATGTTTAAGAATCAAACTCGACGCACTACGTCCACCAAAACTTAGAAGATCAGAAAATCAACCCAATGGTGCAAGACAATTAAATGTGGGGGAGAGAGTACAAGTACGGTATTACCAAGGTAACCAGGAACTTTGGAAATTTGGCACAATTGTTAAAAAGTATGGATTGTTACATTACGAAGTCCAACTTGATGATGGCTATTGTTTAAAACGTCACATTGACCAAATTCGTAAAACCATGGTACCGAAAAAGAATGTAACCTTTGTAAACGAACCAGAAGTAATTCATTATCAGCCACAGTATCAAGAACTCCCCCTGCATCTTCTGCCATCTATCCAACCTCCAGTCCAGTTACATCCAAATCCAATCAACGAAAATGTAGATGCAATGATAGAACCTGATCATCCTGATAATGAACTGGTACCCATTAATGAACCTGCTGCGGTACCCATTAATGAACCTGCTGTTGAAGAACGTAATGATCTTCCACAGTTAAGAAGATCTGAACGAATTCGACTTTTCAAGTCAAGATTTTAGATTTAAGTTTTTAATTCTTTTCTATTTTTTTAAGTTCAAAATAGCGTGGGAGATTATAGTATCCTCCTCTATTTATAGCAGTTGTTATGTAATGTTATATGTAGTTATGTCAGTTCATATTTTATTAGTTGTCAAAATATATTTATCGAAATGTTCTACTTATTCAATCTGCAGATATAACACTCTTGTTCTTTTTCCTACTGGCATCTGTTTGAATATTTTGTTTGGTATTTCGCCTTCTTCCATTCTTTCTACATGTCCCATCCAACGAAGCCGTCCTATTTTAATGAATGTTATGATATCTGGATCCTGGTATATTTCGTATAGTTCAAAGTTGTACCTTCTTCGCCAAATTCCATTTTCTTTTGTGCCCTTATATATGTGTCGCAAGATTTTTCTTTGAAAGGTGGCTAGCAATGTTTCCTCTCTTTTAGTGAGTGTCCAGGTTTCTGAGCCGTATGTGAGTACCGGTCTTATTAGGGTTTTATATATTTGGCATTTTGTTTTCCTTGCGACGTTGTCTGATCTTAGTTGCCGAATTAAGCCATGATAACTTTTATTGGCAATAAATATTCGCCTCTTCACTTCCTCTGCTACGTTATTATCAGATGTGACTAGGGATCACAAGTATTTAAAGTTTTTTACCCCCTCAATGTTGTATTCTCCTATTGTTATATTTTGTGGCTGCCTTATTTCTGTGTTTTTACTTACCTGCATATATTTTGTTTTGTTCTGGTTGATTTTCAGGCCACTATTTTATGCAGCTCGTTCTATTTGATTGAATGCCTCTATCATTTCTCTTCTTGATCTTGCGATTATGTCAACATCATCTGCAAATGCTAGTATTTGCACGCTTTTATTAATTATTGTTCCTCGAGTATTGACTGTTGTGTCCCTCATTATTTTCTCGAGTACAATGTTGAACAAGATGCATGATAGAGAGTCTCCCTGGCGTAGTCCCTTTTTCACATCTATTGTTTCCGTTAGTTCGTTTTGTATCCGGATTTTACTTTCTACTTTTAGAGATTCTTTTATCAGTTCTATTAGTTGTGTTGGTATATTAAATTCTTTCATTGCTTTTATTAAGAATTCTCGGTTTATATTGTCATATGCGCTTTCGAAGTCTATGAAGAGATGATGTGTGTCGATGTTATGTTCACTTGTTTTTTCAAGGATCTGTCGCAGAACAAATATCTGGTCTATTGTTGACATCTGTCTACAGAAGCCACAAGTTTTTGAGTTATACGCGATTTAAAATTTGTAAAATGCAAAATGACCATTTTTAAGGCTTAATAACTCGATTAAAAACTATTATTATGAAAGTCAGAAAGTCACCTAATCAAAGTTTAAAGCCCCCTTCTACAAGATCCTGAAGAAATTTTTGTCATTATTTTGTTACTAAGCTGTTATTTTTAATTATCAACAATGAGCGCTAAAAGTGTATTGAGGCGGCCGTCAATATGAGTGTGAGTAAGATTCTTCATTCCAACCGTCCAATGATGCATCTCAGTCGCACTCACATTGACAGCCGCCTCAATATGTTCCTAGCGCTCATTGTTAATAATTAAAAATAACAGCTTAGTAATACAATAACATTATAATAATATTATTGTATTACTTATATTATGTTATGTTATATTATAATATTTCTTCAGTGCCTTGTTAAAATTTGATTTGGTGACTTTCTGACTTTCATAATAATAATTTTTAACTGAGTTATATTAAGCCTTGAAAATGGTTATTTTCGAATTTTTCAAATTTTAAATCGCGTATAACTCGAGAACAATAAATTTTACAGAAAAATCACAAAAGACCTCTTTTGCTCCGAATGACCCAAATTAATGATGTAAAAAAATGTCGGAAGTGAATTTTCTTTGTGAATTTGTTTAAAAAAATTGTTTAAACAATTTTTCGATTACGGTACCACCTGACACCTTCTGGATTCGTTATAAGGACCTCTTTTTGAGTAAGTTTGTTCAAAAAAATCGAACTGGAATAATTTACCTAACGGGGGTGACGATACAGCCTGGACTATAAATATCACGATTTGAACATAATATACAGTAACATTTAATTTCTAGAATCGGTTGTTTGTGTGAATCAACTTTTACTAAATGGCATTGGGAAGAGTATACTTTAACTAGTTGGAGTCTACTTTTACTAGTAAATGTTGAATAAAAATCTTCATTTTATATTTATAATCAACTTTTACTAAAACCAGCTGTTTGAGTCGACTCGAACTAGGAAAAGTCAACTCCAACTGGATAATCAACTTGAACTGTAACATACATATTATATATTACATTATGCAAATTTCAGCTAATTGTGAAATTCTTTATTACTGGTTTATATCTTTCCGTTAGCGAGTATCAGTTGTATCATAAAAACTGTGCTATCAATAACTTTCAAGTAGAGTCAAATATAATCAGTCAAAAATAATTAATTGTCGTCTAATCAGTAAATAATCATACAATATCGTAATAGGCCAGGATCACGCGTAACAAAACAAAAGTTGAATCCTCCTTATGAAAAAGTGGTCCTGGTCAAATTTAACGAAACTTCTCCTGGTCAAATTTAACGAAATTCTCAGCGAGTAGATTAAAAAAGTCCATGACACCTGGGTCTGAAAAACTATTATTCTCGAGCTACAGCCTTCTGAAGTTCTTAAATTCAGATACTCGGTTTACGTTAAGTGCACTAATTCACGGTCAAGTGAATAAAAATATTTATTACTGAAAGAAAACAGACTCATTTTCTTCATTCACATTTGCGTGTTGCATATGAATTCGGGGTGAAAAATAGATGCATCGTATTTTAGTCTTCAGAAATCTTCCGGAAAGTCCTCAGAAAACTGAAGAAGTGCAATATAATGTGCTACTAGAGTGACATATCATGCTTTCTCACTTATCCAATACCAGCATAGCTGCAGTTACACCTTATCTTTAGAAAACTACTGAACAGTGGCGGATTGAGGGGGGAATAGCCTATAAGGGAATTCCCCTAGTAATATGGTCCAGAAATAAAGAAACAATTGTTTAAACGTGATTATTCCACGTTGAAATATGTTAGCTTACATGCAACTTACTACAGACAGACAATTTCAACCCAATTAACTCGACAGTTAGGAAAATAAAGGGAACTTATTGCACATGTTATTACCTGTCTTTTATGTAGTTTCTTCTTCATGTACCATGTCCTTTCAGAACGTTGATTACCTTCATAGCTATCTTAATTTTATTCACTGCCACCCTAAATAGCATGCTTTTATCAACACCATACCAATCTCGCAAGTTCTTCAACCATGAGGTTCTTCTTCGTCCTGGACTGCGTTTGCCTGCTATTTTTCCTTGCATGACATTTTGTAGCAACCTATATTTGGGACCTCTCATTACATGTCCGAAATACTCCAGCTTTCTCTGCTTGATGCTTTTAATGATCTCAGTAGTCTTGCTGAGACGATATAGTATTGTGGAGTTTGGAATCTTCTCCACCCAGGAAACTTTTAAAATTCTTCTATAGCACCACATTTCGAAAGCCTCAAGGCGATTTAGATCAATTTTATTCACAGTCCAGGACTCGACACCATAAAGTAAAACCGAGAACACGTAGAACCGAAGTAGGCTGATCCTCAATGCCATTTTTAGGTCTCTGCTACATAAAACCTTGGACATCCTTCTAAAAGCGGCTCTAGCCTGCTCTATCCTAGATCTAATTTCGTTGTGACTTTCTACGTTACAATTTAATTGCTGTCCAAGGTAAACGATTTTATCAACTTACTCAAGTTTGGTATTATTTACATATATAGACGGTTTTATATGCTGTTGTTAATTTATTATCAGTATTTTGGTTTTCCGTATGTTCAGATCCAGACCTGCCTCAATACAACTCTCAACCACACTATCAACTAATGTTTGCAGATCTTCTTGACTCGAAGCTAGGAGTACTGTATCGTCCGCATATCGCAAATTATTGATGACTTCACCGTTCACAAGTATTCCTTCTGGTTTTTCCGAAAGTGCTTTTCTGAAAATTCTTTCGGAGCAAACGTTGAAAAGCAGGGGTGACAAGAGGCATCCCTGCAGTACTCCTCTTTTAATATTAAGAGCCTGTGATTCCACACCATCTACTAAAACTGATGTTGTTTGATTCCAATATAAATTTGCAATTATTCGAACATCTCTGCCGTTCAGCCAATGTCTTTTAGAGCTTCGATCAATATCAATAAAACAACAGTATATATCTACAGATATATCTCGACATCTTTGAGCAAGTACGTTCATTCCAAACAATGCCTCTCTTGTTCCAAACCCGTTACGGAAACCAAACTGTGTGTCATCCAGGTATTCCTCGCATTTATTGTAGGTACGACCACGTATTACCTTCAAAAAAATTTTCAATAAGTGGTTTAACAAACTGATAGTTCTATAATCAGCACAGGTTTTTGCTGTTGTCTTCTTAGGTAGAGCTATATACAGCGAATTAGACCAACCATTAGGTAGTTGTCCGCTGGTATTGAAAAACGAAGTTATAGCCTCTAAAACATTGCTATCATTTATAAGCTTGTATATTTCAGTTGTAATTTCATCAGGACGAGTCGCTCTGCAATCTTTTGATGATTGTATGCCTTTTATAACCTCAGAGCGTGTTATTAGGGGTCCGTCGCAGTTAATAGTAAGATCGGGAGGTCAACTACTTCTATCGTCTTCGAATAGGTTCGTAACGTAATTTTCCCATTCTTTAAGTTTGTCCTCTACTTCAAATATTACTTTACCATGTTCATCCTGTAGCAATGCAGTTTGTTTCTTATTGAAGATACCAGCCGCTTCTTTTACTTTTTTATACATGTTAAACGTGTCGTATCTGTTTTCAAGTTCTTCAATGTCATGACACTGTTTGACTAGATGTTGACTCTTTGCTTCTCGTATTTTACGTCGAATTTCTTTTTGTATGCTGTTATAAAGTGTTTCGTTGTTTTTCGCTAGTCGCCGTTGTTCCATCAAATCCAATATGTCATCTGTCATCCAAGCCTGCTTTTTTAGCTTTGACCTGCCTTGTAAATTTCTCACACAGATTTCTTTTACTGTTGTTACGATTTTATTTAAGCCCTCATCGACATTTTCACCAATATTTTCCCAAATTAAATTTTCGTTCAGTTGTATTTGAACTGATTCCTTAACTTTCTCGTCTTGTAATTGGGTTGTATCAATATTTTTGCGAGACTTCTTTTTGATCACCTTTTTTTAATTTTAATTGGGTTACAGTTACAGCTACTATGGGAATGTGATCAGACCCAATGTTAGCACCCGGGTAAGTTTTAACTGATTTGATGCAGTTTCTAAATCGATTTTTTATTAGAATGAAGTCGATTTGGTTCCTAATAATTTTGTCCTCTGATTCTGTATTTGACTTCC
This sequence comes from Diabrotica virgifera virgifera, assembly GCF_917563875.1. Taxonomy (NCBI): domain Eukaryota; kingdom Metazoa; phylum Arthropoda; class Insecta; order Coleoptera; family Chrysomelidae; genus Diabrotica; species Diabrotica virgifera. The sequence goes on along the minus strand of NC_065451.1, from coordinate 109,186,811 downwards.
AGGTGTAGAGTCTTCTCGGTGGTAGTTTAAAGTGAGTATCCGATATAATGAAATCGTGTTTTTTGACAGAACTGGACAAGTCCATCTCCACGTTCGTTTCTGTTTCCCAAGCCATAATCCGCCACAATGTTCAATCAATGTCCCTTGCCGACTGTAGCGTTAAAATCTCCGAGGACTATGGTATCTTCTGCTGCTTTGACAAGATCTAGAGCATTAGTAAGATCTTTGTAAAATGCTTCTAATTTATCTTCATCACTGGATAATGTTGGGGCATATACCTGAATTACATTGGTAATGAACGGCTTTCAACTAAATTTCACTAGCATTACTCTGTCAGATATGGGGATATAGGTTAATACTGATTGAGCTAAGTGTTTTGCTAGTACGATTACAACTCCATTATAGTGATTATCATCGGTATTTCCTCCATGGAACACTTGATATCCATCCACGTCACATACTCCTGATCACGGCCACCGCATTTCACTTATTCCTAGGATGCTGATTTGCATTCTTTTCATTTCTTTTATGGCATTATATATTTTTCCTGACTTAAACAGGCTTCTGACGTTCCATGTGGCTATTTTGCAAGGATTTCGCATATTAACGAACTGAGAGGCCCTGCAGTCTTGAGATTTTCCTCTCTTGCCAGATCTTGGGTTCCGAGATCCATGATCATTAATGTTTTGACGTAAATTATTTACAGCTATGATAGTTAAAACCAGGAGTGCCAAAAGCCTTTAATGCAGTAGTTTTCCCTTGCTTTCTGCATCCTTATGCCGTTGACTAATTTATTTATAGTTTTATAGTTCTTCCGCCTTCGGAATCAATTTCTCAATTCCAGGACAAAAGAGTGCCCTGCCACTTACCAACTCGTCCGCCCGAAGCCGTTGGTCAGTAAGTGGGGGATTGCTTATACCGGCAATCACTCAGACGCCAAAGGCCTCGTTTGTTGTAAAGTAGGATGCACCGGATGATCAGAATCAAGATCATCACACGGGCAGGTGAGGTTGACATTTTGATAGGAGAGACTATATATTGCGCATCACAATCTCCTACATCCCAAGGGTAGTTCAAATATTTATGTAGTTTGGGTTATCTATTTGATATATTTTGGGGTTGGTGTTTTATTGAAAGTCGCCCCCTCCCCCAAGGCAAATGTTCCGTAATTGTTACTGAAGTATCCTAATAGGTAGTTAGTTGATATGATCAACTATGATGCATCTAGCCAAAATCAGCAACATCTTAACGTAAAGATAGTCGAAGGTGACATAAATCCGATTTTTCCGTAGAAGATTATAATTAGTATTTCGCGTTTACCTACTACTATGCATGTACTTTATTTTTTCTTTTCGTATTGATATTAAGTCCATTTAATCTACTCATATCTGATATGCTGAAGACTATTTTTTGCAAATCATTTCAGCTAATTATTGCAAAAACTACTGCTTCGTCGGTATATCTAATGATTTTTAGAGTAGTCCAGTCGGGTTAGACGAATAACAGACCTAACCCCTAATCTTTAGGGGGAGTCAATAGTAGTGTAAATTTAAAATCTCGACTGAATTCCGCCATTGCGTTAGCCGCCATCTTGATTTTAAACGAGAACCGTTTTTGCTCAATATCTCCGCCATTTTCAACTTTTCGACAGAAAGTATAACAACCGAAATTGTTGAATATGTATTTTTCTATCATTTCTATTTTTACAATTTTTTCGTGCCATCGATATTTTCCGAGTTATAACGGAAAGTAGTGACAGTTACATACACATAGAGCATAATTATTGAATTATCTCGTTTATTGTTAGTTTTACGACAAAAATGTTTCTATACAAAAATAGAGGGAATTAAATTATACACAATTTTAGTTTGTTTCATTTTTTTGCTAAAGTTAATATTTAAGGTAGTATGTATGCGATAATGGCGCGAGCGTAAGACCTGATTGATTTCGTAGCAATTGTTTTTGTTCAATATCTACGCCATTTTCAACTTAAATTGTTCCAAATATGATTTCCTACAATTTATTTTGAACAATTTTTTTCATGCAGTTGATATTTTCCGAGTTAAGTGGGAAAAGAGTAAAAAGTGGTGGGGGGAGCATAATTACTGAATTTAATTTTTATTCGAGCTGCCCCAAATTTTATAATTCTATCCTTTAGGGGAGATCAATAGTAGTGTAATTTAAAATCTCGACTGAATTCCGCGATTGCATTAGCCGCCATATTGATTTTAAAGGGGAACCGTTGTTGCTTAATATCTCTGCCATTTTCAACTTTTCGACGAAAACGGTAGGAACTAAAATTATTGGAAACGGAATTTCCTACAATTTATTTTCCACAATTTTTTTATGTGATCAATATTCTCCGAGTTATGGAGGAAAATAGTGGAAGCGGAGGGGAAGCATAATTATTGAATTGTCTCATTTATTATTAACTTTACGACATAATTGTACATAAACAAAAATAAAGAGAATTATATGTATTTTATACAATTTTTGAAACTTCCAATGAAACACCAACCAAACTAAGTACATAAAAGACATAAATAATACCTTATATGCATTAAGTTCACTTAATTTTATTAACTAGCGGGTTTTATTGGTTGAATTTGTCTGTCGATAATTAAGTTTCATGTCAGCTAACATATTTTAATATCTCAACAATTTTTTTTTTTTTTTTGACCCCGTTGGGAAATTTCCAATTCCCCCCTTTTAGACCCGCCACTGATTCTCTCGAAAAATTGTAGTAAATCGTAATTGCAACAATTTCAGTCTTGGACTTTTTGTCGAAAAGTTGAAAATGGGGAGGATATTGAACAAAAACAATTGCTTTAAAATCAATCGAGTCTTAGGCTCGCGCTTTTACGGCATACGTACTACCTTAAATATTGATTTTATCAAAAAAATGAAAGAGATCAAAATTGTACAAAATTTAATTATCTTCATTTTTGTATAGATTAAAATTTGTTGTAGAGGTAATAATAAACGAGATAATTCAATAAATCAATAATTATGCTTTAACTGTCACTGTTTTTTCCCCATAACTCGGAAAATATGGACCGCACGAAAAAAATTATAATGAACGAAATTATAGAAAATCGAATTTTCAACAGTTTCAGTTTCCATATTTTTTGTTGAAAAGTTGAAAATGGCAGAGATATTGAGCAAAAACGGTTCTCGTTTAAAATCAAGATGGCGGCTAACACAACGATCAAATTCAGTCGAGATTTTAAATTTTTACTACTATTGACCCCCCCTAAAGATTAGAAAAATAAAATTTGGGGCAGCTCCTAATGCAAGGTCAAATGGTATCCCGACTGTGACTGGGCTAGAGGCACTCTATTCTGCATGCGTGAAAACGTGAGATGCCTTGTTCTGATCTAGCAGCACTTATTGTGGTTATTCCTTAATTTTCTGAAGGCGCTTCAGTAGCAGTGGCAGAACATTTGCCTGGGGAGATGGGGAGACTTCCAATAAAACACCAAACACTAAATACATATAATATTTAAACCCAAACTACAAGACATAGATAATAGTATGTGCAATAAGTTCCCTTAATTTTCCTAACTGTCAAGGTAATTGGGTTGAATTTGTCTGTCTGTAGTAAGTTTCATGTCAGCTAATACATTTTTTTTATGTTTCACAAATGTTTCCTTTAATTCTGGACCGTGTTACGAGGGGAACATATACGCCCCTACACATGGGCAGGGGGGCCGTCCTCCCCCTGGCTTTTCGGTTGCTGTAAACTATATATTGTCATCCAAAGTATACAAAATGTAATGTGCAACGTCTTCACGTTTGCTGCCCCCCTAAAAATGTTTTATATTAGCGCCCACGCGGGGGAGGGCAATTACCCTATTCTCAGCTACTGCAGCTATGCTGGTATTAAATAAGTCTGAACCATTCATGAAAACATGACAATTCTTATGTCGCTGTATCAACACATTTTTTAACGCAGTTCTTCAGTTTTGTGAGTACTTTTCGAAGATTTTCTGAAGACTAAAATACGATGCATCTATTTTTAATCACGAATTCATGTACAACACGCAAACATGCATAAAGAAAATGAGTCTCTCTTCTTTAAATAATAGATATTTTCATACACTTGACCGTGAATTAGAGCACTTAACGTAAGCCGAGCACCTGAATTTAAGAACTTCAGAAGGCTTTAGCTCGAGAATAATAGCTTTTCAGACTCCGGTGCCATAGAATATTTTAAACTACTCACTGAGAACTATCATTGACCAAAGTTTCATTAAATTTGACCGGGACCACTTTTCCATAATGGACCAAGACTAGCAACGTCGGGAAAACAGTGATTTTAAGACACTTGGTTTTTTAATATATTATTCCGTATGCTTCCTTGAACACCTTACCGGTCATCTGGCTACTGAGACAGATTGCGTTCATTACTGCGCAGCGCACCTGTACAGATAAATATATCGAATTTAAAATTATTTTAAGACGAAAAATTTTTTTGCCATTACTTTTTAAACATTATTAGAAATATGAATTATAATTGCCAGGCATTTCTGTGGTTGCATAATATGCGCCAGACGCTATTTTTTATAAATAATAATTGAAAAATTTAAATCATTTTAGTATGTCTGAAATTTTAATATTATATTATTTACACATAAATAAATGCAAAATTAATTTGCCAGGCATTAGTTCGGTTGCATTCATCAGCCAGATGGATTTAAAATCATAAAAATAATGTGTATTTTCAGCAAAACGATCGCTGGTTGGGTTAAGAAACTAGACAAACAAAAGATACGACAATTTCGGGGGTGAATGTTGTCCGCACATGTTATTAAGATGGACCAGTCACAATAAATTCACAGTTTGTTAACGATTCTTGTCGAGTTTCTATTTAGTGAAAAGTAATTGTGATACAATATAATGGCAAATAAAATACAATATGTGTTTTGCTAGGAAAAAAACGAGAATGTAATAACTTTTGTGGATGAAAAACTGTTAAAGTATAAAGAAGTTTTGAGTGCGCGTATTAAATACAATTTAAAATATAATAATGTACAGTTACCGGACCAAGTGAATACCACTGATAAATACCATAAAAAATGTTACAATTCTTTTGCAGCCTTAATGGTTAAGTATCGTAACATATCTAACATTAACTCAGTTTTGTCAAATCTTCGTCATACCTCAAGTTCTTCGCTGTCAATTGTGAGTGACACTGTTTTAGTTAGTGATGAATTTTCCAATTTATCGTCGACATTTTTTCTGGTACATCTAGTTCTAAGACATTATTACCAAAAACTCCAATTAGTATAAGTGAAACAGTGGCATATGACGAGGCTTCTTCAAGTTCATGTACCAATTCAAATTTCCAAGAAACAAACTTTTGTCCTGAAATCCCGCCGATTGATGATCATCAGTCAACAGACACATGTAATAAAAGAATATGTTTTTATGGTGGAAAAGATCGAAAACAATTGAAGTGTAAGAAACAAATTTTACATTTCTGTAATGATGTTAAGATATATGATAAAATAACAGAGTTGGTAACAAAATTACAAAATCAAGAGTTATTAAAAAAAATGATATTAGAGCTTTAAATAGTTTAATTTTTTAATTTAAATAGTTAAATAGTTTAATTTAAAAAAATGGTTCCCAGAATAAAAAAAAATATTATTTTTTATTATTTTTTTGAAAATTTCGACAATAATTTTTATTTATTAACATTTTACATATTTAATTATGTCATTATTAGCTAGATTGAGATAAATAAAAATTTCTTTAAATACCGTAGGTAGATTTATTCCTGTCTCTTTCCGCCAGTCTACTCTACCGCTATCTTTCTATAATAACTAATATATTACTGGAATACCCTACAACTTTAATTTGATCTGGCTGATGACTACAACCGAGTTAATATCTGGCAAATTAATTTTGCATTTATTTATGCGTTAATAATATAATATTAAAATTACAGACATACTAAAATGATGTAAACTTCTCTATTATTATTTATAATAAATAGCGTCTGACGCGCATTTAGCAACCACATAAATGTCTGGCAATTACAATTCATGTTTCTAATAATGTTTAAAAAATAATGACAAAAAAATGTTTCGTCTTTAAATAATTTCAAATATATTTACCTGTATCTTTTGTTTGCCTTATTTCTTAACACAGCCAGCGTACGTTTTGCTGAAAATATATATCATTCTAACGATTTTAAATCCATCTGGCTGATGACTGCAACCGATTTAATGTCTGGCAAATTAATTTTGCATTTATTTATGTGTTAATAATATAGTATTAAAATTACAGACATACTAAAATTATTTAAATTTTTCTATTATTATTTATAATAAATAGCGTCTGGCGCGCATTTAGCAACCACAGAAATGTCTGGCAATTATAATTCATGTTTCTAATAATGTTTAAAAAGTAACGACAAAAAAATTTTTCGTCTTAAACTAATTTCAAATATATTTACCTGTATCTTTTGTTTGCCTTATTTATTAACACAGCCAGCGTACGTTTTGATGAAAATATATATCATTTTAAACGATTTCAAATCCATCTGGCTGATGACTGCAACCGAGTTAATGTCTGGCAAATTAATTTTGCATTTATTTATGTGTTAATAATATAATATTAAAATTACAGACATACTAAAATTATTTAAATTTTTCTATTATTATTTATAATAAATAGCGTCTGGCGCGCATTTAGCAACCACAGAAATGTCTGGCAATTATAATTCATGTTTCTAATAATGTTTAAAAAGTAATGAAAAAAATATTTCGTCTTAAACTAATTTCAAATACATTACCTGTATCTTTTGTTTGCCTTATTTCTTAACACAGCCAGCGTACGTTTTGATGAAAATATATATCATTTTAAACGATTTCAAATCCATCTGGCTGATGACTGCAACCGAGTTAATGTCTGGCAAATTAATTTTGCATTTATTTATGTGTTAATAATATAATATTAAAATTACAGACATACTAAAATTATTTAAATTTTTCTATTATTATTTATAATAAATAGCGTCTGGCGCGCATTTAGCAACCACAGAAATGTCTGGCAATTATAATTCATGTTTCTAATAATGTTTAAAAAGTAATGACAAAAAAATTTTTCGTCTTAAACTAATTTCAAATATATTTACCTGTATCTTTTGTTTGCCTTATTTCTTAACACAGCCAGCGTACGTTTTGATGAAAATATATATCATTTTAAACGATTTCAAATCCATCTGGCTGATGACTGCAACCGAGTTAATATCTGGCAAATTAATTTTGCATTTATTTATGTGTTAATAATATAATGTTAAAATTACAGACATACTAAAATTATTTAAATTTTTCTATTATTATTTATAATAAATAGCGTCTGGCGCGCATTTAGCAACCACAGAAATGTCTGGCAATTATAATTCATGTTTCTAATAATGTTTAAAAAGTAATGAAAAAAATATTTCGTCTTAAACTAATTTCAAATACATTACCTGTATCTTTTGTTTGCCTTATTTCTTAACACAGCCAGCGTACGTTTTGATGAAAATATATATCATTTTAAACGATTTCAAATCCATCTGGCTGATGACTGCAACCGAGTTAATGTCTGGCAAATTAATTTTGCATTTATTTATGTGTTAATAATATAATATTAAAATTACAGACATACTAAAATGATTTAAATTTTTCTATTATTATTTATAATAAATAGCGTCTGGCGCGCATTTAGCAAACCACAGAAATGCCTGGCGATTGTAATTCATGTTTCTGATAATGTTTAAAAAGTAATGGCAACAAAAATTTTCGTCTTAAAATAATTTTAAATTCCATATATTTACCTGTACAGGTGTGCTGCGCGGTAATGAACGCAACCTGTTTCAGTAGCCAGATGGCCGGGAAGGTGTTCGAGGATTCATAGGGAATAATATATTAAAGAATCAGATGTCTTAAAATACTTTCACGAAAACGTTGATAGCCATTTAGACTATAGAGTCTGGCACGTATTTAGCAACCACAGAAATGTCTGGCAATTATAATTCATATTTCTAAGAATGTTTTACAAGTAATGGCAAAAAAATTTTTCGTCTTAAAATAATTTTAAATTCGATATATTTACCTGTACAGGTGCGATGCGCAGTAATGAACGCAACCTGTCTCAGTAGCCAGATGGCCGGTAAGGTGTTCTAGGATGCATAGGGAATAATATATTAAAGAATCAGCTGTCTTAAAATAGTTGCTCGAAAACGTTGCTAGCTCTTGGACCATAAGGAGTGTTGCGGGGTCCTTTGTTAATAGCTTAACGGTGTCCGGTCGGACAAACTTTGATGTATTGGAACACTGGAACAGGGCAAGTTTTAATTGTGGAACGTGATTTTAATTGTTGAAAGTGTCATTCTGACAAGTTTATGATTGCGAAAACTGGCAGTGTGTTTTTAGATTTATTCAATAGCAAACTTTATAATATGAAAAAATGTTTGTCCGACAAATATGTTGGGCATTTTAGTAAGTCAGACACGTAGAACATATCAAATAACAGGAATTATACATGAGAGTTTAATGAAAGGTTAAAAAATCAATTAGAAGTTCTGTCCAACAAAATTAATGGGAAGTTTTCGTAGTCCGACGTTCTAAAGCTGTAACCTGTTCCACAATTAAAACTTCCCTTGTTCCAGTGTTCCCGTACATCAAAGTTTATCCAAATAGACACCGTTAAGCTATTAAAAAATTTTCAGCTTGCTTAAAAAATCAGTTGTGTATTAAAATCCTTACCTGAAGAGTCTTTCTTGATGTTTAACACACCTAATAAAAAATTTCTTATCTTCATTCTGTTCACTACAAAATTCATCATCGAAAATATTTTCCAATTTACGGTTTACATTATGTACAGCAGGTGTTCCAAGTATAGAAAAGCAATGTCCAATTAAACTAAATTGAGAACCCGCGCATGCACCCATAGCCAACACATACAGGTCTATACCAACTCCTATGAAGGCTATGACAAAGACCAGAAAAAAACATTGAAGAAAATAAATAATCTCATATGCCGGCGAAACGGTGTGGTCAAAATCAAATTTTGCTGGAAAGGGTAAACTTTTCTCCGAAGACATGAATATAGGCGAAGGTAATATTGTAAGGGTATAAAAGACACCTGAAATATAAAATTTTGTTTATTACTAATCTGCAATATAGTTGAGGAAATGAAGCATTTTGGCTCGTAATTTTTTCGTCCAGCGTGGATTTACTTGAAATTTTCACAGAAGGTAGGGAATAGTCCAAGGAGCATTTTCTATATAATGCCGCTGTACGCTAAAACCTTGGGGTGGCTGCCAGTCCATCTCAGGGGTGAGAATTTTTTATTAAATTTTAATCATGCAAATCGATATAAAACGTAATTTTAAGAAAAAAATATTTTTTACATTTTTTTCGTAAAACTAATATTTTTCGAGTTATTCGCGGTTGAAAGTAACAGTTTTTCGACAAAAAAATCCACTGTATTAGAGTGTATTAGAGTAGACAAAAATATGCGTTTAATCAATAAAACTCTAGCTATCGAAATTGTGTATTTTATTAACACAAACCAAATTCTTTTTCTATAATATTTTTACGACCAATACAAACCGAGATACGACATGTTAAAGGTTAGCTTTTTTCGTCAAATGTATAATTTGAAATATTCAAAGCAAATAACGGGAAAACTTTGCATTTTTCGAGGAAAATTTAGATAATCTGTTTTCAAGGATATAATTATACCTTTCAAAAGAACAAAGAAACAAAAGTTCTAGCATAAAAATTGAGTGACTTATGATCAAAAAAGGTCGGTATCTGTTTTTCTTTATAAAAAAAATCAGTGAAGACAACCCCCTAACTACCCTCTTAATTAAAAGTTGGTCTTCACCTTTCTGTAATTCCTTTTATATTAAAATTTGTAGTATCAATACACCCAAGAAGTTTGGCTTATCTAAAAGGCCTAATTGTAGAAAAATTGGACTTTAACGAAAACAGATTTTTGCAATTTCGTATTTTTCACCATTTTCTTCAAAATATCTCCGAAAATACTAGAGATACGAAAAGAATGATACACAGTTAAATTGTAGCTTTTTTCATAACTAAAATTTTCTTGTTCATAGATTTTCATTATAGTGAATAGTTAGCGAGATATATCTGTTTAAAAACCTCTATTTACGAGCAAACAACCCCTTATCGAGCCCTTTAAACGCACCCCAATTAAAAACTAAGACATCTTACGGAATTTAATTTACATAGACTTATAGTTCTTCAACAATACTACAAAATCATGTAAAAAAAACTTTTTATCTCTAAAAATAAAGGACCTATATTTGTAAAACAATTTTTTTTTTGAAAAATTCGAATAGTCCGCTTTTAGAGCATTATTTTCAATGTATATAATACCACAGAATTAGTTCGTATAATGGAAGATAACTAAAAACTATTTATATTTGTGTTTGTACATATTTGTAAATTCGTATTTTTGTGAAAAATAAATGTTCTCATAATTCTTTAATTCTACTTTTTTTCTGTATAGATCTATTAAATTATCTACTTATAAAAATTACAATGTTATTAAGGGCGGTTTTTAAGGGTTAAAATATGATATTATATCCTTTAGCATAAAACAAACTTATTTAACCAATCAAAACCAAATTTTACCTATATTAAAATTTACAATGTTTGTATATAATTTTTGAAAATAAGGGGTAGTTTACACCCCTAAAAATAATCAACGCCCTTGAGCATGATATAGAATATGAAGTACAGGGTGACATTATACCAATCTCAAATATTTATGTAAATCGATTTTGCAACCAAAATTATTCTTTTAGGTTAAGTCAATTTTTTATATGTAGCTCCAACAAGGGTGGCTGTAAGGGTTGAAATATTATGATATTATATCATACAGTATAAAACAATCATTATGTAACTAATAAGAACCAAATGTTGACAATATTAAAGTTTAAAATGTTATTTTATAATTTTTTACAATTAGGGGTAGTTTTCACCCTTAAAATACCAAAAGCGTAAAACGGCTCCATATAGAAAATGAACTAGAGGGCGAAATAAGCCTAATCCCAGATTTTTGTAAAAATCGATGCTGGACAAAAAAATTGCGAAGTTTTGCCATTTTTTCAGTTTCTTTTCCTCGACTAATAGAACATTACATTTAATACAAAACAGTTAGTCCATGTGGTGAGACCGCTCCCGTCTGGAAAAATTTCTGATTCGGTTTCTTTGTGGATTCCTATTCAAAAATGTCCCCTTTAAACAAATCTGAAGGGTGCCGGGCAGAATTTTTGGGCAGAAATTGTTTAAACAATTTTTTTAAACAAATACAGAAGATCACGTTTTTTGCTCCGTAACATATATATTTATAAGTTTTATCGGTCATTCTGAACAAGAAAGGTATCTTGTAAATTTTCTCAAAAATTGATAGTTTTCGAGTTATAGGCGATTTAAAATCTGAAAAATGCGAAAATACGCATTTTCGAGGCTTAAAAATTCATATTCAAATTAGTATTTTTGAGGTTACGAGATACCTAAATTGAAGACTAAAAATTCAGCTTCCAGATTCTGAAGAGTGATCGCGTCTAACTTTAATCTATACCGTTGTTTTTTAATTGTTAAATATGCGTGTTTATCCGATTTTTTTGCCGGTGCGGCGCTCTCCGTTTTAAAAATCTCCTATTCTCCCCCGAAAAATATTTTTTCTAGATTCTTTGGGACATTCTAAATAAAATAAGTGTCTTGACATTTTTCTCAAAAGTTAATAGTTTTAAAGTTATAAGCGATTTAAAATCCGAAAATGCGTTTTTTTTGTCATATTTCGGATTTTAAATCGCTTATAACTTAAAAACTATTAACTTTTGAGAAAAATGTCAGAAAACTTATTTTATTTAGAATGTCCCAAAGAATCTAGGAAAAATATTTTTCGGAGGAAAATAGATTTTTGAAATTGAGCGCGCCGCACCGGCAAAAAAATCGGATAAACACGCATATTTAAAAATTAAAAAACAACGGTATAGATTAAAGTTAGACGCGATCACTCTTCAGAATTTTGAAGCTGAATGTTCATTCTTCAATCTAAGTATCTGGCAACCTCAAAAATACTAATATAAATATGAGTTTTTAAGCCTCGAAAATGACCCGTGTTGAGCTGCCCCCCCCCCCCACTTGCAAAAATTAAAAAACAAATAGCCCTGATTTATGAGCTATTTATGAGCTCTCATATTCCGCAAACTAAAAATTTTGAGCTCGTTCCACTGAGCAGGAATTTAATACCCTAGTGGGGGGGGGGGCTGAGTCAGCCCCCCCACTACTTAAAAATAGGAATATTGAATCGGTTTTTGCGGCAGAATTACGAGCTATTTATGAGCTCTTGAAATTATATAGTTTCGATTTTTGAGCTCATCCCCTTCACCCCCAAACAACCCTTTAATTGATTTAACTTAAGAGAAAGATGCTGAGAAAACTTAAAATATATCGTATTGCGAATATAATTCCTATAGCTTATATACTCTAAGAATAAACTATTAAATCAATAGCATTTCGATTATTGAGCTACAACCCCTTCGCCAGAAAACCACCCTATCTTCCCGGCTTAAGAGAAAGTTGTACTTAAAATGCGTTAAACTAATTATTTGGCGACTACATATCATTTAATAATTTTTAAGCTTCCAAATTACGCGCATTTAGATCAGTAAATTGCGTTTTATTTTGTATAGTGCAGTCACTGAAGGTAAAAATAAACGATTACCTTCAATTTCGGTGAACCTTCATCGATTTTCACGAAAATTGGTCAGTGGTTAGAGGATACGTCAAGAAACAAAGGTGACATGGTACCACCTTGCGCCTTTACCCTGAGGGTGGATACCGCCCCTTCTCGGGGGTGAAAATTATTTTGTAAAAAATAACTGCACAAATCAATAAAAGAACAAATTAAAAGCAAAATTTATTATATAAAGTTAATAAAATAAGTAAATACTTTTTAAGTTATTAAAGATCAAAGATTTTAATTATTTGTGAAAAAAATGCATGTTTTGAAGAGGTTTTTTGTAAATCACTAAAAAACTGTAAGTTTTTACAAAAAAGTTAATAGTAGTTTAATTCGTATAGCTTATATTCTAAAAATAAACTCTAAAATCACGCGCCTTTCGATTATTGAACTACAACCCCTTCGCAAGAAAACCATCCCATATTCCCGGCTTAAGAGAGGGTTGTACTTAAAATAATTTAAATTAATTATTTGTCGACTATATATTGTTTAATAATTTATGAGCTCGCAAAATATACGCATCTCAATTATTGAATTGCCATTTTCTTTCTATAGTGCAGTCACTGAAGGTAAAAATCAACTATGACCTTCGATTTCGGTAAATCTCCATTCATTTTCACGAAAATTGGTGAGCGGATTTTGATACTATCAACTGTTTCTGGATCTTATTTTTCATAGGTATTTCTAAGTACTTTGACAAGTATTTAGTACCTAAGTGTTATAAAATGCATCTCTTTCCCGTTATTTAAGCTTGAACCCTTAGATTTGAACAGTCGCGGAAAAAAAGATACATTTAATTACCAATAACTTACTTTAAATTAACATTAAAGGGTTTTTCAAGTAAGCAATTTATTATATTTTTTATTAGCTTCAATTTTAGTGATGAAAACTTTTTTGTAAAAACTTACAGTTTTTGAGTCATTTATGAAAAATCGCTCTAAAGCATGCATTTTCTTTCCAAAAATTAAAATATTTGATCTTTAATAACTCAATAAGTATTGATTTATTTTAATCACATTATATAACAAATTTTGCTTACAATTTGTCCCTCTCTCGATTTGTGGGGTTATTTTTAATAAAGTAATTTTCACTCCCGAGAAGGGGTGACATATACCCCAGGCTAAAACCCCAAGTTGTTATTGTCAATTCGTGAAAATAAATGGCGATTTACCGAAATCGAAGGTAATAGTTGATTTTTACCTTCAGTGACTGCACTATAGAAAGAAAATGGCAATTCAATAATTGAGATGCGTATATTTTGCAAGCTCATAAATTATTAAACGATATGTAGTCGCCAAATAATTAATTTAAATTATTTTAAGAACAACTCTCTCTTAAGCCGGGAATATGGGGTCGTTTTCTTGCGAAGGGGTTGTAGCTCAATAATCGAAATGCTCTTGATTTAGTAGTTTATTCTTAGAGTATATAAGCTATATGAATTATATCCGCAATACGATATATTTTAAGTTTTCTCAGCATCTTTCTCTTAAGTTAAATCAATTAAAGGGTTGTTTGGGGGTGAAGGGGATGAGCTCAAAAATCGAAAGTATATAATTTCAAGAGCTCATAAATAGCTCGTAATTCTGCCGCAAAAACCGATTCAATATTCCTATTTTTAAGTAGTGGGGGGGGGGCTGACTCAGCCCCCCCACTAGGGTATTAAATTCCTGCTCAGTGGAACGAGCTCAAAATTTTTAGTTTGCGGAATATGAGAGCTCATAAATAGCTCATAAATCAGGGCTATTTGTTTTTTAATTTTTGCAAGTGGGGGGGGGGCAGCTCAACACGGGTTCGAAAATGCATATTTTCGCATTTTTCAGATTTTAAATCGCCTAAACTCGAAAACTATCAATTTTTGAGAAAATTTACAAGATACCTTTCTTGTTCAGAATGACCGATAAAACTTATAAATATATATGTTCCGGAGCAAAAAATATGATCTTTTGTATTTGTTTAAAAAAATTGTTTAAACAATTTCTGCCCAAAAATTCCGCCCGGCACCCTTCAGATTTGTTTAAAGGGGACATTTTTGAATAGGAATCCACAAAGAAACCGAATCAGAAATTTTTTTCAGACGGGAGCGGTCTCACCACATGGACTAAGTGTCATAAACATTTTTTTTTGCTGCTGTATTTCGACTAACTTTCGAAATCGATGTGTATTTCATTGTAAAGCAGTGATGTTGACGCAAGCCTTTCTGTAGGATACATTCTTCTTAAAGTTCCGTACTCTGTAGAAGGTTGGATATCAACATGGCAACTTTTACTTGGTAATGTCCAGAATATTTGGAGATAAAGTTTTCGTTTTTTAATAATTGCAACGACTTCTTTATATCTATTCACTCTGCCTAATACTTCATTATTTGAAACTGTCTATCCATGATATACGAAGCATTCTATGATAGCACCTACATTCCAATGCCTATAATTTTTTGGTCTCTGATTGTTTCAGCGTCCACGCCTCAGAGCCTCATAGACCTGGATCCCGCGTACCAAAAACAGTTTATTAATAGCAAGCTGAAAATTGGTTAATAGCTTAATGGTGTCTAAGACAAACTTTGATATATGGGAACATTGGAACAGGGGAAGTTTTAATTGTGGAACGTGATTTTAATTGTGGAACTTGTCATCCTGATAAGTTTATTTTTGCGTGTTTCCAAGCTGAGTGCACGTAGCGAGCAAGGTACGTGCGATCGTTGGCGGTTCAACAGTAAATGGGTTGAATTTATTCACTGCACACTCGAGCTGAGCCACGGCGTGCAAGCTGCTTGCAGGTGACTTGCAAGCGGCGTGGACCGAGAGCACGCCAATTTCTGCTACACCGCCACGTGCACGCCGCTTGAAAACAAGTCAGGCGGTTTGGAAATCTGTGATGGGCAATCATTCAGTACACGATTTCAACGTAGATACAGAGCTGTTTATTTATGGGGTGTATTGACCCCGAGAAACCGCTCAAATGTGTGTTGACGGAAAACTTGTTTTGAAAACAAGCAGCAATATGCATCGAGCCTTGGAGTAGCTTTGTAAAAACATTGCAGGGCTGTAAAATGCAGGCCCTGGAAATATTTGAGTATGCAAAACATGAGAACCGGCAACTATGTTCGGATTCTTTTACCTGAGACCGTGAACAATGAAAAACTGGATCATGCTAGAAGGTGCGCTGGTGCATTGTTATTCCCTCCATGCCTCTCTCTGTCTTTGCATTTCTCGACGTAATAACGTCCGCGTCGGTTTAAATAATTGTGATTGTTATTAGTGCATAATATTATAACCCAGTTTCTTTATTTTTAACTATACATGTGTTTTGGTAAGAAACTTCAACAATGTCGTTTAAAGTGGTAAAGAAAAGAAAAAGAATTGTGAGTTATATTGTTTAATTTGTGAGGAAAAAACGAATTTAGTTAAACATTAACAACCAAAATTAACTACGCTGCACAGTATTAAAAAAACGACAGATCGAAGAAAAGATAATATTATTGAAAAGTTTGAACTGAGGTATAATTCAGATTCTACAAAACAAGAGTTTTCATGGCACCAGAACTGCTTAACCAATTATGAATGTAAGTGAGGAGAAAAGAAGACGCAGACAAATATCATATTATCTATATAAAAAAGACGACTTGTCAAGTAGGCGTGAAGTAAAGAAAGAAGGATAAAATGTTTGATTTGCAGGAAATTGAGCAGAGAACAAAATAAAAAACTTTGCTTGTGTTCTGAGCTTTCAGCAGCGGAACAAATTTTAAATACAGTACGTCGAAATACTACAGGGAAATAAGCAAGAAATAGACCGTATTCGGGACACTGAAATATCCAGGTAGCTGACAATTTTTTAGTTATTGTAGACCTATATAGGATGAAAAACTACCTGTTTCCTGCCTAGAGTTCGCGTCCGTTTTTTTAATTATTAACAATTTTTAGTGCAATCAACGCGATTTTCAATTTTTTTGCAATCCATTAAAAAGCTAAACAGTTAACATAAAATTACAAAATTTAATTTTTTAGAACACTGAAAAACCTTCGAAATGTCTATTTTTGACAATTAAAAAGCTAATTTGTTGCTTCGCAAACTGAAAAATAAGTGAAAATCGTTATTTTTTAATAATTTTTAGTAAAACTAACTTAGAACTTTAGTGTTATCCAAAGTTGGGTAATGAAGTACTACCATACCTGCAAAATTTGATCCAGATCCATTAATTAGTTTAAAAGTTATTCTATTTGTTTATCCCAGAAACCATTGTGTTGCAATAACATAAGACATAAAATAATAAAGATAAGGCAATTCTGGGTATGCCAAATGAAAGTAGAAAAGTGATCAAAATGTAATAAAAAAAGATAAAAAAAAATTATCTAATAGCCAAAAATCCTAATCCCAAATTTTTGAAATCTTGTAGTTTATAGACGTTTCGAATAACTTTAAAAATATTTTCCGCAGCAAAAATCTTTTTGCATATTCCAAAAACTGGTATTTTACAAAAAAATTTTAAAAATATAGTTCAAATTTGGATTAGTCCTGGGAAGGGGGAGCTGGTAGCCGACAAATGCACGAAAAACTAAAAAAGCAACTTAAAACTACTATCATTTTCTATGTATCGGGATCTACTCAATGGATTTTGATGTCTTTTGCAAGGATGGATTTTGATATGCAATTTGTTTAGACATTTATTAATTATTAAACAGCCTAATTTGTTAAAAAGCCTAATTTGTTATTAACCCGGGAGCAGTCGCGCCGTTAGAAAAAATCTAACATTCTATTCTTTTCCGTGATAACTTAATGAAACATTTTGCAACATTACTTTCCACTCTTAAGTGCGTCGAGGAAGATTGTAGTAATGCGTGGGAATTTTTTTTTAAATTTTTTTTATTTTTTTTTATTTTTTTTTTATTTTTTTGTGGAATTTATGGCTTTGGTGAGAACCAATTAGGTTATAAATTATTAGAAATAGAAATTATTGGAAATTTTTTACATAACAAGTAAATAAAAATATTATAAAATAGAAATTTGTTTTAAATTCGTATTTAAATTCGTATTGTGAGATTTTTTTCTATACGCGCGATGCTTATGTGACAGAAGTGAGCGCGACTGCTCCCGGGTTAATCATAGAAAGAGTTAAGGTATACATACTTTAATAAATAAATTATTTTCAATAAGTAATTATTTAATAGAAACAATTTATTTATTAAAGTGTACTTTCACTTTTTCTATGATAATTAATAATACTATGATTAAAAATTGGATTTTTGTAAAAAAGATATTTTTTCAAGAATTGTTTAAACAAATTAGACTGTTTAATAATTAATAAATTTATTAACAAATTGCATATTTGTACTGTACGTAGAAATTACATACAAATAAAAAAGAAAGATCAAAATCCATTTAGTAGATCCGGAGGTACAAAAAATTGTATTAAGAAGACTAAGTTTTCACTCTAATGGCATACAAAACAACATAATGCTATTCTACACCCCACCAGAATGAAAACAATGGGAACCTTCTCTGGTTACACCTCCGAGGCTTCTACAATATGCAAGCCATACGGATGCTGAGACTAAGGAAGATGAGGGAATTCTACAATTTACAATTCACGTCCCATCTGCTCAGCGCGGTAAAGTTCCAACGAGAATGGTTCCCTTCGTACTCCAATCAGAGTAAATGTAAATCAAAAATGAATAACCACTTTCAATTTCGTTGCAAAACAAAAATACAGCTGAACCATATTCTAGTCCAATCAGAGAGTGCAGCAAGCACCTCTACCGGTTTCGAAACTTATTAGTCTCTCATCAGGAGGCACATATGCTGCTCTCCCCGATCCAACCAAAACAAACCCCAGCGCCAGCGTGCAGTCCCGGATCGCAACGAACGAAATGGCATAGATGCCCTAGCGGCAACTGCTACAACAAGACTAAGTTTTCACTCTAATGGCATACAAAACAACATAATGCTATTCTACACCCCACCAGAATGAAAATAATGGGAACCTTCTCTGGTTACACCTCCGAGGCTTCTACAATATGCAAGCCATACGGATGCTGAGACTAAGGAAGATGAGGGAATTCTACAATTTACAATTCACGTCTCATCTGCTCAGCGCGGTAAAGTTCCAACGAGAATGGTTCCCTAAAATTATATTAGTTTGGAATTGCGTTTTCGGTATTTGAACTCAGTGGATTTGTAGGTTCCCTCTAGTTACCACTTAAACTACATTTTTGAAAATTCGTAGAGGGTCCTGTGAAGGTACAATGTTTGTTCAAATTTTTTACAAAAAAATACAAATCCCATTCTTTAATATAGCATCAATGAGATTTCTTAATTATTATAAACCAATTAGCTGTGCATAAAAAAACCATGGCTAACTTTAGCCCAAGTGAACCTAGGTTAAATTTTTTATTTGAAATTTCGTGTTAAAATACTATACTAAAATCACAATCAAGATGCAGTAGAAATAAACAAAACAAGACACTTAAATGTTACCAGGAGCATTCCCGAATCATGATTTACAATGTATATACATTTTACCAATCCAAATCATGATTTACAATGTTTATACATTATAAATCATGATTAGGGAGTGCTCCTCATAACATTAAAGTGTCTTGGTTTGTTTATTTCTACTGCATCTTGATTGTGAATTCAGTATAGGTTCTCGAATGTATAAAAAGATTTTTCTACGGACAATATTTTTAAAGTTATTCTAAATGTTTAAAAAATACAAAATTTTAAAAATTTGGCATTAGTATTTTTGACGATAAGTAAATAATTTTGTTATCTTCTTTTAATACATTTTGACAGAACCACTCCTCTACTTTCATTTGGCATACGCATAATTGCCCTATCTTCATTGTTTTCTGTCCTATGTTACTGCAAAACAAAGGTCTCTGGGATAAACAAATAGAATAACTTTTAAACTAATTATGGATCGGTCTCAAATTTTAAGGGTTTGTTAAGTACCCCAATAACCAACTTTGGGTGAAACTCTAAAGTTCTAAGTTAAATTTGGTAAAAGGTATTAACAAATATAGATTTTAATTTATTTTGCAATCTGCGAAGCAACAAATTGACTTTGTAACATTAAAAAATCGGCATTTTGAAGCTTTTTCAATGTTCTAAAAAATCAAATTTTGTATTTTTATGTCAACTATTTAGCTTTTTATTGCGGTGCAAAAAATCTGGAAAACTAGTCGATATCCTAAAAACGTCAGGACTTGATGTTAAGGATGTAAGGCTCGCCTCAAACTTTTATCTCCAACAAAAAGTTCGATTCGAAAATTAACGGTCCGAAATCTTTAAAGTCGAAAAAGGAGTTAGACAGAGTTGCATACTGTCACCAGCATTATTTAACATAAATATACTCTGAAACATCTTTAGAGAGGCCCTGGAAGAATCAAAAGATGGTATTGCAGTAAATGGACAACTTATAAATAATATTAGATGTGCAGCCGATACAGTATTTCTGGCAGATAGTGCGCAGGGGCTCCAAAGGATCATGGATAATGTTGTAGAAGCAAGTAACAAATACGGTCTAAATCTAAATTGTAAGAAAACAAAAATAATGATCATTAGTAAGAACACCCACATAAACGCCCAAATTACCGTAACCAATACACCCCTGTAGAGAGTACAGACAATATGCTATCTGGGCTGCAACATTAAAGATACTTGGGATCATAGCTACAAAATAAAAACTCGCATTAAAAAAGCCAGAAGCTCTTTTAACAGTATTAGGAAGATTCTCTGCAACTTGTCCGCAAGTGTCAATATACGCATTAGAATTCTTAGATGTTACGTCTTTAGTGTCCTCCTCTATGGAGTTGAAAGCTGAAGTCTTACGGAAGATGTCATAAAAAGGTTAGAGGCGTTTGAAATGTGGTACTACCGACGTATGTTGAGGGTCTCGTATATACACCACACAACTAACATAACTATTCTCCAGAGGTTAAGTTGATTCAGTTGATTCTACAAGGCAAGATTGAGGACAAGAGAAGCCCTGGATGTAGACGTATATCCTGGCTGGCCAATCTTAGGAAGTCGACTGGTCTAACGTCAACTGATCTATTTCGAGCTGCTGTAAATAGAACAAGATGGGTAAATGTGGTCGCCAACATCTCCAGAAGATAGGCACTTTTAGAAGAATTTCAGACAACTTTTGTTAATAACAATTTTCCATCTTGTAAAAAATAAAGCTACTTTACTCTTGAGCGAAATTCATATGGTTTGACATACCTCGTAGAATATTCATAAAATTTGATATCTGATGGCTGTATCCTATGTTTTAGACCGTGCAGAAATTTTTATGAAGAATGATTTTTTTCCGTAAAGGTAATAAGAAAAAAGTTTTCCATATGGTTCCAACTTACAGAGACATACTGTACGTTCTCCATCTTCTGATATCCATTCGCCATTCCTCTCTATCCGCACACCGGTCTACTTGCAGACCTCTTTCATTAATGACTTTGTTAATTCCTGCCTGCGAACTTTTCATCGGTTTACCTCTTCTTCTTCTACCTTGCCTTGCACTATTATAATGATACAAAACAATAAATTTATAAAAATGCTTACCCAATAAACAAAATAAAAGTTGAAGAGTATAAACATGAGAAAAAAGAGATTCTATATACTCTTGGGAATGACCACCGAGTAAATCGTACGGCCAAAAGTGTTGCAATATTTGCCCTACCAAGTGCTCCATTTTTTTTATATTGTAACACATTGCAGGACCTTTTAATAAATGCTAAAAAAATAAAACAAAATAAACTTATTAATTATATAGTCTGCATCAGAATTGAGTTATATAAAAAACATGTTATGTTTCAATAAAATTATTAACCTATAAGAATATTATTATAGTCTATTTACTCACAAATTTGGCATAAAATACACTATAGCTAACATATCAAAGAAAAAAATTGATATTGTGCCGATGTGTGATTTTGCCCTAGGGCAAAGGGTTTTTGTGGGTGAAAAAATATACGTTCAAAATAAAATAACTAGGAAGTGGATAAAGGGAGTAATTCTAAGGAACTTTTGTTCTATAGCATTTCACCGAGTAATTCTAAGTCAATACTTTTTGCGTTATTTGCGACTGAATATGTTAATTTTTTCAACAAGAAAACCAATTTTTAGATGGTTTTTCGCAAATAACTCAAAAAGTAATTATTTTATCGAAAAAACATTCTGAGTACAAATAAAGCTTATAAACAAAAAAAAAAAAATGGTGTATATGGTGTATATAGACCTAGTACAAGCAGAGTTGTAGCTAATAAAAAAATAGGTTCATATTCGTTAAATTTCAAATCGAATATTTTAACGAGAAATAACCAAAACATCAAGCCCTTTTTGGGGGAATCTCATTACAACTTTTTTTTTATTATTTAAATTTATGTGTCTCGGCTGCAATGGCCATTGACACAAACAATATTGGTTATACAATAGTCAATTACAATGAGAACTTAAAACTAATTATTATAACAGTTAATTTCTAAATCTTAAATAACATTAGGTAAAAATTATGACAAAAATATTGGATATACCATTATTAGATACTATAGAATCTTACAACTAATTATTACAATAATTAATAATAATTAATTATTAATCACTGATTGTGTTAAATAATTGAATGTCTTTCAAGAAACTAATTAGGTTATGAAGTTGATCGGACGAGTTTAAAATATCTTTAAATATTTGGCTTAAGTTGCTATCGATTTCTTTGAGTCACATACTGAGGACACTCAGTAAGGATGTGTTTCGCGCTTAAAACACTAAAGCAAATTTGACAATTAGTTCATACTTCATTAAGTATTCGTGTGTGTATCGGGTATGTCCAATTTTCAACCTTCGAATGACTGCTTTTTTTTCTAGTCATAGTTGGGAGTTCAAATATATTGACAGTCTGCCGGATCTCGTGTAATGTGTTTTTGATTGTGTTCCAGTGGATTTGCCAAGAGATATGTTGTTGCTGCTTAAACATCTGCTTCAAATCACTACGGATTTGAACATGCACTTTTGAGTGCTGACCATTTAGGGTAGAGGCTAGTTTGGCGACGTGATCTGCTTTTTCATTACCGGGGATATGGGATGGTTTCCAGATGATAGTAACAACTACGCCTTGAGAAGCAAGTGTACTATAGATGTTATGGATTTCGTGAACTAAAGGATGTTGAACATAATCTAAACTTTTTATGGAGAAGGGTGATAATAAGGAATCTCTGAATATTGCTTGGTTTTTACAATCGATTTCTAAGGATTTAAAAGCTTCTAATATCGCTTATAATTCACCAGTATATACGCTGCGTACATCTATGATGATTTTATTGTCTTATCAACTGTGGTAACAGCACCTCCAGTTCCTATTTTACTTTTGGAAGCATCTGTGTATAAAATTTTTTGGAATTGGTTCTTTTCTGTGATTTCTTCAAGGTATTGTTATTACAATGCTCGGAGTTTCGTGTTTGTTGTAGCCCAACAAAAAAGTATTTAAATGTAGGATTGATCTGCTCCAAGGAGGGGTAGCTGGAATTGGATATGGAAATGTTTTGGTAAGATCGATGGCATTTCTTATGGTTGATTTCTGGATTTTAATAATTGATTGGATCGTTCTCGGTAAATCCGAGAGAGGTTTTGAATTTATTAGACGATAGACGGGGTTAGACGGATTTGCAGATACTGTAGCAAAGTAAGATTGTAGGAGATATTCTCGTCGAATCCAGAGGGGTGGTTCATTAGCCTCGCAATAAAGGCTCTCTACAGGACTAGATTTGAAGGCGCCTAAATAGAGACGAATGGAAGTATTATGCACAGAGTTAAGTAACTTTAAGTCAGACTTTTGACGCAGACATGTAAGTGAAACTACCGTAGTCCAGTTTGGAGCTAATTAAGGCTCTATAGACATCAAGTAAAATACTTTCTTCTGAACCCCAAACATACCGTGACAGTGCCTTGATTATATTAAGCCTCTTCATGGTATCTCCTTTTAGTTTGTTAATATGCTCTTTCCAAGTTAGTCTACTATCAAAAGTTAAACCAAATATTGTGTAGTGTGTTACAGTTTGTAATGGAATTTCGTTGATATATACAATAGGATTTTGGCTACCAGGTCTTCTGCTAAATCGAATTAATTTTGATTTGGAAGGTGATAGTATTAATCCTGTGTTTTTAGCCCATCCGTTAAGTTGATTTACGGCGGTTTGCAGTACTTAACATGTAGTGGTTGTATTTTTCCTTGACAATATAGAACAAGATCATCCGCATACATTACATATTTGACTGGTAGACAGACACTCGAACAGATGTCATTTATTGCGAGAATAAACAAGGTTGTACTGAGTTGGAAACCTTGTGGGACTCCATTATTTTGCAGGTATGTTGCAGATATTTCACCGTTTACTTTTACCTTGAAAGTTCTTTTTTTTAAGTTTTGTATGAAGAAATAAACATTGCCTGTAATATTGTATTGAAGAAGCTTTTGAAGAATGGCTGGTCGTGAAATGTTGTAGAAGGCTCCTTCTACATCAAAAGCGGTAGCGATAACATCTTGTTCATTCGAAAAGGCGGTAGCTATTTGTGTTTGCAGTAACACTAAATTATCAAGTGTACATAGAACAGTGGCGTCTAAAGCCAGATTGGGCTTCGTTAATTATAGCATATTTTTCTAGAAGCCAGGTTAATCTTGAGAGTTTATCATTTTCTCAAAAAGTTTGCATGACGAGCAGGTTAGTGAAATTGGCCTATATGATTTTGCCAGATTGGAAGGTTGATCAGGTTTTTTTATTGACCCGTGTTGAGCTGCCCCCCCCCCACTTGCAAAAAATAAAAAACAAATAGCCCTGATTTATGAGCTATTTATGAGCTCTCATATTCCGCAAACTAAAAATTTTGAGCTCGTTCCACTGAGCAGGAATTTAATACCCTAGTGGGGGGGGGGCTGAGTCAGCCCCCCCACTACTTAAAAATAGGAATATTGAATCGGTTTTTGCGGCAGAATTACGAGCTATTTATGAGCTCTTGAAATTATATAGTTTCGATTTTTGAGCTCATCCCCTTCACCCCCAAACAACCCTTTAATTGATTTAACTTAAGAGAAAGATGGTGAGAAAACTTAAAATATATCGTATTGCGAATATAATTCCTATAGCTTATATACTCTAAGAATAAACTATTAAATCAAGAGCATTTAGATTATTGAGCTACAACCCCTTCGCCAGAAAACCACCCTATCTTCCCGGCTTAAGAGAAAGTTGTACTTAAAATGCGTTAAACTAATTATTTGGCGACTACATATCATTTAATAATTTATAACCTTCCAAATTACGCGCATTTAGATCAGTAAATTGCAATTTATTTTGTATAGTGCAGTCACTGAAGGTAAAAATCAACGATTACCTTCAATTTCGGTGAACCTTCATCGATTTTCACGAAAATTGGTCAGTGGTTAGAGGATACGTCAAGAAACAAAGGTGACATGGTACCACCTTGCGCCTTTACCCTGAGGGTGAATACCGCCCCTTCTCGGGGGTGAAAATTATTTTATAAAAAATACCTGCACAAATCAATAAAAGGACAAATTAAAAGCAAAATTTATTATATAAAGTTAATAAAATAAGTAAATACCTTTTAAGTTATTAAAGATCAAAGATTTTAATTATTTGTGAAAAAAATGCATGTTTTGAAGAGGTTTTTTGTAAATCACTGAAAAACTGTAAGTTTTTACAAAAAAGTTAATAGTAGTTTAATTCGTATAGCTTATATTCTAAGAATAAACTCTAAAATCACGCGCCTTTCGATTATTGAACTACAACCCCTTCGCAAGAAAACCATCCCATATTCCCGGCTTAAGAGAGGGTTGTACTTAAAATAATTTAAATTAATTATTTGTCGACTATATATTGTTTAATAATTTATGAGCTCGCAAAATATACGCATCTCAATTATTGAATTGTCATTTTCTTTCTATAGTGCAGTCACTGAAGGTAAAAATCACATATGACCTTCGACTTCGGTAAATCTCCATTCATTTTCACGAAAATTGGTGAGCGGATTTTGATACTGTCGCGGAGTGAGGCTGGATGTGTCCATTTCGTCGTTTTGAACCTCTTCCGACTTAGTAGGATCCTCGTCGTTGGACCTAGTAACATTACGAGTGTCCATGATTCGTTATCGAACAAATTAGACGAATATTTCAGGTTCTCGTGTGTACAGACGGCGTCTGACACAAGAAATGGTAATACAAGTGAGCTCGGGTGTCTGATCCACAGAGTGGAAATATCACCTGAGTTGCAGAGAAAGTCCACAGAAAGTAATAAACAGCTCGGATGCGTGACTTGCTGCGGCAAGAATACCACTGGAGCGTGTTTATGTAATGGTAAGCAATGATAATCAAAAAAAAAAAAAAAAAAAAGAAAAGGTATTGTGTGATTCCTTAACTTACGGAAGGAATACCTGGCACAGAAATATATATATCGTAAATATAAAACGAAAGGTTAAATTTTATACTGTTTGATCTTTTATATTAAAAATGAACAATGCCTGAAAAGGAAGCTGGGCAGGGCATATAGGAGGAGTTTTGGTTAGTTCTGATAAGAACAAGTCAAAACAGTTTCTTACATTCGGAAACACGGACCCTAAAAGAGAACAGCATGGAAATATGAAAAGATAAATGCGAGAATAAGCGGAGGTGGTTCCTTAACTTACGGAAGGAAAGACACCTGACCGTATTCTCGAAATCAAACAGTAGATCAAACAGTAGAAGGTGAAAATGTGAAAATAGGCCAAGAGGTTCCTTAACTTACGGAAGGAAGAGCACCTGGGCCGTATTTTCGAAATAAAATTAAACCACAAAGAATGCACAGGTAAAAATGGGAAAAATAGCTCCAAGTGTTTGACCTACGGGAGGAATATCACTAGACACTATTTTTCAGCAAGAAAAAAAAAAATATAAAGTATTGCAACTATAAAATGGCAAATAAATGGGGTATGTTTCTAGCGCGTGGTCTGGCAAGCAGAGATTCCGCTGGAAACAGTACACAAAAATATACAAGTAAATATTATATATCAAGAAACATCAAATATTCAAATAAATGGCAGAGTTTCGTTTCTCTGCAATATACACAAATAGCAATAGGTAAAAGAAATAAAAGTCAGATTCTAGGTGGGTAAACAAGTACCGAACCTAGGAGTCTTCGATTACGAGGTACAGCTCGAACTGATTTTTGATGGAAAATCCACCTCCTTTTATATCCATATTTTCCTTTGTTCTAAGGATTATGACGTAGGAGAGTGGATTTTCCAAGTGGTTGGACCAATCGCGTTTCGAACAATTTGTGGGACATGTTCTCTCTACGCTGATTGGTCCGCGACTGAAGCTCGTCCGATCTCATCCCCCCCCCTTCGAAGACCCTAGGTGTGGTAAAAAGGTTATATTAACTGTGATAAATATATTTTTTACAAAGTTTATATTTTGAATTTGTTTTAGTCTTCTTGTTTCAATTCTTCGTCTCTAGGTGGAAGGGCAGGTCTAATGTCGTCTCCATGGATGGTACGATTTACATCCTGGTCACGGTGAACCTCGTAGGTGTTGTTGCCGAGGACCTTCAGGATTGTGTGTGGTCCTGTCCATGTAGGTCCAAAATTTCCCTTGTGGTGGTTTCTGATTCTAACTTGCTCTCCTTGGATGTAGCGTCTGGGGGGTGGTTCGTTTGGGTTGTCAGGATATAGGTTCCTGGCGTACACCGTGGCTCTTCGGACTGCTTGTTCTACTCGTGCTTGCCGTCTGGCTGCGGTGTTGGCCTCTCTGATTTCCTTTTCGCTCTCTTCCGAGCGTCTGGGAAGGTATCGTAGCAATAATTCTGCTGGTGTTTCTTTGGTGGCCTCGTTCCTCCTGGTTCTCAGGCTGAAGATGATGTCGGGTAGGTAGGTGTCCCATCGGGGGTCGTCTGGAGATTTGACCCTGGCACGTAGTCCCTTTTTCAGTTCCTGGGCTCTTCTTTCCACCGGGTTGGCTCGTTGGTGATAAATGGGGCTGAATTCGGCTTGAATGTTGTTTCTCCTCAGGAATCTCTCCCAGGCATCCGTCCGGAATTGGGGCCCGTTGTCTGTGATGATGGTGGTTGGTTTCCCCCAGCGGCTGCATATTTCGTCTTGGAGGAACGAGATGATTTGTCTGCTTTTGGTTGTTTGGACACAGCGGTACTCCACCCAACTGCTTAGGCAATCCGTGGCCAGGAAGATGTATCTGTTGCGTGTCCCTCGGGCAGCTGGATATGGTCCTAATACGTCAAAGGAGACCCTCTCCCATGGCTGGCGGGGCTCTCTTGCTACGATTGGTGCTGTGGGTTGTGTTGGTGCTCGTTTTATGGAGGCACATGTCGTGCAGGATCGAACGTAGTTCCGGACATCTTTGGATAGCGTTGGCCAGTAATAGAACCTCTTGATCGCCCGGATGGTCTCGTCTCGTCCTGGGTGGTTGGCCTCGTCTGAGTCGTGGTATGCTTTCAGGACTTGTGTTCGGAGTGACTGTGGCACGACCAGTACTCTTGTGTTTTCGTCTTGTTTGTAGTAGGCTGCGTTTTCTACTATGGTGAATTCCCGTAGAAGGCTTTCTTCTACCTCGCTTCTTGGACCTCTGTCGGAGATTTCTTGGTACCGTCTTCGGAATCGTCTCATCCCGTGGTGGACCAGGTGGCTTCTCCTTATCTTGTCCTGTAGTGGCAGGTTTGTGAGATCGTCTAGTATTGGATTGTTTTCGCCCTCTTCCACATCTTCCAGCATGCAGAGTAGTGGGAATGTGTCTTCTTCGATGGCTTGTTTTGTGGGCCAGCTTAATCGGTTAACTTCCTCGTCTTGGTTTTCGTCTTCTTCTCTGTTTTCTACTGGGTTTCTCGAAAGATGGTCTGGGAGCTCATTTTCTTTGCCTGGGATGTGTTGTATTGTGAAGTTGAATTCTTGTAGTAATAAGGCCCATCTGGACAGCTTTGCTTTGTCTTCCTTGAACCTGTTGAGCCATATGAGTGCTTGGCTGTCGGTGTATAGCGTGAAGTGTTGGTCTTGTAGAAAATGTTTGTATTTTTTCAGTGCCCATACCAGTGCGAGGCATTCCTTTTCGTTAATATGATAACGTTTTTCTGCTGGCCGAAGTTTTGTGGAGGCGTAGGCGATGACGTCTTTGTTCTCTGGATTTCCTTGGAACAGCACTGCTCCCATACCTATGTCGGAGGCGTCCGTCTGGAGGCTGAATGGTCTGGAGGCGTCTGGTCGTTTCAGATGTAGTTGGCCCTCGATTGCTTCTTTGATCTCCTTAAACGCTGTTTCGGCTTTCTCGTTCCATCTTAGCAATCTCCTATTGCCTGCGGTGAGATCGGTGAGGGGTGTTACTGTCTCTGCGAATCGAGGGATAAAATCTCTTAGCCAGTTTGCTGTTCCCAGGAAGCTCCTCAGCTGTCTTAGCGTCTTGGGGGTGTTGAAGCCTTTAATCTTCTCCACGTGTTTTTCCAGGGGTTGAGTGTGTGTTGATGTGATCTTATGCCCTAGGTATTCCAATTCGTCTGCCGCGAATCTGCACTTCTTCAGTGATGCCCATAGTCCGTGTGTTCGTAGTCTTTCTAACACCAAGTGGAGATGTTTTTGGTGTTGTGTCCAGTCTTCGGAAAAAATGATAATATCGTCCATGTAAACTTTTATGAATTCATCGATGTATCCGGCGAAGACTGTTGTCACTAGTTTTTGAAAGACGGCTGGTCCATTCTTAAGTCCGAAGGGCATCACTGAGAACTCGTAAGATGATCCGTCTGGCAGGCTAAAAGCGGTTTTAGGGCTGGAGTCCTCGTGAAGTGGTATCTGCCAGAACCCGCTTTTTAAATCCAGTGTGGAGAAGATCTTGGCTGTGCCGATTTCTTTGATGCTATCGTGTATTGGCGGCATACTGGAGGCCTCGTCGATTGTGATTTCGTTGAGTTTTCTGTAATCCACGCAGAAACGGGGTGTGCCATCCTTCTTGGTTACAATAACCACCGGGCTATTGTATGGTGATTTGCTTGGTCTGATGACTCCTGCTGTGAGCATCTCTTTCACCTCTTGGAACATTATCCTCTTCTTCTGCGTGGAATACTTGTAGGGTTTGATGTTGATTGGTCGTGTGTCTGTTAGTTCGATTGTCATTTCGGTAGCTTTTGTGGTCGGCTGGCGTAGACGGTCGTCGAAAACATCGTTGTACTGTTGAATCATTTGTTTGATTGTTTCGGAGGCGAAGGTAGGAGCCTGGTGTGCCTCTAATGTTTGAGTTTTGGGGTGTGGTTTGCCTTGGTTCCTCCAGTAGATAGTGGTTCGTCTGGTGGTGCCTACGTGTAAACATTTACGGGGTATGTCTACATTGGCCTCTTCTTGTTCTAACCATGGCATTCCAAGTACAACGTCGTGGTTTAAGTTCTCCAACACTGTGCATCGTACGGTTGTGGAGAAGTTGTCCAGTGAAATTTCGACATCTGCAGTCCCTGGGCTGTGGGACGTGCTGTCCGTGCATGCCAGCTGAATCGTTCCGGGTCGAATCTGCAGGTCTCCCCTCTGGATCAGACTCTGGTGTATGAAGTTCCCAGATGCTCCGGTGTCGATCAAAACCTTCACTTTGCTGTCATTGATCCTTCCATCGAGGTTTGGGAGCCCTGCCGTCATCGACCGTTGGTGGATGGGATTCAGTTGGGGCACCAGTTCGTCAACAGGGGTTAGTTGGTGCCCCTGTTGGAGTTTTCCGGCTGTTCTTGTTGGGGTTGTCGGTTCTGCCTCTGCCTTTGTGGATTTCTGTTTCGCCAGTCTTGAATGGTTTCCGATTGGCGAGGTGTTTGGTCTTCTTGTCTCCTGGGTCGCAGGTATTGAGCGTCGCTTTCCATTTCTTTGGCTATCACCCTAAGGCTGTCCTCGGTTGTCGGCATCCCGAGTCTCAGGCAAATTCTGATTTGTGGGTGGAGTTGGTTTGCTATCACTCTGCATCTTTGAGCCTCCGGGATGTCTGGTAATAGTCTCTTGAAAAGGGCGGCTTTTCTGGCAATGAAGTCTTCGGCAGATTCGCTTCTCTGTATTTGGCCGTACAATTTCACCGTGAGGGCGGATAGAAGTGCTGGGTCGTCAAATTTTTCCAAAAATCGAGTCCTGAAGGTCTGATAGCCTATCTCGGCTGAATTGTGACTCTCTGCCCAAGATTTTGCTTCGCCGTGAAGTGAATTGGCCGTTAGATAGTCCACCCAGTCGTCCTTGTCAACTTCGAATTTTGTTAGGAAGTCTTCCGCTTTTTGTAGAAATTGTTTTGGAATTTCTGTTTCGCGTCCCTCAAATCTAGGTGGTTTGGATGTCCATATCCTAGGAGGTTTGGCTGGTTCTTTGGTGGTCTGGGCAGCGGAGAAGTATGTCAAGGCTTGCAGAAATGTGGTCATCCATTCAGAGGGTCCGGTGTGGCTTGTGGATGGGTTCTTGGAGTCCGTAGTTGGTTGTTGATTGGGTATAGGTTGGGCTAGCTCCGGTTGGGTCGTTGGTTCGTTATTTTGTAGTTGGGCGCCATGTCGCGGAGTGAGGCTGGATGTGTCCATTTCGTCGTTTTGAACCTCTTCCGACTTAGTAGGATCCTCGTCGTTGGACCTAGTAACATTACGAGTGTCCATGATTCGTTATCGAACAAATTAGACGAATATTTCAGGTTCTCGTGTGTACAGACGGCGTCTGACACAAGAAATGGTAATACAAGTGAGCTCGGGTGTCTGATCCACAGAGTGGAAATATCACCTGAGTTGCAGAGAAAGTCCACAGAAAGTAATAAACAGCTCGGATGCGTGACTTGCTGCGGCAAGAATACCACTGGAGCGTGTTTATGTAATGGTAAGCAATGATAATCAAAAAAAAAAAAAAAAAAAAAGAAAAGGTATTGTGTGATTCCTTAACTTACGGAAGGAATACCTGGCACAGAAATATATATATCGTAAATATAAAACGAAAGGTTAAATTTTATACTGTTTGATCTTTTATATTAAAAATGAACAATGCCTGAAAAGGAAGCTGGGCAGGGCATATAGGAGGAGTTTTGGTTAGTTCTGATAAGAACAAGTCAAAACAGTTTCTTACATTCGGAAACACGGACCCTAAAAGAGAACAGCATGGAAATATGAAAAGATAAATGCGAGAATAAGCGGAGGTGGTTCCTTAACTTACGGAAGGAAAGACACCTGACCGTATTCTCGAAATCAAACAGTAGATCAAACAGTAGAAGGTGAAAATGTGAAAATAGGCCAAGAGGTTCCTTAACTTACGGAAGGAAGAGCACCTGGGCCGTATTTTCGAAATAAAATTAAACCACAAAGAATGCACAGGTAAAAATGGGAAAAATAGCTCCAAGTGTTTGACCTACGGGAGGAATATCACTAGACACTATTTTTCAGCAAGAAAAAAAAAAAAAATATAAAGTATTGCAACTATAAAATGGCAAATAAATGGGGTATGTTTCTAGCGCGTGGTCTGGCAAGCAGAGATTCCGCTGGAAACAGTACACAAAAATATACAAGTAAATATTATATATCAAGAAACATCAAATATTCAAATAAATGGCAGAGTTTCGTTTCTCTGCAATATACACAAATAGCAATAGGTAAAAGAAATAAAAGTCAGATTCTAGGTGGGTAAACAAGTACCGAACCTAGGAGTCTTCGATTACGAGGTACAGCTCGAACTGATTTTTGATGGAAAATCCACCTCCTTTTATATCCATATTTTCCTTTGTTCTAAGGATTATGACGTAGGAGAGTGGATTTTCCAAGTGGTTGGACCAATCGCGTTTCGAACAATTTGTGGGACATGTTCTCTCTACGCTGATTGGTCCGCGACTGAAGCTCGTCCGATCTCAATACTATCAACTTTTTCTGGATCTTATTTTTCATAGGTATTTCTAAGTACTTTGACAAGTATTTAGTACCTAAGTGTTATAAAATGCATCTCTTTCCCGTTATTTAAGCTTGAACCATTAGATTTGAACAGTCGCGGAAAAAATATACATTTAATTACCAATAACTTACTTTAAATTAACATTAAATGGTTTTTCAAGTAAGCAATTTATTATATTTTTTATTAGCTTCAATTTTAGTGATGAAAACTTTTTTGTAAAAACTTACAGTTTTTGAGTCATTTACGAAAAATCGCTCTAAAACATGCATTTTCTTTCCAAAAATTAAAATATTTGATCTTTAATAACTCAAAAAGTATTGATTTATTTTAATCACATTATATAACAAATTTTGCTTACAATTTGTCACTCTCTCGATTTGTGGGGTTATTTTTAATAAAGTAATTTTCACTCCCGAGAAGGGGTGACATATACCCCAGGCTAAAACCCCAAGTTCTTATTGTCAATTCGTGAAAATAAATGGCGATTTACCGAAATCGAAGGTAATAGTTGATTTTTAACTTCAGTGACTGCACTATAGAAAGAAAATGGCAATTCAATAATTGAGATGCGTATATTTTGCAAGCTCATAAATTATTAAACGATATGTAGTCGCCAAATAATTAATTTAAATTATTTTAAGAACAACTCTCTCTCTTAAGCCGGGAATATGGGGTCGTTTTCTTGCGAAGGGGTTGTAGCTCTATAATCGAAAGACGCGTGATTTAAGAGTTTATTCTTAGAATATAAGCTATACGAATTAAACTACTATTAACTTTTTTGTAAAAACTTAAAGTTTTTCAGTGATTTACAAAAAACCTCTTCCAAACATGCATTTTTTCACAAATAATTAAAATCTTTGATGTTTAATAACTTAAAAAGTATTGACTTATTTTATTAACTTTATATAATAAATTTTGCTTTTAATTTGTTCTTTTATTGATTTGTGCATTTATTTTTATAAAATAATTTTCACCCCCGAGAAGGGGCGGTATCCATCCTCAGGGTAAAGGCGCAAGGTGGTACCATGTCACCTTTGTTTCTTGACGTATCCTCTAACTACTGACCAATTTTCGTGAAAATCGATGAAGGTGTATGATGTAAAGAAAATAAATCGTAAGACACGAAAATAGAGGTTCCTCCACTTGCTCTCTAGTAAATGTTGTTCGAAGAAAATGGTAACCTTTAAAGTATTTAAGCTCTCGTTTATGAGAGTCTTTAAAATTAGGTTCTTGAAAGCAAATGATATCGGCTTCTGTATTATTGATTAGCTATTGCATGCGTTCTTCTTCTTTTTGTGCCACTCCTATCGGAGATTGGAAATCATCAAGGCTACCCTGACCTTGTTAACAGCTGACCTAAAAAGTTCATTAGTGGCGCAGCCACACCACTCTCTCAAATTCCGCAACCATAACATTCTTCTACGGTCTGGATTCCGTTTTCCTTCTATTTTTCCTCGCATTATATTTTGAAGTAATCCGTATTTATGACCTCTCATCAGGTGACCCAAATTCTCGAGTTTTCTTCGTTTTATCGTTAACAAAATTTCTGTTTCTCTTCCTATCCTTCGTATTACTTCAAGATTTGTGATTCTTTCAACCCAACTCACCTTCAGCATTCGACGGTAGCACCACATTTCGAAAATTTCAATATTTTTTATGTTGTTCTGTTTGAGAGTCCAGGCCTCTACACCGTATAATAGCGTGTTAAATACGTAGCCTCTTAGCATTCCTAATCGTAGAGGGATGCTTATATCTCTGTAGCAGAAGAATTTTCTCATCTTTCTGAAGGTGGCCCTGGCAATTTCAATACGTCTTTTTATTTTATTGTTTTGGTCTCCAGTTTCGTTTATTAAAGTTCCCAAGTATTTGTAACTTGATATTTTTTCAATTTGAATGCCATTTATACTAATATGTGCTGGTTGTGTCATGATTTTACTGAAGACCATATACTTGGTTTTTTTGATATTAATGTTTATGCCATAATTGTTGCAAGCAATATTTATGTTTGTAAGTAATCGTTGTAATTCTTCTACTGTTCTTGCAACTAGTACAGTGTCGTCCGCGTATCGAATATTATTTACAACCTCTTCATTGATTACGATTCCTTCATTTGCTTGCAAAAGGGCTTCCTGACAGATGCTTTCACTATATACATTGAATAGCAGTGGTGACAAAATGCATCCCTATCTTACTCCTCCAAGAAAACTAAAGGAGGAATATGAACAGTGGGGCTTGGAAATTAATGTGGGAAAAACTAAATACCTACCCATAGGAGCTGAGCTATCCAATATCGAACTAGAGGATAATGAACAAATCACATCCTGTAGTGAATACACTTACCTGGGAGTAATCTTCGATAGAACGGGAAAAGACGATGAGGAAATAAAGAAAAGGGTAACACAAGCTAGAAGAACAATTGGCTGTCTAAATGGAATACTTTGGAGCTCCGAAATAGGAATACAGCGAAAATACAATATCTATGAAACACTTATTAAAAGCAGCCTACTTTAAGGAGCAGAAACTTGGAGAATAACCGAGAACAACAGGAAAAAATTAGAAGCTGTAGAAATGGATGTGTTTAGAAGATCGTTAGGTATATCCCGTAGGGAAAGAGTTCGAAATGAGGAAGTAAGACGACGAATTGAAATAGATGGTTACTTAACAACATACATTGAGAGGAAAGAGTTGATTTGGTATGGTCATGTTCAAAGAATGGAAGACATAAGATTGCCCAAAAAGATCATGCAGTGGGTACCACCAAACCGCAAAAAACGAGGAAGACCCAAAAAGACATGGAAAGAAGGGGTTACCAAAGCATTGAGTACAAGGGATCTTAGAGATGGCCAATGGGATGATAGAAGGACGTGGAAGTTAGGCATCGGACAAGGTCGAAAGACGTTCTAAAACCGATACATACATACATCTTACTCCTCTACGTATTTCTATTGCTTTTGATATCTCATTTTCTATTTTAATGTTAGCTTTCTGATTCCAATATAAGTTGAGAATTATTCGCAGATCTTTATTATCTATGTCTTTTTTTTTTCAAGAATGTCTCTTAGCCTATCGGGGCGTACTCTGTCAAACACTTTTTCAAAATCGATAAAACATGCATCTACTTATTGATTAACGTCTAGGCATCTTGGTGTAAGAACATTCAAACCGAAGAGAGCTACTGGAGTACCTAGTCCTTTTCTGAACCCCATCTGTGTATTACTAATATTATCTGACTCCAACTTTTGATAACTCGGTTGTGGATGATTTTTAGAAATATCTTTACTAGATGGATCATTAAAGATGTTGTTCGATGTTATGAACATTCTTTTGCATTGAATTTCTTTGGCAGTGTAACGAATGTAGACAGCAGCCACTCTTGAGGTATAATACCAATATTGAGTATTGTATACTGTGTTAAATAAGTGCAATATTATACCTATTGATTTATTATTAGAGAGCTTTAGTAATTCACAGTAGGAACCTCATCGGGTCCATTTGCCTTTCCAGTTTTGGAATTTCTAAGTGCCATTTCTACTTCACATTTTAGGATTTCAGGCCCCGTTTCACCATTTACCTGGACAATGTTATTTCTGTTGCCCTCACACAATTCTCTTATGTATTCACTCCATCTACTAATTTTTTCTGTTAAGTCTATAATAATATTTCCGTCTTTGTCTTTAAGCAAACTTATTTGATGTCTTCTTTGGGTTCCTGTAAGTTATTTTACTTTTTTATGCATATTGAATGTGTCATACTTTTATTCCTAGTCTTCCATTTCTACACATTGTTCTTTAACCCATGATTCTTTGGCCTTATTTATTATTTGCTTTATGTTCTTATCAACCTCTCTGTATTTTTCTGAATTATTCTTCAATTTGAGTCTTTCATCCATTAGTTCTAGTATGTCTGGTGTCATCCACACCTCTTATGCTTCTTTGTAGATTTGTTTAGGTGTTTCTTTCTCGTAGTTCTTATTATAGTGTTAATATACTTCAGTTTTTAATCTATGTTTTCTGTTCTGCGGATTTGGTTTTCTGCTACACTGAGGCTGGTGTTGATTTCTTCTCGCACTGTTTGTCGTCGGTGTTCACTTTTAAGCTGGCTTAAGTCTAACGCTGGGATGATAGTTTTTCTCATTTTCTTTGGTCCAGCTTCTAACACAGATACTACTGGATTATCATCCGAACCGATATCAGTTCCAGGGTAAGTTTTAGTAGAGTTCACGGCATTACGGTATCTTTTTGTCACCATTATGTAATCTATTTGGTTTCTGATTACTTTATCTTGTGTGTGTTGAGGTGACGTCCAAGCATACAGTCGCCTGACGGGTAATTTAAAGAATGTATTAGTTATTATTATAACTAATATATATATATATATATATATATATATATATATATATATTTGTACAAATATTTTCAAACCACTATATATATATATATATATATATATATATATATATATATATATATATATATATATATATATATATATATATATATAGTTTTTCTATGTTTCTTGAACCATACTATATTTAATTAAATTTTGTATTTCTTGGGTTTAGGTTCAGTGAATAATGTTAAAAAAATTTGGAATTAGATTTTATTTTTCGATTTAAATCGACGTTTCGGTGGATATCTCTCACCTTTGTCAAGATTCTAAAAATGCATACAAATGAATACAAGATGTTATTATAAAACATGTTCAAAAACTTACCTACACGTAAATCGACACACTCACAATAATGGACATATACAGAATAAAATGTGAAACCTGTTATCTCATTGCTAGATGGTATAGTAATTACTATTAATTATTAATTATGGGACAGTGACGTATCTTTTATGTTGTTATAAAATATTGCAAAGTGGATGTTTGTTACGACTTTAGGAGGTTTTTGTTTTGTTTCGGGTGTTATAATTATCATTATTTAAATGAGATTGTAATATATTCTATTTAGGTTGTTAGTGTCTTTTTTGTCGTTGATAGCATTGGTGTTTCTTTTTATTTCAATCGATTCGTATATTTCCCTCTTTTTTTTATTTTTCTCGGTTTTTAAGACTTTGATGTTATCGAA
Source organism: Diabrotica virgifera virgifera (assembly GCF_917563875.1). NCBI lineage: Eukaryota > Metazoa > Arthropoda > Insecta > Coleoptera > Chrysomelidae > Diabrotica > Diabrotica virgifera. The sequence continues at coordinate 109,149,052 of NC_065451.1, read as the reverse complement.
GTCAAATTTATGCTTCTTCCCATTCTCATGCTTTGTAAGCGCAGTGGTGTTGTTTTTATCGTATTTGTGGGAACGAATTCTAGATTGAAGCAGTTGACTGGTTTGCCCGATGTAGACACCTTCACAGTTAGTACATGGTATCTCGTAAACAACATGTGATTTTTTAAGTTTTGGAGTCTTTGTTTTCAATTTGGTAAAATATTTATTTAAAAGGTTGTTGCCCTTGTGAGCCACTGTTATGTTATGTTTGGCTAAAAGATGCATCAGTTGTTCAGATAAACCATGTATATACGGCAGGGTTGTATATATAGTTTTGGTGTTGTTGCTTTTGTTGTTATTAGTGTTGTAAAATTTATTTAGTCTGGATTTGAATATCGATTCGATTAAATGTTTGGGATAATCATTGCTTAGGAGTGCATTTTTTGCTTTTTTTATTGCAATTGGTCTGTACTCTGGATCTGTCAGTTTAATAGATCTGTCAGCAAGACCTATAATTACGGACTTCTTTTGGGAGAACGGATGATGAGATCTATAGTTAAGATATCGTCCAGACCACGTATCTTTTGTGAACCACATAGTTTTTATTGTGTTGTTGGTACGATGTAAAGTGACATCCAGAAAATTTATTTTATTATGTTGTTCAATTTCTGAAATAAATTTTAGTTTTGGATGGTAGCAGTTGAAATTGTCTAAAATTTCATTGATTTTATTAGTTGGGATAGCACATACACAGTCGTCGATGTAGCGGTAGAAGAATGGTATATTAAAATCTAAGTGATCTATGACAGATTCTTCTAAATCTTCCAAAACCAGCTGAGCGATGACACTGGAAATACTTGCACCCATTGCACATCCATCGATTTGTTGGTATATTTCGTCTTTGTATAAAAAGTATGTTGAGTTTAATGTTAACTTTACAGATGATTGGAATTCTTGCAATGGGAGGTCAGTGTACTTTTTTATGTCATTCCACTTCTTTTTAATGATGTCGGTGGCAAGTTTTATTGGGATATTAGTGTAGAGTGAAACGACATCTAAAGATATTAACATATAGTCGTCAGGAATATGAATATTTTTAATTTTAGAAATAAGATCATTGGAATCTTTAATGTAATAAGGATTTTTATTTGTGACATTAGAAATAATGTTTTTTAAGAACTTTGAAAGATTCTCGAATGGTGATTGAATGCAAGAAACGATAGGACGTAGAGGTACATCTTTCTTATGTGTTTTAGGTAATCCATAAATTTTTGGTGGAATAGCATTGTGTAGCTTAAGTGATTTTGCTGTATTTGGTGATAATTATAACACCCGAAACAAAACAAAAACCTCCTAAAGTCGTAACAAACATCCACTTTGCAATATTTTATAACAACATAAAAGATACGTCACTGTACCATAATTAATAATTAATAGTAATTACTATACCATCTAGCAATGAGATAACAGGTTTCACATTTTATTCTGTATATGTCCATTATTGTGAGTGTGTCGATTTACGTGTAGGTAAGTTTTTGAACATGTTTTATAATAACATCTTGTATTCATTTGTATGCATTTTTAGAATCTTGACAAAGGTGAGAGATATCCACCGAAACGTCGATTTAAATGGAAAAATAAAATCTAATTCCAAATTTTTTTAACATTATTCACTGAACCTAAACCCAAGAAATACAAAATTTAATTATATATACATATATATATATATATATATATATATATATATATATATATATATATATATATATATATATATATATATATATATATATATATATATATATATATATCAAAGAAATGAAATAGAGAATGTGGAAAAATCCCCTTACGAACAATTCACACATCCACCATTTCATTTGGTCGGTAAACCAATAACTTAGATCTTTTGATCACTGAGTGTGTTTCAAAGATTTACATCTTTTGTTTTTTTGTTTTTCATATATATATATATATAAACTAGAAATGATCACAGCTGATTAGTAATTATCAATTTACAAATTATTGGGTTAACAGCTGAAATGGAAGACTCAGTGTACTCTTTTCTACGATTCCAATATTTCGTTAACAGTCGTTAACATCATCAGGGACGCAGTTTGAGATTTTAGTCAACGATGTTATAAATGTGTAAAAAAGCGGCATTAACAATAAGAATTGCAGTGAATGTTATTAAAAATTAAAAATGTAACAAATAAAAAGATAAAAAATGGAACTATAATATAAATAACTATGCTAAAACCACTAATTATTAAAATCTTTTAAATTCGTCGCACAGAAAGGTATTAGAGACAGTGGTTTTTAGCATAGTTATTTATATTATATTCCATTTTTATCTTTTTTATTTGTTATATTTTTAATATTTAATAACATTCACTGCAATTCTTTTTGTTAATGCCGCTTTTTTACACATTTATAACATCGTTGACTAAAATCTCAAACTGCGTCCCTGATGATGTTAACGACTGTTAACGAAATATTGGAATCGTAGAAAAGAGTACACTGAGTCTTCCATTTCAGCCGTTAACCCAATAATTTATATATATATATATATATACAGATATATTCTGTCAATCTGGCACCATTTTTAAGCAAAACATGTCAATGTCGCACCCAATTTGACGATGTGGCACCCGATTTTGGGTGCCAGTACGACAGCGTGTATGTTTTCCTCCTAGGAGAGTACAAGTGTTCCTAATGCAGAATATGTAAAAAACGTAATGGTGCCAGATTGAGACTTTTTCTAAACGGACATATTGATTTGTTCAGGCATTTTTCGATAGAGGGCGTTATACTATATACAACTGTATGTAACTATATAATTTTAGTCAATTTGGCACCAATAAAAAAAGTGGCATAGTGGCACCATAAATCTGACAACCCCTCCTTTCCCTAATATAACCTAACTCATGTTACTTCGCGCCGATTTGTTATACCGCTTAAATCGCTGCGATCAATGGAGATATATATCCGATTCTATGCAAAAAAAAGTATTTTCAAAGGTGCTCTTTGTGGGCAGTAAATCAAAGTGAGTGCAATAAACTTTAAATTGGATATTAATATGAGAGACACATAGAAGTACAAGATAACTAACCTAACCTAATTATAATAATAGTAATAAAGTATTAACCCTTTAACGTTTAGTGTTTATATTGGAAACCACTAATGGTAGGCGAGCCCAAGCGGGGATTTTTGCAGTTACTCGAGCGAGTCAGATTATCATATGGGGAGAAACCTGGTACCCTGCAGATGTACGTCTACCATATATTGGCTCTTATAGGGGAGTTCGTTAAGGGGGACCCGAAAAAATCTATCCTTAAAAAAACTCCAAATTGTCAGATTAAGATAAGGTAAGTTAAATAAATGAAAAAGAGTGTATATTTTAAAAATCTGACGATTTAAGCCTGGGGCGTAAGGAAATGGGCGAGTCCCAAAGTTTCACAAGAAAAAGCGAATATTGCGCGAAATAAATGACAGATCGAAAAACTAAAAAATTTGTGCTCGACTTCCCACGGATGGGGATGGGGGTAAATTTAATATTTTAAATACGAATCCCGCGATATGTCGCGAAATGAACATCAGATCGAAAAACTGTAAAATGCACTTATTCATTATTTTTGAAAAATCTATAGAATGGCACCACACACGACCTCCCACGGAGGTGGGGTGGGGGGTTACTTTAAAATCCTAAATAGGAGCCCCCATTTTTTATTGCAGATTTGGATTCCATACGTAAAAATAAGTAACTTTTATGCGAAACATTTTGTTGAATTATGGATAGATGGCGTTATAATCGGAAAAAACTATTGTGGGAAATGGAAAATTAAATTAAAAAATGGCAAGCGTCTACTAAAATTGAAAACTTTACTCGACTTTTTTTTTGGTTTTGGGACCTACTCTTCACAACCCAATAGGTCCCCAAAGCGCTCGAGTGACTGCAAATGTATCATACTTTGCTCCCCTGCCACAAAGAATACTCTAAAAGCATTAATTTTTTTCTTGTAAGAACTGAGTCATTATATTGTGGAATAAAGTGGAGAAACTAACGAAGTTTTTTATCTAATGAAATTTTTTATTTATTTGATGAAATAGAATCGCCCAGATAAATGTACAGTGTACGTACAGATTTAAAATCCATATACAGAGAGATTCTAAATTATGGAATAAATTCATTTTATGGCTACTTTGGAGAAAAATCCCGAGACAGGTCGATTTTTAATTTTAAAGAATGATTTTTTGACATATATGCCATAATAGTAACGTCATCCATTAGGGCGTGATGACGTAATCGATGATTTTTTAACATGGGAATATGGTTCGTGTTGTAGCTCATTTAAAAGGTTATTTAATTCTCCATTTGGTAATATAAACATAATCTTTATTTATAAAGGGTGGCCAAAAAAATTATTTTTGAATTAAATTATTTGCTGCAAAAAGAAGAATGTATGTATTTTTTTTAACTCAAAATACATTCTACTACTGTGAGAAAAGCGAAAAATATGTTTATTTGATAAATAAACAATGCTTTTCGCTTAAATTAAATGTTCAAACTGCCAACAAGTAGGTGAGTGGCTGTTTGACCTTTAATTTATGCGAAAAGCAATGTTTATGTATGAAATAATAATTTTTTTATATTTTCTTACATCAGTAAAATGTATTTTGATTAAATAAATTACATATCTAATTATATTCTTCTTTTTGCGCCAATTAATTTATTTCAAAAAAATATATTTTGGCCACCCTGTATAAATAATAATGTTATTGTTTATATTACTGACTAGAGAATTGACTAACCTTTCAAATGAGCTACCACACGACCCCCGTTTAAATTTAAAAAAAAACATCGATTACATCAAACACCCAAATGAATGAAGTCACTATTATAGTATATAATATGTAAAAAAATCATAATTTAGAAATAAAAATCGACCTGTCTCGAGATTTTTCTCCAAAGTGGACTGTTTGCGATAAATTGAATTTATTCCATTATTTTAAACATCTCTATACAGGTGAGTCCACGAGTCTTTACCCATGCGTCATCCTTTATAGTTAAAGTATATGAAATAAGTCGGAAATTTACTAAACGCAACAGCAAGTGACAGTAAGTAGCTACTGTTCCAATCACGGGTTAAAATTTGACGTTATCAAATAAATAAAATGGCAAATGTAGGTTTTGCTTTAAAATTTTGATGCAGAATTACAGCTACATTTGAAGTAGCTTAATAAATTCTTTTATTACCATTGATTAATAAATAAATAAGCAATTTATAAAAAAATTTAATAACATTTTCTTTTTGATATTTTATTCACTTTGGCGGAACAGTGACAAGCATTCCTTAACTGTATCAATGAGGTTAGTTGTCAAAATTAATCGTAAAATAACAGAAACTTCTGATAAAATTTCAAACTCCAATATAAAATTAGTTAAGAAAACAACTGTTTGTATATTATAAAAAACTTCAACAAACTGACAGCCATAAATGTAAACAAACCAAAACGTCAGAAATTGTACTTAAAATATTTGAAAACATCCCCAGTCGTCTTTTTTGTACCTATCTATTTTCATTGTACTGAGCGTAGATCGTTCATAAAAGTAACATGTGTTTTTACTTAATAAGAGACGGTAACTGCATGGTTTGTCATTAGTTTCATGCGTGGAACAGAATGATGCTAGATAAAAAGTATGTGTTTTATCTCGCCAGGTATTAATAAGGCACGGGTAAAGACTCGTGGACTCAAGTGTATATACTATATACAGTGCTGAGCGCGCGAATAACCGGCAAAATCACGTAAAAGATGGAAAACATATTAAGTTATTAGATAAAAAAAATTAAACTAGTAGATGTGGGGAGTTTAGCGACAAAAACATATAAATTTACATTATATATTTACTGTCTCCCACCTGTAGACGTATCGCACGAGTTTAGGAACTGCCACTGTGAGAGTGACTGTTTTAGCTCACATTCTCCTCTGATACGTCTAAAGGTGGAAAACAATAAATATAATTTAAATATATACGTTTTTATCGCTAAATTTCCCAACTCTACTAGTTTTATTTCATTCTATCTCACAACGTAATATGATTTCCATCTTTTGCGTTATTTTGCCGATTATTAGCGCGCTCATCAATGTATACAAAAGTGACTACATATTAGGTACAGTTATTATTGTTGGGGTAGAAATGATAGGTTTTTTCTTTAGCTTTGAATTTTACAAGACGTCAAAAAGTTGTCCTGTGAATAAGATCAGTATATCAAAAAAATATAGTTTTTATATACTTGGAAAGCAAAAATTCTATAGAAAATCATATTAAAAAATAAAATCTTTGTCTTCAAAGAAAAACAAACACCAGCGCAATAAGAAACAACAAATCATGGCTTTGTCAAGAAGTCAAAGAACTCGCACAACAAAAGAGAAAATGCTATATGTGTTACAAAAGCACCGGAACGCAGGAACAACGCGCCATCTATATAGAAAAAACAAACAGAATAAATTCGCTAATAAGTACAACAAAAAGAGAGCATTGGATCAAGTTCACAAGTGACATGGATCACTACATCTATGGCGCACTGAGGAAAGTTTGGAAAATGCTAAAAAACAGAAAAAAAATAAATAAATGAATTTGTACAGACAACAGGGATACCAACTGAGACATGGGAAAATATTTCCAAAGAACCCTACGAAGGTGAAGAAGCCAATGACGAACACGATTACAAAACAAAAGACAGGTATATCACTAAAAAAACTGAAGGAGAAGCGAGAATGAAGATTTTAAAGAATAGACGATCGCCAAGGCCAAGTACTGATGGAGTACCGAACGAACTGCTGAAATACAGCGGTCAGAAAGTCACTAATTATTGTCTCACAACATTGTTTAACAAAATTTTAGACAGAGCAGAGATACCACAAGATTGGCACACCAGTATCACAATACCCATTTTTAAGAAAGGACAAAGATCATATCCGGACAACTACAGAGGAATAACCCTCTTAAATACGACAATGAAGTTATTCACAGGCATATTCAAGGATAAATTGGATTCACAGACAAAGACCAAAGAAGAACAGGAAGGATTCAGAAAACACAGGTCGACGACTGATGCAATATTTGTCATGAAACAAGTAAAAGAGAAGTAGATAAAATATAACAAACTCGCATATATTTGTTTCGTAGACCTAACGAAAGCATTTGACAGTCATAAAGCAAATGAACAATAACATCACGACAAAAATTAAAACAGAGGACACCACTACGGCTAACATACCAACACCATGGGATATCAGACAGGGAGACAGCCTCAGTCCATTTCTATTCAATATACTAATGGATGAAATAATAGAAGATGTGGAATTGCTACAACTAGGATACATACAAAATGAAGACACTAAGAGCAATAGCAGGGAAGACAAGAAGATATATAATACGAAACAACTTCATCAGGGAACAATGTGGTGTGCAAGATGTAGTCAGATGGGGTAGGCAAAAATGAAGAGAATGGTTCAGTCATGTATAAAGAATGGAGGAGCACAGACTACAAAGAATTGCACTAGAGGGAAAGCCGGCAGGCAAGCGTCCACCGGGAAGAGCACCAAAAAATGGAGTGATACCTGGCAGTCTACCTCTCAAGAAATACTTCAACGTCGGAATTAAGAAATCGACAGATCTACAACAAGTATAAGAAGAAGATATTCCGTAGTTTATTATTATTTATTTTGTCTTTAGTGTATATTTTGTTTGTTGAGCAAGTATGCCGTTCTGTTATGCAGTTTTTGATAGTTTATTTTTGATGAACATATTATATACGTACAAATTTAAAATAAAATAAAGTTTAATGCGTTTGAGGTCTTTCTTCATTCGAATAAAATTGCATATTTTTTTATTACGATAATTAGTGGCACCCACTTTTACATACATATTTTATGAACATGTAAAATCAGTGTTGAGTTTAAATAACTAATATACACTTTAATCAGAAAAACAGTTAATGTGACCCCCATAAATGTGGCAATGCTGCGTGGTGCTTGCTTGTAATATATTATCAAAATTTTATACCTACAGATTGGGTGCCTATTTATCAAATAGTTTCTGGGTGCCTAAATACCAATATTTACTATATACAATATACACCGGGAGCTACATTGACGTCGGTTTACTGGGTGCCTGTAGCTACAGTTAATATCTATATATATATATATATATATATATATATATATATATATATATATATATATATATATATATATATATATATCAGCTGACTTTTTAGATGAAAATGGGGTTGAAGTTTATTGGGTATCCAGCTGAATAAAACCAAGTGGTACTCTGTTTAACAAAACGTTATATTTCGCTGATTTTCATCAGCATCATCAGACGAAAGTTACAATATTTAAAAAATGGTACAATTTTATAGTATGGTTTTTTACAATTTTTATCTTACCTAATTGAGGTTGATGGTAGTAAGATATTTAGACGACATCGAGAAACTGCAATTCTGATAAAATGTGGGTTAAATTTAGTTAAATATGTAATAGGATTAATTGAAATTAATTTTATATTGAAAAGAATGAAAATTTTATTTGAAGTTAATTAATGTCAATCAGGTGAAGTACTAGACATATTAAATATGGAATGTTATTAAATGTTTTATGTGGGAAAATAGTTTAGTTATATATCGCTAATATCATAAAGGTTTATTTAATTGAAATTTAACATATCGGTTGTCTTTTAGTTTAAAAATGTAGTATTATTTTTTATTATGCTTATTATATATTAAAAATGTGTTATTTTGATGTTATTTTTCTAATTGTAATAAATAAGCATAAATTTCACTTAGATGTTCGACGTCTGATTTCTTATTTATTAAGTTATCTGTTTGACTGATTTCACATTATTTGATTTCACACAAAAGTGACAGTAGATTATACCCTGATAGATGTTCCCTTGCAAAACACGTACATGATGAACAACATATAATGAACTACAACGAAACAAAAATACTTGCAATAGAAAATAATCTTAACAAAAGACTATTCCTCGAGATGGCATTTATCAGTCAAACAGATAACTTAATAAATAAGAAATCAGACATCGAACATCTAAGTGAAATTTATGCTTATTTATTACAATTAGAAAAATAACATCAAATTTATAACACATTTTTAATATATAATTAGCATAATAAAAAATAATACTACATTTTTAAACTAAAAGACAACCGATATGTTAAATTTAAATTAAATAAACCTTTATGCTATTAGCGATATATAACTAAACTATTTTCCCACATAAAACATTTAATAACATTCAATATTTAATATGTCTAGTACTTCACCTGATTGACATTAATCAACTTAAAATAAAATTTTCATTATTTTCAATATAAAATTAATTTCAATTAATCCTATTACATACTTAACTAAATTTAACCCACATTTTATCAGAATTGCAGTATCTCGATGTCATCTAAATATCTTACTACCATCAACCTCAATTAGGTAAGATAAAAATTGTAAAAAACCATACTATAAAATTGTACCATTTTTTAAATATTGTAGCTTTCGTCCGATGATGCTGATGAAAATCAGCGAAATATAACGTTTTGTTAAACAGAGTACCACTTGGTTTTATTCAGCTGGATACCCAATAAACTTCAACCCCATTTATATATATATATATATATATATATATATATATATATATATATATATATATATATATATATATATATATATATATACATATATATACAGCGTGTCTAGTCTACTTAAGTTGGAAACATATGGGAAACTTTTTTATTATTAATTTTACGAAAAAAAGTTATTCTTTATAAAAAGTTCTGCATGTCCCAAAACCTAAGATGCAATCATCAGATATCAAATTTTCTCAATATTATACGAGGTATGTCAAAAAATATGAATTTCGGTCAAGGGTAAAGTACCTTTATTTCTCTTAATATCGAAAATTGTTATGATAAAAAGTTGTTTGGAATCAAAAACTAAGATCAAGTATGCAATTACATGCTTCTAATTGAAAAAAAATATTTTTTCTCAAATTTATGGATACCCAACATCCTTTTTAATTATTACAAATATGATAACTCGTTTATTATTCATTTTAGGAAAAAAAGTTATTCTTTATAAAAAGCTTTGCATGGTCTAAAATCTAAGACACAACCATGATATATCAACTTTTATTAATTTTATACGAGGTGTGTCAAAAAATATGACATTCGCTCAAGATTATAGTACCTTTATATTTCACAATATTTCAATTAGAAGGATGTAATTGCATCTTGAAACATAGTTTTTAATTCTAAACAACTTTTTAAATAACCGTTTTCAATATTGTGAAAAATAAAGGTACTTTACTCTTGAGTGAAATTCATATTTTTTGACATACCTCGTATAAAATTAATAAAATGTGATAACTGATGATTGCATCTTTGGTCTTAGGACATACAGAGCTTTTTATAAAGAATACCTTTTTTTCGTAGAAGTAATAATAAAAAAGTTATCGTATGTGTAATAAATAAAAACGAAGTTAGTATCAATAAATTTGAGAAAAATTTGGAAAATATTTTTTTCCAATTAGAAGCATTTAATTGCATATTTGATCTTAGTTTTTATTTCCAAACAACTTTTCTTAATAAGAATTTTCGATATTGAGAGAAATAAGGGTACTTTACTCTTGAAGGAAGTTCATATTTTTTGACATAACTCGTATAATATTGACAAAATTTGATATCTGATGATTGAATCTTAGGTTTTAGAGCATGCAGAACTTTTTATAAAGAATAACTTTTTTTCGTAAAATGAATAACAAAAAAGTTTCCCATATATTTCCAACTTAAGTAGACACGTATATATAGATACATATATATATATATATATATATATATATATATATATATATATATATATATATATATATATATATATATATATATATATATATATATATAAGTTAAGAAACCAGAACTGCTAAATCACCAATAATAAAAGGACAGCGTCAGCAAGCTTCACCTCGACCACACCTCGGCGTCACCGAGCTTATAAATAAACTTTTGCATTATATAGCGTCACTCTTATTTTGCATTTAACTGTAGTAAGTAGTCCCTTGTCAATAAAGTTCTTTTTAAAAACGTTGTTCTTGGACTTAGAAACTTCACTGGCGCAGTCAGTAGGATTTTTCGGGAATTACGTCGCAAAATTACGTTACAAAAATCGAACGATTTCGCGAGTAGTTTTTCGTTTTAACGATTTACCGGAAAACCGAACTTTTTGTGAAAGTGTCCAAGATCAGCTTTAGACAAGGTATCACCAAGACCTGGGGAGAGAACAAGAATCGTCGAACCCTAGAGGCAGTAGATTTTAAGCAGTAGTTCAACGAGACCTGGGAGAAGAACAAAATCGTCGAATCCTATAGGCAGAAATGTTGAAATTCTACATTTTAATGTAAGTGTTTCCTATTTTTTTCCATTTTATTATTCCATTTTATATTTTCCTATACATATTTGAGAATACTTATAGTCAGAGAGCTAACGACAGTAAATGATTTTTTTTAAGATTTTATGATTTTACAAAGATTTTTATTTTAAATAAGAAAAAGAATATTATTATTATATTATATTATTATATTTTTGAAAATATTTGATTATATTGAAGTTGAAACATATTTAATATTTTATTATAACCTGATATATTATTTGAAAAAAAAATAAATAAATATTTAATGAGTGAAACTGATAGTAATTTAGATTTAAGTAGCCTTGTAGCAGAATTAAATTCAATTTTAGAACCAAACAGTAATAAAGATAACGAAATGGCTCAAACAAACTACCAATTGTTAAAACTATACTTAGATTCTATCCCAGCATATGATGGTAATCCACATACTTTAACCATATTTATTGAAAATTGTGAAAATTTAATAACTAATTTTGCTAGCCAAACAGATGGCACCTTGAATACATTTTTACTTCGAGCTATATTAGGTAAATTAAATGGAAGAGCTCAAATGTTAATAGGCTCTAGGACAGAATTAAATACATGGCAACTTGTAAAGGATGCCCTAAATCTTAGTTTTGGAGATCAGAGAGATCTCGATTGCCTTATCCAAGACCTGATAACGTTGAGGCCTTTCAAAAATGAAACCCCTTATAATTTTGGCATGCGTTGCCAAGAAACACGTAGTTTAGTAGCACAAAAATTAAATACCCTTAATATTAAAGCACCAGAAAAATTAATTAGAATACAAAGTTACGATGACTTATGTTTAAAAACTTACATTAGAGGCTTACCCTTATCGTTACAAACAAATATTAGATTGAGAAACCCAGACAGTTTAGAGAAAGCTATGTGCTTCGTTATCGAAGAAGAGAATTTTCTATATTCGTTACAACGCGGAAATAATTTAAACTCACAAAATTCTTTTAGACCCTCATCGAGACATACTCCTACGAGAAACAATAATACTAATCAAACTTTTATTGCTAGAAATAATTTTCAACAAAATCGCCCTAATATGAGATTTCCACCTTACCAATATCAAAATATCAGACCGCAATACCAGAATAATAATTTTAATCCTAAAAATACTTTTCAACCACACCAAAATCATTTCCGAAATTTCAATAATTATAATTCTAACTTCAACCCAAGAAATTTCGACAATAATAATTCTAATTTTCGACCAAGATACTTCCATAATAATAATCCTAATTTTCAACAAAGAAATGTTAATAATCAACCTCAAAATCAAAATCAATACCAGCCAGAACCGATGGATACAAATTCACGAAATACTTCTTTAAGATCTAAACCACATTTTACTTCCACGCAATTATTTAATCAACAAATTAATAACGATCAAATACAATTCGAAAATCCCTTTGAAAATAATAATATTCCCACTGATTACGAATACCCGACTCAAAGTTCATTACCCTATTCATTACCGCCTTACGAGAACAATTATGAAACTCAATCCAGTCCTTATCAAACTCAAGACAACACAAATGAAAGATCATATCACAATCCAACTCAAAATGTTGAAAACGTAAATTTTTGCATGACCCAAGAAAATTACAATCCGACATAATATACTTAAATACAACGATAGCAGATTTACCACATATTATTATACCAGAACTCAATGCCAGATTTTTATTAGATACAGGGTCTTCCAAAAGTTTAATCTCTCCACAGTTAGCGCATAAATATTATAAAAATTTTATTTCTTATGAAAATTTTAATATACAGACGGCTCACGGAATTTCTATGCACAATGAAATAATTAATATTCCAGCTTTTAACATTTTTAAAGTAGACCAATACAATAAGTTTTATGTTTTTAAATTTAGCGAAAATTTTGATGGATTAATTGGTATAGATTTATTACAAAAATTAAAAGCTTCAATTAATGTCACCACGAGACAAATGAAAACGCCTTATGTAACTATACCCATAATTTTTGAACCCAGTAAAAAGAATATATTATATCCCAAAGCAACTTTTAATCATACAATAATTATTCCCCCTAGAACTAAGCAAATAGTCAAAATACCGGTAAAATTAAATGAAGGATTAGGTATACTAGAATATAAAAATTTCGGTAAAGGAATCGAAATGCCTAAAGCAGTAGTTAACGTAAAAAATAATTTTGCTATAACCACTATTACGAATATGAGCGAATATAAGACAACGTTAAGTAATATTGAACCCTTAGATATAGAACCATTAGATATAGTAAATACTAATTTTATAAGAAAGATGGAAACTGACGAAGAAACGTCTATTAATGATGATAATATGTTAAAAAGGAATTTAAAAAATATAAGGATAAATCATTGCAACAAAGAAGAAAAAGAATTACTAAGAAATCTTTGTTTCCAATATAGAGACATATTTTATTGTGAAGGCATACCCTTAAGTTTTACTAATAGTATTAAACATAAAATTAAAGTTACTGATGATTCTGCAATATATACAAAATCATATCGTTTCCCGGAAGTTCACCGAGAAGAAGTTAAATCCCAAATAAATAAGATGTTAGCAGAAGGTATAATAGAAGATAGCAATTCAGCGTTTTCGAGTCCCATTTGGGTGGTCCCGAAAAAACAAGATGCTACAGGAAAAAGAAAATGGCGTCTAGTAATAGATTACAGAAAGTTAAACGAGAGAACCGTAGATGATAAATACCCATTACCAAACATAACAGAAATTTTAGATAAATTAGGAAGAGCAAATTATTTTTCGACACTAGATCTTGCAAGTGGCTTCCACCAAATAGAAGTAGACCCACAAGATGTTGAAAAAACAGCCTTTAGTACCCCACAAGGTCACTTTCAATTTAAAAGAATGCCTTTTGGTTTGAAAAATGCACCCTCAACTTTTCAGAGAGTAATAGACAATGTTTTAAGAGGACTAACAGACGAAACATGTATAGTATATTTAGACGATATTTTAATTTATAGCACATCTTTACAAGAGCACCTTGAAAAATTAAAAATAGTTTTCGAAAGACTTAGAAAAAGTAATTTAAAGGTACAATTAGACAAGTCAGAATTTTTACAAAAAACAGTTATGTATTTAGGACATGTAATTACCCCTCAAGGCGTAAAACCAAACCCTGATAAAATCGCCGCCATAAAAAGATTTCCCATTCCAAAAACCCAAACTGAAATAAAAAGCTTTTTAGGATTACTAGGTTACTATAGACGATTTATAAAAGATTTTGCAAAAATTACTAAACCAATGACCAAATGTTTGAAAAAAGGTTCTAAAGTAAACCACGATAAAGATTTTATTGACTGTTTTGAAACTTGCAAACAAATATTAACAAATGATCCTATTTTACAATACCCAAATTTTAGCGAACCATTTATATTAACGACAGATGCTAGCAATTATGCAATTGGAGCCGTATTATCACAAGGAAATGTACCAAATGATCGACCCATCGCATACGCCTCAAGAACACTAAATAAATCAGAAACAAATTATTCAACTATAGAAAAGGAGCTATTAGCAATTGTATGAGCCTGTAAACATTTTAGACCATACCTTTACTGAAGAAAATTTTTCATATACACGGATCACAAACCATTATCTTGGCTTTTTAGTCTAAAGGAGCCAAACTCAAAATTAATACGTTGGCGTCTAAAACTAGAAGAATACGATTATAAAATTATTTATAAAAAAGGAAAACATAATACAAACGCAGACTGTTTATCTCGAATTACAATTAACGCATTAGAAGATGAATCAATAGTAAATAATCCTGGAGACGTAGACGAAGATATTTTAAAGTACCTCCAAAATTTTGCAGAGAATCCATTAGACCAACAACCTTCAACAAGTAACAATAACGACTCAAGAAAAATTAACATTATTTCTGATATAAGAATACCTCCAGACAAAATAAATACACAAGACGAAAGCTCAGACGAATCTACACAACATTCAACTGCAAACGAAACAACGAATCAAGGAATACCCATTTTAGACGAAATAATAAATAACAAAGTTCACCAAATCTTAGTATACCCTAACGTTTACCCAAAAACCGATATAACTCATGAAACTTATCAAAACCATAAAATAATTAAAGTAAAAATCCCTGAAACTGATAATGAAAAAGATATTTTTGAATTTCTTATGGCATACACAGACCTTAACACTACATTTTATTTGTACTTCAGTAAAGACAACCTGTATAATGATTTTAATAAATATTACCTAAAACATTTTTCTGAAAATGGTCCGAAACTAATTAAATGCACTAGATTATTTAATACAGTAGCAAACGAAGAGGAACAAATAATTTTATTAAAAAACTACCACGAAGGAAAAACTAACCATAGAGGAATTAACGAAACATTTGAAAAATTACGTCAAAATTATTACTGGAAAAATATGAAGACAACTATTACTAATTACATTAACGAATGTTCTATTTGCCAAAAAAATAAATATGGTAGACACACCCCTTATGTCCCACTAATGCTTACAGAAACCGCCAGCAAACCTTTTCAAATTATTCATATAGATATTTTTACATATGACGGTAACAAATATTTGACCCTCACAGACGCATTTACTAAATTTGCTCAAGCTTATTCTATTCCAGGTAAAAACGCAATTCACATTACGAAATCCTTAATAAAATACTTCACTTCTTTCGGCATTCCCCAATTAATAGTAGCAGACAAAGGTAGAGAATTTAATAATGAAGTAATAAAAGATTTATTAGCAATTCACAAAATCAAAGTTCATTTTACTACTCCTGGCCACCATGAATCAAATTCAATAGCTGAACGAATACACTCTACACTAATCGAACATTTAAGACTTCTAAAACAAACGTATCCTAACGAAGATGACCTAATGGACTATGCTCTTATAGCTTACAATAATTCTATTCATAGTTCCACAAAATTTACCCCATTTGAACTAACTTTCGGACATACAGATTCTAGAAACCCCAACGAACTATTTCTTTCCCAAAATTTCTATTCAGAATATATAAATAATCATAAAGACAAATTAAAACACGTTTACCAAAATGTACATGAAAATCTAACACAAAATAAAACTAAAGTAATTGATAAACGAAACGATCAAGGAGAAATAAATTCAGAATTTAAAATTGGACAAGTAGTTTATAAAGTTAATACCCAAAAACGTAACAAAAAACATCAACCATACTTAGGTCCCTACAAAATAACCAAAATTCTTGACAGAAACCGAGTAGAACTTGTACGACAAAGACTTAAATATAAAAAAGACATTAACCAGACAGAAATTATACATATTAAAGAACTAAAGAAACCTCCCGTTGCAGGTTCACCCTCTGGACAACAAATGTCGACGCAAGACGAGACACATCCAAATTCCATAACTTAAACGACAATCCCGGACTTTTACCCCTTCATTTAGGCACAGCCCGAATTCAGACAGATGTTTGGACTTTTATACATATCTATGACATTACAAACATTACTACAAATTTCCTTACTCTACAAAATCAATATAATTCCATGATAAATACCCTTTCAAATACTTCTCAAATTCTAAGCTTTAACAAAGAATTTCAAGACTCCTATCATCTAATCCAAATTTTAGAGAACAAAATTTATCTCGAATTGAGACAATTAAATCCCTTTTGGAATACCAGATCTAAAAGATCTCTATTTGATGGTGTAGGTTCCGCAATAAAATTTATAACCGGAAACCTAGACCAAAACGATGCAAAACGTTACGACGACGCTATATCAACTTTAACAAATAACCAGAATAATATTAAAACTATAGTTAAAAACCAAATCACCTTATTAAGATCTTCAATAAAGAATTTTGAAAATAATACAAAAATTTTAGCCCATAACCAGTTAATTTTAAGTTCACGAATAACAGAAGTTCAAAACTTAATTAAAGATATAAAGATAGAAAAAGTTGAGACATTTCATTATTTTGCACTAGAAAGACTTGTATCGCAATTTTACACTAGTTTCCAAATTATTTATGATCTTCTAGAAAAAATCGAAGTTGCTATCAGCTTTTCAAAACTAAATACATTTCATAATTCGATAGCCGACCCAGATGAACTATTTCTCGAAATTTTAAACATTAGTAAATTCCTTAAAAATAACAAATTCCCTTTTGAATTATCTTTGCAAAATATTTTGTTGTTCGAAAAAATAATAAAGATAAAAAGTTATAGTAAAGCAAATAAAATAATTTTTGTACTTGAATTACCCATTGTTGAGATCAATGACTATGATTATTATCATCTTTATTCCTTTCCGACCCGATACCAAACTCATTTTAGAACAATTATTCCAAAATCCAAGTTCCTACTTTCCAATCGATACCAATATGCACTTGCCAACGTTCAATG